>NC_056407.1:15929312-16560645 GCF_905147365.1 Aricia agestis | reverse complement strand
GTAAAAAGGGTCACAAAGTTTTTCTCTCATGTATTAATATATAGATAATCTGAATGCCACCTTAAAAATATATATTATTAAATTATTAATTCCTCGATCATGGATTCCTAGAAATATATTGTTTTCGTGGTCAAATTCTACCTCTAGGGAATTGAAGCATTAAGAATAAAACACACTGAGCATAAATTAGAATATTGTAAGTTAATTGTACACAACCATAACAACAATTAACCACATTCAATTTATTAATTTACATTATACATCTGCATGCCATAAGTTAATTATAAAGAGTATATAAAAAGCATTATCTTGACATAAATCAATTTATTATTCTCACAACCACCAGCCTCAGTATCTCTTACAAAATCTATATATATAAAACTCAAAGGTGACTGACTGACATGGTGATCTATCAACGCACAGCCAAAACAACTGGACAGATCGGGCTGAAATTTGGCATGTAGGTAGATGTTATGACGAAGGCATCTGCTAAAAAAGGATTTTGATCAATTCTACCCCCAAGGGGTCAAAATAGGGGATGAATGTTTGTATTTAATAATACTTGCTAACGCGAGCGAAGCTTCGGGCAAAAGCTCGTGTTATATAAATTTCGTGTTATTAAAAAATTATAAATATTTTAGATTTCCTTCTATAGCACCTATTCCCTATGTTACTGTTATCTATAGTATCCGTAGCTTATCAAAGCTTCTTAGTGTGTCAAAAAAATCAAGGTCGCGATCAAAGAGAGAGTTGAACGACACGATTTTATATAAAATTTCACTTTTACTGTCGCGCACGAAAACTAATAGTTTTACTGCGGTGGTTATATCGACAAAGTTTGTAAGCTGATGCAATATTTTCGTTCAGTTTTCCTGAAATTAATTCTGTAAAAGCTGCAGTGAAACACCCTCCGTGCGAGTCGAGATAATCGCTAATTGCCAGATGTAATTCGGCATTTCCGAAATGTTTACGTATTCACGAGAAAACGAGTGGAAACGATGCAGCGCGTTACACCATAATAATTTCACTTGTGCGAAAAGAAAATCTTCACTTACCGGAATGCAGAGACGATCCTCCCTTTGTCAGACTGTCTCCGTACCGAAATACACCTGGACGAAATGTTGGCCCGATAGGCGTTCGCGAACAAAATACTACCTCTGAATTCCTAAATTGTGTAATTTAAATTACTTTGACACGCATTTAGCGACATTTCCCAAGGTGTACTAGCGTCCATAGACATATGAACACTGTTTGGTAAAGACTTGTGGTAAATCAAAAAATATTTCACAAGTGAAATCTGTGTTTGCAGCAATCGCTCGCATGGAAAATGTCACTGTCAAAATCACATGTCAAATGTCAATTCTTTGTTGACAGATTTGGCAGAATTTTTGTTTTTAAGGCATTGCACTTACTTTAATGGCTGGCTTACACGTATTAAATTAAGTAGAATAAACTGTAGTAACTAAATTTTAACTTAATTTGAAGCATAAAGTTAATATAACTAGCGGAATACAGAAATAAAGGCCTGAGCAAGAGAGACGTCACTATAAGAGATGTAAATACATGACAGCAGCACTCTTTTTTTGACGTCTAGTCGGCACGTGCGTGCCGCACGTTGACAATTTAAGCTCATAGAAATCATGTTCAATCATGCTTGTGTAAGTGTAGGTATACGTACACATATTTTTATACACTGTACACAGATCTACGAATAATTATTAATGAAATATAACTAGAGTTCGCCCAATGGTCGAAATTCGACCTTACTTGCAACGACATTACTGCCGATCCACACTCGCACGCGACAGCGCGCCGCGGATCGCGCATACTGCCAAATTTACTGATCCACACTCGCAAAGTTCGCGACATGTCCGCAATGTTGCCACTTTTTAATTTCTTCACTTTCTTGACGCACTATAGTTTGCGCTTTTGAGCCGTATTTATCTTACTTTATATTATAAACTAGATGTCCCGCGCGGCTTCGCTCGCGTAAATTATTAGGAATTTTACGGAAAATGTACATTTTTTCGCAACAAAATAGCTTATCTCTCTTCACATAGTCTACTCTATATCTGTGCCAAAAAACATACAAAATTGCTTTAGTAGTTCGTGAGATAAACCCTTCCTAATAATTTTCCGTTTTAACCACATTTCCTCTGTTTCTTTGGTCCTATTAGTTTTAGCGTGATAAAATAGCCTATAGCCTTCTTTGATAAATGAGCTATCTAACACTAAAATATTTTTTTTAATCGGACCAATAGTTCCTGAGATTAGCGTGATCAATCAAACAAACAAATATTTTTGAAATCGCTTGACAAAATCGAATCTTGATCTAAATGACTATGAAAAGTACCAATGGGTCATAATAGGCTCATAATCATGGGATGCATGTAACTTATAAGGTAGTGATGACTGATGATGAATGTAATTTCAAATTTGCATAGTAGCATATGCTTTCCGTTCTTAAAGCAATGCAAAGGAGTTCTCTCAGCACCTTCCCAATCTAATCATGGTATACCTTGGTGCAAAATCTTATTTGTTGATTGCATATGCTTAGACTACTTGCCGCGAAACTGAAGTCACCACATGTTTCCATATAAATTTTAAGGAGTTCCCTCGATTAGTCATGGCTCCCAGCATCAGATCACCACTTTTGTGAGTATAGTACCAAATTGGGACGATACTCTGTACGCCAAAAGAAAAATTTTGAAAATAGGTTCACAAACGGCGGAGTAATCGTTGAATATAAAAAAACGAACATAACACCTCCCCCATTTTGAAAGTCAGTTAAAATTGTAGCCTATGTGTTATTCTGATGTATAAGCTATATTATTGTAAAGTTTCATTAAGATATATTCAGTAGTTTTTGCGTGAAAGAGTAACAAACATCCATACATCCATACATCCAAACAAACTTTCGCCTTTATAATATTACTAGCTGTTGCCCGCGACTTCGTCCGCGTGGACTTCAGTTTATAGCGCTCGATGTCAACAAAATTAGTGTCAAAAGCTTTTATAAAAAAAACCCTGGTACCCCTCAAATCAAAACAGCTGTGCAGTGTGCACATAATATTTCATTTTTTAAAATTAAACTTTATATATTATGCCAAATTTTAAAGCTTATTTAGCCCCCCAATTACACAACTTTACCCATAAACTATTTATCATTGATAGGTTTAAGGTTACGTCACTGTATATAATATAAAGTACTGACTTATTAAATAACGTAAAAAAGAAATAACAATCGAAAAAAATCGAAACTCGTATGTATAATGATACCACCTCTTATAGAAAGATGTTGGGCAAGCGTTAGCGCGATGTAAGAGACGCACGGCGCCATCTAGTATGAATTTTTGGAACTAACTTAATTTGAACAAATTTTCGTATTTTCACCCCCTTACAACCCTTTTTTCCAGTAAAAAAGTAGTCTATGTCCTTTCTCAGGCTTTAGACTATCTGTATACAAAATTTCATTACAATCAGTTCGGTAGTTTTGGCGGCGCCGCGGCGTCGCGCACGATTCGCGCGCGAGTGTGGATGCGGTCGGGGAACCAGCCGCGAAGTGCGAAAAATATGCAAATCGGATCCACTCACGTTTCGCGGAAATTCCGCGGTTCGCGCGTGAGTGGGGATGGGGCCCTAGGACTGCTACCTATATTTTGTAAAAAATATTGACTTCATCATATAGTTTTTTTTAATTTCAATTTGTCAACTTGTTGTCAACAGACTTCAACCATAAATAAAAGAGTATAATTCGTATGTATAGGCTTGTCACTCAAAAATCTGTCTTTTTTCTTGGTAGTAGTGTCGTAGTGTGTATAACGTTTTATTTGTTAAAAATATATATGATAAAAGCATAATTTAAAAATAATATTAGCTCGATGCACTCCCTCATCATATAAACTATAACTGTGCGAAATTTCATGCACCTACGTTTCCCCATTTTTCGTAAAAAGGGTTACAAAGTTTTTCTCTCACGTACTCGTATTAATATATAGAGAAGAGAAGATTCGTAGACACAGATGAAACCAATTTCGGTTTCATTTGACAGCTCGAGATTGTTGCTCTATTCCGCTAGGTATATTAACTTTATGGTGTAAACACGCTCACGGTGCCGCGGCACACATTTTGGGAGCCCTTGATTTAAATGCAATTTAATAACCATTAATGAATAGAAATAATTCAAAAATAAAGATTTATTGATATGTGAATAATAATTACTGGCAAAAAATAATAATACTTAGAACTGTAAATAATAGACATTGTGCTTGATACAGGGATATCCAACAAATCACTTTTACGAAAACAATATCTTCTGAATGATAATCTTGTAGAATTAACAGGTTTCGGTTTGTCTAATTCAGCCAAAGCGTAATAAAATGCCTCAAAATACGGTATTACAATGCTTTTGCCGAAGAAAATCCAAAGAACTACGAAGAAAACAGTGGCCATTAAAACTTGGCAAAACACGTAAAAGTAATAAGGAAAAATAATAGGGCCAGGCGTTGTAAGTCTTGTAATTTTACACACGATCCACTGTATTACCATCCAGTAAATTAAGCATTGGTTCGTTCCGGCACACATGGTAACAAGACAGTCCCATATTCTTCCACATAATATGTACGGGAAGCAGAACACTTCCCACCAGTTGTGAGAGGTAACATCTTCTGTAGGGGCACTAAACCTTTCGGTATGTATTTCGTCACACCGTACTTTTGGCGGAGGTTTCTTTTTCTTTGGTGGCATCTTTTACTTACAATTTAATATTTTATTGGTACAAAACTATAGAACCGAAGATTTTAAAACTCCGTCTATGTATTGATGAAAAATAAAATTTTGAGATATTATTTTGAATGCTATAATTTCATCATGTGACATGTCACGTCAATCGGAAACATGTCAAAAGCAAGAATACAGAAAAAAACCATTGATTTTGCGTGATTTTGCGTAGACTGTATCGCAATTCGCAGCCCGCAGGGCAGGAGCCATTGAGATAGTACTATTACTAGGAGAGAGTCTTCTATCGGTGTATTAAGCGTCAAAAGCGTGTAATGTTATGTCCTACCTACTAGGACATAACAAAGGTCAGTCATAACTCATAACATAAGTCGGTCTGCATATTTCATGTAATAAAAGTGTTAATAAAGGTTTTTGGTGAACATTTAATGCTAGTATTGTTGAGTTTTGTGGTTCCGCTAAATAATAAACCATAAGAATGGCCAAAGAATGCCTCAAACACGTGGATTTAAAATTAAATACGTAAGTTTTGAACAACGTTTTTTGGGCTTTTGAATCGGTATTTTTGTAATTTAAAAAGATAATTTATAAGTTTATTAATCCCTTATTCGTGCTATATAAGGCACTAGATGTCCCGCGCGGTTTCGCCCGCGTAAATTAGGAATTTTACGGAAACCGTACATTTTCCCATAAAAAATAGCTCTTATGTCCCTACTCCCTTCACTTGGTCTACTCTATATCTGTGCCAAATATTGCCAAAAAAATTGCTCCAGTAGTTGATAATTTCTAATATTTCCCACGTTTTTCCCACATTTTCCTGAGTTACTTCGGTCGCATTAGTCTTAGCGTGATAATATAATATAGCCTATAGTCTTACTTGATAAAATAGCTATCTAACACTGAAATAAGTTTCTAAATCGGACCAGTAGTTCCTGAGATAAGTGCGTTCAAGCAAACATACTCTTCAGGTTTATAATATTAAATATAGATTTTTAAACTCGAGTCTCGATCTAAAAGACTATGAAAAGTACCAGTGACAGGGTCATTATAGGCTCATAAGTCATAACCATGGGACGATGTATGGTATAATAATATGGTAGTGATGATGATGATGATGATGATGATGAATGTAATTTTCATAGTAGCATATGCTTTCCGTTCTTAAAACAACGCCGAGACTCCCAAACTTGTATCTATAAAGAATCAGGAGTTCTCTCAGAACCTTCCGAACCACGGTACACCAGGTATACCTCGGTGCAAAATCTTACTTGTTGGTAGCATATGCTTAGAATACTTCTCACGAAACCAAAGTCACCACATATTTCCATATAAATTTTGAGGAGTTCCCTCGATTACTTATGCATCCTCCATCAGATCACCACTTTTGTGCATATAATACTAAATTGGGATGATATCCTATATACCAAAAGAAAAAATTTGAAAATCGGTTAACAAACGGAGAGTAATCGTTGAACATAAGAAAACGAACATAACACCGCCCCCATTTCTAAAGTCGGTTAAAATTGTAGCCTATGTGTTATTTTGATATATAAGCTATATTATTGTAAAGTTTCATTAAAATCCGTTCAGTAGTTTTTGCGTGAAAGAGTAACAAACATCCATACATCCACACATCCATACATCCATACATCCAAAATTCCAAACAAACTTTCGCCTTCCTAATATTAGTAGGATTAGTGCTAAAAATGTCTCATCAATTAATAATTTGGCTACAAAAATTGCATAGCTTTTTACGTGTTTACGGATTCTCATTACTTGAACTATAGTTTAACGATATCATGGACTAAATGACTTTCTTTTCTGGATTATAATGTGCTTCGAAATGATCAAAAAATAGAAATATTCAAGAAAATAAACGAACACTACTTTTATGAAAATAAGCACAAACACGCGATGACGGGCTAAGATTACATCTATATAGTATATTATACTATAATACTTTATCTATGGCAGGAGCAGACAAAAAAAAAATGATTTGTCTTTGTCAGTTTGACTTTTCCGTGTTTGACAGTGTCGAATTGACACTAGACAGCATAGATAACTGGACAGTGGACCTTACGTCATGATACGTCAGTTTCGACTTTTGTGTTCTCAACTTATGGAGTCGGTGTATTTACTTTCTAGTAAATAAAAATTAATTTAGCACAAAAAATGGTACAATATCCATAAATAGTTCTTATATATCATAAATTAACCTTTATATAATCAGTTTACAGCCAATAGATTATCAGGTACGAGGTTATTTTATTTTTATTTAAAAGTGAAAGTTTAAGTAGTGTAAACTTTTTAAGGTTTTAGTGACTTTTTGTTACTCACAGAGCTTAATTAAGTAGGTATCTATATGTATTTTTGTAATGAATTTAATTACCAAATCACTTTCAGAACATTCTTTTCCGAACGCAGTTTTACACCACGTTTGAAGAAGTGGAAAACTGGTTTCCCCGTCCTTGTAACGAGTAGTTTTATTAGCCGATATACTTTACGAACATTACTCATAGCCTAGCCATCGATATCCTGCAGTGACTTTATTTTTATTTGCAAAAAAATCACTGGACTACAAAACAAGTTTACAAGTACAAAATGCTTCCAACGCAATAGTGTCTCAACAAGTTTGAAAATTATAATGTTTTTAAATGATATGAATATTATATTAAAATGTGCTCCATACATATCTTTTCCTTATAAAAATGACAAAAACTTCTAAACATATATTTTGTAGTTGGATTGGGACAAAGATATTTTTATGTATTTCATTATGATAATAAATGTGTTTGTATCAAAGTATGCTTTGTCTAAGCCCCTAAAAATATAAGATTTGAAAAGCTGTATTTCTATGATGTCAAGTAGTGCAAAAAATTTAATATCCTTAGCTTGCTTGTGTACATTAATCAACTTTTATTTCACAGAAGAGAATATGGAAGTTGTATTAATAATAGCGGCTGCATTGCTACCAACTTTGAATTCGGAGTATATTCCCCCCGGTCCAGCCTACCCGTGCCCGAAAGAAACAGAGAACCAACTATTATATCCGTGCATATGTGTAAAAGGCACAGATGCAGGGTTGTACATAAGATGTGAGAACACAGGGCTGGCAGTGCTGAGTGTGGGCTTGGGGAATATAGCCGGAATGGGCCTCCCTATTGAACGGTTAGAGTTGAATGAGTGTAAAATCTGTAAGTAGAACCTTTTCACTGTTATGTTTTTAAGGTTCCATAGTCAACAGGGAACCCTTACAGTTTTGGTCTGTCCGTCTGTCGTTCTGTCTGTACGCGGTTTTGCTCAGAGACTATAGGACCTACAAAGTTGTAATTTGTCATGAATGTTAATGATGCCGACAAAATGCTGTGACCATACAAAAAATTTAATTTAAATTACTGTCATGTAAATGTCGGTTTAATTTGTCGTAATGATTGTTATTTAATTAATTATGATTTATTTTGAATTTTGTTCTTTTGTTTGGTGCTTGTTTAATTAAAATAAAATAAAAAAATTACTGCATTGTTGCTAAACAGTTGTATTGTTAGTACTTGGCAAAAAAACAATAATACATAATATTATTAAACATTTTTAAACTTTCAGCTCATTTCTTTGGACCGCTGCTGCACAGATCAAGTGTGAGGGTCCTGCACATCACCAACACTCCTATTAAGTCTATAGATGCATATGCATTTGCAGGAGTCAACAGGACCTTGCAGGAATTATATTTGTCAGATACAAGAATTACAGAGTTTCCCAGTGAAGCTTTTAAGGTAACAATAGACTATTTCTCATAAATAAATTTGAATGGTTAAAGTTAGAAATGGAAGTAAAATAAGGCTGGTATTTTAATCTGGTAGTTTAGGCGCAGCGCAGACGATATACTATCTGTGACACACTTTTTAGTCCGTGGAAATTGAACCTATGAAACGTCGTGTACGTTACTGCATATAATTGCATAGGTTCTATTTTCACGGACTAAAAATTGCGTCACGGTTAGTCTGCCGTCTGCGCTGCGCCTTAATCTAACATTCTTTTAAGGTGCATGGGACAATTTGTCGTTTCGATCGTCCAAGAAAATTGTCCAATCGATCTTTTGAACGTAAAATCGTTTGCGATATTGCTACACACGTACAATTTGTCATTCGATTTTAACATCGAGGAGATAAATCGTTACGATAATTGTCCCGTGTATGGCCACCTTTAGAATGTCAAATAGAATTTTGTTTAAGAGAATATGTAACTCTTATTGCCAAACTCAGTGAAGAGTTTCACAGATAATAAATGGTGTTTATGTAAAAATCTTCATTTAATTACATTGAAGTAATTAATAGCCATCTCTTAAGTGCTGCAGTTATCATCTTAGTTTTAGTTTTCAAAGGCAGGCACTTACAAAAACAATGTTTCAAAATTGAACTTTATCCACTACACAAGAAGCTTTTAAAAAAAAGAGCTGGCTTTCCACCAATGGCCGTTATTGCAACGAAACATGTCATCTTGTGTGGTAAATAAACTTAAATAATAGTAATCGGCCAAGTGCGAGTCGGACTCGCGCACGTAGGGTTTCGTACCATAATAGAGCAAAATTAGACCAAAAATTGTGTTTTTTTTTAATGGGAATTTTTAATTTTATTTTAATATGATTTTTAAATATTAAAGTACACATATAAAAATTCAAGTACCGTTTGTTGTAAGGGAGCCCCCCTTAAATATTAATTTTATTTTGTTTTTAGTATTTGTTGTTATAGCAGCAACATCTACACTACTATTATTAAGAGGAAAGATTTGATTGTTTGTTTGTTTGTCTTGAATAGGCATCGAAACTACTGGACCGATTTGAAAGATTCTTTTACCATTGGAATCCTACATTAATTCTGCTGAACATATTTTATTTTGGAAAAAAATAGGGTTCCGTAAGATATTTGGGATTTTCGGACGCAAGGTGTAAAAAATCAACCAGAAATGTTACTTTTTTCGCGTACGCTGCCTAAACTATAAAAGATAGAACCATAAAATGTTCTAAGTAATTGTAGATCTTTTAAATATCTACAAAAAAGTCCGCGACACACTATACCTATCTATGTTGAGTGAGGCACAATAACCATTTTTTAAATAAAAAATCTTGAAATGTTTTTGGACTACATTTAAATGCCTTTATTTTACTCATGGCATTAATTCTTATCAAAATAAATTATTTCATTACTAAGTACAGTTAATGTAGATAATATTTGATCTATGAATGATTAAAATTGGACGTTTGGTTTTAATGTTATGGCGAAATTAAAATATTACGATTTCTGCTGCACGTTGCGAATTGGGCGTCGTCAAGGCGCGCCGCGCGGGTGTGCTCGCCCGGAGAGTCCACGTAAATATTAATTACTAGCTGTTGCCCGCGACTTCGTCCGCGTGGACTTCAGTTTATAGCGCGCGATGTCAACAAAATTGGTGTCAAAAGCTTTTATAAAAAAACCCTGGTACCCCTTAAATCAAAACAGCTGTGCAGTGTGCACATAATATTTCATTTCTTAAAATTAAACTTTATATTTTATGCCAAATTTTAAAGCTTATTTAGCCCCCCAATTACACAACTTTACCCATAAACTATTTATCATTGATAGGTTTAAGGTTACGTCACTGTATTTAATATAAAGTACTGACTTATTAAATAACGTAAAAAAGAAATAAATAACGTAAAAAAGAAATAACAATCGAAAAAATTGAAACTTGAATGTAAAGATGATACCACCTCTTATAGAAAGATGTTGGTCAAGCGTTAGCGCGATGTAAGAGACGCACGGCGCCATCTAGTATGAATTTTTGGAACTAACTTAATTTGAACAAATTTTCGTATTTTCACCCCCTTACAACCCTTTTTTCCAGTAAAAAAGTAGCCTATGTCCTTTCTCAGGCTTTAGACTATCTGTCTTTAGTTAAAATCGAATGACTAATCACGTACAATTTGTCATTCGATTTTAACATCGAGGAGATAAATCGTTACGATAATTGTCCCGTGTATGGCCACCTTTAGAATGTCAAATAGAATTTTGTTTAAGAGAATATGTAACTCTTATTGCCAAACTCAGTGAAGAGTTTCACAGATAATAAATGGTGTTTATGTAAAAATCTTCATTTAATTACATTGAAGTAATTAATAGCCATCTCTTAAGTGCTGCAGTTATCATCTTAGTTTTAGTTTTCAAAGGCAGGCACTTACAAAAACAATGTTTCAAAATTGAACTTTATCCACTACACAAGAAGCTTTTAAAAAAAAGAGCTGGCTTTCCACCAATGGCCGTTATTGCAACGAAACATGTCATCTTGTGTGGTAAATAAACTTAAATAATAGTAATCGGCCAAGTGCGAGTCGGACTCGCGCACGTAGGGTTTCGTACCATAATAGAGCAAAATTAGACCAAAAATTGTGTTTTTTTTTAATGGGAATTTTTAATTTTATTTTAATATGATTTTTAAATATTAAAGTACACATATAAAAATTCAAGTACCGTTTGTTGTAAGGGAGCCCCCCTTAAATATTAATTTTATTTTGTTTTTAGTATTTGTTGTTATAGCAGCAACATCTACACTACTATTATTAAGAGGAAAGATTTGATTGTTTGTTTGTTTGTCTTGAATAGGCATCGAAACTACTGGACCGATTTGAAAGATTCTTTTACCATTGGAATCCTACATTAATTCTGCTGAACATATTTTATTTTGGAAAAAAATAGGGTTCCGTAAGATATTTGGGATTTTCGGACGCAAGGTGTAAAAAATCAACCAGAAATGTTACTTTTTTCGCGTACGCTGCCTAAACTATAAAAGATAGAACCATAAAATGTTCTAAGTAATTGTAGATCTTTTAAATATCTACAAAAAAGTCCGCGACACACTATACCTATCTATGTTGAGTGAGGCACAATAACCATTTTTTAAATAAAAAATCTTGAAATGTTTTTGGACTACATTTAAATGCCTTTATTTTACTCATGGCATTAATTCTTATCAAAATAAATTATTTCATTACTAAGTACAGTTAATGTAGATAATATTTGATCTATGAATGATTAAAATTGGACGTTTGGTTTTAATGTTATGGCGAAATTAAAATATTACGATTTCTGCTGCACGTTGCGAATTGGGCGTCGTCAAGGCGCGCCGCGCGGGTGTGCTCGCCCGGAGAGTCCACGTAAATATTAATTACTAGCTGTTGCCCGCGACTTCGTCCGCGTGGACTTCAGTTTATAGCGCGCGATGTCAACAAAATTGGTGTCAAAAGCTTTTATAAAAAAACCCTGGTACCCCTTAAATCAAAACAGCTGTGCAGTGTGCACATAATATTTCATTTCTTAAAATTAAACTTTATATTTTATGCCAAATTTTAAAGCTTATTTAGCCCCCCAATTACACAACTTTACCCATAAACTATTTATCATTGATAGGTTTAAGGTTACGTCACTGTATTTAATATAAAGTACTGACTTATTAAATAACGTAAAAAAGAAATAAATAACGTAAAAAAGAAATAACAATCGAAAAAATTGAAACTTGAATGTAAAGATGATACCACCTCTTATAGAAAGATGTTGGTCAAGCGTTAGCGCGATGTAAGAGACGCACGGCGCCATCTAGTATGAATTTTTGGAACTAACTTAATTTGAACAAATTTTCGTATTTTCACCCCCTTACAACCCTTTTTTCCAGTAAAAAAGTAGCCTATGTCCTTTCTCAGGCTTTAGACTATCTGTATACAAAATTTCATTACAATCGGTTCGGTAGTTTTGGCGTGAAAGCGAGACAGACAGACAGAGATACTTTCGCATTTATAATATTAGTATAGATTATTACCTCGATCATGGGAATCGCAGACACAATAGATTTATAATATAATAGTTATGCGACAGCCGGGTGCCGCTTCATTGATGGTATAATATTATAGTGCTTTATTAATTCATTACGTTTTGAATGACTATTATTTTTGATTGCTATTATAATTAATTTCTATAACTATAAATCTCCAATAGCGGCAGCCGGCTGCCAGCATAACAATTATTGAAGATCTATTGTGTCTGCGATTTCAAATCGGTCCAGTAGTTTCGGAGCCTATTCATGACAAATAAACAAACAATCAAATCTTTCCTCTTTATAATAGTAGTGTAGATTGCAAAATAGTATAAATAATAGTATCTTCTGTAGGTAAGGATAAAATAATCAAACATAACACTTAAAATATAAAAAAAATACAATAAAAATTTGTATAACAATTATAATATAGTAGTTACAGGCTAAATAGTGTAAACCATTTTTATGTTCTGCTTAACATAAAGATTGACTATAAAATAAAGATTGAAAAAAATATATTTAAAAACCAATGTCCACCCGTGCGAAGCCGGGGCGGGCCGCTAGTATCTTATATCTTTAAACGAGCAATTCTTGTATATATATATATATATATATATATATATATATATATATATATATATATATATATATATATATATATATATATATATATATATATATATATATATATATATATATATATATATATATATATATATATATATATATATATATATATATATATATATATATATATAATTGGAATCTCGAAATCGGCTCCAACGATTTTCATGAAATTTAGTATATAGGGGGTTTCGGGGGCGATAAATTGATCTAGCTAGGAATCATTTTTAGAAAATGTCATTTTCATCGGATACCGAGTAAAGCTCGGTCAAACAGCTAGTGTACATAATCTGTGAAAATTTCAACTCTCTAGTTATTACCGTTCTTGACTAACAACCTGGAGGCACACAGACAGACAGACAGACGGACAGACAACGAAGTCTTAGTAATATGGACCTTTTTTACCCTTTGGGTACAGAACCCTAAAAAAGAAGCAGCTTTGCCATGTATTGATTTTTTAACTTGCCTGTTTGTCTAGATCTTAGGCAACCTGAGCGTGCTGTCAATAGACGGTCACCGCATGACGTCGCTGAGCAAGGACATATTCGCGGGCAGCCAGGCCGCCGGCACCATAGTGCGCCTGCATCTCGTCAATGGCATGCTGAGTGACATACCTGTGGAGGCGTTCCAGGTATAACTGTATAATACATTATCACACTTCACACTATTTTTATCTTATATCTTAATGTCCACCCGTGCGAATTGGAATCTCGGGGATTTTCATGAAATTTAGTATATAGGGGGTTTCGGGGGCGATAAATCGATCTAGCTAGGAATCATTTTTATAAAATGTCATTTTATTCGTGTTTTATTGAATACCGAGCAAAGCTCGGTCATACAGCTAGTTTATTATAAAGGTCTAAGTTTGTGATCCTGTTATCTGTAAGTCACGGTAATAGTTTAGACTTTAGATGCAGGTGTAACTATTAGGCTAATCTTTATAGGGAAAAATACATAGTGAGGGAGCCCTAGAACAATTTTTTTTTATTACTAACAAGCTAATTCTTTTGTGAGTAGCTTCATTTTCATAAGACAAACAACTTTTTATCTGCGAAAAATCTTGAAAGTTGAAAGTGGTAGCTAACAGATATAGAAAGGATTTCATACTTTGATTTGATGGTCCTAAAATATGGATTGTTCTATTTGTAGGACAATGTTACTTTTAAATTATATAACTATTAACCTACAAATATACAAAAAATCAGCTGGTTAAGGTTTCGTTTTAGGGTACCGTAGTCAACCAAGTTTTGTTGATTGAACAAAAATCGTTTTTTAAAGGTGACATGAGCTATAATTAATTATCTAAGGCTTCAGTCTCGAAATCAGCGGGCAGCGGGGCGGAAGCAGCAGCGACGCGTGACGATAGCGACGTGCGACGATGCATAGATTTATATGGATAAGCCGTCTAGCGGCGAACGGTGCGCGGCGTACTAGACGGCTTATCCATAATATACATAACGCGCTGCTCCCGCCTCACCGCCCGCTGATTTCGAGACCATGTCGCCTTCGAGAGAGAATTACAATGTTACTAATCTTGAAATCTCGGCTTAGAATCTCAAGAAGCTAAAGGGGCTAGACCTCCACGGCAACAGACTGGCCACGCTCAAACGGAGCCAGTTCAAAGGGCTGCGAGATGTGGAGATGCTGGATATAAGGTAATACCTAAGAAAGAATATTCTTATTAAACCCGAGATCCTACTAATACATATTATAAAGGCGAAAGTTTGTTTGGATGTATGGATGTCTGTTACGCAAAAACTACTGAACGGATTTTAATGAAACTTTACAATAATATAGCTTAAACATCAGAATAACACAAAGGCTACAATTTTAACCGACTTAATAACAAAACGAACATAACACCTCCTCCATTTCGAATGGAGGAGGTGTTATGTTCGTTTTTTTATCTTCAACGATTACTCCGCCATTTCTGAACCAATTTTCAAAATTTTTCTTTTGGTGTATAGGTTATTATCCCAATTTGGTACCATATTTATAAAAGTGGTGACCTGATGAAGAGATCCATAATTAATCGAGGGAACTCCTCAAAATTTATATGGAAATATGTAGTATCTTCGGTTTCGTGAGCAGTATTCTATAAATCTATAAACCTGAAAGGACTAACAATAATGACTTTCTGGAAACATACTCCACCCAGCTGCAAAAAAGAAAGCGATGTATAACATTTGGAGATCTTAATTATAATTTATTAAAAAGGGACCAACGCACTAAAAATTACAAGACAATGCTTAAAGAAAACGGGTATGACTATTTTCGAGGCTGCGTCAACTCAAGAAATTAGTAAAATAATAGACAGCTTACAAACAAATACTGCTACAGGACTTGATGGGATCTCATGTAAGGCTCTTAAGTGTGTGAAAGAGGTGATCATAACTGAACTTACAAATTGCATAAATGACTGTCTCGAAAGGGGCCAATTTCCAGATTCACTAAAGGTGGCAAAAGTATCCCCAATCTTCAAGGCAGGCGAAAAGTCTGAACCTGGAAACTATCACCCCATCTCAGTCCTTCCAGTATTATCAAAGGTATTAGAGAAAGTGATATACGTTACGCTAATGAGATACTTAAATTTTCACAATATCCTTTACTCAAAACAGTATGGTTTCAGGAATAAATCTAATACTTTGTCAGCCTGTATCGACCTAATAACAAAACTTAAATGTTCTATTGATAAAAAACAACTGGCTCTTGGAATATTCATAGATCTACAAAAGGCCTTCGACACAATCAGCCATAAACTTCTTCAACATAAATTAAAAAAGATTGGTATAAAAGGCACGGCTTACAAAATAATAGAATCATATTTAATAAATAGAAAGCAGGCAGTCAAAATAGACGAAACATTGAGTAGTACTAATCCAGTATCTTGCGGAGTCCCACAAGGATCAATTCTCGGACCCCTACTTTTCTTAATATATATTAATAACATAAAAGACCTAAAGCTAATGGCTGATACAACTCTATACGCAGATGACACCTGTCTCTTTTACTTTGGACGAAAACTGGACTCTCTAGTTTCACAAGCCCAGAAAGATTTAAATAAGCTTAATGAATGGTTCAAGTATAATTTGCTAACTATTAATGTCAAAAAAACTAATTAAATTATTTTTTCGTCAAAAAATAAAAAACTAGGTAGTTTTACACCGTTAACAATTGACAAGGAAATGATAACAAAAGTAGAATCAGAGAAATATCTTGGCTTAACTCTCGATAATCATCTCACTTGGAAACCGCACATAAATAAAATATGTAACAAACTGTCGTCGCTGATGGGTGTTCTTAAGAATAATACACACTGTTTCCCAATTAACATAAAATATCTAATATACAATTCACTCATCAAATCATACCTTACCTACTTGATTGAAGTATGGGGATCCACTACACTTGAAAATATTAAAAAACTACAAATAAAGCAAAATAAAATTATAAAAACTCTTTTTAATTATGATTACATGACACCTACTAAAACTATTTACAAAAGACTTAAACTAATGACTGTAAAACAAATACATAAATTCCACACCTGCCTACTAATAAGAAAAATATTAACCAAAGACATCCACTCACAAATCATCTTTACTAAAAAGTCGCAAATCCACACTCGACACTTGAGAAATGCAAATAATATAAATCTATATACACCACGCTCCAACTATGGGATTAAAAATATTGTGTTTGAAGGTGCCAAAATGTATAATAGCTTGCCTAAAGATATAAAAGAAATAAAATCACTGCCATTATTCAAAAAGAAACTTAAATTTTATGTACTAACTGATATTAATTAAATGAATGTAAAATAGTAATAAACTACAGTATTCTATGATCCTATATAAAAAAAATAATAATTATAATAAAATGTTTTTCCAGAGAATGTATGATGTATAATTCTAAAATAGTGATGAATGATAAATGTAATGTTTGTTTTTCAGAAAATGTATGATGAATAATTTTGAAATAGTGATGAATGATAAAATATGTAATGTTTGTTTTCCAGAGAATGTATGATGTATAATTTTGAAATAGTGATGATAAATGTAATGTTTTGTGAGAACATGTAAAAGACAAAAAATGTAAATGTCTATACTTAGGAAGTGTTTGCCAAATGTATCACTCAATTTATTTTTGTAACACGTGTTTCTCGCCGTGTATAATAATTTGTAAAATTATTTTGTGAGAAATAAAGTCTTAAACCGTAAACCGTATTCAAAGCATATGCTACCAACAAGTAAGATTTTTCACCAAGGTATACCATGGTTCGGAAGGTGCTGAGAGAACTCCTGATTCTTTAGAGATACAAGTTTGGGAGTTTCGACGTTGTTTTAAGAGCGGAAAGCATATGCTACTATGCAAGTTACCTTCATCTTAATCATCATCACTACCATAAACCGTTATAGAACCATGTGTCGTCCCGTTTTGACCCTATTATTAGTACTTTTCATAGTTTTTTATGATATATCGCTTAAACCGCGGGTAACACCGCGGGGCATAGCTAGTTCTAAATAAAATTTCACATATGTGCCTTGGACATTCACTTTAACTTTACCTTACAATTACGTGCGGGGCAGGCCGCGACCAAAAACCATTTATCTATACTTAACTGTAGTATGGCTTCCAGCTACAACAACATAACGAAGCTGGACGGCAGCCACCTGGGCGACCTCAGCAAGCTGGGCTGGTGTAACGCCAGCCACAACCTCATACCGGAGATACCCAGGTACACTCCAGCACGCTTCCAGCTGCAACAACATAGCTGGACGGCAGCCACCTGGGCGACCTCAGCAAGCTGGGCTGGTGTAACGCCAGCCACAACCTCATACCGGAGATACCCAGGTACACTCCAGCACGCTTCCAGCTGCAACAACATAGCTGGACGGCAGCCACCTGGGCGACCTCAGCAAGCTGGGCTGGGGTAACGCCAGCCACAACCTCATACCGGAGATACCCAGGTACACTCCAGCACGCTTCCAGCTGCAACAACATAGCTGGACGGCAGCCACCTGGGCGACCTCAGCAAGCTGGGCTGGTGTAACGCTAGCCACAACCTCATACCGGAGATACCCAGGTACACTCCAGCACGCTTCCAGCTGCAACAACATAGCTGGACGGCAGCCACCTGGGCGACCTCAGCAAGCTGGGCTGGTGTAACGCCAGCCACAACCTCATACCGGAGATACCCAGGTACACTCCACGCTTCCAGGCTCCAGCTCCAAAATCATCAATTGGTCAATGTGAACACAGCCTATGATGATATTCTTTGTATCGCAAAAAGGCTAACGGCTGCATTTAACGATTAAATAACTTTGAATAGACGAAGAACTACTCGGAAAATATAATTATTATGAAAATATAATGTCAAAATGTTCATCAATCATAGTAGTATCATTGAAAGACAATAAGCAGGTGCCTTACTCCCGAAACTGATATCGATTTCGATTTTCGATTTCAACGGTTTTTTGACATTTTTTTGACATATTTTAGATGTCTAAAGTGTCAAAAAACCGTTGAAATCGAAAATCGAAATCGATATCAGTTTCGGGAGTAAGGCACCAGATGTCTGCATCGTAATTTGTGTGCTTACAGGGGTATGTTCGCGCGCAACACTCTCATCAAGGTGGTGCACCTGGACAACAACAGGATCAAGAAACTCGACATCAACAGCTTCAAGGGAATGAGGTTTTTGAGGTGAGATACAATCGAGTATTTAATTTTTCCAAGTCAAGCGATATGATGTTATTGTTTGTAAAATCTGTTAATATGGTAGAGTGTAGACGGTAGGACGCTACGAGAGTAGATAATTTAATAATATCTACAATGCGTACATAATTTGTTAAGTTTCGGAACGAAGTTCTTTATCGCTCGTCGCGAAAGGAGGCTAGACGGAGCGACACGTTTTGACCGACACTTATTTTAGTACCTGCGAAGTAGTGGCAGAGGGCGTTAATGTGGCGATGATGTCGACTGGCGGGAAATTTAAAACTTCGTTCCATCCGGGTGTCCCTTGACACCTCTCATTTTTTTATTAAAGCCTGGTTGCGGAGCACACAGGATCTCTTCCTTTATCTCGGAAAAAACAATAAAGAATTATTATGCAACGATAACACGTTATGAAATAATGCTACAGGACTTTATCAGATAAAGGTTTTATACAAAGAAGTTTAAGTCCAGGCGTTATTTATTCACCAACGAAGACTTCAGTTGATTCATAACGGGTCATAAAATTGTGTCACTCATTGACTATTTCTCTCCAGGCGTCTATACCTCCAGGACAACCAGATCTCGGAGGTGGGTCGCGGCACTTTCTCGGCGGTGACGCGCATCGGCACCGTCGACCTCGCCCGCAACTTCATACCCAAGGTCGACTACCAGATGTTCCAGGCAGTCAAATATGCTGAGGTACGATTACAGTAGGTGTTTTGTGAGCCCATCTATACTAATATTATATATTATTATATTATATATTATTATATTATATATTATTATATTATATATATTATATAATATAATATATACTAGCTAGTTGACCGAGCTTTGCTCGGTATTCGATAAAACACAAATAAAATGACATTTTCTTAAAATGATTCCTAGCTAGATCGATTTATCGCCCCCGAAACCTCCTATATACTAAATTTCATGAAAATCGTTGGAACCGATTCCGAGATTCCAATTATATATATATATATATATATATATATATATATATATATATATATATATATATATATATATCCAGTAAGTGTAGTATATATATATATATATATATATATATATATATATATATATATATATATATATATATATATATATATATATATATATATATATATATATATAAAACTACTGGACCGATTTTAAAAATTCTTTTACCATTTGAAAGCTACATTATTTACGAGTAACATAGGCTACTTTTTGTTATGGAAAATTTAGGGTTCCGTAAGATATTTCAGTTTTACGGAAACAACCAGAAAATTCACTTATTTTGCGTACGCTTCCTAAACTATAAAATATAGAACCATACAATGTTCTAAGTAAATGTAGATCTTATAAATAACTATAAAAATGTCCGCGACACACTATACCTATCTATGTCAAGTGAGGCACAGCAACCATTGTTTTATTTAAAACTCTTGATTTTTTTTTGGACTATATTTAAGCGCATTTATTTTACTCATGCTTATAATCCTTAACAAAATAAATTATTTCACCACTAAGTACATTTTATGTAGTTAATATTTGGTCTTTGAATGATTAAAATTGGACGTTTAGTTTACAAGTTATGGCGAAATTAAAATATTACGATAGTGGGTGTCACCAAGGCGAGGCCAGGGTGCGCGTGCGGGAGGTCGACAATCTGTGCAGTGTCAAGTGTGCAGCCTGCGTATAATGACTGCGTCGTCGATTTTAGTGTCGGAGCAGTGGTCGGAGTCTGTGAATTGACCTGGCAATCATTTTGCTGACCGAGTCTTTCCTGGGTATGCTTTTTGCAGCGGGCGGAGCCGCGGACGACCGCTATAATGAATATACTTAAATCAAAACTGCTGAATCGATTTTAATCCAACGATATCAAAATACTTAGATACGACGTATGCCGTTAAAACTGTAGCAATGTTTTTGCATGCAAAATGTGTATCGAGAAAATATTCTCGTCCTTTTTTGTCTTACAGTAATAGCATATACTACTTTCTCTTTCTCTCATTTTACGCTTTAATCGAATCGAGAAAATATTGTCGTCTTTTTTTGTCTTACAGTAAAATCATATACTACTTTCTCTTTCGCTCATTTTACGCTTCGCTATGATTTTTCTCTTAAAATGGAAGACAATAATTTAAATATTAATAAAATCTTAGTAATTACGTGTGAAATATTACACCTTTGGCTTTATTTGTATTCCTCGTTTTGTTACTGCACTATCGAAAGGCACATGACGGCATTCTGGAGCAAAATGTAGCGAAAAACAACGCCGAATTAATGAAATAAACACGTCCGGCTGTTACCACGTCCTAAGGCGCACTGGTCACAGATGAGTGAGCTCACTCATTTCGAGGGTGACACATTTTAGCGCTGACGATTGTATGGAATGCCTTTTCTAAAGTTCTAATTCTATGTTTTAATCATATTTTTTTCAGTGGCTATTTAAGTATATTTTGTACCCGTGCGAAGCCGGGGCGGGTCGCTAGTATAATATAAAGTTTCCCAATATTTTATGTAATTTAAAGTTTGTGTTCGGCGTCTACTCTTTTTTTGACCAGCGACATCTAGTACTTACGGCCGCACTCAGACATTCTATGATGATTAAAATTAAATAAAAAAAAACTTAAACTTCAATTTAATGAACAGTTTAACAGATAATGTATAATGTGGCTCATGTCAAAATCTTTATTAAAATACAGTCTCTGAGTGTGACACTTTGTTTATCTTTCAATAGATTTATAGTTTTTAATGCGAAAAATTAAGAAATTAAAAAAAAAAACCCCGCCAAAACAACTTTAAAAATTAATGAAATAATATTTACTGCCTTTAAGTTCAAATAATTCCTAACTTGTGTAAAGCAATATTTTAGTCCATAATTGTTGTCACGGTGTGTCGGTGGACCGCCAAGTAAACTACAACCTACAACCGCCTAGTCGCTGGTTACCTATCTCGATTCAGATCGCTGTGAATATCCTTAAACTTGTTATGTGAAATCAAACATCTAAATTAACGGTCCCCCGACACACCTTGACAACAATTATGGACTAAAATATTACTTTACACAAGTTAGGAATTATTTGAACTTAAAAGCAGTAAATATTATTTCATTACTTTTTAAAATTGTTTTGGCGGGGTTTTTTTTTTAATTTCTTAATTTAATTTTATTTCATACTTTTTAAACTTGTGTTGGTTATAGTGCAGAATAATTCCTATCAACAGAATCATATTCTCATGATTACCATCTATCAATGTCCTTTTCCATGATGCCGTTAATATGAGCCCAAACATGAAACCTCCACTTTGGGTTCATACGAAGCTCGGTTCCTATAGAATCCAGGTGACGCTGCAGCAGCAGCATGTAAATATTTACTGTTTATACTTTATCTACTTCTTTCTGGTTGTCGAAATTAAAATGAGCCCAAACACGAAACCTCTGCTCTAAGTTGGCGAGGAATTGGATATCCTATTGATTACCAGGTGATGCTGCAGCACCAGGTCACCTTTCCATTATTATGTGTATACGTACATTGTATATTCACGAATGTCACGAACTAGAATGAAATATAAAACCCATCAAACGACTACAAGTTGCTAACGGCCTTTCATGAACCAGATAAACCCTGATTGTCCAGCACTGAGCAGGCTGATGATGATGAATTATAGCTAAGAACACTCTCGATCATGTCAGCTTTCAAACAAAAAAAACTAGATCAAAATCGGTCCACCTGTGTGGATGCTACGATGCCACGGACAGATACACACACAGACAAACAGACAGACAGACAGACAGACAGACAGACACGTCAAACTTATAACACCCCTCTTTTTTGTCGGGGGTTAAAAAAAGAACGATTACTGCGCTACAAGCGAATAAGAAACGTGGTAACTAGTAATCTTAATGCTAGATATAATATGATGCCTGATGCGCTTCAATGTAAATATATCGGTGTGCTAAGTTAAGCTCCGAAATTACTAGCTAGACTTAAATTGGCATAGATCAATTCAGAAAAGTAGGGTATAGTGTCTAACACTTTATGTCTGTACAATAACAATATTATAATTCTGCAGAGTTTGTTAGTTTGTTTGTTTGTTTGAACGCGCTAATCTCAGGAACTACTGGTCTGATTTTAAAAAATCTTTCAGTGTTAGGTAGCCCATTTGTTGAGGAAAGTTATAGGCTATATTTTATCACGCTAAGACTAATAAGAGCGAAGAAATAGAGGAAAGTGTGGAAAAAGCGGGGGGAAATTATTTGAAAGGGCTTATTTGAACGCGCTAATCTCAGGAACTACTGGTCTGATTTGAAAAATTATTTCAGTGTTAGATAGCCTATTTATCAAGGAAGGCCATAGGCTATATTTTATTATTCTACGACTAATAGGAGCTAAGAAATAGAGGAAAATGTGGAATGTGGAAATTATATGAAGTAGCTTATTATCTTAAGATGCTTGAATGTATGTGTATATAAAAATGAAGAATTAGAGCAGCAAGTGAAAGAACAGAGTACAAAAATTGAATACTTGGAGCGACAACAAAGAAGAAAAAATATCCTATTTTTTGGTATCAGAGAAGATGAAATAAAATATTATGATGATCTACTGAAAGACATCCTACAAATTATAAATAATACTATGAAAATAACCTGCGAGCAGAGAGACATTGATCACGTGAGACGTTTAGGAAAGAAGAATGACACCATACGACCTGTGTTGGTCACACTGATATCTGTAAATATGAAAATGCAATTAATTCGTTCTAAAAAACTGCTGCAAAATAACGGATTGTATATAAATGAAGATTTTCCACCAGCTATTTTGGAGAAAAGGAAAGAGTTGCAAAGTGAACTCAAAAAACTCAGAAGTGAAGGAGCACGTGCAATCATTAAGTATGATAAAATAGTCATCCTGGAAAACAAACATCAACAAAAAAAGGCAACAAATAATACCCCTACAGCCCCTACAACATCTCAATCAAATAAAAGATTTTATTCAGAATCTCCCGAAACTGAAAATAAAAATCCCAATAGAAATCTTAATTCTAATGCACGTCAAGTACCGAAGAAAAACAAAACATATACAATAGGTTCCTATATTAAACCAAAAAACAATCACGGACAAAACAGAATAGCAAAAGGCAGAGCCCCCTCTCAACACACTTCAAACAAAACTAAATAATGACAAAAACATACCCTTTTCCCCAATCCGGCTGGTCACCGTGGGGAGTACGACCAAATCCCTCCAGCCTCAGCAGAACCGGAAATATTCATTGGAACCTTAAACACCAGAACATTAAGAACGGACGAACACCTCAAAGAACTAGAACATGCCCTTGCAACTATCAAATGGGATATTATTGGACTCTCGGAAGTACGAAGGTTGGGGGAATACATTCTTGCCTACCATGATTATATTATGTACTACAAAGGCGAAACACAAAGTCAATATGGAGTAGGATTTCTTGTAAAACAATATCTACAGCACAAAATAGAAGGGTTTACTGGTATATCGGAAAGAATAGCTGTTGCTAACATAATGTTGAATGAACCATGGTCAATAATACAAATATATGCACCAACTGAGGCCTCCGATAATAACCAAAAAGAGATTTTTTATAACCAATTAGGCATATATAATAAGCTCTCGAAAATACACACAAAAACATCATAGTTATGGGTGACTTTAATGCTCAAATTGGCGAATACAACGGAGTTGCCGGTAAAAAGGAAATTTGGCACAGGAAAACGTAACGATAATGGACAAAGACTTATAGACTTTGCTCTTCAAAATAACCCATACATCGCAAATACATACTTCAAAAAAAAGGAAAAACAAAAAGTGGACGTGGATCTCGCCAGATACAAAATACAAAAATGAAATAGATTTTATCCTCATCAATAAGTTACAAAGATGTAAGAATGGTGAAACAATCAATAATCTAAATTTTAACACAAATCTTCGCCTTGTACGAGCAAAACTGAGTCTTCTAAACGTTAAATTACCGAGGAAACATTTTAAATCGCACAGAAAAGAAATACCACCATCTATACCTGATAACATATCTAAACATTTGGCATGTCTAAATAAAAACAACAAACTTTATGATATACAAGATGAATATAACAACATAGAAAAAGGTCTTCGGTATATTAACAGCGAAATAATCAATCAACCTACATGTAAAGACAAAATAGGACAAAGAGCCAGAGAATTACTTGTGAGGAGGAAAGAATTGTTAAGAAACAGGACAGAAAACAAAACTGAAATAACTAAAATTAGCAAAGAAATTAATAAAAATATTAAAAAACATAGAAACGAAGAAAGAACAAGTAAAATAAAGCACTACATAGAAAAGTCAGGAGGTATTAAAAGGGCTCTAAGAGATCTAAGAGACCATACATCATGGATTCCCAAAATTAAATCCTAAATTGTGAAGTAGAGAAGGCAATACTAAGCCAGAAAAATAAAAAAGCATCCGGAGATGATAAGATATCCAATGAACTTTTAAAAGGGACATTACAATATATCGTAACTCCACTAACAAGGCTATTTAATGAAATTCTTATAAACGAATATATCCCTACACAATGGACCTCTTCTACAATTAAACTACTGCATAAGAAAAGAGATAAAGACCAAATCAATAACTATCGACCAATATCACCAAACATCTATAAAGTTTTTGCCAAAGTCATATTAGCTAGGATAGAAAAAGTGCTTGATGAAAATCAACCGGAGGAACAAGCTGGTTTCCGTTACGGATACTCGGTACTGGACCATATACATGCATTGAGACAAGTGATTGAGAAATATACGGAATACGGCTTAACTTACTATATAGCGTTTATTGACTACAGCAAAGCCTTTGATACCCTACTGCATGTAAAAATATGGGAGGCACTTGAAGAACAAGGAATAGATGACAAATGCATTACAGTTTTAAAAACTATCTATAAAAACAGTACAACTAGAATACAGCTTGAAAGAAAAGGGGAACCTTTTAACATACAGAAAGGAGTACGTCAAGGTGACCCCCTATCACCAAAGCTTTTTGCAGCTGTATTGGAAAAGGTATTTAGGGCATGAAATGGGATAGCTTCGGATTAAATATTAATGGCACCAAACTAACACATCTCAGATTCGCTGATGATATTGCTCTGTTTGCTACAACTTCTGAAGAGATTAATATAATGATAAATCAATTAGCTACTGAAAGCAAAGCGGTCGGTCTGGAATTAAACTTAGACAAAACAAAAGTAATGACGAATGGTCCTAAACACGATGTTACAATTGAGGATAAGCAGATTGAATACGTGGAAGAGTACATATATTTAGGTCAAGTAATATCACCCCATAACACGATGAATAAGGAAATGGAAAGAAGAGTCGGAAATGCTTGGAAGAGTTACTGGACTTTAAAAGAGGTGATGAAAAATCCAAATATACACATTAAACTTAAAAGTAAATTATTTGATACTTGCGTTCTCCCTGTTTTAATGTATGGAAGCCAAACATGGTCCCTTACCAACCAAAACTTAGCCAAATTAATCTCCTGTCAACGTGCAATGGAGCGTAGCATGCTTGGCATAAAGAAAATGGATCGAGTAAGAAACGATGAAATCAGAAATATAACTAAAATACAAGACATTACGGTGAAAATTAAACGGCTGAAATGGAAATGGTCAGGACATTTGATAAGGGGCAAAGACAAATGGAGTAAAAATGTCACAGAATGGTACCCTAGAAACGGCAAAAGACAAAGAGGAAGACAAAACAAAAGATGGGCTGATGACTTTAAACTCATAGCGGGAGTTACCTGGAGTAGAGTAGCCAGGGACAGAGTTGAATGGAGGAGGTTGGAGGAGGCCTTTGCCAAATGGCATACGGAGCAGCATGCCAAATAAACAATATTAGAAGTAGGATTAGATATATATAAAATATATGTAATAGTATAGTAATGTAGTAGTTAAGTAGTGTAAATGCTCTGTAAGAATGGCTATAAATAAATAAATAATTATCTTAAGATTCTTAAGAATTACTGGAGTAATTTTATGTTATTTGGCAATCATGAAGAATAGACCACGTTAAGGGACATAGGCTATTTTTTTGCGGAAAAATGTACGGTCGCGTGAAATTCCTAAATTACGCAAGCGAAGCCGCGCGGAACATCTATATATAATAAAATCGTAGGAAAGTCAATGTTGTACATTGAATATTTTTGTACAATAAATAATACTTGGGACGTGATCTACTATACTAACGCGGACGAAGTCGCGGGCAACAGATAGTATATTATATCTCTCAATCAACGTTCACGTTCAATCGCTTAAAAATATGCTTTTACCATTTCCAGCTAATAAACCTAGCGGAGAACAACATTACGCTGATCGACAAGCAGGCGTTCACCGACCTGTACCTGGCCGTGGTGAACGTCTCCCACAACCAGCTGACCACCATCGAGGGCGGGGCCTTTGTGAACTGCAACAACATGTCCCTGCTCGACCTCAGCCACAACCGCCTGGCCACCATCCCGCGCGCCGCCTTCGACGAGAACACCTACGCCACCGAGTTCCGGCTCAGCTACAACGAGTTCACCGACCTGGGCCAGGTGAGTGTCTAGACTCTAAACCACTATATTCAACCCTCGGCCCGCCGAGACTTTATCAGTGGCCCGCGTGAAGTAAAACCATTTTGAACCGCGCTAACCGGCAAAATAGTGCAAAGTCTTCGTGAATGTCGTAAAATTCTTTGGCACTTATAATCCAATTATTTTGAGGAACGTATTTTTTTAATCCGCTCAGCTTCTAAGACTGAACTCATGTGCTCAACAAATTTTTTCAGTGAGTAGAAAATCATTTGCACTTTAATTACAGATCCCGATCCACAACATGACGGGTCTGAAGGTGCTGAACGCGTCGCACAACCGCATCACCACCATCCCCAAGAACGCGTTCCCCAAGCTGTACGAGCTGCACACGGTGGACGTGTCGCACAACGAGCTCACTGACATCTTCAATTCCGTGTTTCAGACGCTGTTCTCGCTGAGGTATGTGTGTGTGCGTACATACGTGCAAGCTTGCGTACTTGTTTGCATATATGCGTGCTTGCTAGGAGCGGTTTTTACGTCGTGCGTACACGAATGCTACGTGCGTATTATCTTACGAGTGTACATGTACCCATAGTGTATCATAGTGTATTAGTATGTAATCATCTTGTTAATTTCTTCTTTCTAACATGATGAACCTGTTTCACAGATATCTTAACCTTTCCCACAACGCACTGGAGCACATCAAGCCGGCGACGTTCGGCACGATCTACACGATACTAGAGCTCGATCTGTCGCACAACAAGTTGAGCGATTTGTCGCGCGGCAGTCTCGCCAAGCTCGCCAGCTGTCGCACGCTCGATCTCAGCCACAACTTCCTTGAACGGATACCGCAGATACCCATCAGTTTAGGGTAAGTTTAGTCGTAATAAATAAATAATAACAATAAATATAAGTACTGTCTAATATGTGGTCGCGGAACAAGTTAAAATTAGAAATTATCAAGAGTTTAAAATATCCCTTATATTATGAGGCTGCCACTACTTATGTACTGTCAAAAAAATGATTTTAAATAGGCCGATGGCGGACCTAGATATCTGCACAATAGACATAACGACCAGTAGTTCGACTGCAAAGAGACGGACAGGTTTCAATATCTGTCAAATTCGTCGGGTTTCACTAGGATTATGAACGGAATGTGCCTCGCGCTGGCTGATATAATAAATTTTTAAATATTAAAAATAAAGTTTTCAAAATTGGATTCCGACAATTTTAATCGCATGTGCCAAAACACAAACAACAATACCAAACCAAAGAGGAACACGTCGAGCGAATATGTCTTAGTTTTAAATTCGTAGGTGACAAGTTAACAACCCTAGCGACGATTTTCGTCATAATACGTCAAATTTAAAATTTTCAACATCAGTTCTAAGTCGGCATACTCTATCATTCTGTCTACTCTGATATCTGGTCGGGTTATGTCAAATCTGGCCGTGGCTAGGGATTGCAATTCGGCGTCATTTTCAATCCGGACCGGATTTAACCGGTTCCCCATAAATCTGGCCGGATCAGATCGGGTCTGAACCAAAAAGCAAAAATCATCCTATTTTTTGCTTATTAGTTCAAAAATAATCGGCCAAGTGCGAGTCGGACTTGCGCACGTAGGGTTCCGTACCGTTATAGAGGAAAAATAGGCGAAAATTTATGTTTTTGTATGGGAGCGCCCCTTAATTTTTTTATTTTATTTTACTATTCTTAAATATTAAAGTAGACATATAATTAAGGCCTTTGTGAAAATATCAAGTGCCTACCTGTTGCCATTATTGATATCGAGCAAAAAAAGTCAAAAAAATCACGTTTGCCCCCTTTAAATATTAATTTTATTTTGTTTTTAGTGTTTCTTGTTATAGCGGCAACAGATATAGGTACACAATCTGTCAAAATTTCAGAACTCTAGCTATAGTGGTTCTTGAGATACAGCCTGGAGACAGACATACGGACAGACAGACGGACAGACAGACGGATAGACAGACATCGAAGTCTCATGATTAGGGTACCGTTTTCACCCTTTGGGTACGGAACCCTAACAAGGCCTTTGCATCCATTGTTGATGATTTATACAGTACTAGCTGTTGCCCGCGACTTCGTCCGCGTGGACTTCAGTTTATAGCGCGCGATGTCAACAAAATTGGTGTCATAAGCTTTTATAAAAAAACCCACCAGGGTTTATTTTATTTTATTGATTTAAGGGGTACCAACCCCTTAAATCAATACAGCTGTGCAGTGTGCACATAATATTTTATTTTTTTTAAATTAAACTTTATATTTTATGCCAAATTTTAAAGCTTATTTAGCCCCCCAATTACACAACTTTACCCATAAAATATTTATCATTGATAGGTTTAAGGTTACGTCACTGTATATACTAATATAAAGTACTGACTTATTAAATAACGTAAAATAGAAATAACAATCGAAAAAAATCGAAAGTCGAATGTAGGATGATACCACCTCTTATAGAAAGATGTTGGGCAAGCGTTAGCGCGACGTAAGAGATGCACGGCGCCACCTAGTATGATTTTTTGGAACTAACTTAATTTGAACAAATTTTCGTATTTTCACCCCCTTACAACCCCTTTTTCCAGTAAAAAAGTAGCCTATGTCCTTTCTCAGGCTTTAGACTATCTGTATACAAAATTTCATTACACTCGGTTCGGTAGTTTTGGCGTGAAAGCGAGACAGACAGACAGAGATACTTTCGCATTTATAATATAAGTGTAGATTTTCATAGCGAAGTAACCACTCTTCAAATACTGTACAACCTGGAACAAGATTTTAAATGTCCTTATGGTTGCCCAATGATCCAGTCTCCGGATATTGGGACCGGATCCGGTAACCATAAAATGATGCGGAATCCGCCGGATTACCGGATCCGGCTTTCCGAATTGCAGTCCCTAGCCGCGGCAGATTACGGACATCGGCATGATATTACCAAACAAAATAACGTCAAACTAGATCCGCAATCTCTATTAATCTATAAGATAGTACAAAATTTAATAACACACTTTTATTACCTTACACAGTGAGTTGAATTTCGCGTACAACAACGTGTCCGAGATCCGCGCGAACACGTGGCCGACTATGAACGCGCTGCTGCGACTCAACTTGTCGCACAACTCGTTGGGCGACGCGCTGGACGGCGGCGCGTTCTCCGGCCTGCTGACGCTGCAGTCGCTCGACTTGTCCGCCAACGGCCTGACCCGCCCGCCCTGGCAGGCGCTCAACGTCTTGACTAGCTTGCAGTATCTCTACATGCAGGTAAGATGATTGTGCAGACAATTTGGAGAAGAAAAATATTTATTGCGCAGCTGCTCGCTATTTTCTTGCGTATGATATGATAACATGAGTTATAATAATGTAGTCTCGTCTAAAATCTACTCAATAGAATGTAGGCTTACAATAATTTTACATAATATATTTCAACATCGACATCGCTATCTCGATAAATGGCAGATTTATTGTCTACTGCGTTAAACGATAATTCCATATTTTGTATTTTGTTAGCTATTACATTATCGCGAATCGTAGCATTGTCGGTGTGCTAATAATCTAAAAAAACGTTATGCTATCCGTGAAATTTATTCATAAGACCACGACTAATATTAAATTGACACAACCCGACCAAATGACGTAGGTCCGCCAACAAACGATTCGACTTCTATGAATAAATTTCTTCGATGGCAAAACGTTACATAAAACTAACTCTCTCCAGGAGAACAACCTGACCACCCTCTCCCGGGCGGCATTCGGCAGCCTGCCCACGACCTTCCACCTGGACCTGTCGCACAACCAGCTGGCCAGCGTGGAGAGACGCGCCTTCGACGGCCTGCCGCAGCTGCTGCATCTATCGCTGAGCGCCAACCTGCTGCAGAGCATACCCAACGAGGCCTTCAAGGGACTGGTCGCTTTGAGGTGAGTCTATTGAAACTTATCTGTGACTTCAGCTCTATTCGACAACCAGCTAAGTTTAGTGGGACGTGAAATTTACATCCATGGTGTATTCTGAGAGTGTATTCTCTGGGACGTGGCACAATTAAAATATTTACTATCGTTCTTTTCTGTACTGTTCATACAGAAGTTGAATATTCCTCAATTGGATTCATTATTCTGTGTATTCTGTAGTTATCGTGAGTCATAAATAATCGGCCAAGTGCGAGTCGGACTCGCGCACGTAGGGTTTCGTACCATTATCTAAGAGCAAAATTAGGCCAAAAATTTGTATTTTTTGTATAGGAGCCCCCCTTAATTTTTTATTTTATATTAATATTCTTGTTAATGATTAAAGTACGCATATAATTAAGGACTTTGAGAAAAAATCAACCTGTTGCCATTATTAATATAGAGCACAAAAGGCCAAAAAATCATGTTTGTTGTATGAGAGCCCCGCTTAAATATTAATTTTATTTTGTTTTTAGTATTTGTTGTTATAGCGTCACTAGATATATACAATCTGTGAAAATTTCAGAATTCTAGCTATAGCAGTTTTTGAGTTACAGCCTGGAGACAGACGGACAGACATCGAAGTCTCAGTAATAGGGTCCCGTTTTTACCCTTTGGGTACGAAACCCTAAAAATATGTTTAAACTTGGTGTTGCTACTCGTTACATAAATAACGATATTCAGTTATTTAAGCTTTCTTATGACTATATATTTTTCTTGTGTTTTAGGAAATTAGATTTATCTCACAACAGCCTCGAGAAAATCGACAACAAAACCAACGGCCTACTGGACGACTTGCTTTCGTTGGAATCGGTAAATAAACGAATTAATAATTTAAACCACTTGGTAAGGTAGAAATTTTAACCCATCAATCCCCAAGCGGCACCCGGCTGCCGCATGACAATTGAAAATCTATTATGTCTGCGATTCCCACGATTGAGGTATTAAAGGAACAGTGGAAAATACTTTCGCTCATCCACAGGTGGACTTAAGTCACAACCGGTTCGGTTTTCTGACGAAGAAGATGTTCCCGTCCAGCCCGTGGATACCGTACAGGCTGATGGAGGTGGACCTCAGCCACAACGAGCTGCCGGTACTGACCTTCGACCTCACGCACGGCACCAAGAAGGTCAAGAAACTGAATCTCAGCGGGAACTATATCAACGATATTAGAAATAGTAAGTGATTGTAAAAAAAGTTGGCTATTTTCAAGGGAATTTTCTAAAGTCGCGGATTTCCTATAAATACGATTTTTTTTAAAACGGGACCTCTTGTTTCCCCTATACATAATACAGGACAATTTCTGCATTGTTTTGTCTTATAACGTTTAAATATGGTGTTAATTTTTTTACAGATTTTAGTTTACTAGAGATCGCCCAATGGTCGAAATTCGACCTTACTTGCGACGAAATTAGGACTACTACCTATATTTTGTAAAAAATATTGACTTCACCATAGTTTTTTTCAATTCTTTAAGCATTGTCTAATTATTAGTATCTAAAATTAAATGAAAAAAAACAATAATCAATTTTCAATTTGTCAACTTGTTGTCAACAGACTTCAACCATAAATAAAAGAGTATAATTCGTATGTATAGGCTTGTCACTCAAAAATCTGTCTTTTTTCCTAGTAGTAGTGTCGTAGTGTGTGTTACGTTTTATTTGTTAGAAATATATAATATGATAAAAGCATAATTTTAAAATTATATTAGTTCGATGCACTCCTTCACCATGTCTATATATTAATACGCAAGCGAAAAACTTTGTAACCCTTTTTACGAAAAATGGGGAAACGTACGTGCATGAAATTTTACACAGTTATAGTTTATATGGTGAAGGAGTGCATCGAACTAATATTATTTTGAAATTATGCTTTTATCATACATTTTTTTAACAAATAAAACATTACACACACTACAACACACACATGAGAAATGATCGATTTTTGAGTGACAAGCCTATACATACCAATTATACTCTTTTATTTATGGTTGAAGTCTGTTGACAACAAGTTGACAAATTGAAAATGGATTATAGTTTTTTTTTATTGAATCTAAGATACTATTAGACAATGCTTACACGGCCAGTCTGAGATCAGCTAAGTCCCAGAGACAATAGTTGAAAAAAAAATGATAAAGTCAATATTTTTTACAAAATATAGGTAGAGTCCTAATGTCGTTGAAACTAAGGTCGAATTTCGACCATTGGGCGATCTCTAGTAAACTATAACTGTGCGAAATTTCATGCACCTACGTTTCCCCATTTTTCGTAAAAAGGGTTACAAAGTTTTTCTCTCACGTATTAATCTATAGATATACGATTGTGTTGTATTAAAATATGTATGTGTGAAAGAGTCAATGAGACCAGTTGCTTCAAGTCTATTTAAGAAATTTTACGTAAGTAAATCCGCGATATAACAAAACTAAGCAAAAACTTTATTGTTATTCTACAAAAAATATATTTTTACTACTACTGTGTTTAATCACATTTTTTTTCTTTTTAGATGTTATAGGTAACCTGACGTCACTGGAACTACTAGATCTATCCAACAATCAACTTCAAGATCTAGAATCGAGGACATGTAAGTTTGAAATTAATTACTTACAGGGAACATAAATTTGCCGTCAAACTTAACACTTATACTAGAGTATAGAGTCTAGACCGTAACAGGTAGATCGAAACCTGTAATTTTATCAAAATAATCAATGATTATTTTGATAACGTTACAGGTTTCGACATTCATGCAATATGCATGCATTGATTGTAAATTATTACACGGTTATTTTTATTATTTAATTATACCTGTAGGGGACAGCTGGGCTGGAGTACCATTTCTTATAAAACTATATTCATTACAGCGGACTCCAAAATAATTTTCCCTGAGAACATCACCGAGCTATACCTCCACAACAACTCCCTAGAAACCCTTCCCATCGGCAGCATACAGAAGGCGGCTGCGCTCAAGACGCTGGATGTGCGGCATAACGTGCTCACCAGCTACTATCCAGAGCTGGTTAGACTGATAGAGAAGACCGGGTTGAAGGTGTACTTTGAAGGTAGGTGTTTCTGTTTAGTTTTTAAAGTATGTTTTGTGGTGTTTGAATTATTAGTGACAGAAGTTGGTTTGGTAAATTAATTGAGCTGAGTGAGTATGTCAGTATTTCCTTCAATTCTTTGGTTTCTTTTTACCCTATATAGATTAAAGACTAAGCGCGACCAATTTTTTTGTTGTTATATAGCCGTAAAGAAAGTTACGTTGTGACAATATCGTCTCAAGTAAAGTTGAGAGTACATACTATTTTAGAAATTGTCCTCTAACCCATCGCAACTTGTATTAACGTTTTTAGGTAACAAGCTCAAATGCGACTGCCTTACCCGACCTCTCAAGCACTACCTCGCGCGCCTACCACCATCAGCTCTCGCAGCAGACACCAAGTACAACACTCTAGCTTGTTCCGAGCCGCCGCAGCTGGATGGAGAGTTGCTGGTGGAGGTGGATGAGGACAGACTGCGCTGTGCCGGCTCCGTCGAGCTGCAGGACAGGCTGGCCGAGTCCCCGCTGGACTACACCGCGCTACCAGATGTGCTGTTCAGGGATATACAGTAGTGAGTATATTTTTATGGAATTATAGGGATAGCCTCAGTACGTGAACGATTATTTTTGTTTATGGGCGCCCGTAATATTTCACGAAAAAGATTACACTCACCCCATTTTGTAAAATAGCTGCATTCATAATTAATGAGAGAATAAAAACCCATCTCTGTCACTATTTTGACACTGAGTTAGCGCACGTTGCGGTTTCGACCACTGACGACAACTCTTTACTACCTTTTAAAGTTTGTATTATTCGTAACTTTTATAAATTAAAGCTCTATAAAATAACTCCTGTATAGTCATAACCTGGTTTAAATAAAATCAGCTACCGTCACCGAAATCGGTGTGGCAAAACATCATAACATAAAATAAAGTTAACATGGTTTTTTCAGTTCGCAAGAAGCTATCTACACTCTATGGTACGTCTCTACGACGCAGGACCTCGCCGACTTCTTCATATACGCGCGGGACAAGAACAACACGATATACTACAGCAAGGACGTGTCCTACCACCTGCGCTCGCTGACAATAGACCTCGACGACAATTTCAAGATGGCGCTCAAAAATGGCGGCGCGTTCCAAATTTGTATCCAGGGCAAGAGCTCCGCCGGTTTCGCGCGCAAATGGTACGACAGTCAGTGTCAAAACGTCGAGTCCAATTTCGAATCGTGGCCGAAAAAACTGAACGTAGACAAGCGATTGTCGAAAAAGAAGGTAAGATATACCTGGTTCTCGAGTAATACGCTAGCGCTTGTTAGCGACTCAATTTTGATCACGTTGTGTATATTCCTGGGGGTATGCTTCAGGAGATTATCAGATATCGACGTTTGATACTATGTCCTACAATGTTAGGCTTATACTTTTCGATACTGCCTTATATTTAAGGGTTAATGGCGTATGATGGGTGTATTTGAATACTATAAAAAGTTGAAAAACGCAGAAAATGCTTAAAAGAGTGTAGTTTAAAACTACTTTAGAATTGAAACGAATTCCGTCCAATTTTTTTTATAAACTTACAATACATTATTTTGATAATATTTACACTTTTACATGACAATAATATTTGTGATACTATATCTTACATTTAATGTATTAATATTTTATTTATATAAATAAAATGATTTTTAAAATGTTGACCAAACGAAGTATTTCATAAGTTATAATAACTGCCATTTTGTGATAAATTTATTTGTTAAAATTCTTTATATTATTATAGTTCTGTTTAGTTATACTTTGTATATATAGATTTTTTTCATTAAATAATTAATTTATCCGGCTGGAAGGACCAACATTATCATTCCACATTTAACGTACCTAACGCATACCGTCATACACATACTAAGATGTTTTTTTCTTTTACTATGTTAAAATATGTAAAACATATGCATATTCAAGTATAAAAAAAACTTTTCATTGTGATAATATTGTTCGTTCGTAACTAAAAAAAGATTCAATTTATAGAATCATCACAAATTAAGCTTTAATTAATAATTCTCATGTAGGTAAGTACTTAATTTTTTGTGATTAGTTTGATTATCTTTTATATCTGAATATTTTATGTTTTTGTAAAATATTTGTAATTGAAAGTGTTTAGAGCAAAATAATACACAAACACGAAATGTTACCATGCAACCTACACACCTACCATGCTACTATTTGCACTGGGAAACTGCAATGTATTATGACAAAATATGTTCCGTGATCCGTCCATACTTTTATTGAATAAACTTTTTATTTTGTTAAATTATTTGGTTTTATTGTTATACGAACAACATAATATAAATACAGGGACATCACTGGTGAGTTGCTTAACAAATAGTAGTTACAACCTCCAACACTTTTACAATATCATTAAGGCGACGCCTTGATAATTTGGCTGTAGCGATATCGATTTTTCTCAGCAATGACTAAAGCTAAGAAATTAAAGTTCATTGTTAGTATTCATCATGTCTTTGTCTTTGAATTACCCATAGCATAACACGATTGGTCAGCTTTTATAACACAGAATAATCAATCAAAAATACCTCTGTAAAAAAAGGGATTCCTATATGTATTGCCAACAGAGGAGAGTGATTTAAGCTTCCAAAATTTGTACATAAATTGGTTCAAGCATACACTTTAATTTGCCCATAGCTTATATGAAATGTATTTATGGTTTTTAAATTACGCGACAAAAATCATTTTGTCGCTACGCCCTTTCCATTTTTTGCTGTTCCATTGCTTGTTTTCTATGAGAGACCGGGCCGGCCTCTCATAGAAAACAAGCAATCTAAAATATATCTAACACGGTTTTTTACTTTAACGCGGCGTCACCTTAAGTTACGTAACTATGCTGTAAGTTATAATTATGCGATGTCATTCTTTAAAGCTAAGCCTAACAGCGCCTTCACATTAGGTAAATCGCGAGCAGTGCGGCAGCAGCCGCAGCGCGACTTCTATACTAAAACGAGTCGCGCTTAATATGAAGGCGTCCTAAGTTAATTTAGTGTACAGATGATCGCACATTTATCAGCACGCACGCGCCGAACGCGTCGCATTTTAAAATTCGTTGTATGAAATGTTGTGAAACCTCGCACATTCGTCCGCACCGTAGTCCGTACGCGCCCCATTTCGTGCTATGTGGTGCGTTCGACGCTAACAAACGTGCGATCAGCTTAATCGTCTATGGATATAAGTTTGCTGTCGTCACGTGGACTCTTGTAGTCGGAGGGTACCCACGGACCGCTGAGAGGGTGGACCACGGCCGGGCTGGATTCTGCAAAAAATATAATTTAAAATGAGCTGGTAACACTGCAGCACTGGCACTATGTTTAGTAAAATTTGGATAGATTATATTTCCTTTGAACGCTTGCAACATTATTTATTATTATGTTACCTATTATACTTATTTGTGTTACCTATTAATGCTTTAGCGTATTCCCCTCTCACAGGCTTCTGAAATGACCTGCGAACAAAAACAGATCATTGAAAACATTTTTTATAATAATACGTATTTTGTACGTATTTTGTATGCTTTAATTCGGAATTTTAAATATTACAAGCGAGGGAGAAGGGAATAACTATAATTTTTTCCATTAAATTATGGGCCATAAGTAAATATAAAATAACTAATGTCAAACGTAAAGTTACCATGATTGTCGTGGTGGTCGTGGTGGTCGTGGTGGTCGTGGTGCGGGGTCCAGCCCCACTGGTGGTGGTGGTGACCCTTCCACGCGGTGAAGTACGACGCCAGCTAGAACAATACATCGGTGGAGTTAACAGAACAGTATATTAACTAGGTAAGCCAAAAATTCCAACACAATATTATAACTGAACCATACTAATAAATTATAAATGGGAAAGTTTGACCGTCTGTCAGCTAACTCCTCACGCTTAAAATGCTAGACCGTTGAAATTTGGTCTGGAGGAACTTTACGTCACGGGAAAGGAAGAAAGATAGTCTTTTCCAGGAAAAATAAGAGGTTCAATTCGTGTGATAAAAGAGTTTGGGAGGTATGAAATGTAGTTTGTTGTATTAATAATAATTAAGACGTTTTCTTACCTTAGCCGAGCTGCCGGCGATTTTGAAGATCAGCAAAATGATGCCGATAGCGACAGATTTGGCGGTCATGATGGTTGTGATCATGATCCACGTGGATGTCACCCCCAGGTGGAAGATCAGCGGCATCATCATTAGCTCCAACTTCTTCATGCCGCGACCCTTACCTGAACATAGATTATACGATAAGTAAGTCATAAAGTACTAAAGTAGAACTAAGTATTTATGCGATATTGCAAAACCCACGCCACGCCCCACGTCGCAGACAATACGTATGTATGTTAGTCTATAAGGTATTTATAATATGGGCCAAGATGCCTGAATTAAGTAAATAAATATAAAAATATAAATAAATAAAAAAAAACTTTTGTCTGAACGTCTGTAATCTCTTTGCGCTAAACCGATTTTGGTAAAATTTTGAAGGGATATATGACAATTATGAGTCCCGGAGAAAGGACTCAGGACTGTAATAAAAAAAGCAATTAGGTACCTACGGTTTTCTTGTATTGAATTTAGCGCAACAAAATTGCTTTTTGTTTGGACATCATCTTGTAACAAAACAATTCAAAGTTACTTACTGTTTTCGATCTCCTTAGAAAATTGTGGCTTAATTTGTTCATAGCGCAGCAGGCGTCCAATTTCACTGTCCTTAAAGTTAACATCGTTGAAGTTTTCTAACCACTTTGTAACGTCCATCGCGTAGTCGGCAAACAAAAGTTCTAAGTTTTGTTCTATTAACACAGCTAAAGAATTACTGTTTGTGCCGTTAGCGCAAGTAAAAATTATAAAAAGGAAAAGCAAAAATACCGCCATTTTTCTCGATAATGTATTCGAAATTCGAACTGCGGTCGAGACTCGAGCAAAAATGAGTGCTTTACAATTTTGTGAAAAGGTGTCTAAGTAATGATTTTTTGACGAGCGCGTTTCTTGTCAAAGCACAAAGTTATTCTAAAAGACTTTGAGCTTTCCGTATTTATACACTGGAACCAGTGAGGGGTATTGAACATTTGGTTATACATCTATACTAATATTATAAAGCGGAAGAGTTTGTTAGTTTGTTTGTTTGCTTGTTTGTCTGTTTGTTAGAACGCGCTAATCTCAGGAACTATTGGTCCGATTTGAAAAATTCTTTCAGTGTTAGATAGCCCATTTATCGAGGAAGGCTATAGGCTATATTTTATCACGCTACTACTAATAGAAGCGAAGAAATAGAGGAAAGTGTGGAAAAAACGGGGGGAAATTATTTTAAAGGGCTTATTTGAACGCGCTAATCTCAGGAACTACTAGTTATACATAACATTATACTGACAAAGCATTAAATTTTGTAGTTTTTTAATAATTAATTATTATTATGTGTTTAACAATGTTTTATGTGTAAGTGTAATATTATAATTCACTAGCTGTTGCCCGCGACTTCGTCCGCGTTAGCATAGTAGGTCACATCCCAAGTATTATTATTTATGGTACAAAAATATTCAATGTACAGAATTGACTTTCCTACGATTTTATTATATATAAGTAGATGTTCCGCGCGGCTTTGCTTGCGTAGTTTAGGAATTTCACGCAACCGTACATTTTTCCGCAAAAAATAGCCTTTGTCCCTTCACGTGGTCTATTCTTCATATTTGCCAAATAACATAAAAATTGCTCCAATAGTTCTTAAGATAATAAGCAATTTCAAATAATTTGACTCCGTTTTTTCCACATTTTCCCTCTATTACTTTGCTCTTATTAGTCTTAGCGTGATAAAATTTAGCCTACAGCCTTCCTCGATCAATGGGCTATCTAACACTGAAAGAATTTTTCAAATCGGACCAGTAGTTCCTGAGATTAGCGCGTTCAAATAAGCCCTTTCATATAATTTCCCCCGTTTTTTCCACATTATCCTCAAAATATCCGCTACTATTAGTCTTAGCGTTATAAAATACGAGTATAGCCTATAGCCTTCCTCAATCAATGGGCTATCTAACACTGAAAGAATTTTTCAAATCGGACCAGTAGTTCTTGAGATTAGCGCGTTCAAATAAGCCCTTTCATATAATTTCCCCCGTTTTTTCCACATTTTCCTCAAAATATTCGCTACTATTAGTCTTAGCGTTATAAAATATAGCCTATAGCCTTCCTCAATCAATGGGCTATCTAACACTGAAAGAATTTTTCAAATCGGACCAGTAGTTCCTGAGATTAGCGCGTTCAAACAAACAAATAAACAAACTCTGCAGAATTATAATATTAAGTATAGATTTAATAAACAGGGCGTAACTACGGGTGTAACAAAACTAAGTGGTTCTGCCTGTGTCCCCTATACAGGATGTAACAAAAATAAGTGATAATACTTTGGGGTGTGTACATGTTCCTTGTAGAGAGTTAACTGTGAAAGTAGCAGCGCTGAAAGAGCAACTTTCTTTTTTACTTTTGTGTGGGAAAATTCATTACTCTCGTGCGCTTGCCCATACAAATAAAAAAATAGAACTTTCAGCGCTGCTACTTCTACTGTGAACTCTATAATATATAAGAGACACATACATATATATTACTAGCTGTTGCCCGCGACTTCGTCCGCGTGGACTTCAGTTTATAGCGCGCGATGTCAACAAAATTTGTGTCAAAAGCTTTTATAAAAAAACCCTGGTACCCCTTAACTCAATACAGCTGTGCAGTGTGCACACAATAAGTACTTCATTTTTTTATATTAAACTTTATATTTTATGCCAAATTTTAAAGCTTATTTAGCCCCCCAATTACACAATTTTACCCATAAACTATTTATCATTGATAGGTTTAGCCCCAATTTCACCAACGTCTGTTAGTGTTAACAGCTTGTAAAACGCCATCTGTTTTCATATATTAGAATTAAAATGTTGATTGCATTGATATATTTTCTGGATGGAATATAGGCCAACACGGTACACTCGAACTCCTTAGAAATGCAGTAGGAGTTCTATAAGATAAGATAGATTGATTATTATTATACAAAGTGATAATATTATTAAACATAATATTCTCACGTATTAAAAACTATAAACAAAAACATAACTAATAAGTATGATTAGTTCTATGTTACAATGAAGTAAAAAATAAAACGCCATCTGTTGAATCGTATTAGAACTAAAATGTTCATTGCATCGATAATTTCTGGATTTTTTATAATATTATACATAAAATATATTTAAGATTTTTGAAATATTATTTTAATACACATTCAAGACCCAGGAACATTGAAAACTTTTTGTTCCGCCTGCGGGACTCGAACCCAGGACCCCCGGGATGAGCGCTGCCCACGCGCAATGCGAATTAATTTTCATCGATATTTTCATGGAAATAAGATATTTTCCCACATCAAAATGTAGCCTATGTCCTTTCTCAGACTCTAGAATAACTGTGTACAAAATTTCATTGCAATCGGTTCAGTAGTTTTGGCGTGAAAGCGAGACAGACAGACAGACAGACAGACAGAGATACTTTCGCATTTATAATATTAGTATAGATAAAAACTTTTACTTTTCAAGTTAAAAAGATGTTTTAAAAGTAAGCGAGTAGTAGAGGTAGCGATTAGCGACGCGTCATTTGGGAAATAAATTCCACTTTTAATTTTTGTTTGAACCAAGTTAAATACTCAATGCTTGAATAGCTTCTGACAATGGCGCCAAACCGCTCATTAGCTGCTGCTTTGTACTTTTGCTGTCAATACAATGCCGCTGGAAAGTCCTTTCAAACTGAACATAGTGAGTTAAGTTCACTTTACCAAATTAAAGACAGCCATTTTGATATTTGCACCGATGCAAACAACACCGATGACTTGGAGCAAAATTAACGCTCATAAAGCAACATTGCTATGGGCGTACCCAAGTTCTGGGCCAGAGGGGGGGTGGGGGGGGGGGGGGGGCAGTTTGCTCGTATTTTTTTAAGTTTTCTATGAAAGTACTAGATTTTCGATAAAAGTACTAGATAAGATACTAACTTAGGGACGTATTATACAGGGGGGGGGGGGCTGCCTCCCCCCCCCTCGGTACACATTGAACATGAACATTGATTGCTATTATATATTATTACAGCGAAGCGTCCGCATATGAAAGTGTTTTGCTTGAGAATTCCTGCATATACTGTAATTTGTAACACTATCTCTCAGCGACTAGATAGCTTTTACGGATAGTAAAATATAACTGGCAACTGATTTCGTACGAGACGTTTAAGACCATTGCTCGCAAGTGCTGTTTGCAACAGCAAGGGCGTGAATAACAAAACATTTCCACTTAAAACCATTTAATAAACACAATAAACACAACAAGTAGACATAGGGGCGTAGCTAGCGCGTGTGCGGGGGCGGCGGCTCGCTGGGGGGCGAACAGCGCCACGTCGAGCTGGCTGGAGCTCCAGCCGATCACCGCCTCGTCGCGGTTCTGGACGCGCAGCCACAGCTCCAGAGGACGGAAGTATCTGGAAGGTACCACAGACAATGCGAAGGAGTCATAATAGACCCTCAAGGGTCGCAGTGACGTCAAGGCTACAATGACCTGACTTCTGGGCAAAAACAAAAACCACAGAGTATTACTGATTAGATTTTGGCCCGAACTTTGTTGTGCCGTTTTATCGATCTTCATTCGTGTGTATGAAAATCGCAACTATCAAAATCCGACTCATCACTATTAAGCTTACGTCGTAAAATTATAAGGATCGGCAGTGTTTTAGGTTGACAGTTGACACAGCCAATCGTTTAGTATAATATGCTACCAATTAGCCTGCATGGTGGAGTAAAAAAATGTGTTAAGGACCTAACAGATAGCGGTCACGCGTTCAAGCGTTCTACGCTCGCATTTTACGTTCGAGCGGTCAGTCACACAGGAGCAATTTTGACGCGGTCAGAAGTCAGAACGCCCCCTATGAGAGTATATCTATGTAACGTAATACAACACAGAGAACACAAATCTGACCGCTTGAACGCTCGACCACGTGACCCTTGGAAGTTGGAACTCACTTGACGAGCGCCTCGGGCGAGATCCTGTTGGTCTTGCCGCGCGTCATGCTGCGGATGATGTCCGCCGCCGACTTCGAAGCACCGGGCTGCATTATCTCACTATAAAACATCATAATAATAATATTACGCTGTGCTGTAATTTATTAATACGTTTATTGATATCCCAAAAACTTATATCTTGTTTACAGGCTGACTTTAAGCTGACCCTGACCTTGGTAAGGAACGTAACAAACCTAAAAAAAATGTTTAAATGCTTATAATTACTTCTGGTCAAAGTTCTAGTGAAAATAAAAACACGAAATTTCACTAATCCTCGTTGTATACGGCCTTAATGCTCGAATTAGTATCACATTACCTCTGCCGATTTACATATGAATGAAAGAGAAAACATGACATTTTAACAAGCTGTTAACACTAACAGACGTTGGTATACATTTTTTAAATAAAGTTAGTCCGTTAAGAATATCCAACTTCTTTTAAGGTTATGGGCCCAGCACGCTTCCACTGCGCTACTATGCTGTATCTGAGAAAGTATAATATTTACAAGCTTTTACTGCTTTTGTGTTACCTCAGAAGCCTGCCGGCATCGCGGCTGCGGTAGACGTCGCACTCGTGCAGGTGTCCGGCGTGCCCCGCTGCCGCGCACAGCTGCTCGAACACCTGGAACTCCAGGATCGTCGCCAGAAAGTACTTTATGTACTCCTGGCGACACACGTTTATTGTAACTTTTTTTGAGCAAGGGGGCAAACGAGCAAAGGTTCACCTGATGGAAAACGACTACATCCGCCCATGGACACATTAGAAGAGCTGCAGGTGCGTTGCTGGAACTTGAACTTGTAAAGACGATCTGTGTCTGTCTGTCTGTCCGACCGCTGAACCGATTTTGCTGATATTTGTGTATGGAGATACTTTCGAGTCCCGGGAAGGAACACAGGATACTTTTTATGCCGGAAAAATGTACTGTTCCCGCGCGATAACCGAGTTTTAGGCGTAACGGAGTTGCGGGCGTCATCTATATTCTAATAAAAAGCATTATTTTACTATTCTAATAAAAAGCATTATTTTACTATATCTTTATGATATAATTCATTTATTATTAGGGTAGACTGGGTACGGTTGTGCCAGGGGACGGTTGTGACAGTCGTCATAACAGCGAAACTATACGGAATATGGGGATTGGCGCTAAGAGAGAAAGACGCGTTTGCAAGTCTGAATGCTTCTCCCAGCATTGCGTCCGCCAGCACTTGACAATAATGTTATCAGGGGCCTTCATTGCTTTTTAAGGGTCAAAAGTAGGTTTTCTTGCTTGATTTATTTCAATGTTTACTATTTTTTGTATGCAAATAGCCTATGTCGTTTATTTTCTTGTTATAAGTTGATCATTAGTAGTTAACTACAAGTGATTATTTTTACATAAATCGTTTAGCCGTTTCGTGGCGCTTGTTTGATAATTAAAATTCTGTGTTGGGTACCGTTGTGACATACCTTTATCCTATAATTTTTCTTAGATGTCTTAAAACGCTTGCAGGAGACCAAACGAGTTGTCAGTCAATACGACAATACTTACGAAGAAGTCAAACGTAGGACTTATTTATACAGAGAACGGAGAAATTCATCAAATGAATCGGATGTCGTTGTTTTGGTTGATAAATATGTTTAGAAGTAGACTATGTTTTGATACGCTAGATGAATTTGTTAAGAATAAGTTTATGATGTTTTATGGTACATTTTTATTGAAATAAAAATCATTATAAACATTTTTTTGTAGATGTCACTACTGACCCAACCGTCCTTGGGTTGTGGTCGGTTGTGACAATTTCCCTCCTTCTTTCAAATTTGATTCCATGACTAATACATCGTATTTTAGCATGATATATTAGTATTTTTATGTAGACAAATAAATAAACTATAGTGATAAAAATTTTTTTGCTAGGTGTATAATTAACAAAATTATTGCCCTCCAAACCAAAATTGTCACATTCGTACCCAGTCTACCCTACTAGAGATCGCCCAATGGTCGAAATTCGACCTTAGTTTCAGCGACATTAGGAGTACTACCAGTATATATTAAGTCTATGAGTACTACCTATATTTTGTAAAAAATATTGACTTTATCCTTTTTTTTCAACTCTTGCCTCTGGGACTTAGCTGAACTCAGACTGGCCATGTAAGCATTGTCTAATAGTATCTTAGATTCAATAAATAAAACTATAATCCATTTTAAATTTGTCAACTTGTTGTCAACAGACTTCAACCATAAATAAAAGAGTATGATTCGTATGTATAGGCTTGTCACTCAAAAATCTGTCATTTCTCATGTGTGTGTGTGTTGTAGTGTGTGTAATGTTTTATTTGTTAAAAAAATGTATGATAAAAGCATAATTTCAAAATAATATTAGTTCGATGCACTCCTTCACCATATAAACTATAACTGTGCAAAATTTCATGCACCTACGCTTCCCCATTTTTCGTAAAAAGGGTTACAATGTTTTTCGTTCGCGTATTAATATTATGATTACTTACTTGATCGGAAATGATGTGGTACTTGGATCCGGGGTCGAAGTCGGCCTCAGTGCGCGAGACGGGCGGCGTCACTCCCTGAATGAAAATAGGCATAAAACTATATAGTAAGGAGCTACGTAGACGATTGAGAGACGACATATTATACTCATTACCTACTCAAGTCTCAACCCCATACAAATATAAACACGTTGAACACGCTACACAATGTTTTGTCTTTAAGTAGTTGTCTTTTAGTACTTTGTCTATTAAGGGTCTTTTCAAATGTAAGAGACAAGGACAAAACATTGAATAGCTTAATATTAAGCATTAGATATTTTAATAAGTATCTGGTAGCTTTTAAGGTATCAAAGAAAGTACAATCTAACCTGATACCGTAGCTTCATCTGCCACCACTTGGCGTTCATGTTCTTCACGCCGTCCTCGAACACCGACCATCGCCACTGGATAACATTATACAACATTGTGTGATCATCAGCTAGTAAATACAATATCCAGGGTGGCGCTGAATTCATGGGCGTAGCCAGGATTCTACATGGGGGGGAGGGGGCGCATAGGTCTTTGAGGAGGGGGGGGGGGCAGATTAAGAAAATCCTAGACTTCGAATTCGTCATTTTTAACATGAGTACCACACAATAGTATTGAAGGTGAGTTAAAAACAAAACATGAGCGAGCGAACTGGGATTGAATGCTTCCCCTCTCACCCCTCTACTCTCTCCGCTCCACGTTTTGGTATGAAACTCGTGTACTTATATTACTCGACTGCTCTAGAAGTGTCTTCAAGTGCACCTAAGACCGGCGGTATAGACGGACCGCATCTTGCGATGCGGTTTAAAAGAAGTAACCTAGATTTAAAAGAAAGCTCTTTTATTCACTAGAAGAGCTCACCTGGTCGACCATGAATGCGAAGGGCAGGTAGGCGACCTTCTCCAGCGCCATCGACATCAGGAAGTTCATGCTCACCTGGTACTGGTCGTGAGTCCTGAACATAAGCCGGGCGTTACTTTACTTTTACTTTGTTATTCGATATGATGGGTCTCAACCCTCATCTCAGGGTTTTCATTGTAGAATACCACAGAAATGGATCTAGTAGAATAACTATTTAGTATCTAAAATTAAAACCAGTAAGCCAGATTAAATACTTTTGTAAATGTTAAAAATTAAAAGGCGCGAATTGGATAATAAGCAATAAGTAAGTCGTCATACTTATTGTTATAAAGTCCGACTCGTTGCAGATGGTTGAGGTTGTACACGGACAACGTCGCGGCATTCGCGACCGCCTCGTGGAACGCTGAAACAGAAATAAAGTAAGTTGTAGAGCACAATAATAATTAGAGAGAAGAAGCGTCTACACGTAAGAGAGAGAGGGAAAGGCCTTAAAATAATAAATTATTTAACAATAAGGAATTAATGTCTTTACTACAGGCTTATCAACTTAGTAGGATACAAGGATCCATTATCCATCAGTAACTAGATCGTACTTCTAGCTATGTATCTCGCTCTACTAAGCTTTATTTACTAGAGTTTTTACTATAGTTATAGCTGAAGGGTGCTAAAGTGTGAGGGAAAGAGGCGGGTATACCGGGGTTGGCGCCGTCGCGGAAGAGCTGGGGCTGGTCAGCGTACTGCAGGTAGTACTGGATGTGCGCCATCTCGTGGTGCGTCGACACCAGGTCCTGCATCGTCACCTCCGTGCACTGCTTTATCCTGGTAATGTTATAAATGGAAATTTTACCTTGATCAATTATATTTAATTTAAAAAAAACCGAAGTCTAGATGATTGAGTAAGGGGTAAAGGAAAAACGATACAATTTTGTTACGCTCGCGCTGATGTTCTTGATTTATTCCAGAAAACCTAATGCTAGCCCATAAGTATTTTAAATTAAGATGGTAAATAAAGTTAAGCCAAACTAGCAGCTCTCCCACTAGAGCAGAGTATTTCTTCAGTATATTATTATTACCATCACTACTTGTTTCTTCACTAGCCCATGAATAGTTATTAATAGCGCGTTTCGATAGGTACGTGATAGAAGTAATACTTTGAGGGCGTGAGTAAAGAAGATTTTTAACAATTGCATTGCGAATATCCCGGATGTGGAGTGTAGAGGCCACATTGTACCTGTAGTCGATCCTGTTGCAGAAGTCCCAGGCGCTGGCGGTGCACTGCACGCTGCGCTGCGGCGGGCGCGCCAGCAGCGAGCCGCGCCAGAACTCCGGTGGCACCGGCTTCAGACCCATCGACGTGTAGAACTCCTCCGCCATTTGGAACATTCTGGAAATTAATGGAAGTGACAAAGAGGTAAAAATAACGGTATTTCAAATGTCAAATTGATTCTACGCTAACGCGAGTGCGTTTTTAACGCACATGGGCATCGCACGTGCAAAAAGGCTCTGAATAGACATACGACGAAATTTGGTTATAGCTTTTAGATCATTAACGCATGCTAGAGGCGTCCATATCAGGAGCTCATCCTGATATGGACGCCTCTAGCATGCGTTAATGATCCACCGTGATGGGATATTTCATATTATCAGTAGAAGAGTAGTAGATATTATCTGTTGCGATGTAGCAACTAAGTACTAACCTCAGCGGTGTGAATCCCTGCCTGAGCATCTCTGCAGTGACGTCGAGGGTGGGCGCCTGCGGGAACGGCATCACCAGATCCATGATGGACTTCCAGTTCTGCGCCCACATGTTGCCTGTAAATTATTAACAGAATAGTTTGAAGTTCAGCATGTTAGGTTGTTGAGTAATTATCTACTATTTTAATAAATGCCAATCTGGACCTAACAAGTTTGGATTTGTCCAGCCTTTCCTTTCATTAATTTTGAGATCTAAACTGGTAAATCAGTAAAAAATCTATATTTTTGTTCCCCATCAATTCTCTGGTTGTCTCACCTAACAGATGAGCAGGTATGGGTCCATCTGGTCGTATGGTCTGATAGCGCATGCGCAGGCGCGTCCGCACGTACGTAAACAGTTGCTTGTAGAGCGGTGCGACCTGGTTGTACACCTCCTCCACGCTGGCGCGGAATGACGGGTCGTCGTACGCCGCGCGCATCTGGTCACCCGCGTCGCGGTAGCCTGGAAACAACGAGCATTTAACAGTAGTGAATAATAAAATCCAAGAAAATGCTGCACCGCTAAGTGCTAACTGTCTTTTGATTGGCCTATGCTATTATGGCCAATCAGAGGGCTGATAATATTGCACCCGCTTTCATCCATGCAAAATAGTGTTAGAGTTTTTGTCAACATACCAGTAGTGATAGCTGCCTGATTAGCCAGCTGTACGTATCGCATGAACCGATTCCTCAGCTTCGGCCCCGTCTTCTCCCTGAAGCTCTTCCACACGTACAGAAGTTCATTCTCTATTCTAGAATGTGCCAGAATTCTGGTGATCTCCGGGTCGAGCTGCATGTCGCAGTAGTTGGGGTAGTCCTGGTCATCTTGTGCCGGCTGGTAATGCTGGTAGGGCTGGCTGGCGAGGTGGTAGGTCCTATTCCCTTCGGAAAGGTCGGGGTGCGGCAGCTTCGGTACGTGTGGATCGTAGGGCTTTTGGCCGAACGGACATATTTTCGCCGAGTTGTACAACTCTTTCATTTCATTTATCAACTGTTGGATCTGAAAAACAATTTTTAATAAGCTGGCTCCACAGGACAGGCTATGCCTAGTGTGGGGATTTGTCAATCTAAAGTTGTATAATATTGTATTTTTCTGGAAATAAATTATTTGTATTGTATTTGTAGATATATGAGCTTCAATGTCAATCTACAACGGAGTGAGTTAGTGACGCAATTATATTGCAACATTATACATCTTTAGTAAGAGCTTAAACCTTATTTTCCTGTTCTGAGGCTTAAACAGACGTTGCACCTGCATAACATATGCAGGCGTAACGGCCTCAAAAGTGTTGTGTTGTCAAAAGGAATTGATTAATTTGTCTTCATTAGTCTTCATACCTCCGCGAACTTGTCATCAGGCAGCCCGGCGCGGCTGGATTGTATGATCCTGGCGAGCTGGCGTCGGTCCTGCGGGTCCGGCAGGCGGGACACGTCGTACGCGGCCGCTTTCCGCCACGACAGCCGCTCGAACTTGGCGCTCAGACCCAGCTCCTCCAGCATCCGCCGCTGGTTGTACTCCGTTATGTTGGTCACGAACTTCCACTGGGACATTGTTACCCTGAAAATACGGTTTAAAAAGCTCTTTGTTTGGTGAGATACTGTGTATTTTGTTCAATGAGGATAACATTTTGTCCCAGAATTTCTCTAAATGCTGAGCCCAATTCTGAAAAATGGAGCTTGGTTGTTGTGCGACTCGCGCCATCAGGGTTGCCACTATATCAGGGCAAAAAACATAATATTTTTCAGTAGTAGTGTATATGGTAAGTATAAAGTTTTATATAAATATTATAAACAACCAAGTTTTTTTTAAACAGAGATACCAAGCAAGGGAAAATTGCATTTACCTATAGCACATTCCAGACGCCTCCCGATCGTATTCTCTCAGAAACTGAGCTGCCTCCGCCGCATTTGTGTTCATGCCCTGCAATGAAAGAAGATTCTTCTATATAATTTATTCATATTCATCCCACCATAATCTATCCCATTCTTTTTAAATCTTAAGAGTTTTAAGAAATTTCTGATAGGTAGGTAAGTTGTTCTAAAGAATCTGCAATGCCAGATGATAGGTATACTGGGTATACATATCGTCTGGCATCGATTCTTTGTGTTTACGAATATACTTTCAATTATTCGAGTCGGATACGTAACCCGTATACACTTGCAAAAACCCTCAAAACAATCAGACGTTTGTCACGAAGTTAATAACAACAATTTAGTTAATAATGGTATTGTTTGGCGACCTTCCGTTCCGGAGATGCGCCCGCGCAGCACAACCTGATTCATGGCTTCCGTCCATTAAGTTTGTCCTTAAGTTTAATGGGCCACGCTGAAGATGTAGACTTGTAGACCAATCTTGTTAACTCAATTTGGCTACACTTCATTATAGAGGAGGTTACTAAGGTTTGTTTGTTTGCTACTAAACTACTGGACCAATGTGGATGGTTATTGGTAGATCACTGACAAGGCTTTTCTTTACGACAAAACCTTAGGATTCTGTACAACTGCCCACTAAAATGCCTCTTTTTATTGCTTCAAAACGCGAAATCTTTTGCGCTTTCTAGGTCCTAAGCAACATCTATTAGATGGCAAGTAGTACTTTTAACGCCTGCAGTAAAAATAATTCATGCTTTCTACGCTTGCGCCGCATGTCGCATATCAGAAAAATACATCTTGAGAATCTATAATGTACTAGACGTTCCGCGCGGCTTTGCCTGCGTAAATTAGATATTTAACAGACAAATTACTCCACAAAATAGTCTATGATCCTTCACGTGGTCTACTTCTTATCTGTGCCAAATAACATAAAAATAAATGCACCAGTAGTTCGTGAGATAAGCTCTTTCAAATAATTTACCCCGTTTTTTTTTCCACATTCTATTTCTTCGCTCCTATTAATCTTAGCGTGATAAAATATAACCTATAACCTTCCTCGATATGGGCTGGGCTATCTAACACTGAAATATTTTTTTTAAATCGGACCAGTAGTTCCTGAGATTAGCGCGTTCAAACAAACAAACAAACTCTTCCGCTTTGTATAGATAGAAGTAGGACACACTTCACGAAGTAATTTACGAACAAAATGCCTCTTGTTTCACCGAAACCGCCCACCGTGACCGTTACAGGCTCAAAATAGCAAACTTTCGAGTATTTAGTAAATGGCATTATAAATGTCGGGAAATTATGATTGTTACGTGATCCGGGCGGCGGTGCGACGTTGGCCAACAATGGGTGGTGCGGAGTGCTGACCTATATACCTGGTGGACCGCGGGCCGGTCGGGTTGCCCAGACAACGGGCAGGCTTCTAGGACCTGAACCTGGATCCTGGACATGTTAGTAAAAGAAAGAAGACAACAGCTATACCTTTAGAATAGTATACTGTGCTATAAGTATATTATTAATTATTATATTATATTCTGCACATAATAATAGTTATGTTGGTTGTAATTGTTTCGAAAGCTTTCGATCTCTGATGTTAAGTAGGTATTGATCTAATATTTTTTTAAGTGAAATACCGTCCACGTGAAATAAATTTACCTAATAATCTTTTAAATATTAAAAAAATGTTGGTCCTTCGAGCCGGATATTTAAGACGTTGGGTTATAAGACTTATTCGGCGAAGAAGCATTTGCATCATCGCACAGAGTAGGTAACGAAATAGAAATTAATAAAAAGTAAAACTGGATCCAATCGGAGTTTCTTTAATTTTGTCACTCGTCACGCTTCGTCCGAGCATCTACTGATGTCACATACCGTGAACTACTTGTACACAAAACATCAACATCAATTATTTTTAACAAAAAATTAAAACCGACTTCCAAGGTAAAAACAATAATAACATCCTTATAATATGAACTAAAAAGTATTAAATAATTTTTCCTATCTAATAGTGCCTTTTTCCGAAATCGGCTAAACCTCAACTATTTCTGTACTCAATCTTCATCATTTTGAAGTCGGTACCAGATATAGATGAATCTTCAGTTCTCTGACAGAATATTTGAAACTTTTGGAACTTTTGCCGCCTGTAGGCTACTTATTCAATTTTTGCCGCCCCTAAAACTGACCTTTGAAATTCAACGTTAGTTTAGTTCACAATCAAAATATCCCACAAAAACATTTTTTGAAAATTTTTGATGAGACGACCACACAAGGCGGTAGCGAAACGTATATAACATACTAGCTGTTGCCCGCGACTTCGTCCGCGTGGACTTCAGTTTATAGCGCGCGATGTCAACAAAATTGGTGTCAAAAGCTTTTATAAACAAACCCTGGTACCCCTTAAATCAATACAGCTGTGCAGTGTGCACACAATAAGTATTTCATTTTTTTATATTAAACTTTATATTTTATGCCAAATTTTAAAGCTTATTTAGCCCTCCAATTACACAACTTTACCCATAAACTATTTATCATTGATAGATTTAAGGTTACGTCACTGCACAGATAAAGTACTGAGTTATTTAATACCGTAGAATAGATATAACAATCGAAAAAAATCGAAACTTAAATGAAAGATGATACCACGTCTTATAGAAAGACTTTTGAGCAAGCGTCAGCGCGATGTAGAAGACGCACGGCGCCATCTATTATGAATTGTTGGAACTAACTTAATTTGAACAAATTTACACATTTTCACCCCCTTAAAACCCTTTTTTCCAGTAAAAAAGTAGCCTATGTCCTTTCTCAGGCTTTAGACTATCTGTATACAAAATTTCATTACAATCGGTTCGGAAGTTTTGGCGTTTGGCGTGAAAGCGAGACTGACAGACAGACAGACAGACAGAGATACTTTTGGCGTTTGGCGTGAAAGCGAGATTGACAGACAGACAGAGATACTTTCGCATTTATAATATTAGTATAGATTATGTGCACACTGCACAGCTGTTTTTGGGTATTTTGATTAATTAAGGACCGCGCTACACCGGAATGGCGCTGCCATGCGAGGCGAGCACTTTCAGCGCTGCCATTCCGGTGTAGCGCGGCCCTAAGAGGGGTACCACTTACCAGGGTTTTAAAAAGTTTTTAAATTTGACACAAATTTTTTTGACACCGCGCGCTATAAACTATTAACTAAAGTCCACGCAGACGATGTCGCGGGCAACAGCTAGTACATAAAATAATATAATAATAATAATAATAATATCTATGGACGCTTCACACCACGTCAGTCTGGCCCTGTGGTAAGTACCTGAAGGACTTGTGTTACAGGTACCAGACAACGGAAATATATTTAATACTTTTATACTATACATATATTTAAGATTTTTATTATATGATACACATATTTAATACACATCTATGACCCAGGAACTTTGAAAACTTTTTGTTCCGTCGGCGGGACTCGAACCCGCGACCCCCGGCTTGAGCTACCAACGCGCTCACCACTGAGCCACAGAGGTCGTCAAAATATGTTTAAGATTTTTGAAATTTTATTTTAATACACATCCAAGACCCAGGAACATTGAAAACTTTTTGTTCCGCCTGCGGGACTCGAACCCAGGACCCCCGGCATGAGCGCTGGCCACGCGCAATGCGAATTCGTTTTCATCGATATTTTCATGGAAATAAGATATTTTCCCACATCAAAATGTAGCCTATGTCCTTTCTCAGACTCTAGAATAACTGTATACAAAATTTCATTGCAATCGGTTCAGTAGTTTTGGCGTGAAAGCAAGACAGACAGACAGACAGACAGACAGACAGACAGACAGACAGACAGAGATACTTTCGCATTTATAATATTAGTATGGATTATCTACTGGTACGTAGAATTTGTTTAAGTTAGGGTCAGTAGACTGTAGAGTTAGGCCGTGTCTGACTCAGAAGCTTGGCTCTACATGAGATCTCATATCTTTTTTACAGGTTAAACCGTAAACCTTATATGGTCGTCTCGGCAATATTTTACATGAAATGTTTTTGGTGGGATTTTTTATTTCTGTAAGATAAAAAAGGGGCTAAATCTGCCGCCCTAGGCTCCAGCCTTCTTAGCCCATTGGTAAAAGCGCCACTGATAGTATCTAACGCATTTGGTCCACGCGCGCGTGTTGTATTTACCATGCTAATGACTGTAATACATTTTCACTTACCATCCTGAAATAATCTTCGCCTCGCGCATACCGTGTGCAGAAAGCAAATAATACCAGCGCCGCGCCCCAACTGCTCAATTTAAAAAACATGGCTGCCACATACATCACACTTTTTCATTTGGCTTATTATTTTTGCGACCTAACCAAATCACATTTAAAAATATAACATTAATTAAAATATATTTTATTTATTAACAACATTTTTACAGTAAAATTATATCTTGTGCACAGATATTATTACAAGTAGAGAACGTAAACGACTTCCGCTGACGGTTTATTTTGAAAATAAGTCGACTGTTTCGTCGGAAAAGTGCTACGCGCCGTTTCTTGTCTTCGACTGAGCAACGTTTCCACCGCTTTTGTTTTGTACATGGTCCGTGAGCACGCCGGTACACATGGCCCCGGCACGAGCCAAGAAAATGTTGTCTTCGGACTTATCGCTTCTACTTTATCCGCCTTCTAATCAGTGGTATTTGCAATTTTAAGGAATCGAATTTTACTACCAATATATGAGAGGCCGAAATATGTACATATTCTTTTAATTTTAATTATAAACTTTATAAGGATCTTTTTAGGGTTCCGTAGCCAAATGACAAAAAACGGAGCCCTTATAGATTCGTCATGTCTGTATTACCATATTATGTATTATTCGCCATATGTCACTGCCACTTTTTCCGAAACTATAAGAGCTATACTATTGAAACTTGGTAAGAAGATGTAGTCTGTGAACCACATTAAGATTTTGATACAAAAATGGAAAAAATATTTGGGCCCCATTCCCCAATAGTCCCCATAGGTATGTACAACTAAAACAAAAAAATCGTCTAACCTATGCGTGTGGGGTATCTATGGATAGGTCTTAAAAAATCATATTGAGGCACAGTATAACAATATGACATACTAATATTGCTATACTGTGATTGAGGTTTCTAATATCATTTTTTTCTAACCTGAATAGTTTGCGAGAGAGACTCTTCTAAAGTGGTAAAATGTGTCCCCCCCTCTAACTTCTAAAGTTGGGGCATGAAAATTCAAAAAAATATTTATGATGTACATTACTATAAAAACTACCAACGAAAATTGGTTTGAACGAAATCTAGCAAGTAGTTTTTTTTATACGTCATAAATGGTAAACCTCAATTTAACTTTCATTAAATCAACTGAAATATAATTTAAATAAATCAAAAACCTTTTAATTTCATACAAATAAACCTTATTGCTGGTGCGGATCCCTTCATGGGCGAGTTCGGTTGGCCGGTGTTTTATACTTGATTTGGGCAGTAGAAGTTGTCAATTTTAAACGCGGGATTGATTTTCGACTGAAATTTAATTTTCGATCCTTCTCGGGTGTAGGAGGATCTATCTCAGCCCAGTTACCTCATGTGTAGCCGTTCTTTGCCGCACCATCGCTCGCACGCTGCGACATATGGACGTACATCGTGGAACACAAATATTAGAGACCTATACCAGCTTATACCCGCGACTTTGTCCGCATACAAGTTGAAATGATGGCGATTTAGGCTACTGAGCCTGTATATATCTACGAACTAAGACGAACTCCTCACTATCCCCCTATAGTCCTTAGTCCTTAGATCTCATAAGGTAAAATCAGCAGAATTTCTACTTACTGTGTAGTGAAAGTGACAATTAAATACCTGTCATCGTTAAAAACACACGAGTCATTGCAATCATTATACAAAAGTGAAGACTTGAGTCTATTTTTTGCGCACGAGTTAATTAAGATTTGCTCCGCAAAATAATCACGTTTTTAGAGTCACTTACGTTTTCGGTAACTCGTAATGATGAGGTATCTACCTACATCTTATTGTGAGTTGCAACTTGCATTACACATTATGTATGACACTGCCGCCGCGCCGTAGACTTTGAGTCGTTGGTGATGTGCCATGTTTGTGTTTCATATTTTGATCTTATTTTTACACCGTAAAGACGCGATAAACACTTTATTATTCCAGTTTGTTAGTGACATTACCTAATATAACTGTTCTTTAAGATCAAAATATGAAACACAAACATGGCACATCACCAAAGACTCGCAAAGTCTACGGTGGTGTGCGGTGTGTCTTACTTACTGCATATATAATATTACATAATGTGTAATGCAACTCACAATATTAAAAGATCTGGAGACGAAAGAGATCATTAATAGATCTTTTGTACAAATAGGCTATGTTCGTACGTGATAACTCAGATACAGGGGCATTTCTCATCAAAACAGAAATGAGTGTTTTTAACTCTTACGGCCATTCCCAATATTTGATCTATCTCTGGTTTTGCCCTACTAGAGATAGGAATAGCTCACATTAGACATTAGAGACATATATTTTATGTCAATTGTGAGCTATTTCTATCTCTAGTAGGGCAAAACCAGAGATAGATCAAATATTGGGAACGGCCGTAAATGAGTAGAGTTACTTATATTGATGCATACCGCATACGCCATAATATCTTCTATGACTCTATGTTATCATACTAAGCAATTTAAGGCCAGGCTTTCACGCGAATCGAATATAATCGCTATACGTTTTCGCGCCTTCATGGTAGCCATGACAATACTTTTGAATAAAGAACATAATAGGACACGTGATACGCGCTGTCGTTTCTGCTCCGAATAACGTTCATTGTTTCAGCACGACACCAGAGGTGGGTAGGTGCAAATAAAATTGAAACCTATTGATGAGACATAAGACGCAAATTATAAAGCGAGATATTTGCAACATTTTCACACCGTTTATGCAATTCAGTCTACTTTGATATTGTGATTAGAGAAAGATATTAATCCCACCAAAAACATGAACTGTAAAAGGAGCCAAGCAAAATATTGCATAGCTATTCAATACTTCTGTCGTCAAAAGTTTTCAGATCACATTCAAGCCAAGCCTTCAACTTATTTTGTAGTTTAAATCAACATTCCGTAAATGTATCAATATATTTCTTTATTTTATAATTATTATAGTGGCTTGGCAATCTCAGCGTGCAGGGAGTGGAAGTTAATAAAGTCTATTATAGTATAAGTACATAGTTGTTTAGTGGAATAAAAATAATTCTGGATTTTTGGGTACTTAATTGGATAATTAATTCAACTCTCAATTTGTTATGGACCCATAAGGTCTTAATAGCCAGACAAATAAGCCATAGTTTCGTAAGTAAACAGTAAGTGTAGATACCATCGTTGAACATAATATCTGGGGGCACGGCCGTGCCCCCGCCAAGCTTTTTAGCAAAGGCACGGCCGTACCATACTTTTCTCGAAGCGATTCGCGGCCATTTCACATCCCCTTTATCTTCGATGTTAACAAAGCTAGGGATTTAGAATTTCGGTCCCTAGGAGCAAGTATGAAAACTAGCTTAACCTCCAAATTACATGCAATTTCGATAAATAGTTTAATAGTTACGGATGGTCAAAGTTACTTACTACATTTTGTCACTCACTGACTGACAGATCATCAAAATTCTAAGGTACTTCTAGCAGACATTAGAACCTTGAAATTTGGTACCGGGATAGGTCTTTATTCACAATGAAAGGAAAAATTATGAAACCAGCCAAGTGCGAGTCGGACTGGCGTACATAGGGTTCTGTACCGTAAATTTGTATGGGAGCCCCCCTTAAATAATAAGTTTATTTAATTTTTATTAATAATTATTAACGTTAAAATATAATTGAGAATTTTCTGAAATTTTCATAAACATTGCTGTTACCATTATGGATATAGAGCAAAAAAGGGAAAATAGTCGTGTTTGTTGTATGAGCCCCCCCATTAATAATTTATTTAATTTTAATTAGACTATTAGCTTTCATATCGACACCAGAAATACATAATTTGTGAAAATTGCAACTATCTAGCTATTGCGGTTCTCGAGATCCAGCCTGGTAACATACGGATGGACGAAGGACAGATAGCGAAAACTTATTAATAATAGCGTCCTGTTTTCATCCTTTGGGTAGTGAAACCTAAAAACTGGAAAATAATTTAATATAATACTAAATTAAAAAACCAAAAGAAAAAAAATTAATGTTTGTAACTTTCCAAAAACATTATAAGACGTATGAGTTTCGACTGCTTATTTGTTTTACGTACAAAAGGCTTTGAGTTAGTAATGTACGTAATGAAATGGTATTAATAAAAAAAAATAGTATTAACAACATTAACAATGAAACAATAATTTACTTCGTTTAAAAGTAAATGTAATCAGAGGGGTTAGTGCGAGTTTTATTCGATCATACGCATCGAGCACGTAAACGCAAATTTATATGGGATCAAAGCAGCACCATCTACTGGCTAACGTGGATACTGCTTTGATCCCATATAAATTCGCGTTTACGCGCTCGATGCGTATGATCGAATAAAACTCGCACTAACCCCTCTGTACTGCGATATACGCTCGATGATGAAATAAGGACTTTGTGCTCCTTTCCTGCGAGGAACGTCGAGATGCTTATGTTACACCCTAAATTATTACGTTAGGGTAACTAGAATGAGTGTTTATAAATAAAATCCTTTTACTAACTGGATTACGTTTATTACGCAAGTGACCACTCGGGTTGCTGCACCAAGAACACACTAATATTTTACATGTTAGTTCACCACATGCATCGAACATCGATATAATATAACGACACATGATCACATCGATATACAATATATTGTGTCCCCACACTTACATCAGTGCTGCTATATTAAGTTCAATGGTAATGCTAAAAACCACCTTCAAGTATTAAAACTTAAGAGTCAATTATATATGAATAATGAATATACCTATAATAATCGACTAAGAACTCAGAAGTATTTACGTTACGTTGTCCACCTGTATAATTAACAAAGCCTCAAATAAAAAATATTTAAAGGAGATAGAGAATGGGTGCTAAGCTAAGTACAGGCAAGTTATTTAAACGTGACCTGAAAAGAAAAGAAAAAAAAACTTTCAAAAAAGAAATGAAATCCCACCAAAAACATGAACTGTAAAAGAAGCCAAGCAAAATATTGCATAGCTATTCAATACTTCTGTCGTCAAAAGTTTTCAGATCACATTCAAGCCAAGCCTTCAACTTATTTTGTAATTTAAATCAACATTCCGTAAATGTATCAATATATTTCTTTATTTTATAATTATTATAGTGGCTTGGCAATGAGCACAAGAAAAACAAATATAAAACTGCTAAATACTTAGTTTAGCACCCATTCTCTATCTCCTTTAAATATTTTTTATTTGAGGCTTTGTTAATTATACAAGTCGTCAAGTTTTTCAGGAAAAATCACTCGCGCTTCGCGCTCGTGATTTTTTAACCTGAAAAACTTGACTCCTTCATTTGTTTGCAACGAACCTATCGGGAAATGCCAGATAATTTTGAAGCTCGTGTGGTATTCGGGGGATTATTTTTCCGTCCCAAATGTCGGCCAATAGAATTAGAATTTGTTTTTTATATAAGTATAGCAACTACCAGAGAAAATTTTCAAAAATTATCAGTATAATACCATGTAGGTTGTACCACGTGACGTCGAATGGTGCAATTCTATTGGTCGATATTTGGGTCGGAAAAATAATCAATTATATTTTAACGTTAATAATTATTAAGTAATAAAAATTAAATAAACTTATTATTTAAGGGGGGCTCCCATACAAATTTACGGTACAGAACCCTATGTACGCCAGTCCGACTCGCACTTGAGGGATTTAGAATATCGCTCCTAGGGACCGAAATTCTAAATCCCTAGCTTTGTTAACATCGAAGATAAAGGGGATGTGAAATGGCCGCGAATCGCTTCGAGAAAAGTATGGTACGGCCGTGCCTTTGCTAAAAAGCTTGGCGGGGGCACGGCCGTGCCCCCAGATATTATGTTCAACGATGGTATCTACACTTACTGTTTACTTACGAAACTATGGCTTATTTGTCTGGCTATTAAGAAATGGACCTTATGGGTCCATAACAAATTGAGAGTTGAATTAATTATCCAATTAAGTACCCAAAAATCCAGAATTATTTTTATTCCACTAAACAACTATGTACTTATACTATAATAGACTTTATTAACTTCCACTCCCCGCACGCTGAGATCAGTCAAGCGGAATTATTATTACCGAAGCATTTGATTATTCTATCGGACTGCATTTCTGTAGCGGTTTTTTTAATCAAAACAAATATTTTAATACTCTACAACACATTTGCTATTTATTTTAACAAGGCACAGCAATATTAGTGGTTAGGAAATAGAGGTTGGTACTTGGTACTACCAAGTTGGTAGGAATTAGGATCATTTCTAAACTGACAAACCCATCGATCGTGGAAAAACGAGACACAATAGATTATCTATTGTTATTGCGGCCGGATGTGGCCGCTTGAGGCTTCATGAATAACATTTATATAAACTTTTCATTAACAATTTTATACTTACCATAATATCAGCAGGCTTAGCATAGTCACTATAGAAACGGTTTCTTTCTACGGAAGAATAGACAAAGTTGAAAGTGTCATTTAGACAATGGAATCCGCCATTTTGTCAATAAAATAGAATAGAATAAACGTTTATTTGCAGCTAAAACTATAAAATACATAATAAAAAAGAAACAAATAAAAATAAAAAATTACAAAATTGTTGAATTATCATAATACTTATAAATATTAAATGATCACATTAGCCGCAAATTGGACCAAGCTCGGCAGTGTTGGCATACCCAGCAGGTAACCAACGCCGGTCTTCCGCTTGACCCATTCCGTGACCTCACAAGCACAATCTGTCTGTATGTCGATTCTTTCCCATTTCTACTTTACTGTTGTTATGCTAAGCCTGCTGATGTTTCTAAAGTTAAAAAAAAACATATCCACAGCCGAACATATAACCTCCTCGTTTTTTGGAAGTTGGTTGGTAATGATAATCATCTTTAGAATATTTTAATTAATCTATTCCTGCTGTATTCCATTGCCCATTGTCACTAAGTAATAAAATAATCACACACTAAGTATTCTGCATTTTACCAGTCTTATTTAGTTTCTATTTCATTGTAAAAAGAAATTTGTTGTACTCGGAAAAGGATATATTTTATGAAATTAGTGTTACAATGTGTTACTATATGTGACCACATGACAGGGCTGTAGCTAGAGTCAGATTTAAGGTAGGGTAGCATTGGTTACCGGTAGGGCAGAAGTTAAAAAATTGACATAATTGATTGATTTTCTAGGGTTTTGATATTTTTATGGTATGGCATTGTGTTTTTAAGGTAGGGCATTGCCCCACTCTAGCTACGGCCGTGCCACATGATCTTCTTAGTTCTTATAATACTTAATGGATGGGCAGCAAAATGAATTAGCCAGGCATGGACTACACAATATCATTTTTATTAACATTTCATGTTACAAAATAATATTCAATATTTACAATGTTAAAGTTCTACCTGGAACAAATTTTATTTTACTTTTAAACTTGACTTTGACCTAAGCATTTTTACATCTATTTACAAATCCACACATTCATAATTTTATAAAATAATAATCTCAAGTTGATACTGATAAAATATATGTACCTATTACATAGAATTCCAGGTGAAACTTATCTAATAGCAATCAGTCTTAACTTAAAAGTATTTCACAACTCTTACGTAATACTCCATAAGAATGTGGAAAATCAGTAACTTATTATTTTAGAACACATAATATTTTTTAATGCTAAAATTATCTTAAATATTTATGATATAATTTTCATTGCAGTCATGATAGTCAGCGGCTGATATACTCTCATAATTTAATAATCATTAATAGTTTTATTGGTTAATTTCCCAAAATAAACAGTACAAATATAAGTTAGATACTACTCTGGATAGGTGGACTGAATGCTGACTTTGATGTCGGGCTCCTCCTTATCTGGCACAATATTATCAAACTTTTGTTTTGAGGTGTCAATGTTGTGTCTTCTCTTCATATGCTTTTTGTAGTTGGAGCCATTTGTAAAGTCTCTATGGCAGTACACACACTTGTAGGGCTTGGCTCCTGTGTGCTGTCTTAGATGGAGATTCAGTCTAGTTTTGAAGCGGAATGACTTGTTGCAATACTCGCATGTGTAAGGCATCAGGTCCGTATGAACTATGGAGTGAGATTTCAGGTGACGTTTAACTCGGAAGCTCTTGCCGCACTGTTCGCAAACAAATGGTTTAGTACCTGAATGTAAGCTGATGTGGGACATGAGATTACCTCGGGCTCGGAAAGCCAGGGGACAGTAGTCACATTTGAAGGGCTTAGCATCATTGTGGGTCAGTATGTGGCTCCCCAGCGTGCCCTTGGTGAAGAACATCTTCCCGCAGACGTGGCATGAGAAGTTCCTGGTGCGTGCGGTGTGCACCTGCTTGTGCTGCTGGAGGTTGCTCTTGGACTTGAATACCTTGTCGCAGTCCCGGCACTTTAAATCCAATTCGCTCAGGGGTTTGGCCTTATTATTTCTTCTCCCGCTGCTGCCGTATATGAGCTTATGAGCCTTTAGATCCTCTACGCTATCAAATTTCAATCCACACTTTTTACATTTCATTTTTAATGCTCCAGAATGAAGTTTGCTCCGATGCTGTCGAAGTTCTGATGTCAGTATGAACAATTTGTTGCAATATTCGCAGCAGTGTCTCAGGGCATTGTTGTGAGTTCTCATGTGACGGATGAAGGCCTTGAAGGTCTTTATTACATAGCTGCACTCCAAACATTTGAAGCTGCAGCATTGGTCATGTATTTGCTGGGAGTGTAGCTGCAGAATTGTGATGTTCTCACATTGGGCGTCACACTTTGCACACTGGCATGGTTGGTTTTCCCATGTGATATTTGATGCTAGTATTTCTAATGGAATCTCAGACTTTATATCTTCTAGCATTACTAATTCTTCGTTAACAGTTTTCTTACGAGATTTCTTCTTCTTTGCGGTTACTTCTAGGGGTACATCGCTGTCGGAGGAGTCGTGAGAATCGGAGTCGCTGACGAAGTTGTTGGGATTGAACTCGTCGGAGTCGTCCTCAGATTTAACAGATAATGGTGAACTTTTTTTTAATTTCCGTGAGCAAACAGGTGCGTTACCGTCGGTGTCGACTTTCTCCACTTTAACTTCAACCTTTAGCTCTTGGAACTCTTCCCAATCACTGTCGACAGGTTTGCCAGGAATGTTCGTGTTGGAATTACTCGTGTGACTTCTTCTCGTTCGATTTGAGTTATCTTTGCTTGGTTTTTTGATAAATATACTCGACAGTTTTTCTTGTGCATCTCGAGCGTTTTGTAGAAAGGACCACGTTCTCTCTAATAAATCGAAGCATGAGAAGCATATAGTTTTAGGGAGACTGTTTTTTGAGGATATATCGATGTTTATCCAGGACAATTTAGTAGATATTTTAGAGTTTATAGCGACGTCTTCGTCAGGACTTATAAGTTGGTTGATAGGAGTTGGTTCCGCGCACAAACGGCAATATGTTTCTTCTTCTGCCATTCTTTATAACACGATATTTATCCTAATTGCACTATTTTGATAAGTTTAATAAGAAAATACAACTTTACACAAGTAAATAAAAATGTTTGAGATTTCAGATTTGACACATGACTGATGACATCAATGAGCAGAGGACGCGATTTGACATTTGACATTTTATTTTTTTAACAGAAAAAGCTGCTTTGGCATGTCATTGTGACTAATCCCTAAAAAAAATTCTAGCTTCAGTGCGTACACGACAAAGGTAATATAGTGTCTGTGCCTAATGTTCCAATGGATCTAGCTATTTATCCACTCTGGGCAAAGATCATTTTCGCCGCCCTTTACATACAGAAAACCATACTTAATAGAAGTCATGGGCCACTTTTGAAAATACGTAGGTTATAAATATTTCCACCATTCAACCTGAAGTGGGTGGAAGGTAACTCGGGTCAATGGCTATGTTGGAAGGCTAATTAACTTCGGTAGTGGATGGCAAATGGCTATGTTGGAAGATAAGAATAAGTAAATTTTGCCGCCCCTGATTTTTGCCGCTCGCCAGGCCAAATGCCCTCCTCGCCCCACCTTGTAGCTAGCCAACTCGACGCCCAGGCTATTTTTAGCCAACCGCTAAAACATCTGACGTAACTATATACCACAATTAAATAGACATAACTACTAAACTAGGTAATTAATAAGAAATATTAAAAACTTTTAAAACAGTAGAATATGCTGGTCTAGACTTGGTATCGCCATTCTCAACGTCTTTCATTTCTGTAGAAAACAAAAGTTGCCACGAACTATCGACATCTCTACTATCTACTACAAAGTACCTACACTTACATACAGTAAGGATTATGTGAAGTATACTCCGTATTATAATTTAAGCTAAGCAATGGGCACGTGGGATGAATGCCGAGTGCTGGTAGGTATTTGACAGCCGCATGCCGATCCCAGACCGCGTAATACGGGGGCACCCAGAGGTTACTTGTTCGTAAAGATCATCAATTTATGTAGTAGCAGACACGTACATATAGACGAAACTGCCTTATCGATACCCAGATAGTACCGAAATCCAATTATAGTATCCATCTTAATATAAAGGTCGAAGATCCACCTGGAATCTATTTCGATTCGCTATGTCTAGTGCCAGTCCCACTCCTAGAGGCACCGAGTGTAGGTACCTAAACAATTTTGTAATACTAAATTCTGAAACTGAAATCCAACTGAATTCATAAAAAAATCATACATTTCGTAAATTGCCATCCCATCATGTATACCGTCTTGTGCTTTCAACCAGATTCAACCTCTGCGACCACAATTAAAGAAATTCTGTGCGTCTATAACAATTACTGTTCTGCGGTCTGCCCAACGGCTACCACTTTTACGGACTAGACAATATATTTTCTGCTAGATGCCTATTGCCCATGCCAAAGTTGATCGACCTGAGCTGCAGCCAAAAGATGTGTGACCTTCTTTAAGGCTGCGCCGGTTGTTGACTCCGCTAACAGCGCACTTCTAATGCTGCGCACGCGCACGCTATCGCTGATGTTAGATACTGAGATATATCATTTTTATCGCGAAGACAAACCGAGATGCATTTGCATGTTGTTTATTGCTGCACTTTCCGAGAATTGTCGCGGTAAGCGATGGGGAAGAAACGCGCTTGACTCACCTAAAGTTGCCGGTGGGTGACTAAAGATGTGGCTGAAGATGTATGGGGAAACTCGTGACGCTCAGGCCCTTGCCCATACAAAAAATAAAAAAAATGTTCGTCTTTCAGAGCTGCTACTTTCACAGTAAACTCTCTACAAGGAACACGTACACACCCTAAAGTATTATCACTAGTTTTTGTTACACACTGTATATAAATATAATCTACCATTGAACTTATTATTGTGATTCTACAATCTGATTGGGAGACAGTTAAATGTTAACGCTCTTTAGTCTAAAATGTTTCTGATACTTATCTATGGTCTAAAGATATTCTGATCCTAGCAAAATAAAAAAAATGTAACGACTCCATTACTTTTAGTCCTAAATATGAAAGGGCAGTGCCGGACTCCGCGTGATTTACGGCTGAAAGTTATGGAATGTATTTGACTAGCGACTCTCAAACTCTATCACACGGTCATTCGATTACTTTATCTTATATCTTTAAACGAGCAATTCTTGTATAAATATATACAAGAATTGCTCGTTTGCTCGGGGCGATAAATCGATCTAGCTAGGAATCATTTTTAGAAAATGTAATTTTCATCGAATACCGAGCAAAGCTCGGTGAAATAGCTAGTATAAAACTTAAATACCGGTTAGTTAAGCTTTGCTCGAATATTGCAAATAAATATTAGAGAAATAAATTAAGAAATAAAAAAAAACCCGCCAAACAACTTTAAAAAGTAATGAAATAATATTATATTTTACTGACTTTAAGTTTAAATAATTTCTAAGTGTAAAGTGATATTTTAGTCCATAATTGTTGTCAAGGTGTGTCGGGGGACCGCCAACAGTGTCTTTTGCATTTTGTATCGCCATGTCAATGATTGTCTCGATTCGGAATTGTTGAATAAATAATAGTAAATTATTATAACTCGAGACTGACGGCGACCATTGTTTGTGCGACGGGATAGCGATGGACGTTGCCATGATGACATACTTATTTAGTCACCTCAATAAAACAACACGGGCGAAATATTTTATATGGCAAAGAAACGTTTGCCGGGACAGCTAGTAATAAGTAAAAAAGAGTAATTAGTATGGTTCTCGATTCCCTCGTGTCTTTTTTTATTTAAAATCGATCTAAAAATGTCGATCAATTAAGAAGTCGTTTTACTACCTTAAGAAAAAAATATCTATTCTACACTTCGACTGCAGTTACTAAAAATTCTACACATAATTATTAGTAGGTTTACCTACTAAAACTATTAAACTCAAAGGTTTGGAAAGCATTGCTTGTGGTGTTTACAGCCCACAACATGGTGCTGGAGTCTAGGCACGTCGTCGGCGATGTTGTGCGATCTGTCGTGTCGCGTGGTCGGCGGTCGTGTGCTGTCACTGCAATCTTCGACTTCGCACGGGGTCGATCACCTGCTATGAGAATAATAAATCTATAGAGCGGCTTCGATAGACTATTTTAAGTTACTTATATTACATAACTAGATGTCCCGCGCGGCTTCGCCCGCGTAAATTAGGAATTTTACAGAAACCGTACATTTTCCCATGAAAAATAGCTATACTTTCTTCACGTGGTCTACTCTATATATGCACATAATATTATGTGCCAAATATTGCCATAAAAATTGCTCCAGTAGTTCGTGTGATAGGCCTTTTCCCCCGTTTTTCCCACATTTTCCTGAGTTTCTTCGGTCGTATTAGTCGTAGGGTGATAATAATATAGCCTATAGCCTTACTCGATAAATGAGCTATGTAACACTGAAGTTAGAAATAAGTTTTTAAATTTGATCTGTAGTTCCTGAGATAAGCGCGTTCAAGCAAACATACTCTTCAGGTTTATAACTTTTTAAGTATATATTTTTTTAAATTATCGCTTGACAAACTCGAGTCTCGATCTAAAAGACTATGAAAAGTACCAATAACAGGCTCACAATCATGGGACGATGCATGGTATAATATGGTAGTGATGATGATGATGATGAATGTAATTTGCATAGTAGCATATGCTTTCCGTTCTTAAAACAACGCCGAAACTCCCAAACTTGTATCTATAAAGAATCAGGAGTTCTCTCAGCACCTTCTGAACCACGGTATACCAGGTATACCTCGGTGCAAAATCTTACTTGTTGGTAGCATATGCTTAGAATACTTTTCACGTTTCCCTATAAATTTTGAGGAGTTCCCTCGATTACTTATGGATCCTTCATCAGATCACCACTTTTGTAAATATAATACCAAATTGGGATGATACCCTATATACAAAAAGAAAAATTTTGAAAATCGGTTAACAAACGGCGGAGTAATCGTTGAACATAAGAAAACAAACATAAAACCTCCCCCATTTTGAAAGTCGGTTAAAATTGTAGCCTATGTGTTATTCTGATGTATAAGCTATATTATTGTAAAGTTTAAAATCCGTTCAGTAGTTTTTGCGTGAAAGAGAAACAAACATCCATACATCCACACATCCACACATTCACACATCCACACATCCACACATCCATACATCTATACATCCAAACAAACTTTCGCCTTTATAATATTAGTAGGATTATATCACGCATTCATCTTTGTGATTTCGTCTCGTCGAGGAAGTCTTAAAGATAGTATTAGTATATTATTAGGGTAGCTAGTCTGGTGGCTACCATAATATGGTGTCCATCCGCCTAGCCATCTATAAAAACTAAAGTTTAAAACTGTTCCACATATTCAGTATCTACCTAATAATTATAAAATTTATTTAGTTAAAGCATAAAAACCAATATTTATATTGCGCACATAGATACAATGAAGACAGACGATGATGATGATGTTTATCATTGCGGGCGGCGCGTGCGCATCACGGGAGTAAGCCCCGCCCCTCGCGACTGTGCATCATCATGTGACTGCACTCCCAAATCCGAGATCACGTCAGCATTTCGCGCGTGCTGCCGAATTGTGGGTCACTGTACAGTTACTAACTGTCCGCTGTAATCTGATGTACTGCTACCTGCTGCCCGCTGACCGGCAGATAATCCGCGGCGTTATCAGCTGATCTAGAGCTTCATTGTCGCGAAGCGTACGAATTTTCGCACAAAATGAGACATGAACAAAGGCATAATTTTGTCGAAATGAAACTTTTAGACATTCATAATAATTTTATTTATAACATTGTAAACAATTAATTACAATATAAGACGTAAGTAAGTACTTTAAAAAATTTATATATATATATCTTATCTTATATATAAAAATGGATTTTCAAATGTGTTAGTCGCGCTAAGCCTCGAAAACGGCTGAACGGATTGGACTGATTTTAGTCTTAAAATATTCTTAGAAGTCCAGGGAAGGTTTTAAAGTGACACGAAGTTCACCGGGACAGCTAGTCTTCTTCTTATATATGTATAAAAATGGATTTTCAAATGTGTTAGTCGCGCTAAAACTCGAAAACGGCTGAACGGATTGGACTGATTTTAGTCTTAAAATATTCGTAGAAATCCAGGGAAGGTTTTAAAGTGACACGAAGTTCACTGGGACAGCTAGTATATATATATATAAAAATGGATTTTCAAATGTGTTAGTCGCGCTAAAACTCGAAAACGCCTGGACGGATTGGGCTGATTTTAGTCTTAAAATATTCGTAGAAGTCCAGGGAAGGTTTTAAAGTGACACGAAGTTCACCGGGACAGCTAGTAATAATATAATAATTAACGTATTGGCCCGCCCTACGCGCTGCGCTGCGCCGCGCCGCCCGCCTAGCTATGTTTGTAGTCAATCGCTTTCGCGGGGGCTAGAAATTAGAATACCTACTTATCTAATTTGTGGTTTTAGATCATCCACTTTGTAAACAGACATGCTGCATACGACATAATGTATTATTAATTTTTACATAGTTGTACCTATTCTGTTTTATCTTACGTTTTGGCACTTTAGAAACAATATTAGGTAATATTATTTAAAATTTTGCTTTACAATCTCTACGTGATTTTGTATGTCTGTCTAGAATAGAATGAACTTTAAATTCTTTAGTAGAACTTTTGGTAATGACTTCACTGTTGGGTCAGCTATGATCTACGCCCAGACTGTCAGTCCCTGGATTTTCCCACGAGCCGTTTTTTGGTGAATGATGTTGTATGAATGATGTGGTGATCGGCACGCAGCTCACACCTCGCCAATGGGTCATCTTGCCAAAATACTTTATTGGCATTCCTCGCCCGCAGCCGGCACGTCCATGCCGGTACACACCGCTATAACGACACCACCCGATTTATTATACACAAATATCTGTACTGATGGATATCCACCAGTCCATACTAATTTTATATACAGGATGTAACAAAACTAAGTGATAATACTTGAGGGTGTGTATGTGTTCCTCGTAGAGAGTTCCCTGTGAAAGTAGGGGATCTGAAAGAGCATTTTTTTGGTGGTTTGTATGGGCAAGCGCCCTAACAACATAATATGAGTTTGCCCCAGCGTTGCCAGATTTTTTTTGTGACAAGTCGGGACTTTGGAACTTTTTGAGTGAAAAAGCGGGATTCTTCAGTCAAAAGCGGGACAAAGTAAAAGAAGGTATAAAATCAAAAGTTTTTGGAATAATTATCTTTTTATTTGCGTTAAAATAACGTTTACGTGACAATAGATAGCTAAAGTAGCCAAAGAAAATCCACCCCTCTACGTCCCACGCTCTTATCTTCATTGATTGCGCACCATTCTTTCTCAGCAGTCAGCACGCAGCACGTACGTTTGGGCTTTCCCGGAAAAGCGGGACTGAGCCTGTCCCGTGCGGGACATTTAATTTTGATGAAAAAATCGGGACGTCCCGCCAAAATCGGGACGTCTGGCAACGCTGGTTTGCCCGTACAAAAGTTTAAAAAAATGTACTCTTTCAGCGCTGCTACTCTCACAGTGAACTATATACAGGGGATTCATACACAGCCTAAAGTATTATCAAATAGTTTTGTATATAATCGGCCAAGTGCGAGTCGGACTCGCGCACGAATGATTTCGTACCGTTATAGAGCAAAAATAGGCCAAAAATCAATGAGTTTCTAAAATACTAGAGTAGCAATGTCTTACAAAAGATTCTCAGAAATGCGTAACCACTTTTTTGTTCAAAAGACAATGTCAAGTCATATATTCGTTATGTCATTATGTATGTGAGATATGCCTGCAGGCATCTTCGAAGTGGCAACGCGTTGCTACCGTAAAGTTCCAATCTAGTTACGTTAGTAACATAGAATATCATTGCCAAAAATTATATTTTTTGTATGAGAGCCCCCCTTAAATTTTATTATGTTTTAATATTATTATTAAATATAAAAGTACTTACAACTTAGTACTTAAAGGCCTAAAGTACGTGAAAAATTCAAGTGCCTACCTGTTGCCATTGTTGATATAGAGCAAAAAAGGCCAAAAAAACACGTTTAATGTATGAGAGCCCCCCTTAAATATGAACTTTATTTTGTTTTTAGTATTTCTTGTTATAGCGGCACAAGAAATACAATCTGTGAAAATTTCAGAAGTCTAGCTATAGCGATTCTTGTGATACAGCCTGGAGACAGACAGACAGACATCGAAGTCTCAGTAATCGGGTCCCGTTTTTACCCTTTGGGTACGGAACCCTGAAAAAAAAATAGAAATAAAACATGTTGGATATTTTGTTGCTCCAGCAAATTCTACTTTCTAAAACCACTTAATGAAATTTAGGACTGAATAGAGATAGTTTCATTAAGTATAATATATACTAGAGATCGCCCAATGGTCGAAATTGGACCTTAATAGCAACGACATTAGGACTACTACCTGTATTTTGTAAAAAATATTGACATCATCATAGTTTTTTTCAATTCTTGTCTCTGGGACTCAGCTTAGTATCTAAAATTAAATAAAAAAAAACAATAATCCATTTTCAATTTGTCAACTTGTTGTCAACTGCAGACAACCATAAATAAAAGAGTATTTTGTATATATAGGCTAGTAATTCGTATGTATAGGCTTGCCACTCAAAAATCTGTCATTTTTCCTAGTAGTAGTGTCGTAGTATGTGTAACGTTTTAGTAAGTAGTAGCGTAAGTTGTAACTAACTACTACGCTAATATTTGCCTGTAATTTCAAACGCGCATAAGAATTTCGTGGGAACACTTCATTTCTAAAATAAATAAAATAAAAATGAGTTTCTGTCCTTTTACCAGCACTCAGCAGGTCTATTCAGTGCTAGAAAAATCAAAAGTCCTTCAACCATTCCTCTACATCTGGGAGCACGGCAGTGCTCCAGCCAAGCTTTTAAGCAAAGGCACGGCCGTACCATACTTTTCTCGAAGCGGTTCGCGGCTTTTTCACACCCCCTTTATCTTCGATGTTAACAAAGCTAGGGATTTAGAATTACGGTGACTAGGAGCAAGTTTCGACTTCATAATAATTATTTTACGTACAAAAGGAAACATAATGTTAACAAAGTTAACAATGTAACTCATCATCATCATATCAGCCTATAGTCGTCCACTGCTGGACATAGGCCTCTCTCAATGAACGCCAAGATGACCGATCTCCTGCTACTCGCATCCAACATGGGCCTGCAACTAAGCGGAGATCGTCGTCCGTTGTACGTCGCCAGGTCCAGTTGGTGGTAGCGATCCGTAGCCCGGAGATTCTTAGCACCCCTCGCAGTGCCGTTACCATAGCCGCTACCGTGGCCAGGAATAGTACCGCTACCGGGAACTAGGGGCCATCTTTTTTTGGTGCGTTTCATAAGAGGCAATTGCTCATAATTGCCACGCGGAGCACGCGGATTGGCAATCTGACAGGGGGCTAATAAATCAAACCATCAATGCTGCAGCCCATTGATGACCATGGATTTCTTCACTGACCCTATCGTTGATGGTTTTACCGCCATCCTTCGGTTGACTAACTGCGCTTGATGTTAGATCTATCCCACACTAATTGTGAGACAGAACTACCATCAGGCGGGCGGTGGGGTCGTCACATCCCTACGCCTACGCCTAACAATGTAACTATGATAATTAAATTCGATTAAAATATAAATGAAATCAGAACTGCGAATTACGATGTACACTCCATACTCGCTCAATAGATGGTGTAGCACTCCCTTTATATCGCGGTATCGCTTGTTTGCGGAGTATGATTATTATGCTTTAAAAAAATCCGGGATAGGTCGTAATACTCAATCGAAAGTAACATCGGTGCACGAATCACCTCCTGAAAGTTCAAAAGTTGTTGGGCTATCGTCATAGAATTTGTACTTTGTAGAAGTACCTACCTGTTATTATCAATTAATTTTACGACCTAGAATATATACCTAGAGATAGAGAATGGGTACTAAGCTAAGTACAGAAAAGTTTTAACGTGACCTGAAAAGAAAAGAAACCTTAAAAAAAGAAATGAAATCCCCACCAAAACATTAAATGTAAAAATAAGCCATGCAATATATCTATCGTAAAAAGTTTTCAGATCACATTCAAGCCAAGCCTTCAACTTATTTTGTAATTTAAATCAACATTCAGTTAATTAATCAATAGTTTTCTTCATTTTATAATTATATATTATTCTGCTGGTCGTTGAAACAATTAGTTGCTAACAAAATATAATTATTATTCGCCAATAGATGTCGGGAAGAGTCATATTTTTCAGTTTATCGATTATCGATAAAACACGAATAAAAAGACATTTTCTGAAAATGATTCCTAGGTAGATCGATTTATCGCCCCGAGACCCCCTATATACTAAATTTCATGAAAGCCGATTCCGAGATTCCAATTATATATTTATATATATACAAGAATTGCTTGTTTAAAGATATAAGATAAGATTATAGTGGCTTGGCAATGAGCACTAGAGAAATAATCAGCGACTGATTGGATTTATTGGGTACCATCGTCCACATGCGTCGTTTCATACTAAAAACACTTTACGCTTGCCGTTTGTGTGAGTATGAACTACTCCAAATATGAAGTTTTATATTTGTTTTTCTTGTGCTCATTGCCGAGCTACTATAATAATTACTCGGTACCAGCTTACCTTAGCGTAAGTTCTATGTCAAGGATCTCAGAACTTTTCCGGGCTGGTAGCGACTTCAAAAGTACGAAGATTGAGTACAGAAATAGTTGAAGTTTAGGCGAAGTCTGAAGACGGCACTATAATAAGGAATAAGAATTATTTGATTCTTTTTAGATTATGTTTAAGAATGTTACTTTTGTTTTTACCTTGTCGGTTTTAATATAATTTTTGATACAGATCACCTATAGATAGAAGAGATAAAAAGCTTAATAAAAAGATCAATTTTTATTTTTGTTGTTGGTGACTAAGCCCTTATAAGTCCGTGTCGAAGTAAGAAATATTTCACGTCATTAGTATTGAAAATGCCACAGGAAAAAGTCAATTGATTCAGTTCAGGTTTTAATTACCGGCGCAGGGCGCTGCCCCAGCCCAATGCCCTGCGAGCGGCAAATATAGATCACAACGACAAGGATGAGATGTGGCATGGTTAAAGGGTTCCATATTATGTTAGGCTCCATGTGAAACATAGATTTCAGTGGTCAAGGCTGGTTGTTCTTTTTGTCTGGTATTAGACATGTTGGAATTTGGATGATGTTCTTAAAACGTAAGAGGAAAACCGATAGAAGAGGAATATTGGAATCCTCCTTTACATATAGAAGTTACAGCATTATAATGTAAATGATTTTTTAATATCGTTTTTTATGCAGAATCTGTTTCAGAGAACCCTAAATTAAAATCGCCACATAAACTATAAATAAATAACGTGCAGTTTATTTTTACAGCAAAAATGGGTGTACTCTACATCTTCTGTCACGACAGCGGATACACTCGTTAGTGATTCATCGAGAGGATTAATCCATCATCATCACCACCCTATATTCATTACAATTTTAAGTTTAATACCTAGTACCTACGTGAATTTGTAATCTAATAAAAACGTTATAAGTTTCAAACATTTGCTAAGATAAAAAAAACTCTGTTAAGTTCTCAGTTCTAGATTATTAATAACTATTAATTAAAATTATTAACTTAACCAATATTAGGACAACTGGCAATACAATTAAACCAACACTTAGCATACGGTAATGTCATGTTACACGTCGTCTTTACTCCTTGCCGACAGTGAAAAGGAGGTCAAAGCTTCTGAAAGCCCTCAAGTCAGGTTCCCTGGAAGCAGTCCCGCGGTTGTGGGATCAGATTACCGCTGCGCCTGCGCCGCCTTCGCGCCGCCCGCACCGCCCGCACCGCGCAGGGCCGGTAAGTCAAGGTTGTTGTTGCGAATTTGATCACATTACGATTTCGGCTCACATACTAGCCCGCGCCCGCCTGGCACGGTACCGACAGCAGATTCAGTTTTTCAGGTTTATTTTTAATGTTTTAAATATTGGGAAGTCTATAAGATTAATAGCTTTAGGGTTAAATCAGCCCGCAACGCGACGCGTAGATGCATTTCTTAATTTGTATGGATTATACAGATTTTAGACATCTTGCAAATCTGTCAATTCAGTACAAATTTGGAAATGCATCTAGGCGTCCGTTGCGGTCTGAATTGACCCTAGTGTCTAAACGTACCATTTAGCTGGCGGAATCATGCCGTGTGTTTAGACACGACGTTTTTTCAAGATTTGTCAGGTTGTTTGGTGACTAGACTTATGTAGATTTTTATAAAATATTGATATTATAAAATTTACGATTTTAACGTCGTTGACTTCACTCGTAGAGTACAGCTTTATTACGTAAAAATAATTTTTTTTTTCTTTTTATTCAGAAGGTGAATTAATATTATGTAATGAATGAAGTCTACATGATGATAATATATACACCCACACTTTGGCTCTTCCATGATGCTGAAGATCTTGTCTAATTTAATTTACAATAGATGCCTAAGCGTTTAGGCTGTAATACTTGTAACAAATAAATTTTCTGTAACTATAAACTGCATGGTATAATTTTTGTACCTCAAATCTAGGTTGGAAATTGAATCTGCCACGAGTTTTATAATCTTATTTTGTGCATGATTAAAAATTGCGCTACTGAGCAAAATTGATTGCAGGATAATATTAGTGTGCTGTCGGTACCGAATCCTCGGTGTTGTTTCTTTGAATCGAGCTTTAGAACCCGTCTAAGGTTTATAAAGAGTTAAATTCAAACAAAATGCTCGCATTCCCGTTCATCTCGCCGCACCGCACAGTGCCCGTGGATAGTGTCATAGTGTTAACTTTAATATAAGCATTAAGGGATAATAGTAATAGAAATTAAATATAAATATTAATAAAGTAAGATATTTTATAATTATAATATTTTTTATAATTTTCTTTTAACTTTACAGTTAATTATTATTATTACTATTAAAAGTAGCCATAACATTTTATTTCTATGAGAATTGCTCCTAATTAAAATGTTTAACGGAAGAAGCTTTTGTACCAAAACTCAGAAACAATTTTTTTGACGTGTACAAAAATTAAACACAATATCATAACATTTGTTTACAAATTACCATTAAAAATTATTAAATAAAACAAATTACTAAAAAAATGAGTCAAAAACATTAAAGTTTTTGAGAAATGCACAAGTTTCAGGAGCCAAGCGATTCGGCGTAGCACCCGCTACGTCACTCTACGCCGCGCGCCCTTTGTTTCCTTTCTTGTTCCCTTATTGATACAGTTTACTTGTAAGTCCGACATTTAAGACCTTCATTATAATATAAAAAAATAAAAATATTAATATTAAATAAAGGCGTTGACCAAATTATTATGCTAAATGTAAGTAATTAATCTAAACATATTTTTTGTCATGAAAATAACATTGTTGCAGACAGTGGCGATGGCTCGGGAACTCCTTCTGTGTATAGTGGTGGTGGTGGTGGTGGTGGGCGGCGCCCTGGGGGATGAGATCGAGATGGAGGTGAGGAGTGGCAGGGTGCTGAAGATGCTCAGGGTATGTAAACCTCTTCAACATTTGCGCACTATTATTTTTCTATTCTATGTAATATTTTTTTATAGTTATCAGTTTAAATATGATTTTTTCTTTTAACCCGACTAACTACTTAATAAGAAATAATCAATCTTTAATGTCTTTGTTATTTGATCTTAAAAATGAAAGGACATTATTTGAGAAACAAAAACTGAGGTGATGAAAGATATTAGAAAATATATCTTTCATCATCAGGGCGACTGAAGCGAGCCCTACTATATCTCACAACCTGGACATTTTGTGGCACACTTTACGGAAAAACTATCACGCCTATTGATTTGCGTTTTAACACAGTAATTTTATGTATATGTAGATATGTCATCATTAGTCAGTCAAGGTTTTTTATAATGTTATACAGGTTGTAAGAAAAATAAGTGATAATACTTTAGGGTGTGTACGTGTTCCTTGTAGAGAGTTCACTGTGAAAGTAGCAGCGCTGAAATACCAAATTTTTTTTTCACTTTTGTATGGGCAAACTCGTGACGCTCAGGCCCTTGCCCATACAAATGTGAAAAAAAAATTTCGTCTTTCAGCACTGCTACTTTCACAGTGAACTCTGTACAAGGAACACGTACACACCCTAAAGTATTATCACTTATTTTTGTTACACATTGTATAGATGTGTTATCATCAGTCAGTCAAGGTGTGACGACGCGAGCCCTCAAAAAGCTCGGCTTTGAGCTAGTTTAAAACACAACATACGTGTAAACTGCGTACGATACAATGTTGTTTTAACTTACAGATTGCCACATCACATTAAAACAAATGCACCTGGTAAATGTTTTGTGATGTAATAAATATGTATCATTATGTAACATTTGTATCTACTTAACATAAGGTTTGATAGCTTTTTGAACTGATTCCAAAGTCGCAGTAGGTATTGGCAGGAGGTTTGCTACAGTTTAAGTCGAAGCTATCTATTATTCAAGCGCCGTACAATTTTTTATATTTATATCTATAATGCAATACCGGTTGAATAATTCATTACTTATATTTGAGTACGCGTGTGATTCCTCACGTTAGTTTGGAATAACCCGTGCTATCGCCAAATACAAATTTCAACACATATTATAGATTCTTTCTGATCATGTCTCATCAAGGAACATTTTTAAAAGCTTTTATTTAACTTGCTCTGTATGTATGTAAGTATGTATGTTACGGTGGAATTTTGGAACTCAATTTTGAAGTAGATATATTTAACCGATTGAGCTGAAATTTTGCATATGTCGTAGGATGATTTGATAAATCGAATTTTCGCGAAAATTCTAGGCTTTTCGCGAAAACACGGATAATTAGATAATGATGATTACATTTTTAATCTTACTGACAAAAGTTAGTGTTTTCGCGAAAATGCGAGTCGCCTTATTACGATTGCGAAACGAATCGTTAGTTATTATCGAAAAAAAATCACTGATTGGTCGGTTTAAGCGCCTCACAACAACATCTTCTCTGATTGGTTGAAGACTTGACGTTTTAAATGTCAATTCATGTTTTTGTAAGCGAGCTAGTAGTTTTTAATATTTAATGTGTTTAAAATTGCAGTTGGACTTGAAAAAAAGTGCGAAAAGTTATCTAAAAGTGTTTCTGTAAATACAAAATGACATGTGAAATTAGTGCTGAAAGTTTAACAGAACCAGAAATGAATTCTGAGGTTATGCCCTTTATAATTATATGGTGTATTACCTCAAAGATACATAGGAAAAGATAGTGACCAATCAAAATAAGAGTTGGCCAGTAAGCAAAAATCAAGCCAATCAGCGTTAAGAATGTGAAATGTTACTAAGGCAACTCGCGTTTTCCCAAAAAACCTAATTTTTTTAGGATAATTGAAAAATGTTATCACCATTATCTAATTATCCGTGTTTTCGAAAAATCCCTAGAATTTTCGCGAAAATTCGATCTATCAAATAAACCTACGACACAAACACCTTAAGTTTGGATGACCATGCACGATGTGGTATGTGACATCATTCTAAATCCAATATGGCCGACCATCCATGATGGCGAAATAGTTATTTTCTATGCAGTCCTACAATATGGATATTAAATGATTTTAAATGATTATGGCGGCTCATCCAAGACACGGGAATACATAGTTATTTTTAATGCACCTCTGCAATATGAGTATCAAATGAAAGGACTCATTGAGAGTAACTCGGAAACAAATGTAATGTCATCCAAGATAGGGCGATACTTATTTTTAAAGCATTTCTGCAATAATATGGGTATCAAATAAAAAGGCTCATTGAGCGTCGTTGTGTCTTGTCATGTCATGTCGTGACGTGACGTGTCGTGTCGTGTCGTGTCATGACGTGTCGTGACGTGACCTGACGTGGGGTGACGTGACGTGACTTATCGTGACGTAACGTGACGTGACGTGTCGTGTCGTAATGTGACGTGACGTGTCGTGTCGTGTCATGTCGTATCGTGTCATGACATGTTATGTCAAGTCAAATCCAGTCTGGTTTTAGACAATTTTTGTTAAGTGAAATTTAAATTTTTAGTCATGTAGAAATAAACGGAATATTTAAACAGCTCGCTAGATATAGACACGGTTCTTTCACTGATTAAAATCAAGTACGATTTCCTTAGGACTTAAGTTAATCAGATTTTAACAAATTCTTAAAACAAAACTAAGAACAGACTAAGAAATCTACCCAGAGATATCTAAAAAACAAAAAAATAAATTATATTCAAAACACTTTTTGAAAAAAAGCTTTTATTTTAAAAACACTCTTACAAGACGAAAACTTAACTCCAGAGATATTATTGATACCTTTAAATTGTGGAGTATTAAAAATACTGCTGATCTCTGGGGCATGTCCACAAAAATTATTAGATCAATAATTGACATCGTAGCTCCTCATTTAGCAATGATTTTCAATGACTGTATAAAAATTGGTGTTTTTCCTGACTTAATGAAGCATAGCAAGATTGTTCCTTTATTCAAAGCCCGATAAATCGGATCCCACGAATTTCAGGCCTATATCAATTCTACCGACCTTGAGTAAAATATTTGAAAAAAATATCTTAAAACAATTACTAGTACATTTTAATTCAAATAATTTACTACATGATAATCAATACGGATTTACTAAGGGCCGATCCACAACGGATGCTGGTATAGGACTTCTTTGCAGTATTTTTGAGGCATGGTAGGAGTCGCAGGATGCCTTAGGTGTGTTTTGCGATCTCTCCAAAGCCTTCGATTGTGTTGAGCATGCTACATTGATCAGGAAATTGCGCCACTACGGAATTAAAGACTCTGCTCTCAGCCTTTTGACTTCTTACCTTAAAAATAGGACTCAAAGGGTTGAGGTAAATAGTAAAAGGTCCAAAGGAACCAAAATAGAATTAGATGTCCCACAGGGATCTATATTAGGCACATTTATTTTTCTCATCTATATAAATGACTTACCTTATCTAGTTAAGGGTAATAATAATGAGATAGTGCTTTTTGCTGATGACACTTCACTTATTTTTAAAGTGAAGCGACAACAGTCGAACTACGACGAGGTAAACAGTGCTCTCTCAAAAATTGTACATTGGTTTAATGTTAATAACTTACGAGTACTTTTAAATTCTAGTAAAACTAAATGTAATAAAGTTACATTTAGTTTTATTGTTTAATTGGGCAAAGTAATAAAGTTTACTTTGCCCAATGTTAGGCAAGTCCAAACCAATGTAGTATTAAATGATGAGAAGATGAATTTAGTAGAAAACACTGTATTCTTAGGTATTACACTTGATAGTAAATTACAGTGGGGTCCTCACATTGTTAATCTTGCAGGTAGGCTCAGTTCTGCAGCATATGCAGTCAGAAAAATTAGGGAAATTTCTGACGAAGACACGGCACAATTAATATATTTTAGTTATTTTCATAGTAGGATGTCGTATGGAATCCTTTTATGGGGAAACGCTGCCGACATTAATACAATATTTGTGCTGCAGAAGCGAGCCATACGTTCTATTTATAAAATGTCTGCTTTAGAATCTCGGAGAGATAAATTTAAAGAAATTGGTATTCTAACTGTTGCTTCTCAATACATTTTGGATAATGTAATATATGTTAGAAAAAATATAAGTAAATTTAAAGTTAAAAGTGACATTCACTCTAGGAATACTAGAAATAAGCACAAGCTAGATATGCCGGTGATCAGACTTAGTAAAGTCAGTAAATCTTTTAAAGGTCAATGTATACGCCTACAACAAAATCCCAAAAACGTTCAAAATCTTTCCATTAATAAATTTGAAAAAGTAGTTAAAGAACGTTTAACTACTTTTTTTAAGTAGTTTGTGTGCCAAAGCCTATTATAAGGTCAATGATTTCATAAACGATGGCACACCTTGGGAGTAGGATGGCTTCTTGCAAGGCTACTTCTTCATTATTATAGGACTTACAATTATGTATGTGGATATTGTATATAATATTTAGTTACAAAATTGTAAACTTTATTTTAAAAGATTAATTATTTTCTCACTTTTTTTGGTAAAAAAGTGGGCCCCGTGCGAGTTTCTTACGCCGGTTCTTCTCGCCGGGTTAGTTCCCGAACCGGTGGTAGGCATCATGTAGGACATTCTGAAAAAAAATATTTTAAATTTATTCAGAAATAAAACAATTTTGATTTTGATTTTGAAAAAAAAAATTCTCCTTGAAATGTATATTAAGGTATAACCTCAATATACTGTACAATTTGCATGATAAGATCTGTCAGTATTTAATAAATGTATTGAAATAAAAAATATAATATCAATTTAATCCTAATTAAATTGGTACCTACTAATTTATTTACAAATCGTGCGACAAGCTTTTCTTATCATGCAAATTGTACAGTATATTGAGGTTATACCTTAATATACATTTCAAGGAGAAATTTATTTTCGTCTTTTAAGAGTGCTTTTAAAATAAAAGCTTTTTTCAAAAAGTTTCTTGAATATGATTTATTTTACTTCCTATTAAGTATATATTTCACGCTCTTGGAGTGTTTCTCCTCTTTAAGAGGGATAATCACTATTTAAAAAAGTAGATTCTGAAAGTTTTTAAGCCACATAGGTGACATGAATCTTTGTTTTCGACCAGACCAAGTCTAAATTAGGTAATTTGCCCTTTGTATAACACCTACAGTGGAGTAAAAAGTAATCAAATATCCTCTCTGTGTGTTCAGGAGATGGTGAACCAGACGGCGGCGGATTCGCTCAACCTGCCCGCCAACGCCACCTCCATACGAGAGAACATCACCGATACCTTCAGGTGAGTAGTTGCAAGGAGTTTTTTGATTGTAGAAGATCTACGACACATATTGGAAGATGGCGAACGTCCAGTAAACTGGGCCTCACTTTCATTTAACATAGCTGAAAAATGTACAAAAAAAATGTTCTCATGGACATTATATGGGCGGTGCGCAAATTTTTTGACAATGATGTTTAGGAGACTGAGGATACTTAGATGTTGGGATTAAATATACTTTCTTAATTTATTATTTATGTTTGTATGTATATTCTGACGATAACACATAATATTAACTCCGCTGCGCCAATCTTAGTATACCGCGCTGGAACCGTAAATTTTTCCGGGACAAAAAGTATCCTATGTCCTCTCCCGCGACTCAAAGTATCTTCATACCAAATTTCAACAAAATCGGTTCAGCGGTTTGGGCGTGAAGAGGTAACAGACAGACAAACGGACATACAGACAGTCTACACCTTAGCATTTATAATATTAGTATGGATTGTTTCATATTTCTTCCTGATTTTATAAAAACAACTACTATTTTGACGTGGATTGCTTCATTAAATAGGCAGTTTATTGTAACCCTCCTTGTTCCAGCTGCGAGAACCGCACGTACGGCTACTACGCGGACGTGGACAACGAGTGTCAAGTGTTCCACGTGTGCCTGCCCACGCAGACGCCCACCGGCCGCAACGTCACCTACCGCTACAGCTTCATCTGCCCCGCCGAGACCGTCTTCAACCAGGTACGGACTACGCAGGTCTTTCAGTATTACTCCTGTCATTGTAATTTGAAAAGTTATGGGGCTACAGTTGTTTATTTGAGTCGAGCGAGAGTTTTGAATATCTGAGCTACGGGGTGTAATTTTGTAAATGGGCATTGAAGTACTTAACTTTGAATTTATATTGAGGGTATTTTAGATGATTGCTCGGTTTAAAACACTAACTTAAACTCCCACTATACATGGGAGAGCCATGCTTCGGCACGAATGGGCCGGCTCGACCGGAGAAATACCACGTTCTAAAAACCGGCGTGAAACAGCGCTTGCGCTGTGTTTTGCCGAGTGAGTGAGTTTACCGGAGGCCCAATCCCCTACCATATTCCCTTCCTTACCCTCCCCTATTCCCTTCCCTTCCCATCCCTACCCTCCCCTGTTACCCTACTCCCTCTTAAAAGGCCGGCAACGCACCTGCAGCTCTTCTGATGCTGCGAGTGTCCATGGGCGGCGGAACTTGCTTTCCATCAGGTGACCCGTTTGCTCGTTTGCCCCCTTATTTAATAAAAAAAAGTAGTTGTATTCGAAATAATATTTACTAATCGTACAACATGTCTCCACAGGAAGTACTAGTCTGCACCAGGACCAGAGACTCCATACCCTGTGAGGAATCACCGAGTTACTACGACTTGAACATGGAAATCGGAAAAGTAAACAAAGAGGACCAGAAGGTCCCAAAGGACACAGAAATCGTACCAGTCAAAAATCAAAAGAGACAACCGATCAGAAGAAAGCAGAACATTATTCAGGAGCTGATGAAGGATGCGTTGGAGCAAATGGAGGAGATAGAAGAAATCCCGGAAGAGAACAATGAAAATATTGTCGCTTCGGAAAATATCGTTGGAGCAAACAACTTTTACATTCCATATGCAACCATAGCGGTGCCACCACCAGTACCAGTACCAGAAAGTTTCAAAGAAGTAGATGACGGCAACACGAGACTAGGAACAGAGAGATACTTGAGATCCGGTAGAACGTTGTTTCGAGGTTCGAAGAGATATAGACCGGAGGAATAAATGGAAACACAAAATTAATGCTGCAATATTTGTAAATAGTCGTGATTTTAGAAAGCTAAAATAAAATAAATGGAAAATTTGAGTTTTATTGTAACCTCATGACAAAAAGTATACTAACCTCTATATTGTTTAACTTTTTGATTTCATTTTTAATTATATTTGGGAAATATAATTATAATTGGGAAATGAAACAACCAATAATCAAACTCATAAGGGGTAGTAGTTTGATATAGTACTCAAAATATTTTCAAATAGAATCTATACAGGGTGTAACAAAAATACGTGATAATACTTTAGGGTGTGTACGTGTTCCTTTAGAGAGTTTACTGTGAAAGTAGCAGCGCTGGAAGACCAATTTTTTTTTCACTTTTGTATGGGCAAGGGCCCGAGCGTCACGAGTTTCCCGATAGAAAAGTGAAAACAAAATTCGTCTTTCAGCGCTGCTACTTTCACAGTGAACTCTCTACAAGGAACACGTACACACCCTAAAGTATTATCACTTATTTTTGTTACACACTGTATATTATAATAAAGCAGAAACATGGTACTTGACGGGTTTATATGAAATTGTGAGTAAAAAAATGTTCTGTAAAATAATAAGGTACTTATAAGAATGAAGAAAATACAATAACATTCAATCACGTCTTATCTTAATTGTATTTTAATTTCATGTTCGCTGACGATTTGACGCTAACTTCACGCTTGAAAAAGAAATATAATTATTCAATGCCGATTGTCCAGATATAAATTTGCTTAGTGGAAGGATACATAATGATTTGGATACTCCTATTTATTTGCTTTTGTAACATAACTAATGGATATGGTGACCAGAAAAGTTCAGTACTTGCAAAAGATAAAAGCAAATCTGGTAACAGCATTGCTCGAAGAATTTTGGAAGAAATTAAATTCAGAAACGTTTCAAAACAAAAAGCCGATATTTTAAGTAAAAGTCGAGATTTTGTGACTAGTGCAACAGAAAAACACGAAAGTGACACTTTCTCCTATATATCTACAACGAATGATCCGCTAACTGTTAAAGAAACTTTTGAAAACAAATATGAAACCGAACGAGTCAACCGAAATCGTAATGACCAAAAACCAACAGAACAAGCCACTACGATTATTCCAGCAGCTATTTCTGTTATACCAGTAAGTCTGATGGCTAATCAAAATGTTTTTTCTAGCACAATTAGAGCAAAAACTGAAAATAGTATGAATAATATTAATAACACCGAAGATATTACGAGAACAGAGAAAAACCCTGTAGAAGTAGCAACTATTCTAAATAAATTTATAGAGTCTGATGAAATTCAAACAACAAATTCTCTCAGAGAAGGTATACCAATAACGGAGAATGATGTAAATGTGACCGTGATTCCTTTGCAAGTCAATAACATGGACACACAAAATATAACAAAGCAAATATTAAGGTCAAAAAACAATAAGGAAACACAGAACTTATCTTACTTGATTGCTAAATTAAGCCACTTACAAAAAGTTAAATCTGAATCTAACATTATAGAGGAGAAGAATATTACAAAAGTTCTTGCTTCTAACAGGAATCATTCTTATTTGAATTCGAAAAAAACTGATTATAGCTTTGAAAGTGATAATGGAACAATTTCTGGGTTAATAAACCGAAGTGTGAAATCCATAATCCTGAACTTTTCTAACAATACAATAATGTTAACATTTATAAAAAGTTTAAATATTGGTTTAGACAAAACAAATGGCTTCAAGGGCTTAGGAAAGCTTGGAGCTCATAATATAGGTAAGGTAGCATTAGAATTTCGTAAAATAAAGAAATCTATTTATGTACCCAAATATTATATAAGTATGGATTTTTCTTTTAACTTCTGTTATACTTATAGATAATCGGCTAGCTATATAACAGAAGTTATTTTATCAAAATATTAATTAAAAAGGTAAATATTATTTTAACAGGTAACGAAAAACCCAAGCAGGAAACAACTAATGCACAAGAATGTAAAAACATAATAAATAATATAAGATCGTACGTGGCAACTGAAAATCCAATTTATGATGGTTATGTTTCGCAATCTAAAAATAATTATTATAGACAATTAGACAAATCTAAGAGGATGAAAGATGATGTGACGCCAATTTCAGTTGATTACTACTTTGGTAGAAACGAAAACGAAAACGAGTTCGATTCAGATGAAGTAGTAGATCCAGGTGAAGAAGAATCAGTGGCGATACTTAAGAATGATTACGTTGCGGTAAACTTTGATAAGGACGCTGATGCCTTTGGTCGCAGCCGCAACGAAGTTATGCTGAGCGTACTTAGAGATATGATAAAGATGGACAGCAAGGCTCTTGTTGAATATCCGTGGCTTAAATCTGTGCTCGAAGTGAGATCTGGCATTCTAAAAATTATCGACCTTATGTAAGTACAAATTTGTAAAAAATCGGCTAAGTGTGAGTCGGTCTCACGTAAGAAGGGTTTAAAAACATCAATATTTTTGTAAGTAAAATAAATGTTTTTCAAATTTACAGCAATTCATATGTTTATAACCACAAAATTCATCGTTTGGATCTGGAGTTACTAAAATACCTATTGTACCTCCACAAATCGTCAAGCTTGAAACTGCAAATATCAGAGAGCAGCCCATACAGCAGACCACAGCTGAGTATGAACCCGATCGATCGGCAAGTGCCGATCCTGAAGAACTTATTTAAAAATATAAAAAAAGACGGAAGCAAGAGTGGATCAGGAAATGAGGAAGATCAGCAACTGACTATAATGTTCGACCTACAAGACCTCATGAATGAAGTGCTCCTGTTACTTGAAAGTGTAAGTAATATTTTATTTTATATCTGAAATAAAATAGTTAATGTGAGCAATAAAGAATCTATCTATCTATCTATCTATAAACTAAATATATATTTTGAAAAACTTATCGAGTCGCAGATAATCTTGTAGTAGTTAATGGAATTAGAAAGTTTTAACAGAAGACGTTGTTGTTTTAGTTTCACAGAAAAATACAGGATTTAGCGCAATACGATTCAAAACCGACTCAACTATATCACAAGTTGAAGGATGATCTAGAGTACGCCGAAGATCAACAGTTAAGGGTGGTTTTGTTGCATATCTCCCTGGCGAAACTCTTCGACTACATCGACAGCAGTGCCCACAGAGTCAGGGAGGGTTTCTATAACTACGTCCAGCAGCATCCAGACAAAGTGAAGAGGGACCAAGAAACAGCCATGACCATATTGAATGTTCTAGATGAGTTGCACTGGAAGTAAAATGTTTTGATTTCCTGTTATAACATAGTTACTTTGCCATCTCTTTTCTTCACCTGCAGTATTCCCCGTAGCCAAAAGGAAAGTGATTTTAGTAGCTTATATTATGATGTTATGTGAGTTATAAAATACCAAATCTAATTTTGATAAATAATGGCTCAGCTATCAGTATAATATATTATAGTGCAGTTGAGTTATACTTTTTGCTAAATTGGTTGAGGTGAAATAAAACTAGTATTGAAAACAAAAATATATTAATTATATACACTATCTACACTTACACACTAGACATAACCGTAATGTATAGTCACCACTTTGGTATCATCACCACAAAAAGGTACATTGTTAACTATGAAAAGTGATCACAATTTAATGATTTTGACATTTTCGACCTATGTTTTTTTTGTATACCTTTACGATACTATAACCTTAAAATACCTTAAAAACATTTCTTCTGGTGTGGGCCTAGTAAGAGCACGATTTAAATACAAATTAATTATAATTATTGTTGGAATGTATTTCTATTGTACTTGGCCTTAAAACTTAACATAATTTAATTTTTAATTATAAAGAACTAATTGAATTTGGTTAATATCAACTGTACGAAACCAATCACTTAGTTTTATGTTTAAATATGTAGCTTTAATTTCCATAGCTTACAGGCGTATTCTTAGTTTCAATTATTATGTTTTTACATTAGGTACTCTGATTATACCTATAATATAGGAATGTAAAGTTTTTGGTTATTGGTCTGGGGGGTCAAACGCCCCCTGGGGATGTGTGGGGGTGCCGGGGGGTCACGCCTCAGTCTCGAGGTCAGCCTCTATCTCCTCGGGGGTGCGCAGGTCGATGGCGAACCGCTTCTTCAGCGCTGAGGGTTTCTCCTCGATTTCTGTAACAGATAATTTAATATATTGGAACGAAGTTCCTTAAGGCGCGTTCGGCGTTGCAAAAGGAGGCTAGACGGACACTTTTTTATTAGTACACCTCTCAAGATTTTTATTTTATATATATGCGACTAGCAGAGTAATTGATTCATAATCAGATGACAAACCTACGTTTCTTGGTCAATTTGTGTCAAGCATAGCAGACAGATCACGACTAACAATGACTTTACATAACCTGATCAAATGACGCAGGTCCGCCAACTGCCTTCTTATTGACTGGATTAATTTCTTTGATGTTAAGATAATATTTTAGTAAATGCAAAAATTTACTAAAAAATGCTTTGTTTCTTTTCTCTTGACGATCAAAACGATGAACCGACTTAGATAAAATTGGGTGTTTAATTTTCGACTCGGAAAAGGACATAATATTATTTATTCCTGCGTAAACGCAATAGCAATTTGTATTAGTATCAAAGTATATTCATGCAGTATTCGAAAGACAAAGTTTTTCAGCTGAAATAACATTTAAAAGTATTTATTTTACTTTTTGAAATCTGAAAATAAGACGAAGAAGAAGTAAAAAAAAAATAACGTGCGTTGAGCTCTTTTGTATGAGAAACATAATCCATACTTCTATACTAATATTATAAATGCGATAGTGTGTGTGTCTGTCTGTCTGTCTGTCCGTCTGTCTGTTTGTCTGTCTGTCTATCTGTTACCTCTTCACGCCCAAACCGCTGAACCGATTTTGCTGTTTGGCATGGAGATACTTTGAGTCCTGAGAAAGGACATAGGATACTTTTTATCCCGGAAAATGTACGGTCCCCGCGCGATAAACTAATTTTGGCGCAACGGAGTTGCGGGCGTCATCTAGTAGGTACTATCAGAGAAGTTGACTCCTGTGCAAATCGGGAACCTAAGTAGTTAGGTCGCGTTACGTCAAACCCAGCTGATAGATCACAATTAAAGGTGGCTTTCGGGTCTTTGCCGCGAGCGACTGCGACCGGTAATAATTCAAATAATATGCTACTCCATGCCATACACTATTGTTATCATTTTTACTGACATTTGTGTGGCGACCCACGCTGCCGCCGGCGGCGGCGTAAAAGCTAGTGGTAGAGTAAAATGAAACCTATAGCATTTGTCATAAAGTGGCATTTCGTTTGAATGTTCGTCCGTCGCGGTCGCTTGCGGCAAAGATCCGAAAGCCACCTTTACATTGAATTGACATATTCGACCAAATAACGTTGATCTGTCAATTGCATAGGAATCAACTTCCTCGATGGTACATAGGTAATATAATTACTACTGCTTTAATAATAATTTGTAGTGTGTTTAAATAGGGCTTATACACATAACTGCGAATTCGCATCGCATCGCAAATATCTGCGACAAAATTCATAATAAAAAATACATTACGGTGTGATAAGATGCGAATTCGCAGTTTTGTGTGAGAGCCCTAATGTCAGATTTTCCCAATTCTGTATTTTACCTGGTGCTGCCTGCATCTCTTTGACCCGCCTGGAGTAGTCCTGGAAGGCGGCCGCTAGCGAGTACGTCAGCCGTCTCGCTGAGTTCCTGAAATGTACATCATATTGCTTTATTTCTGTTATTAATCTGTTTAATGGTAGCTTTTGACTAAGGTTATGGACAAGAAATCAACAAGAGGCAAGAATGTTAGGGTTTTGAAGACAGGGCTTAATAAAAAGTAGTTTTTACTATTGACGGCTACATACCAGTATTTGAAACTTTCATACTTTACACATTTTTACAGCTCATAGTTGCATACAAAATACAAATCCATTTAAACAACGTATAGAAATATAACTGGAATCTCGGAATCGTCTCCAACGATTTTCATGAAATTTAGTATGTAGGTGGTTTCGGGGGCGATAAATCGATCTAGCTAGGAATCATTTTTAGAAAATGTCATTTTATTCGTGTTTAATCGAATACCGAGCGAAGCTCGGTCAAACAGCTAGTAATAATAAAACATAGTTATGAATCAACATAAGCAATTAAGCAACAAATTATCTAGTAGAGCCCGTTAATATACTTTAATTATAGCGTACTGCCAAAAACATGGGTAACATGAAGTTGATCAACCCTTGCACAATCGTAATCTGGAGATACGTATCGTGGGAACGGCGTATTGGGGTCAATGATAGTGTCACTCGGCTGACAGGCCGGAGGTGTTACACCTGACAACATTGCGACAAACTTTATCTCCGGGAGATCGATAAAATTATATTGACAGTAAGTACTATCTTCCTACTTTTCGCAAGTTAGGTACGCGTACGATAGATTTAGAAGGAAGGATCTTCTCAGAAATATAAGTACGATTTTGAATTATCGGCCTTTTTCACAACTTCCTGATAAGTGCCGGATAGGCTATCCACAACTTATCTGACAGATATTTCATACCCTATCTGTCAGATAAGTTTTGAGTAGCCTATCAGGCACATATCAGAAAGTGGTGAACCAGCCCCTAAATGTTGGTTAAATATTACGGTGGCAGTACGGGGAGTTGGTTTATGTTTAAAATTGCTTTTATAGCGATATTTTATTTACGTTTAGATCAAAATGTTCAAAGCGAAGTACATAAAAAATTACAGATCGCATACTATAGCACCGTTTTGAATAATAATATGGCAGTAAATAAATTTTTCATTCATAATTTTTATTTTATAAAAGTAGGTTTTAAATTTTGGTAGACGACAATTAACCGGGACCCGGATGTAGAGGTAAATACATGTCGAAGAAAGTAAAATGATTTTACAATTCTAACATTATGACGCTCAGTGAAAGGCGTGCAATTTTAAAACGAATTTAAAGTAATTAAGATTTCGTTTCCGATAAATTTGTGTACGTTACACAATTTATCATTTATTTATCTATTGACCAACTTGACTTCCGTCGTTACGCTATAATTAATACTTACTGTAAGATTTTAAGTATTAACATAATACTTATTATTTACTATTTGAATAAGTAAGGGGAGGGTAGGGATGGGAAGGGAAGGGAATAGGGGAGGGTAAGGAAGGGAATAGGGTAGGGGATTGGGCCTCCGGTAAACTCACTCACTCGGCGAAACACAGCGCAAGCGCTGCTTTACGCCGGTTTTCTGTGAGAACGTGGTTTTTTTTTTTTTTTATGAAATAAGGGGGCAAACGAGCAAACGGGTCACCTGATGGAAAGCAACTTCCGTCGCCCATGGACACTCGCAGCATCAGAAGAGCTGTAGGTGCGTTGCCGGCCTTTTAAGGGGTAATAGGGGAGGGTAGGGAAGGGAATAGGGGAGGGTACGGAATGGAATAGGGTAGGGTACGGAAGGAAATAGGGGAGGGTCGGGAAAGGAAAAGGGTAGGGGATTGGGCCTCCGGTAAACTCACTCACTCGGCGAAACACAGCGGAAGCGCTGTTTCACGCTGGTTTTCTGTGAGGACGTGGTATTTCTGCGGTCGAGCCGGCCCATTCGTGCCGAAGCATGGCTCTCCCACGTATATCATGTATTTAAAGAATTAACTCTAAAACTACTGAACCGTGGTACAGAGCCGGACACAGGCTGCTTCATATATCGCGACAAATTTCCTATTTTGCCTAAAAGGTTATTTCGCAGGCAATATCTGATGCCTTTCTGTAAATAATTCAGGTATCTATATTCTATTCATATTATAAAACAAAGTCGCTTTTATCCCTCATGTGACATGTCCCTTTGTTCCCTTTAATCTTTAAAACTACGCAACGGATTTTGATGATTCTTTCAGTGTTAGATAGCCCATTTATCGAGGAAGGCTATAGGCTATATTTTATCATGCTAAGACTAATAAGAGAATGTGGAAAAAACGGGGGAAATTATTTGAAAGGGCTTATCTCGCGATTCGCTAACTACTAGAGCAATTTTTATGTTATTTGGCACAGATAAGGAGTAGCCCACGAGAATGATCGTAGGCTATCGATTTTAATCATTTTTTCAGTGGCTATATATTTTATACCCGTGCGACGCCAGGGCGGGTTGCTAGTACAGTATAAAATTAATAATATCTATGGACGCTTCACACCAAGTCAGTCTGGCCCCGTGGTAAGTACCTGAAGGACTTGTGTTGCAGGTACCAGACAACGGTAATATATTTAATACTTTTATACTATACATATATTTAAGATTTTTATTATATGATACACATATTTAATACACATCCGTGACCCAGGAACTTTGAAAACTTTTTGTTCCGTCGGCGGGATTCGAACCCGCTTGAGCTACCAACGCGCTCACCACTGAGCCACAGAGGTCGTCAAAAATTAATATGACTATTTTATAGATATCGCAGGCTTATAATATTTTTTTAAATCATAAACATGTGATCGTCTAATATCAGACAACACTAACCTGGATTCACAAACGAACGCGTGACATTCAAAAGGGTTCAGTCCCTTGACGTCAGCGTTGTCCTTAACTATGATCATGGAGAAGACCCTGGTGTAGACGAGGTCCTGGACGCCGTACGAGATGGACTCGATGCTGAAGAACACGGCCATCTGCTCGAACTCGCTCCTCGGACCCTGCTGCACCGTCTCCAGGTGGACTCCATCCACGGTGATGGTCAGTTTCACTATTGGGAGGATCTGACCTGGAACGACAAATGGTTTGTTTGGTGGCAAAAGCTCTATAGCACGTTGTTTTAATAGATGTTACCTTACACTATACCATAAAGTTAATATACCTAGCGGAATAGAGAAACAAAGGCCTGAGCAAGAGAGATATCACTATCAGTAACACTGCGTGGTAAAAAGAGACGTGTGATACATGGCAGCAGCACTCTTTTTTTGACGTCCAGTTGGCACGTGCCGCACGTTGACAATTTAATCTCATAGAAATCATGTTCAATCATGTTTGTGTACCTAAGTGTATACGTCCACATATTTTTACACACAGATGAAACCAATTTCGGATTCGTTTGACAGCTCGAGATTGTTGCTCTATTCCGCTAGGTTATTAAATTTATGCACTATACATAGTTAGATTTTGTTTAAAAAATGTATGGTTCTGTAGTGATAAATTTTGACGTGAAAAATAAAATTTTGCTGTGCAACCAAGTTGCGGGCAATACATACTAGTAAGTATTTTAAAATAATTTTGAAAAGCTTGTCTAACAGACGTCCAAAAAAGAAATATATGTCTTGGATTAACAAATGAACAAATTTATTGTAATTTATACTGTTTTTGTATTTACATGTACATTTACGGCCAAAATACCGTTTTACAACATTACAACTTACAAGTACTGTTCATCATAATTTATCAAATTTAGTTACGCGAATTACGTGAGTGTAGAGTGCTAGCAGTACTGATGTTAATTACTTAAATTATTATCTACAAGTCATAACTCATAAGTCATGAATAATATGGGCACAGTCAGGAAAAAATAGAGTTTTTGAGAATGTATTTAAGAAGTTGTGTAATTCATATGGTGACCAATTTCAAAATTATGTACACTATAGTAAGTTATAACCGAATATATTTTGTTGGTTTGCTATAATATGTGCAAAGAATATTAATGCAAATTTTGAGATCTCCTAGACTAGAAGGCAAGTAGTTTTAAAGTTTTATTATATTTATATAACGAGCTTTTGCCCTAGGCTACGCTCGCGTTAAGAAGGATTATTATATACAAACTTTCATCCCCTATTTTAACCCCTTGGAGTTGGAATTGATCAAAATCCTTTCTTAGCGATTGCCTACGTCATAACATCTACCTGCATGCCAAATTTCAGCCCAATCCGTCCTGTGGTTTGGGCTGTGCGTTGATAGATCACTATGTCAATCAGTCAGTCAGTCACCCTCGAGTTTTATAAATATAGATATCATATTTATGCTGATAGTGTACCTACTCGTATATAGACAGGATCTTTCAAATAAGGTTTAGTAAGCCGAAAGGTGTAACTTGGAGGATCTTTTTGAACAACTTTTGTTCTACAATATTTGGAAATTCGCGAAAAAAAAATTTGGTTCTCCATACTTTGTTGGTCACGTGTTTTTTACTATGGAAAATTATTTTTTTTCGCGAATTTCCAAAAGTCGTAGAATAAATGTTGTTCAGAATGAGCCCCTTTCGGCTTACTATACCACCCTGTACAAATTGTTGTCTATAGGCGTTGCCTGTAGTATACCTGGTGGGAGTGCCTTAGCGGCGGCGACCATGAGGTCCACAGGTTTCCGCGTGTGCTTGATGCCCCACAGCCCGCGCGCGTCGCTCTGGCCCAAGTATTTTACCTGGAAACATACAGTGGTTCATTGTACTTTGTGTTAAAGATTAATTTAAGTTATCAAGAAGTAGAATAAAAAACCCAGAACTTATCAAAATCTAAATAAAAATCAATAAATATGATAATCATCATAAAATTGTTATGTATGGTTATTAAAGTTGATAGCTGTTGTATATCTTTAAATTATAATTAAACGTATGCTAAACGATTAGGTATCTATATTTTATCCGACTGAGTCAGGAGGAAGTTAAAATAAACAGTTTGAGCATAATTATGTATGTACCATCGAGGAAATTGATTCCCGGGCAGTTGACGGACCAACGTCATTTGATCGGCTTATGTCAATTCAGTGTTAGATGTGATCGGACTAATGGATTTGATTTAACGCGACCAAATTACTTATGGCTGGTTTACACGTATTAGGTAGATAAGTAGTCAACTAAATTTGAACTTATAACTATATACTTACTTATTAAATTGACAATATTTACTTATAAATATGAGCGCGTTGGTAGCTCAAGCCGGGGGTCGCGGGTTCGAGTCCCGCCGACGGAACAAAAAAGTTTTCTAAGTTCCCGGGTCATGGATGTGTATTAAATATGTGTATCATATAATAAAAATCTTAAATATATGTATAGTATAAAAATATTAAATATATTACCGTTGTCTGGTACCTGTAACACAAGTCCTTCAGGTACTTACCACAGGGCCAGACTGACGTGGTGTGAAGCGTCCATAGATATTTATTATTAAAATTTGAACTTGCTACTTGCTATTAAATTTTGTGTTGACATGCAATTAATAACTTGAAATTATAACTTAAAATAAACGTCCGCCATCGGTCTAGGAATCAACTTCTCTGATGAACCTTTGGCGCTATGTAGAGCCTGCTTGCCGCTGTTAAGTTTGAAAAGTTTAATGAAGCTTTTCAAACTCAGTTTAGTAGTATCACTGAAACGAGACGTCGCGCATTTTTACGTGAGGCAGGGTATGGGCAGGGTCAAATCAGACCGCAACGCGACGAGGTGAGGCTTGCAGATTGGCAAGACGTATCACGCAATTGAAATCTGTCAAATCCATACAAATTTCTGCCACGCCGCGCCTCGGCTCGCCTCGTCGCGTTGCTGTCTGAATTGACCCTTAGATGTGACCTGACCTTAAGTGTCAATAGGAATACAAGCAGTCGGGATTTTGTTTGATAAATAATGATTAAATCCACGTAGCTTACTTGTACTTAATCTATTCTGTGGTAGCTCTTTTTTTATTTTTATGAAATAAGGGGGCAAACGAGCAAACGGGTCACCTGATGGAAAGCAACTTCCGTTGCCCATGGACTCGCAGCATCAGAAGAGCTGAAAGTGCGTTGCCGGCCTTTTAAGAGGGAATAGGGTAATAGGGGAGGGTAGGGAAGGGAATAGGGGAGGGTAGGGAAGGGAATAGGGCAGGGGTCAGGGGATTGGGCCTCCGGTAAACTCACTCACTCGGCGAAACACAGTGCAAGCGCTGTTTCACACCAGTTTTCTCTGAGAACGTGGTATTTCTCCGGTCGAGCCGGCCCATTCGTGCCGAAGCATGGCTCTCCCACGTATGAAATGCTCTTATTGTAAGGTAACAATTTACTTTTGCTTATTTTCGTGGAACTAATTCTCTGTTTCTCTGTAAGTTTTTTTTTCGCTTGTTACTCCAGTTAAGTACGGTATGAATATTCAGATGTGTCAGACTGGTGAGATCAGCGAGATGTAGATAGGTCGGTGGTCCGTAGCTCACCGTACAGTTCACAACTGTTTTACCTCTGATAGAACCTTAATACCAACGAAACTAGGATTACTATCATGTAATTTTCCAGGTAAAATAATTTAGAATGGTGTATAGTGCTGGAACAATACATTGGGCGCTGCTGGACCATGCAGGCCGGATGTGACGTCATATGATTGTGTGTAACGCCTACTTTAGTTTGGAATTTGGGAAGATTATAACTTGCCTAGCCGTATACTATTCATTTGAATAAAGAATTATGGTAAAGGCTAGGCACTTGAGATGACACTTAAAAAGATAAAAATTATGCGGGTGTACAAGGTCTGTTACGAGTAGGTTATTTTTAAAGCAAAAAATATCATGGATTCGAAAAATTTGTCAAATGTGAGTTTTCAGGCTATAAATATAAGGGATTTCTCTAATATTGGTGTAATCTGTTATTATATTCGAAATAATTTCCACAAACTCTTGTCCCATTACACGTTCCACCTTTTTCCTATCATAATCTTGGGCTATGGTGATATTACTGGTACGGGAGCCCTAGAACAATTTTTTTTATTACTAACAAGCAAATTTTTTGTGAGTAGCTTCATTTTGATAAGACGAACAACTTTTTTATTTTCGAAAAATCTCGAAAGTGGTAGCTAACAGAGATAGAAAGGATTTCATGCTTTGACTTGGTGGTCCTAAAATATGGATTGTTGTATTTGTAGGACAATGCCACTCTTAAATTATATAACTATTAACCTACCAATATACAAAAAATCTGCTTGTTAAGGTTCCATTTTAGGGTTCAGTAGTCAACCAAGTTTTGTTGATTACAGAACCCTATAACGGAACCATACTGAGCAGATTTTTTTGTACATTAATAAATTAATAGTCATATAATTTAAGAGTAAAATTGTCCTACAGATAGAACAATCCATATTTTAGAACCATCAAATCAAAGGATCAAATCCTTCCTATCTCTGTTAGCTACCACTTTCGAGATTTTTCGAAAATAAAAAAGTTGTTCGTCTTATCAAAATGAAGCTACTTACAAAAAATTTGCTTGTTAGTAATTAAAAAAAATTGTTCAAGAGCTCCCGTACTATACATTATTTTAATAATATTTAAGATGAGCTAAGTTTCTCTCTTCACCTATATTCAAGAAGTTTATTTGTATATAAAATTAAAACAAACTTGATACGCTTGTAATCTGTAAATTTTTATGGAGTTTATCTTGTTACCTCTATCATGTGATAGTGAGTCATTACATTTGATATTATAAGACATTTATTTAAACAAGGACATACAAGCTGTCGCAGGATGCAGAGGCATAAGGTGGAAATTAGGAAGCCATGTCAGGAAATGCTTATCCTGGATACACAGATGTTTATCGTTAGGTCTTAATTCTAGACTTTTATTCGGGCATAATATTATGTACTTCACTCAAATATTTAAAATGAATTCTTACTTGTGTGCCAAAGAATTATGTTTTTGTCGCAAGTGGAGTTGCGGGAATCATCTAGTTATTATTTAGGCTAAGCTTAGTAATTAATTTCTAGTACCGTTTTTCGTAAATCACGTTGTATAGAGATCCGGTTATTAACATATCAATCTAATTTGTTTATTGAAATTAAAAGACTTTCTCTAAAGTAAATTGAAGTATTGAAAGTGTTACATAACGGAAGGATTCTGTCGTGTCATTAAGGAAGTAGTTAATATCAATAGTAACTGTCAATGACTGGATATTATACATGCGATATCGTTGCGTCATCGCATAGCATAATATGAATCATAAATGCATACTAAATGTTAATACGAGACATTTCATATAATCGTATAAGAAATATTAAATGGTGGAAAAACCTCTGTGTGGAGTTAATGTAACTCAATTAAGGTGTGCTTCAGAAAGACAAATACTGTACTGTAGTAATGCTTCAGAAAGTATAGAGAACTTCAAATAAAGCTATTAGCTTAATGAAATTTTTTAATTGGAATCTAAAAAAAAATAGTTTTATGTTTTTTCAGTTATTTAAAAGGTAAGTGGTAAGTCTGTTACAACTAGGACAATAATTCTGAAAACACGTGTATCAAATATTATATTCAAAACATTTTTACGAGTTTTGGTGTTTCTAGTACAAGACAATTTGTCATCAGAGTGCAGGTTACATTGCCGAGTATTACATTAAGTTGCGAAAGTTAACGAAGATGCACCGTAATGGATCATCGATCATTACATATTCGCGTATATTAATGATCATCACCCACTTGTCTACTGACAAAATTTTCGGTCATTGCGAAGATAGCTAATTTAGATCTTTGACAAGGATGGCGAATGTAAAACACAAAACATAAATAGTATGTAAAAGTATAAAGTTAAGTACTCGTCGAGTAGCTTACTGAACACGTAACAGAAATATATTTTTGGCATTAAACAGTCTTCGAAAACACTAGAACGAACTAAAATCTAGCACAGATAGAGCCATAGCACATAGGATTTGGTGTAAGGGTCAATTCAGACCGCAACGCGACGAGGCGTAGCGCGGCACGGCATTTTGTATGGATTTGACAGATTTCAAATGCGTGAGACGTCTTGCGAATCTGTCAAATCCATATTTTAGAAATGCATTTACGCGTCGCAATCTGAATCAACCCTTATATGTACAGTAGACGGGAATAACACACAAAGCCGCAACCACATCTAATTAAACACCATAAAAGTGAACCTCAAACATCGTAAAGGTCATCAAATTGCTGTGGAAAGTAACAGTAGTCCCCCAAAGAAGCAGCTAGCTCTACACAGCAGATGACCGGCGCACGCGTCACTTTCATCTTTACGCAATCACTTTCAATCGCAAACGCCAGTGATTAGTGCAGTATATCACATACTGCACTAATGACTGGTACGTGTTAGTAGCATTACAATAATGAATTATATTCCGTCCAGCTACTGTTACTGTCTGTGATATATGACATAGTTATAAATTTCGCGCAAATACTAATAGCATGCAGCAGCGTAACTCAGGCGTGTTCTTTATTTTAAATTAAATTCGCGCTAAACTGTGACAAGATTTACGCGCGACGTTCTGCTCTCTTAAATCATACTAGCTACCGAGCTTTGCTCGGTATTCGATAAAACACGATTAAAATGACATTTTCTAAAAATCATTCCTAGCTATATATATATATATATATATATATATATATATATATATATATATATATATATATATATAAATGTAACAAAATATTTAAAATAAAAGCTTTTTTCAAAACGTTTTTTGCTTATAATTTATTTTTTGTTTTTTAGTTAGATTTCTGAGTCTACTTGATTGTAATTTGTTTTGTTTCAAGAACTTTTTTAAATATGATTAACTTAAGAAAGCAATCGTACTTGATTTTGATCAGTAAAAAGCCTATGTCCTTTCTCAGGCTTTAGACTATCTGTGTACAAAATTTCATTACAATCGGTTCAGTAGTTTTGGCGTGAAAGCGAGACAGACAGACAGACAGAGATACTTTCGCATTTATAATATTAGTATAGAAGTATAGATATAGATAAACAAGAATTGCTCGTTTAAAGATATAAAATTATCGAAAGGGACGCTTATGTGTGCGGGCGAATCCTTGTACCAACGGTTTTTTTTATGAAATAAGGGGGCAAACGAGCAAACGGGTCACCTGATGAAAATAAATTTCCGTCGCCCATGGATATAATGGAGGGAATAAGGTAATAGGGGAGGGTAGGGAAGGAAATAGGGTGAGGGATTGGGCTTCCGGTAAACTCACTCACTCGGCGAAACACAGCGCAAGCGCTGTTTCACGCCGGTTTTCTGTGAGAACGTGGTATTTCTCCGGTCAAGCCGGCCCATTCGTGCCGAAGCATGGCTCTCCCACATATGGAACTTAGGCCACCTAGGGTGTTATAAAGAATCCCAGATTTGCTCTGAATTTGATGCTAAAAATTCCACGAACGATAGGTGCCTATAATAATAATTTGGAAGAAAAGTCTTCGAAAATACAATTATTAATTATGTTTTAGTAGCGATGATAATGATCAGTCCTCCTGTTTCCGCATGAGGTCAGATCTTTTAACACTCATGATACTAATTGGTCAAAAACTGCACCATGACTCACACTCAACTTATTGTCATTTAACATACTTAGAGATAACATCCACGTATGAATGCAAAGTGTATTTTATGCCACATGTGTAAAATACGTTTTAGATTTTAGTTTTTGAGAACATGAGGATAAAGAACTAGGTATTGTTTTGACCCAAACGATAATTTAGTCGGCGTCAGAAATTCGCTGCATAAGTAACATAATAATATAATGCTTTGTTCAAGCCTACGCGAACAAGCGACTGCGAAGCGGGAGCGTCAAGTTGTCAAATGGTTTAAAAAAAGAAGTCTAGTTACAAAACACACATTTGACAACTTGACGCTCCCGCTTCGCAGTCGCTTGGTCGCGTAGGTTTGGCCTAAGCTTTATGTATTTTGTATACACATTCGTAATTCCTTAGTAATATTATGAGTGTAGGTGTCTCTCTGGCTCGCCGTTAAACGAAGTTTCATAACCTTATAAGTAAGTGAACAGAACTCAAGTAAATGCTAGTCCAAATGTTTGAGAGACCATTAATAACGCAAACTCCAGGTTTCCACGTCGCCGCCCACGACAGAGCTGCGAAGGCGTGAGCTCTTGCGTTCGCTGTCGATCTCTAATCTGTTATTAATACTGTAAACAAACTAAATGTTGTAATTAGCTCTTTCAAAACCGAGATTTGCTAACGAAATGGCGGAAGTTGGTAGGAACGTAAGAACGTTTCGGACGTATTTTGTTCAAAATAAAACTAAATCATAAAATTCGACTACATCGTGTTCACCTACACTAGTGAGAGGTAGAAGTCTTGGTTCAATGAAAGAGAATTAATATTTTATTTGTCAGCTCTAGATATCTTAAGATTTGTCCACGTCTGGGTTAAAAGTATATAATAATAATTATACTATGTATTTCTTTATTAAAATAAATATGTTGTCTTTGTTTGTATTTGGATGAGAAGACACTTTATGTTTAGTCAAAAAGTCAACGATACAAAATATTGTGTAAGTGATGAAACATTCGGCATTTAGAATCCAAATGTCACTAATCGCTTCCGACCAATTCATCCTGGCATTTGGGAGAAAGCTGGTAATGGGTGGTAATAGGTGGTGTCCGAACTGAGTGGCCCACAGCGGTGACCATGGTCATGTAGAGCGGAACGTCTCGCTTGTAACCACGTTCGGTTGCATATCAATATGTACGGCCTAACCTGTTACTATGCGAAGAGGCGCTGACATGTATCATTAGATCTGGAAATAACTTTATTTGAAGCTCTCGTTTTATCAACTTAGGACCGTGTCCTAATCTGTACTATTGCTAGTCACACGTTAAAATACTAAACTGGGTATTAAGAAAACGATAGAGTTAACATAATGTTAACTAAGGATTAGCTTAAGCCCGGACTCACAACACGCATAATATGGGTGTTAGTGTCCTAACTCACTAGGCCGAAGTTACGCGGCGTAAATTCTGCATGATTCCACCTGCAATGTATTTTAAATTACGTATGACACACTATTCCGTCGCGTTCCGTCCGTATTTTGTATGCGTTTAACATTGCGGACGTAATCATGCGGAATTTACGCCGCGTAACTTCGGCCTAGTGTGTTTAGACACTTAGAATCTTCCACTTTATTGTGAGTGGTTTAGTTTTTTTGTTATGAAAGTAAGTAATATTAGGATGACCCATAATATTATGTCTGTCACGGTAACTTGAATAGTTTGACCCTGGGTCGATCCTACTCACAATATATATGTTTGTCTGTCGCCACTCACCTGGAACGTGATCGGCAGGTCGTCGACGGTGACGGGCCCCTCATGACTGTCCGCCATGGCTCACCAGCATGCCGGGGCTGGGTTACACCTGGAATATACAAGAAAACCGTGTTAGAATTAATGCCTCCCACACAACTGCGATTTTGCTAATATTAGTGACTTGCCTTTCAGCTAATATTAATTTAAAAAACAAAATACAAATAATAATTGTATATGGAATATTCAACTCATCTTTCTTCTAAAATCTAAATTATACAGTAACGTTACTTTCATGTCCTTCAAACTGCTAAAGGAACCCAGTTTACAGTAATTACTGATTTGAATATGCACAACACCTACAGGGGCCTCACCCCTTGATTAATCAGGAACCTGTCGTATCGGGGGCAGCAGGTGGAGTGGGGGCCAACCGCCGCGGCATGTGGCGCCCAAATACTGACAGGTGACTGAGTGTTTTGGGGTGGGAAAAAAATGATACCAAGAGGATAGCTCACTATTCTACTAAATCCATACCAATATTATAAATGCGAAAGTGTGTCTGTCTGCCAGTTACCTCTTTAAGCTCAAACAGCTAAACCGATTGTGCTGGGTATTGAGATACTTTGAGTCCCTGGTAGATTTTAAAAACAATGGACAAGTCACAAGTAAATCGTTTGATGGAAAAAAATTTTTTGCTGTCGGTCACACTCATGGAATTGTTTTAAGGTATACGGTGATTAATTTCTTGAATGTCTTTGTTTGTATTATTTCACACTACAGCCTTAGAGTTGATTCAGATCGCAACGCGACGCGTAGATGCATTTCTAAATTAGTATGGATTTGACAGATTTCAATTGCGTCAGACGTCTTGCGAATCTGTCAAATCCATACTAATTTAGAAATGCATCTACGCGTCGCGTTGCGGTCTGAATCAACCCTAAATTAGTATGGATTTGACAGATTCGCAAGACGTCTGACGCAATTGAAATCTGTCAAATCCATACTAATTTAGAAATGCATCTCTACGCCAGAGTAGACAGAATGATAGAGTATGCCGACTTAGAACTGATGTTGAAATTTTTAAATTTGACGTATTATGACGAAAATCGTCGCTAGGGTTGTTAACTTGTTACCTACGAATTTAAAAATATGACATATTCGATGGACGTGTTCCTCTTTGGTCGTATTGTTGTTTGTGTTTTGGCACATGCGATTAAAATTGTCAGAATCCAATTTTGAAATCTTTATTTTCAATATTTAAAAATAAATTATATCAGCCAGCGCGAGGCACATTCCGTTCATAATCCTAGTGAAACCCGACGAATTTGACAAATATTGAAACCTGTCCGCTTCTTTGCAGTCGAACTACTGGTAGTTATGTCTATCGTGTCTACGCGTCGCGTTGCGGTCTGAATCAACCCTAAAAGGTGTCAGTCCAAGTGGGATATAATGTTTTGAATATGATATTTTTTGTAAATACATTAATTTATTTGTCAGGTAAATTGTTTTACCTAACATATATTTTTTTGTAATTGAACCTAAATTACGGACGAGGGTCACACGAGAATCCATAAAAATATGTTAGAAACAGGTTAAAAGTTAATGCGACTAATAGAAATATAGTAGGTAATTGCTCGTTAGGTTGGCTATTTCACCTCACTTATTAATAGTTATAGGTTGGTTATAGGTATCACAATTTTATGTCAATGTTACACAGATAAGAACATTGCATATAAATAGTTGCAAAATAATTCGTGCCGATAGAAAAAATAAAATCGGCCAAGTTCCAGTCAGATTAGCACAGTCAGGGTTCCGTAAAAGCGAGTGAAACACGACTTGAATGAGATTCAGACCCCTATTTTTTCTAAGTTTTAGTATTTTTGGTTAGTTGTAACAGAATACACCATTTGTGAAATTTATAATTCTAAAATACTTACATCAAAGTAAACAAGATACATTTTGCTGATCATTTAAACGAAAGAAAACGACGCAAGACAATAGATACAAAGTCTACATTTTTTCACTGATGTGACTTATAAGTTATAACTATGGTCACATTTTGTCTAGAGTCTAGAATATTATTATTCACATTCATACTAATAATAATAATACTCCCCACACCGATTTCGGTGTCGGTGGCCAGTTTCATTGAAACCAGGCCTGTTACGCAGGAGTAATTTTTATAGTGCTCAAGTGTGTGCGCTGTACACAAGAGCGCTCTCTATTACTTTACTCTCATAACCCAGTGGGACGGAAGACCGACACGACTGGCGAGAGATCAGGCGCAGGACCGACTTTTTACATGCCCATCCGACGCATTAATCATCTTACTTGTCAGACAATCAGGTGAACAGCCTGCATTGTCCTAACCAAACTTGGAAATAACATGTTTCCAACGCAGGAATCGAACCTACGACCTCCGAGTCCAGAGACACGTTCTTAACCACTAGATCACGGAGGCGTTATCCATACTAATATTATAAGCACGAAAGTATCTCTGTTTGTCCGTAACCTCTTCACACTCAAACCGCTGAACCTATTGTGCTGAAATTGGTATAGATACTTTGAGTCCCGGGAAAGGACAGGCTTTATAACCCGGAAAAGTGTACGGTTCCTCATATTATTATGTTTTTATTCTATTGTATAGTATCCCGTTTTAATCTTTTGGATAAAACACTAAAAACTATTAAGACTACGAGTATAAACCCAAAAGACACAGTAAGAAAAATCGATCCGCTATTGTTTAGCACGTTTAATTACAGATAGCATATCTGTTATCAGTGATAATGTTATCAGCTGACAACACCACGACCGCGACGTGAACACACAACACCTTATCAAAACCATCGCTACGGTTTTATTTACTGTGCTATGCTTATAAATTATAATATATTGGGTTTATATAATTAATTGATTTTAAGAGAAATATAAAAACGATACAAAAACATGTTTAATGAATTTAACATCAAAAACCTTGGCTTTTGAAAATTGTAATATATAATCTAAATTACTTGCAATTATTTACAAAGTAAATGTTGCCCAAAGAACGTTTATGTCGCGAGACTTGTACTTTCGCGGTTCTCAAAGCATCTATAAACCAAATACAATTTAAATCAGTTCATAGGTTTAGGCGTGAAAAGCCTATAAAGAGAGAGAGAGAGAGAGAGAGGCTTTTCTTATTTACGAATTACGATATTTGATGTAGAATGTTAATAAGTATGCTGATATTTAAAATCTATACGTCTAATACATATAAATAAAATTGGAGTGTCTGTTTGTAATATTGAAAGAACCGTATTTTACTACATGCATATGAATTTATATACGATACATACACCAAAACAACATTTTTTACAATTTTTGTTTGTATGTCTGTCTGTCTGTTTGTTCCGGCTAATCTCTGAAACGGCTGGAGCTATTTTGCCGGGACTTTTTTTGGTAGATAGTTGATGTAGTAAGGTGTAACTTAGGCTACTTTTTAACCGACTTCCAAAAAGGAGGAGGTTATATTTTACTTTTTTCATCTTTGTTATTATACTATGTTGACGCGGACGAAGTCACGGGCAACAGCTAGTCTACACTAAATGTTGATGAGAGATGCTACATCCACTGTCAAAATGTATGTCAAGGGTAATGCGCCAGGCCGCACCCTTAGCTGTCTCCCCCCAGCGAGCCCTATAATGCCTTCTTTACGACCTGTGCCAAGGGATATACTATGGAGTCTTAGATACTGTATATTATTATTATATTCGACTGTGTGGTGAAGTGTTAACGATTACTAAAGAATATTGCTCGACGTTGTTGAAAGAAGTTGTCGTTTAAATACAGACCTAGATGATCTTAAACGTCAAAATGGTCCCAATCAAACCTGAAGTGGGGCCATTATCATTGGACCATGTCTTTGTCTCGGCATGCCATTTTTTTATACCTACTTGGAAGATTGATTGTGATACCACAGTCCATGCAGTAGATGACGAATCTTACATGAGCGGTTGGTAAAGCCTACCGGTAACTACGTTATCAAAAACATCACTTAAAATGAACAAATTCTGAATTATATAAAAATGTTACTAAACTTAGTATTTGTAAAATAATATTTATTCTTTTTAAATTGCAAAGAATAGAGTCGCTAAAGTTTTACTTTTATTCTTTTATTAAATCTGAGCGTCATGTAACCGAAACACAAGTCCACGGCTAAAAGAATATATCCGATACATAATAGTGAAGTACATACCTACATACATCGTTAAAATATTTATTTACCACCGTCATGCTCATAAAAGTTATATAAAATCGTTCGCGCGGGGCGCAATTTTTTCGAAATAATTAGATTTCCCACAACTTGATAGCGATGAACGACTTACGTAAACTATCCTCGCAAGGAATGCACTTCACTAAGTCACAGCACTTATGTGAAACGGAACGAACAAAAAATAAAAATTCAAAAACAGAACGTGCGTCGTCAGCCGCTTCGCCGTTCGGAATACGAAAAACATTGTTCAAAATCGGAACGTATTAGTGGCCAGTTTGCGCTGAACCGTGGAACAGAATACTGCAGCCCCCTCCGCGACGGCAGGTCTTCCGTGACGAGGGGGAGAGCGGCTCATCTCGGGCTGGTTATTACATGTGACGTGCCACGATAACTTTACACGTGCGACAGTCAAAATTAGACTCTATGTCTCGATGATAAGACTGCGATTATGTATAGTAGCGCACAGGTGAGTTTGCAGATTGCATATACACGACTACACGAAACGCTACCAAATGATAAGAGATACAGCATGATACTTTTTTAAGATGAATAAAATAAAATAATTATTACGACATTTATAAACGAATGTTTTATTACATTGCTGACGTTCTAGCCCTATAAACACAGGACTGGAACGTCTGAACGAGTTCTACATAGAAATATTATACTTAGTGTAAATAATGATGTAAGTGCTCTACATTATTTACTTCATTGTTTCAAATAAGTACTAAGATATTTGTATGAATTGTTGAAAATAGGAAAAAAGATTTTTCAAATCTATGTAGAACTAGACGTTCCGCGCGGCTTCGCCCGCGTAAATTTTATATTTCACAGAAAAAATAGTCTACAAAAATAGCCTATGATCCTTCACGTGGTTTATTTCTTATCTGTGCCAAATAACAGAAAAATTGCTCCAGTGGTTCGTGAGATAAGCCCTTTCAAATAATTTTCCCCATTTTTTCTACATTTTCCTCTATTTATTCGCTGCTATTAGTCTTAGCATAATAAAATATGGCTTATAGCCTTCCTCAATAAATGTGCTATCTAACACTGGAATAATTTTTCAAATCGGACCAGTATTACCTGAGATTAGCGCGTTCAAATAAGCCATTTCAAATAATTTCTCCCCGTTTTTTTCCACATGTTCCTCTATTTCATCGCTCCTAGTAGACTTAGCGTGATAAAAATATATAGCCTATAGCCTTTTTCAATAAATGGACTACTAACACTGAAAGAATTTTTCAAATCGGACTAGTAGTTCTTGAGATTAGCGCGTTCAAACAAACAAACAAACTCTTCCGCTTTATAATATTAAGTATAGATTGACGGTTGATCAAAAACTTTAACAACATTTATTTGGATTTCCGAATTTTACGTAATAAAAGAAGAAAATTACACGTACTTTGAGTTCCAAGGTAAGGAAAAAAGTAGTTAGAATAAAGATCACTCTGTATACAATTTGTATGTGTGGACGTCAACTACCTGTCGGAACCGCTGAAGTGTGCGTCCGACCGCCGCCGCACGCGCCGCAGGTGGCTCTACCTAGCGCCACAAACAATACAATCAATATTACAAATATTACATAAATAACTAATAATAATGACTATAGATATAGTAGTAAAACAAAAAGTAAAACTAATCTTATATATAAAATTCTTGTGTCACAATGTTAGTTACCGTACTTCTCTACAATTCAGTAGGTCTGAGAATTGGCTACTGGTTACTTTCTATATTGATAAGTGCATTTTTGAATACATAGGTACTAAGTAGTCAATCATTACAGCTTTAGACTGACGGCGGTCATTGTTTGTGCGACAGGATAGCGATGGACGTTGCCATGGTGCCGTTATTTTTTTAAAATAATATGGGCGAAATATGTACTTTATATGGCAAAACAACATTTGCCGGGTCAGCTAGCTTACTATAATAATCTGGCTAGATCCAATTTATTACAACGTTTATAAAGAACAATGTAACAAAATAATGCTAACAATTTAACAGCTTCGCATTGAACGAGTGTAACACTGTAATTTAAATTTTAACCGATAAATATGAATTTAGTTTAAATCGCATCTGAGTAGATACAGTCTTCATACTGTCTTGCACCTCTATTAAGAGCTTATTTTTTAAACTGTTAGAAATCAGAAACCTAAAGTTTATAGAGTGCTAGATAACGCCCGCAACGGTGGAGTATAATAAGTGGTCCAGAAAATAGTTTATGTATGTACTACTTTTCCGGGATTAAAAGTAACCTTCATTGAGTTTCTCTGAGTCCTTTCCCGGGACTCAAAATATCCTTATTCATCATAATATGTGGTCCTGCGGTTTGGGCGTAAAGAGTTAATCTGATAGACAAACAGACAGACATACACTTTCGATTTTTAATATAAATATTAAGTATGGATAAAAATTCTTTAAACTTTTATACAACAGGAATTTCTAAAAGCCATAATACTCAAGTAGAGCATCTACCTCACCGTGCACTTGTCTCCCTAGGTTCATATACCACTGCTGCTCAGCGCTAGTAGTTCACGGTTCGGTGCGGGTTCGACGCCCGGGTCGCACACCACACACCAGCTGGTGGGGTTCCCATGACCTGCAGCGCATCACTGACCTGCAAAAAAATAAAGGTTGCATATTTCACTAGACGATTTACGATCTAAAAAGACAAAAAAAAAACCAAAATGCCTCTTTTCTATAAAAAAGAAAAAGCAAGAGGTAAGCAATCCATACTAATATTATAAATGCGAAAGTATCTCTGTCTGTCTGTCTGTCTGTCTGTCTGTCTGTCTTGCTTTCACGCCAAAACTACTGAACCGATTGCAATGAAATTTTGTATACAGTTATTCTAGAGTCTGAGAAAGGACATAGGCTACATTTTGATGTGGGAAAATATCTTATTTTCATGAAAATATCGATGAAAATGAATTCGCATTGCGCGTGGCCAGCGCTCATCCCGGGGGTCCTGGGTTCGAGTCCCGCAGGCGGAACAAAAAGTTTTCAATGTTCCTGGGTCTTGGATGTGTATTAAAATAAAATTTCAAAAATCTTAAACATATTTTATGTATAATATTACTTATAAAAAATCTAGAAATATATCGATGGAATGAACATTTTAGTTCTAATACGATTCAACAGATGGCGTTTTATTTTTTACTTTATTGTAACATAGAACTAATCATACTTATTAGTTAGTATGTTTTTGTTTATAGTTTTTAATATGTTAGAATATTATGTTTAACTAGCTGTTGCCCGCGACTTCGTCCGCGTGGACTTCAGTTTATAAAGCGCGATGTCAACAAAATTGGTGTCAAAAGCTTTTATAAAAAAACCCTGGTACCCCTTAAATCAATACAGCTGTCCAGTGTGCACACAATAAGTATTTCATTTTTTATATTAAACTTTATATTTTATGCCAAATTTTAAAGCTTTTTTAGCCCCCAATTACAAAACTTTACCCATAAACTATTTATCATTGATAGGTTTAAGGTTACGTCACTGCACAGATAAAGTACTGAGTTATTTAATACCGTAGAATAAATATAACAATCGAAAAAAATCGAAACTTAAATGTAAGATGATACCACGTCTTATAGAAAGACTTTTGAGCAAGCGTCAGCGCGATGTAGAAGACGCACGGCGCCATATATTATGAATTGTTGGAACTAACTTAATTTGAACAAATTTACGCATTTTCACCCCCTTACAACCCTTTTTTCCAGTAAAAAAGTAGCCTATGTCCTTTCTCAGGCTTTAGACTATCTGTATACAAAATTTCATTACAATCGGTTCGGTAGTTTTGGCGTTTGGCGTGAAAGCGAGACTGACAGACAGAGATACTTTCGCATTTATAATATTAGTATAGATTATGTGCACACTGCACAGCTGTTTTGATTAATAAGGGCCGCGCTACACCGGAATGGCAGCGGCGAGGCGAGCACTTTCAGCGCTGCCATTCCGGTGTAGCGCGGCCCTAAGAGGGGTACCACTTACCAGGGTTTTAAAAAGTTTTTAAATTTGACACAAATTTTGTTGACACCGCGCGCTATAAACTAAAGTCTACGCGGATGAAGTCGCGGGCAACAGCTAGTATTACATAATATAATATGTATATTAACAATGATCATATAACAAGAGCGTGAAAACGAATAATATCAAAGTACTAATCTAATATATAAGATTCTCGTGTCACAATGTTAGGCCGCGTACTCCTCCGAAACGGCTTTACTGATTTTAACCAAATTTTATATTCATATTCAGTGGGTCTGAGAATCGGCTACTAGGTACTTATTATATTGATAAGTGCATTTGTTGAATAAATAATAGTAAATTATTACAACTCGAGACTGACGGCGACCATTGTTTGTGCGACGGGATAGCGATGGACGTTGCCATGGTGACATACTTATTTAGTCACTTCAATAAAATTTGCCTTAAAATATTATTATATTATTGTGTAATAAGGCAATAATTTGAAAGTGATAAATACACATCTCTTTCATTAGTACTTAAGGCGCTAGTGTCGAAGAAAAAACTTATTACGTACAATACTCCAAATATTATATTGTGTTCAATTCGGTTGCGCCGTAGTCGCCAAAAAGGAAAAATAACCGGTTTTGGAAGACCGTTACATATATTTATAGAAATGACGTCATCACACTTCTCCCGAAATTCTGAAGGACATTATAGTACCTCTTTCGTAGCAAAACTTCCTACTGTCCAGCTATTGTGATTCTTTAGAATTTAGATATCTGGTGACCATCAGACATACAAACAAACAGGTGGTAGTCAGCTCAGTTTTTACTATACAGTCTCATTAATACCTTATGGGTATGGGACCCTAAGGTTGGGTTGCACCACAGGCGTGGTTAAAGTTAAAGTTAAGGTTAAAGTTATGGTTATAGCTAAGGCTAAATTTAGCTGTAACTTTAACTTTAACCTAAACTTTGACCGGAGAAATTGACAGATGATAGCTGGTCCAACAAGGTTATAAATGAACGTGGGCGGGGGCGCTGCTGGTAAAGGAGAACTGTCAAAATTGCGTTTTTGTATGATGACAGCGTTAGTTTCTTTTTTCGCCACGTGCATTTAAAACCTTGTCGAGCTCTATGGTTATGGTTAAATATGGCGTCTTGAAGGCGTCCATTTTGCACTTTAACCAAAGATTTGACATTTTGCATTGCAGTTAAAGTTACAGTTATAGTTAAAGTTAGTTGGTGCAACCCAACCTTAGGCTCGATTTATATTATGATCCGCGAGAACGAGCAGTTTGACAGCTACACCGCGAGATTACAAGCAATTATTGTTATTATCAAAGATATTTTACGGACAGCGCTAAGAACTTCCGTGCCTTCATAGTAAGGGAGCCCTAGAACAATTTTATTTTATTATTAACAAGCTAATTTTATGTGAGTAGTCAACCAAGTTTTGTTGATTACAGAACCCTAAAACGGAACCCTGATTTTTTGTATATTTGCAGGTTAATAGTTATTTAATTTAAGAGTAATATTGTCCTACAAATAGAACAATCCATATTTTAGGACCATCAAATCAAAATATTAATAAGCACACCGGACCAACACGTCTATACTTCAGCAACTCAAAATTACCACCCGCCTGTCCACGCTTTGTCTACAACGATCACTTGCCTTTTTTGGCCAGATAGCCCGCCGGGAGCCTAATAATCTTGCGAGTCTCATACTAGCTGGGCAATTAGAGGGGAAAAGAGGCAGAGGCAGAGTGGCTACACGATGGACAGACGCGATTGTCAAGGCTGCTGACTGCACGTTCCAGGAGGCATTTCATCAGGCCAAAAATAGAGACAAGTGGAGAGCCCTATCCCAGAAAGCAAATTTTGGTGGTCACGTCCCTCAGCCATGAGGATACGACTAGGAAGAAGGAAGAGAAATCAAAATATGAAATCCTTTCTATCTCTGTTAACTACCACTTTCAAGATTTTTCGCAAATAAAAAGTTGTTTGTCTTATCAAAATGAAGCTACTCACAAAAAATTAGCTTGTTATTAAAAAAAAAATGTTCTAGGGCTCCCTGACCATCAAGCGTTTTTGTCACAATTATTATTAGCGAGGTATTAAGAATTAACTTAGCTTCAGCTTAGGAGTCACAATTATTAACCTTATTTCAGTGGTGCTCCCTCTTAAGTTATCTGATTTTCAGTCATTGCAATTTTGTGCTTTCTTCCGCTTTGTAAAGGGGAGGGAAATTGGAATTCTTCCTACTCCTCCTATTTTCTTCTGAGTGATTTCCTTGCGGCCCACAAAACAGTTTTAGCATGTCCCTCGGGCTCCCTGAGATCATATCAAAGGGTTTTCGTGGTTGGATACCGCTGTCGATCCTGGCGACACAAGAGCAGTGCCGTAAATAGCCTTTTTTGCGCCCTGTGCGAGCTTTTATATAACTGCACCTTTCTTTTTTAACCGACTTCCAAAAAGGAGGAGGTTATATGTTCGGCTGTGGATATTTTTTACTACATTGGAAAACATCTCTGGGGCGCAGCGGGAACTTATCGGGAGCAATTCGAAAAATAAGGATCTGTCTGGTCTGGCCATTCTTGCAGCGCCCTCCAGAGTCTACGCCCTGGGCCTGGGCACCGGTGGCACTGCCCTATTTACGGCACTGCACAAGAGATAATGTGGTGTGCCAAAGCCCGTTTTTTAGCAAATATATTTATTATTTAATCGTTACATATACAATAATATGCTTGTGATATCGACATGTAGCGGTCAGTCCGCTCGTTTGCGCGGACGCATATAAATACAGCCTTAAAAGGGATGTACGCTAGGCCGTAAGAAATTTTTCACAAATAATAATAATAATAATAAAACACTTTATTGCTCACAAATACAAAAAATTACACAAAACACAAGCTCAAATTAAAACAGTTATTTAAATATGCGGGCAAAGGCGTTCACAAATGTTGGAAAACTGTAGCTCTGGACATAAACAAAATATGAATAGCAATCGTCATTACGTGCAAGTGAAACGTGCTACTAGCAGCCTTCGCCTGTGGACGATGAATAGCAATCGCTCATTTGTTTGACGAGGAGCTTAAGAGTATAATATTAGTTGCCTTTAGCACTCAGGCTCAGGGCCCCCGCTACCATATGTGCAATGTGTGCAGTGCACACGGGCGCCATCCTGTAGGGGCGCCAAATCGCCATTTTTAGGGGCGCCAAAACCAAAGACCCAAAAAAGGGGCGCTAAAATCCTTTTTTTGCACACAGGCGCCTGTAGCCCTTACGGGGGCCCTGCTCAGGCTCAGCAGTAATGTAAGGAACTCATGTTATACGTTGTAATGAACATTTATACGATATTATGGTCTATTTTTATGGTTTACGCTGATATTGTAATTTAGATTTTTTTACCTAAATAAATAAAAAAATGTCCTTTTAACTTGGCACACCGAGTTTTCCAATTACTTATAAGTTATAACTAATTATAAAAACAATGTGGTAATAAAACTAACATCAGTTGTAAAAAAATAGTAAAAGTATATGCTGTAAATTTTCACAATCTATTTAAAACTATCTTTGCCCAGCAGCGGCAGCAGTGGGACTTAATGTTTCAGTAGAACGAAATCTATGTTACTACACTGTTCGTGACTGCGCTCCTAATATTACACATTTCGAGATAATCGTTCAACAAAGTATCATCGTTTGAACTTCATTAATTACTTAAACAACTACCCAGATTCTTCAATGCAACATCTATGTAGCTTCCTTTCTGGTATTGCGATCGACACAAAATGTAATCTATTGCTAAGTACTCACATACGGTTTTACTCCAAATCGAAAGAAATGACATATTATTTGACACATTTAATTCCATCGAGCCGGCTCGAAGCGAGCCTTTCGTCAGTTTTGGCGGTTCACACGGTGGTTATTGCTCGATTTGGAGTGAAACGATCGAGCAAAACCGTATGTCAGTACTTAGCATAATAAAAACTCTCATAAAATGTCAAACCACGGCTCAACCTTTCAATTTTAGTCTTGAAATATACGTGGTCGTCGTATCGTAAGTCCAGGGAAAGTTTGTATCGTGACAAAATATTTTCGTCACCTAATAATAAGATTAGTAGGGAAGTGATACGAAGTTCACGGGTCATTATTATATTTTGCTGTGTAAAACGGTCTAGATCGACCAAGCAACGAAGACGTATTGGTGTCGGGTTAAGAAAATAGAATCTGGGTACTAGTGGCAGCTCATCAGCTGATCGCGGTACAATATTTTCTCACAGTTAGCGGCGCTATGAGGAAAGTAACAAATGACGGCGCCCGCGCAGTGACGTAAGCAGATGACCACGATGCAGTAATATTGATGCTTGCCGGTGAGCCTGCGCAACTATAATAGTTTTGATACTTGCGGCTGAAGACTCACTGTACTATCTATGTTTTCAATTTCTTTTTTAATTATTTTACAACAAATTTCATATTACAGCGAAAAACGGGGGATTCAATTCATTAATTTAAGTCGTTGAAAATTAAAACAGAAATATATTTTTAAACATTTTCCGTTTGTTGTGAGATAAATAAAATAATTTAACGTTTAAATATCTGACATTTAACAATTAGACTAGTCATTGAAGTTTTTTAGAAAATACATGAATGGCAGGCCTCGAACTCAACAATATTAATATAAATATTATGAGTAAAAAGTGTATCAAGATCTTGTACAATGGCGATTACAAATTGTTTGTGGGAAGAAGTTGCGCCTGCGTCGACCTTGTCCAGCCGTGAGAGCGGCGGCGACGCGGGGTAGTCGTGGACGCGCAGTCATCAATAATGTTCGAACGTTGGCCATAGACAATACAAGTATCAAAGACGCTCTTGAACTATACCCGTAATTAATTAGGTTAAATTGCTAAATATATTAGCCGTGGGACCCATATATCACCGATTTTTGGTTAGCACTAAATAAAATGTCGTATTATGTTGGTATTAAAACACAAAGGACGAAAGAATGAAGAGGTAACAGATAGACAGAAAGACAGATAGACTTTCGCATTTGTAATATCAGTATGGAAGTATGTATTACAACTCTTGACACTCTAATATTTTTCTATAATTTGTTCGTACTATTGTGTCACGTGGTCGGTTAGATTAAAACAATTTAGTATGACATGTTATTGTGAAGTTATGAACTCTTCTCGACCCTAATTTGCTGCGAATTCGTTCCGCCGCTCTTGCCCAAGCAGTGCCAAGCTCCCATGTACCTTACTTACTCCGTATACTCTCTAGCTCAATATGGGCGGTTATAATGCGACCAATTGAAATGTCACCTATTTGCCGCGCATTGAAGAATGGCACATTAATTTGGTAGAGTAGCAATTTCTGTTTACATCTTTGTAGATGTGAACAGAAATTGCTACTCAATCAAATATACATAATATCGTGACACGTATGACAGCTATATCGTGATTGGTGACATATGACTGCAGTTTGACACGTCACACGATGGACCCGAAGGCTACGTAACTGGTGACAAATAGAATTTCAACAACCCTCACTGAATGGATTTCACTTTGGGGAAGCTTTACTTAATAAAGTTTTTTATATCACAAATCTTTGTTTGTAAGACCCTTATATTTTTATTAAAACATTGTGGACGTGTCTTCATCTGTGGCTTTCCTTGGGGAGGAAATTGGAATACACCTCCTATTTTCTTCTGATTTACTACGGGTCCTAAGGCCCAAATTTTTTAAAGTCAGTAATAAGGGTGTATAGTCTTAATGAGAGTTTGTAATGGTCTAAGGGAGGAGAGGTCCAATATCACTGATCTAACGAAGTTACATAAATTCCAAAGAAGTAACCCGCGTGCCAAAAACATCCAAAATTATTGGAGCTTGAAAACGTCCAAGTTATCACAAGCGGCTGTTCCGGTAAGCGCCCAATTTGTGTAGAGTTCTTATTAATTATGTTGTTAGTAATTAAACGTTGTTATGATGTGCTAACTGACGCGGTGGCGGTGCTGCCGGCAGGGCGGTGTCGCACCGCCGTGAGAACTGAGAGCCTGCGGAGAATAATGTGGATACGCTCATTGGATTTTGCACACGATGACTTGACATTGACTTTGTGTGTGATATGTTTTGGTTATTATTATTGGAACACTAGCTAATATATCTTATATTCTAGCCGATAATAAACCGTTTGGACACATACCCTAATTTGATAGATACAAAATGCATTATGTTTTGATTTTTGTATTCCGAGATAAGGAATCTCAGAATATATGAATTAAAAAGGCTAGGAATAAAAGATGAAAGAAGTACGTACCTCTATATGACTATAACTTTATAAATCACAATAATAATATAATGAAATTCTAAATAATAATAATATCATAATATTATAAATAAATCGCACTTACCACATTACAGATAAGGTACAGAAAAAATTTGCAGATGAATTAGGAAAATTACGATATTAAGGAGTAAAGGAGCAGAATTTTTAGGTTTTCGCACTAACTCGGCAGCGTGGGAAATAAGCCATCAAAGTACAAAATGTTACAATTAATAAGTTCAGTGGAATATTTGTACTAATAAAATATGAATGTATAATATTTACCTTGTAAAGCTCGGGGTGTATCCACACAAATCGCGATGTATATATAAACGGGGGAGTGACGCGAGTGTGGTTCAGTCTGTTCGTCGTTCGCGAGCCGTGTGAGTGCGTGGTTCAGGTATGTACTTACTACCTAAGTTTGCAAATTAGACTAAGTAAAACTAGTTCAAAATCAAGGATCAGTGACTTACTTTGGAAAGTTTTAATTAATTTTATTTGATTTTAATAATTAATCGATTACATTATATTTCATTAATATTGAAGTAAGCAATTGTTATAATTGTGTGAAAAATTGTAAAAAATGTGGAATTTATATTTAAATTTTTTTATTTAGTGTTATTAAATTCAAAAATTATTAAGTTCCATAAGTTATCAATAGCTTCAATAAAGCTTTATGTAAAACATATGTTACTAATTTTTAACTGTATTAAAACTTGATTATTTTCAAACAATAAACTTGTCATTGGTTAATTGTATTGTGACAATATGTAGGTAATTATAATGTATAGGTACAGTGTCAGTGCTACTGGTATACGCGCAACGGATGCCTGCCCTGTGCCTTTGTTCTAGACACAAATACGTTATATTTTGGCAAACGGAAATGCACTATATTACTTTATGTACTAGGTATTATTTATAATATGCTAAATTATATGTTCCGTGTGTTGCTGTAAATCTGTTTGTTAATTCACGCTGAAGTTGCTGAAGATAGAATTTGGTATGAGGAACCTTTAAATCCGGAAAATAGGATGGGTTTTACCACGGAAAATGTATAGTTTCTGCTCAGTTATGGAAAATATTTAATACCATGCATCACTGAAAATTACAAGTGTCTGTTGAGTCACACATGAGACCTAGCAATTACTTTCATGTAACATGCAAATAAATGTATCTGAAAAACTCACGCTTCACGAGTTGCTAATTTGCCTTTTTATATAAGAACGGCACGAATGGGCCGGCTCGACCGGAGAAATACCACGTTCTCACAGAAAACCGGCGTGAAACAGCGCTTGCGCTGTGTTTCGCCGAGTGAGTGAGTTTACCGGAGGCCCAATCCCCTAACCTATTCCCTTCCCTCCCCTATTACCCCATTTCCCTCTTAAAAGGCCGGCAACGCACTTGCAGCTCTTCTGATGCTGCGAGTGTCCATGGACGACGGATGTTGCTTTCCATCAGGTGACCCGTTTGCTCGTTTGCCCCCTTATTTCATAAAAAAAAGAAGTAATAATTATTGTTACTCGTTAGTCATTACTAACAAACCAATAATATGATTCAGTTTGAGCTTAGCGGTGACTATTGGCAAAGGGTATTCAAGTTGTTTTGAAACCGCTAAATTTTTTTTCGAAATTTTTGATTTTGAAAATACTCATTACTTCTACCTGACTGTTCCAGAAGAGGACTTACGTTTTTTCAGCTTTTTAAGGTTTAGAACAATCTACGAGATCTCTAACTTGAAAAGGAAGACTTCTTAAGAGGTTCTTAAGATACATTTTAAGGTTATATTTAACTTATTTTATCATTTATGGAAGCACTCAGAAAGTCATTACTTTCTGAGTAATGACTTTCTGAGTGTAAGAGTGTAAGTCATTACTTTCTGAGTAACTACTGTTCTGAGAATGAAACCCAAAGGACCTTGACAATCAAATGTTTCATATTTAAAGTCAAACCATCGTAGCATGAAAATAGGGTCACATGCGACATCCCTAGCTCCAACCCTATTTAGTCTAGACATTTGTCATTGGAAACAAAATTTATTGCAAAATTATACAATTGTTAATTCACCATAAGTATTGTATTATTTTGGGGCATATGACCTCACTAGAGATGTAGATTTGGGGCATCATGTGAATATGTACTGCAGGCATGTTATGTTATGTTCGTGTAGTACTTACGCTTCCTTCCCGGTTTCCTTATTGCGGTCTGTGCATAATACAGTGCCAATTAATTTTTACCAATGAAATTATACAATGAGTTATTGCTTCAAATCAATAAAATGTAATGAATTAACGAGAAGCATAATTTTGTAGTTACCAGGGTCTTCCGTTTAGTTACAATTTGACAACGAAGTTTTACAAATGACAATTGAATGGGTATTCGGCAAGATAATGGCATTTTTATGTCTCTTACCGTTGATCGTTGTGGCAAATCCTTATTTATTTTTGGTTTCCGCTCAAATTAAACTTAATTAAAGGCTCCGATTCCTAAAAGAAAGAGGGGAGGCCTATGCCCAGTAGTGGGACACTGTAATCTAATAATAATAATAATAATGGCTCCGATTATATCTTAACTACAGACACGTTAATTATCTTATTTATGACTATTAATGTAAATCAATTAATATAAGATTGTATGCTCAGTTATTTCTCTTTTCTAAATGTAAAATCACTGTTTGAAATCTTGGCTATTAATTAAATACAACTTATTATTCTAAGAGAATGTCTTAAGAATAACAATTATAATGTTATCTTAGTTTCAATTCTAATAATTTTGTGCAGGTTAGCGGCATCACCTGTTTCTTAATTACTAAGATATAGATCGATTCCCAAGAACAAGGATAAAGCTATACAAAAACATTTAACAATAAATATATTACGGTTGTCCATTCTCAGCTATATTATAATTATTATTTATTATATACTATCATAATTGTTCGAAGTTGATTTTTTTGGTTGTTACTCAAAATATTCAGTATTTCTTAACCCGTTTACTTATGGCAAGTTTTAAGTTATCGGGAGGTGTATATTGCGGGCATACTTATTTATCTTGTGTACCAGGTGGATAGATAAAATTAATTCCCGGCAACATCGTTGCACCCAAAATCGCTTAACTTAGCGCGTAGGAACCATACATTTTTCAAATATCTAGAGCACGCTGCATTATGGCCGGTTTCTGAGAATTTTTGACAGAAATTTATCTATTATCATAGCACTTCTGATTGGCCAACGTTAAAATATTATCCATAAAGGTGCTCCCTCACCGAGAGCATTCGCGTGTAATGTAACATTATAGATTCGACATTGAGCATTACATTACAATACTACCTCCCTGACTGACGAGCATTCGCGTGTAATGTAACATTATAGATTCGACATTGAGTATTACATAGCAAGTTGACTCACTGTCACGTAGCATTCATGTTACAAGTTGTATCAAGATATTACACATTGTATCATTACAAGGTGCACATTGTAATGCTCGCTTGCTGATGTAATGCTCGACTCTGTAACGTTACATTACAAGCGAATGCTCCCAGTGAGGGAGCACCTTTAAGCAACGCTGTTAAATAGTTTAGCTTCTGTCGAAAAATCTAAGAAAATGTATTTAAAAAGCGTTAATGAACATTATAACATAAAAGTATAGATCTTAAGTTCTAATTGGATCTTTACAGAAAGTCCAGAAACATTAACTTAGACATTTATACGAGACATTAAAATAAAAAAACTTGAGAGGTGAAAAGGGACACCCGGATGGAACGAAGTTATAAATAGGAGTCTATTTCTCAATACTAGAGATCGCCAAATGGTCAAAATTCGACCTCAAAAAAATATTATAAGTTTCAAATTTAAACGCTTTTCTATTGTCAAAATATTTACTCCATTATTTTTTAGACATAATTCCTGCGACAGTCTCAGATTAACGTCAAATGATGACAGACTGGTCGTGTATTATTTGTTTAAGTATTAATTAAGATTCAATATTAAAAAAAACTAAACTATCAACGCCCTCTGCAGGCAAAAAAGTGTCGTTTCAACTTTTTCCGTCTGGCCCCCGCAAGACGCAACGTGCGATAAGGAACTTCGTTCCAATATAATACCAATATAATTAGGAAATATTAACAACATATAGGAGTATGGGGTAAGATCGGCAAACCGCATATGTGTCGATGCGGTGACTTCCGGGTGCATTTCTACAGCTGATACACATAGGTGTAGTGTACTGTTACACATTTGAGCAATATCATAATGATGTCAATAATTGACAAGTTACAGTTAATACTTAAGTATAATGGTCCTTATATTGTGGATCGAGCCTTAGTCTTTTAACCCCCGACAAAAAAGAGGGGTGTGATCGTACCATACATTTTATTTGTTGTGATATAAGTTGTAAACTAGTAGTCCAGCACGAATCGGCGCATGAGTATCGTAGTATTCCAACTCAATTTTTTTATACGATCTTTTTCAAATTGCCCTTTGAGAATTAACGAACCTTTAAAAATTCATATCTCTAAAAAAAATTATCTCTAAAAAACAATGTTTGTTTCATAAAGTTAATATACCTAGCGGAATAGAGCAACAATCTCGAGCTGTCAAACGAAACCGAAATTGGTTTTCATCTGTGTGAAAAATATGTGTATGTATAACATGGTTTCTATGAGATCAAATTGTCAACGTGCGGCACGTGCCGACTGGACGTAAAATAAAGAGTGCTGCTGTCATGTATTACACGTCTCTTTTTACCACGCAGTGTTACTGATAGTGACATCTCTCTTGCTCAGGCCTTTGTTTCTATATTCCGCTAGATATATTAACTTTATGGTTTGTTTAAACAATATGGCACCGGGCTGCGCCATGGCAACATGCATTTATATCATCAGTAGCCTTAGCACGGCCACCAGTAGAAATGCGAAAGTATGGACAAACTGTGGAGATAAACCTAATGTAGCGTTCCGATCTTTTTTTGTTCCCAAAAATGCAATTAAAATTCCACTTTATGACAGACTATAGTCCTAAAAATTTAAATAATATCCTACTCTATAACATATACTATAGTCTCTCATAAAGTGGCATTTTGATTTAATTTTTGTCGGTCGCGATAGGCCGCGGTAAAGATCGGAACGGCACCTTTAGTTTATGTCCACAGTTTGTCTATTTCGCATTTCTACTGGTGGCCGTGCTAAGGCTACAGGAGGGCAATTTGAAGAGGATCGTATAAAAAAATTGAGGTGGAATAGTTTCCGTTACTCATGCGCCGACTCGTGCTGGACTATTGGCTAGTAATAGTAGTAGTATTTACATAAGTATCATTTTACAATTTTTATAATAATTATAATCAACATAACTTAAAAATATATACTTGGAAATTAAGCGAAACTTTATACAAGCCAGTCGTTTTGAACTATTATCAACTGAAGCTATTTTTAACCCCCGACAAAAAAGAGGGGTGTTATAAGTTTGACGTGTCTGTCTGTCTGTCTGTCTGTCTGTTTGTCTGTGTGTGTATCTGTCCGTGGCATCGTAGCATCCAAACGGGTGGACCGATTTTGATCTAGTTTTTTTTGTTTGAAAGCTGACATGATCGAGAGTGTTCATAGCTATAATTCATCATCATCAGCCTGCTCAGTCCTGGACAATCAGGGTTTATCTGGTTCATGAAAGGCCATTAGCAACTTGTAGTCGTTTGATAGGTTTTATATTTCCTTCTAGTTCGTGATATTTGTGAATATACAATATACGTATACACATAATATTGGAAAGGTGACCTGGTGCTGCAGCATCACCTGGTAATCAATAGGATATCCAATTCCTCGCCAACTTAGAGCAGAGGTTTCGTGTTTGGGCTCATTTTAATTTCGACAACCAGTAAGATGTAGATAAAGTATAAACAGTAAATATTTACATGCTGCTGCTGCAGCATCACCTGGATTCTATAGGAACCGAGCTTCGTATGAACCCAAAGTGGAGGTTTCATGTTTGGGCTCATATTAACGGCATCATGGAAAAGGACATTGATAGATGGTAATCATGAGAATATGATTCTGTTGATAGGAATTATTCTGCACTATAACCAACACAAGTTTAAAAAGTATGAAATAAAATTAAATTAAGAAATTAAAAAAAACCCCCGCCAAAACAACTTTAAAAAGTAATGAAATAATATTTACTGCCTTTAAGTTCAAATAATTCCTAACTTGTGTAAAGTAATAATTATTTTAGTCCATAATTGTTGTCAAGGTGTGTCGGGGGACCGCTAATGTAGATGTTTAATTTCACTTAACAAGTTTAAGGATCAATTATTCACAGCGATCTGAATCGAGATAGGTAATCAGCGACTTGGCGGTTGTAGGTTGCAGTTTACTTGGCGGTCCCCCGACACACCGTGACAACAATTATGGACTAAAATAATTATTACTTTACACAAGTTAGGAATCATTTGAACTTAGAGGCAGTAAATATTTTTTCATTACTTTTTAAAGTTGTTTTGGCAGGGTTTTTTTTTAATTTTTTTAATTTAATTTTATAGCATGTTTTAAAGACAACAGTCTATCGTAAGTTTTTTGGAATGCTACTTACTAAAGGGTAATCTATAAAGATGTATCCTCTCTTTCTTTATCTACAACTGATTTTTTAACATTTAATTAACAACTTGATCTTATGCGAAATCGAATTCCTAAAAACTTTAATTTTTCTGACCTTTATCTGCGTGACCGTTTCGGTGAAGGGTCGCCGCGGTCAACGAGATGTTCCCATAACCTTGGGATGCTACATCTTAACATAATAATTGTTTGTTCAAATTAATAACAATAACATTACAAAAGGCAGTTAACCCACATAATGTTACCTACATCTAATAACACGGCGCAGGTGGAGGTTGGCAAGAGTTGCGCTAACACTCTACACTCGTCATTAGTGTCACAGGATGAGGATCGCTTCCGAGTTCTCGGCTTATTACATTAAAGCTTAACCAATAGCCAATAGGCCACTTTGATATTAAATTTCACATTTGAATGGTGCAATGAGGATTATTAGCTCCCATTTTAACAGCTTACCCAAAAACACATCCATTCTAATTTCATAAATGCGAAAATGCGAAAGTGCGAAAGTGGGGCTTATACGTGGGAGAGCCATTTTCGGCACGAATGAGCCGGCTTGACTGGAGAAATACCACGTTCTCACAGAAAACCGGCGTGAAAAAGCGCTTGCGCTGTGTTTCTCCGAGTGAGTGAGTTTACCGGAGGCCCAATCCCCTACCCTATTCCCTTTCCTTCCAATCCCTGCCCTCCCCTATTACCCTATTCCCTCTTAAAAGGCCGGCAACGCACATGCAGCTCTTCTGATGCTGCGAGTGTCCATGGGCGACGGATGTTGCTTTCCATCAGGTGACCCGTTTGCTCGTTTGCCCCCTTATTTCATTAAAAAAAAAAACTTTCGAAGCAGAGAAACCGATTTTGTTAAAAAGTGTATACATATTTCATCTTGTAGGTCTAAGCTTTGGCCAACGTCTGTTATGTACCTATAACCGAAATAACGTTGTACTGGAGCAAGTCCTGAATCGAACAAATCGAAGCGTCAAATATAACCCATCTTCGCTCGGTCGGAAGATCATCCTATCATCTCGAGCATATTTCCACAACATATATAATATGACAAAACAACGTTAGCTGGATCACCTAGTACTGATGACATCTCACTAATAACACAAGCTCAATAAAATCCTACAATGTATTGCCAAGACTGGATTATGTAGATACAGATCGCGAGGTGGAAGTGCGACAAAAACGTACAGTTTCCGCGCGTGAGAACCCCGCGCCGCGCCGCACAATCGCTGATCGATTGTTCGCGCCAAAAAACACGCGGACAAACCGACGGAATTATCGTATTGTTACAGAACTATAATTGATAATTGAGCCCTGTTCTCGTAACGCGGATTCGACAGGAAAGTCACACTTAGGCAACTAACCGCCGTATTCAGAGACATGATTAACCTTTTAATGAAGAGTTTGGCAGATAATGTATGGGGCTTATGTCAAAAATTTCAATTAACTAGAGATCGCCCAATGGTCGAAATTCGACCTTAGTTTAAACGACATTACTACCTATATTTTGTAAAAAAATATTGACTTTATCATATTTTCTCTGGTACTCAGCTGATCTCAGACTGGCCGTGTAAGCATTGTCTAATAGTATCTAAGAGTCAATAAAAAAACTATAATCAATTTTCAATTTGTCACCTTGTTGTCAACAGACTTCAACCATAAATAAAATTCGTATGTATAGGCGTGTCACTCAAAAATCTGTCATTTTTCCTAGTGTGTGTGCTGTAGTGTGTGTAATGTTTTATTTTGTTAAAAAAATGTGTGATAAAATCATAATTTCAAAATAATATTAGGTCGATGCACTCCTTCACCATATAAACTATAACTGTGCAAAATTTCATTCACCTACGTTTCCCCATTTTTCGTCAAAAGGGATACAAAGTTTTTGGCTCACGTATTAATACGAGTATATAGATTACATAGTAATGAATGTTCCACTCTGAGTTCGGCAGTAAATGTTGCCAGCCACTTCGTTGTGACGAATTTTGCTCATCAGAAGATATCCGTAAATTTTACCGGGATAAAAATCCTATGTTTTCTCCCGGAATTAATCTATATATATATATATATACAGGGTGTAACAAAAATAAGTGATAATACTTTAGGGTGTGTACGTGTTCCTTGTAGAGAGTTCACTGTGAAAGTAGCAGCGCTGAAAGACCAAAATTTTTTTTCACTTTTGTATGGGGAAACTCGTGACGCTCGGGCCCTTGCCCATACAAAAGTGAAAAAAAATATTCGTCTTTTAGCGCTGCTACTTTCACAGTGAACTCTCTACAAGGAACACGTACGCACCCTAAAGTATTATCACTTATTTTTGTTACACACTGTATATATATATATAAATGAATTTTCAATTTTGTTAGTGCCGCTAAAACTCGAAAACGACTGAATTGGGTATTGGGCTAATTTTAGTCTTAAAATATTTGTAGAAGTCCAGGGAAGGTTTTAAAGTGACACGAAGTTCACCGGGACAGCTAGTTTTTTTAATAAAATTCCATGGGTGACGAGCACTTGATACTTCACGCCTTGTTCAATAAAATCGGAAATTGTAAAAAAAACTATCTATAGTATTCATAATTTATAATATACATACATACATACATAATATATTGAAAAATAACTTTCATTGTTAAAAACTACACGATAGAAGTTATGGGATCCAATAGATAATTACTTTATTCAAGTATAAAGCAATTCAAATATTGTATTAAATATTTTCAACAAAATACGAGTAGTTATTAATAATAATTGTGGGAGTTATGAAGAAGCACTAACGGTAAATCATATGTCTCCACACCGCCATTATCACTCACTTATACCGTGATTTATTGCCATAGCGGAGCACGCGAGATGCCCGCTATGTTGCAAGCGTGGGAACGCGTCACAATGCGCCGCGCCGCGCGGGGTGTTGTAAGGTGTTGAACACTGTTGCCGCTGGGATCGTTTCGATCTATCGCGTGATACGCATCTCCACATTTTGGCGGTTAATCAGCAAATTGGTTTGTTACACCGATGGTTTGTAACACCAATTTGGTGATGAAATATTTTTCGGGCTTAGATTTTATCGGTTTCGTTTCTGGTGTGAAAAAAGCGAGTGGTAACGATCGTTTCTTCAAAAACTTTGAGTAACCATAGCCGATAAATTACACTATGTATGTTATATCTGTACTTAGGTATAATCTTATATATAAAAATGGATTTTCAAATGTGTTAGTCGCGCTAAAACTCGAAAACGGCTGAACGGATTGGGCTGACTTTAGTCTTAAAATATTCGTAGAAGTCCAGGGAAGGTTAAAGTGACACGAAGTTCATCGGGACATCTAGTCTTATATATAAAAATGGATTTTCAAATGTGTTAGTCGCGCTAAAACTCGAAAACGGCTGAACGGATTGGGCTGATTTTAGTCTTAAAATATTTGTAGAAGTCCAGGGAAGGTTAAAGTGACACGAAGTTCATCGGGACAGCTAGTCTTAGGGCTGATTTTAGTCTTAAAATATTGGTAGAAGTCCAGAGAAGGTTTTAAAGTGACACGAAGTTCACTGGGACAGCTAGTGGTTTATAAAATTGTTACTTTTTAATAATAAAAATAAAGTCTTGAACTGACAATAGGAAAAAGCTCCCAAAATCTCGTAGATGCGCTACGAAAACGCGTAGCGCATTCCGTAGTAGGAAGCCATAACATATTAAGTGCTTTTGGCGCTCCCCCTACGGAGATGCCATAATTTACCGTTTTTAGAGTCTTATTAACACATCATTTGAAAGCTACAAAATTATGATAAAAATACAGCAATAATCTTCAGCATATGAACATTCCTTTCTCCGTTATTAATTTCTTATTTTTGTTTATTATGCCCATGATATTAGCTTCCAAAATAATACCAATTTATTTAAATTCAAGCATACATTCAGTATCTCCCTAGTATTTACAAATTACGTTTATTTGAAACACACGCCAATATATCGTCAATTTCATTAACTACATAGTGCATATTCGCCGTTTGAATTTTTTAGGTCAATTTTGAACTACGATAAGTAAAAAAAAAAAATAGGATTTTGGTGCGATCTCGGCAACGCGGCAAATGTATGATCAAGGTCGTTTGCTTAGGGTTTAATTGTACTAATAATAACTTTTCCCTTTGTTAAAACACGGGTAAACCTGTAATCTCCTTTTGTTATGTATGCTTGAATATTCGATTTTTCTGTAGCTGTACAAACGTAATTTATCTGACGTGGAGTGTTGCGCCCGCGCCGGACAGTTTCGATATGTGTATGTGAACAGGTCGAGATAAAAACAATAATTATGATTGTAACAAAAGCCGCCTAATTGCTGTACCATATCGCAACTGTGTGGTGTACAGCGTGTGCGGCTAAAGGGCGTGGGGCCTACTGTAATTAGCCATTATACATGCAAATTGTATTAGTACAAAAAATAAGTAGTATTGATTTCCCTCTCTTATAGTTCCAGGATATTACATGTGATATTTTCCTTTGATCTTGATATTGCTAGCTGATAGAGTCGAAAACTAATAAAATTAATTTTTGATGACTGTCTTTATAGACAGTTGCAAAAAGTCAATAAAAACTTTTCCCATGAAAAATAAATGAAATCATCTTTATTAAAAACATTTGTAGGAGACGCATCTCGAAAAAGGTGGCGTTTTGCACAAGACTACACTGACGGCCGTAACTTTGATTTGGGACTTTTAATTTACATTTCCCCAAGCCAAATTACTACGGGCCAGCATATTAATTGATATGTTTTATGTAATACTAGCTGTTGCACGCGACTTCGTCCGCGTGGACTTTAGTTTATAGCTGTTGTTCCTGACATCGATTGAATAGTTTACGCGCAAATCATAAAAGTATATTGTTCTATAACCGTACATTTTTCCGGGACAAAATATATCTTTTGCTCTTTCCTGGGACTCAAAGTATCTCCATACCAAAATTCATCAAAATCGATTAAATAGTTTACGCGCAAATCATAAAACTATTATGCAGTAACCGTACATTTTCCGGGACAAATATATCCTATGTCCTTCCCCGGGACTCAAAGTATCTCCATACTATATTTCAGCAAAATCGGTCCATCCGTTTACGCGTGATGTCGTAACCAAGGGAAATATGGATTCATTCAGTTCAGTTTATGATTGTACTAGCTGTCCCGGCAAACGTTGTTTTGCCATAAAATTATTTTCCCTATTTTCCTGCTTTTCTCTTGAAGGGTTTTCTGATTTTTTTTCTATAGACCTCACGGAGCCTGAGACCTTTCCAACGAATACAAAACCGTGGAAATCGGTTCGTGCGTTCTGGAGTTATAGCGCCAGGAAGGAAAACCGAAGGAAAATGTCGTGATTCTAGTGTTTCGCCATAAAGCAGGGAGCACAATGGCTCTGGTGGCGGAACCAATAATGGCAATCTTAGGTATTATTTTCGGTTAATAAAAATTTTTCGAAAATTAATGTCTAAAACAAACAAATATAAGTACCTGAACTTTGTAGACATTTTACAAAAAATAAATACACTCCCGGGGGAGGCAACATGTGCGCAATAATCATCAAAACCTATTTTAAAAATGCTTCATAAAAATAAACATAATCAAGAAGAAATAAAATAAGTCTTGTCTTCTAAATTACAAAATTATGAAAATTCCCGGTGACTCTGCTGGTAATTTTCGCCGGTAAATTTGTCATGACCTTCTTCGCCCTTTGACTCCTGCAAGATGACGTCTCGTACTTTATCGTCTAGTCTTGCCGGTTCAGCCAGCTTCCGACGTAGTGTGCGGTGTGGCGGTCCGGCCGACGTTCAAATGTTTCGTATCAGAAATTTCGGACAATGTGCGGCCGGGCTAAAGGTCTCAGCAACCAGGCCATAAGCTCCAAAAAAAAAAATAGTTGTTACACTATTTGACAGGATTGGACAACAAATGTTTGACATGTAATAAACAAATCAGCATCTATTGAAATGATAAAGTATTCATTAATCATTACACATATCGAGTTTTCATTGTTTTTAAGATGTATTCTGCTATTCGGGACGGAAACAAATCCAACAAATCAAAAACCATGGCAATCGGTCCAGCCGTTCTCGAGTTATAAGTGTTGTAACAAACACGACTTTCTTTTATATATATAGATTTTCTCTATAGTTTATTAAATAAATAAATAATAAATTTTTGTTTATATGGATAGTTAGTTTCTTATTTAACTTATTTTGTTTCAGAATAAACAGTTTCCAATAGCATGTCGAGGGCGACGCTGTGTGGTGTGAACGTGGGAGTGGGAGTGGGGGTGGGGGTGGTGGCGATTATGATGGTGCTCCTAGACCGGACGCTGGCGGTGAGTTCAGAAACTATCGTTATATAAAGCTGTATTTTGGGATTTTTTTCAATTTTAATATATTTTATAACGAGAGTTTCCATAAAGGCATAGGCAACCACAAACTCTAACCAGGTTGACAAAAGACCAAACGATTAGATTTTTATAACATAACTAGCGACCCGCCCCGGCGTCGCACGGGTATAAAATACCTATATAGCCACTGAAAAAATGATTAAAATCGATAGCCTATGATCCTTCACGATCACGTGGTCTACTTCTAATTTGTGCCAAATAACATAAAAATTGCTCCAGTAGTTCGCGAGATATGCCCTTTAAAATAATTTCCCAGTTTTTTTTTTCTTCACATTCTTCTATTAGTCTTAGCGTGATAAAATATAGCCTATAGCCTTCCTCAATAAATGAGCTATCTAACACTGAAAGAATTTTTCAAATCGGACCAGTAGTTCCTGAGATTAGCGCGTTCAAGTTAGCCCTTTCAAATAATTTTCCCGGTTTTTTTTTTCAGATTTTCCTCTATTTTTTCGTTCCTAATAGTCTTAGCGTGATAAAATATAGCCTATAGCTTTCCTCGATAAATGGGCTATCTAACACTGAAATAATCATCAAAATCCGTTGCGTAGTTTAAAGATTAAAGGCAGCGACTGATCAAGAGTTCTGACCGCCCTAGGCTAATCATGACGACGCGCCACCGCTAGGTGTAATACAGATGGCCTAAAAAGTAGTACTAACTAGTAACGGAGTCAAGTAGTAGTGTGAAAATTTTGACATGGTATAATATTAATAATATTATAAAGCGGAAGAGTTTGTTTTTTTGAACGGGCTAATCTCAGGAACTACTGTTCCGATTTGAAAAATTATTTTAGTGTTAGATAGCCCATTTATCGAGAAAGCCTATAGGCTACATTTTATCAGGCTAAGACTAATAAGAGCGAAGAAATAGAGGAAAATGTGGAAAAAACGGGGGAAATTACTTATTCTCTTTCTCCTAAGAATATATACTTAGCTATAACATGAAGAATAGACCACGTAAAGGGACATAGGCTATTTTATTGATAGAGTCGGGGACTCTCAAGCGCATTTAATTTTAATGTTTTGTCTCTGTCTAATTGAAATATGTAGGGTAGATGTAATGATGCTAGATAAGTGCATGCGAAGACATCGTGTCTTCGCATGCACTTATCTAGCATCATTCAGCGCCCCCCCCGATCCTCGCGCCCTAGGCTGCAGCCTAATTAACCTGTTAATCAGGCCCTGATTAAAGGGAACAAAGGGACATGAGGGAAAAAAAGCGACTTTGTTTGATTTACATATTAGGTACCATACTACTAAGTATGGTACCTAATATGCTGGTAAAAAATATAGCTACTTAGCTAACTTGGCTTATGTTCGGATTAAATTGTACCTAAGCATGATAAATCTCACTGTTATTTTTTCATGTAGGTTAATAATTTATATTCATTCTTATTCTAACTTTCTTAGAAAATATTTTTTATTTATTTTTTATATCTTAAATGAAACATTGCTTAGTTACAAATAGCTGAACTGTTACTGCGGGCAAACACATAATGTAATGTTTCAATTTTCGTCAGTCGTGACACTTTTGTCTGTGGTAATTTGAAAGATTATCTAAATGTAAGTGAACAGAATGGAGCAACTTCAGCACAATTTCATTGCAATTAAACTTACATAAATTAACTTACAATCTTCCTTTTGAGACTTGCTCTTTGTTACTCATGTTGCCTAACTTTTTTACCCAGTTGTACCAGAAAATTTGGTATCTCTAGATTTTAGACTTTATCGGTCTTACCACAAAATATTAAACATCTATTGAACAGTTGTTTTGAGACCATTTTGTACTGATTTTTTCTCTAATCAACTGTTCAACGGGTGTTTAAATATTTTGTAGTAAGACCGCTATAAGGGTCTACTGTCTAGACCACAGGTCTAGACTCCAGAGCTTAAACGACTGGCCACAATTTACATTACTTCTTTTTGATGATTGTTTTTTTGTGATCTAAAATTTTTAGCAATCTTTTATAACATGATAATAATATTGAAGACTTCAAAAATCGGGGAAAATAAAAGACGTAAAGAAATAACTTTTATTATACAGTAGTAAGTAACAAGTCATTAAAATGTATTTAACTGGACGTTAATTATAATAATAACTCGTAATGTTGTAATAATTGTTTAGGAAAATGTCTTTCTTGGATTGATAGCGAGTAAAAAACTTCACCTATTGTTTTATTGGCATACTTAGCTGACAAGTGTAATGGTAGGATTGTATAATTGGTTATTTATTCATTTTATTACATTAATCTTGACTCAATAAGCCAATTAATGTATAGTGAATAAATTCTATTAATAAATGATTGTGTTAAGAACAACTGTTCGTTGTAGTTTATGACATGCTCTTAATGTGTGTTGCAGTAGGCTTAGGTTAAGGCTTAGGCTAAGAAAGGATGTTGATCAATCCCTATTTTAACCCCCAAGGGGTTAAAATAGGGGATGAAAGTTAGTATATAACAATACTTCTTAATGCGAGTGAAGCCACGGGCAAAAGCTAGTTATGTTGTATAAAGTTAAAACAGTAGCAACCTAAATGTAATATTAGCTACTTATTATGAACATACTATAAGAGATTTAAAAACGAGAAATTAATATTTTCTGTATGCTTCTAATCCATCCTTCTTTAGTCCTGATACTTGATCTAAGTTACACATTCAGAAGAAAAAAGACGGGTTGCACTCCGGGAGTGCCGGCAGAAGTGAAAACTTGTTTATTAACGTTGTGCATTGTTTTTTTAACCCATCTTTTTATGAAAATCGATTTTTAAAAAAATCGATTTTTTTAATTAATCGAAAACAATCGATGAAAAAATATCGACAATAAAAAAAAAAACAATCGATTGTTCGATTAATCAATTTCGATGTTACAACACTACTCTCCAACCGTCTTACGGTTTTTCGATCAGCACGAGAATCTGACGCGAGTTTCATAGTTTTTACCCTTCCCACAAAAGTGATCAACGCCACTAAATAAGTTTTCACTTCAAAAATTAACGTCTTATTAAACGTACTATTCCAGTCCCTAGACGGCTACATCCCGGGCCAGGACTACCCCGCGTACGAGGAAGTGCCTCAAGGCCTGGGCTTCACCTGCGACGACAAGATACCGGGCTACTACGCGGACCCCAGCACGCGGTGCCAGGTCTGGCACTGGTGCGTGCCCACGCTCGGTGGCAACACCATCTACTCCTTCATCTGCGCGCCTGGTACCGTCTTCGACCAGCGGACTAGAGTCTGCGACTACTTCTACAAGGTATGTTTCCCATACTGGTTTCCGTTACGGTTAGTCTTACAAAGGCCTAGGAAAATACGGCGTGACGAGCTGGAGGCTTACCAGCCAAGCTGACCAGCGGTGGTGCAGGTGCAAGCACGATAGAAGACTTTTAGGGAGCCCTTTTTCCGAGCAGTGAGAGTGAGCAGTGTTGGCTAAATAAATCAGTATTTGCTCTTTACAGGAGCACTATTTTTTTATCCTGTAACCCACCGAAAAGCATGACGGGCAGCAGTGGCGAGAAATATTGCAGTCAATTAGGTATAATAGTAATTTAATTGTTCTACTAATATTTGCAGGTGGACTGCCCCAGCTCGGAAGCTTTCTACGGCATCAACGAGGACCTGTACAAGGACGAGGCCGGCAACTACATCGCCGGGAAAAAGAAGTAGTTATTGTCTATATTGGTTCAGCAAAACGTAGAACGCCAGTAAAGTATGCAGAAAATGGCAATATTCTTAGTGCCTGGCTTAATAAAATAGCACTGCAGTTTAGTTGAAAAATTTGATCGCCTGTTGATATTGAATAGCAACAAAGTTTTTCTGCAATTGCTTCATATATTTTTATCATCCAGGCGTCTTAATCATTATTGCCATTTCTTGATACATACCTTTATAACGCAGCTGGTAGGATGTATGGTTGCCATTAGTAAATGTGTGATAAATATTACTTGCATGAAAATAATTTTTGGTTGAAATGTAAGTTTATAATTAATTTAATATGTTTTTGTATAAAAAGCAAGATCACAATTAGTTTATTATATTTAGACAGGCATTTAGTTTAATTGTTATTTGGACTTACGATATTTCTTTTATAGTCTTAAAAAATCTGTCACAATGACATATCTTTTTACTCAGTTTACATAAAATACATACAGCCTTTAAACGAAAATAAATTTGTAAGATAATTTCCAGGATTACGAAATAAAATGAATTGTGCCTAAACATTTGAATTGGAAATTTATTATAGCTTAGATATAGATAAAGATAATATTAGTACTTAGAAGTAACTTTACGCCATGGATGTAAGTCTAATTATGTCTATGGAATAGCCATACTTGTGATTTATAAAGTTACCAATTAAATATCGCACCTACAATAAGTTTTTTACTTTGTAACAAATAAATAAAAGTAATTCTAAAATTAGTTTTTATTTGTTGTTATATTTTAGCAAAATTATATCAATATTTTCTGTCATTATTAATCATTTATCGTGCATATATTACATATCAAATTTTAAATATTCAAAGCACTATATTTCATGTTAATATTATATCTTTTTTATCGTATTCATATTTCTATATCTTCTTATACCTACCAATCTTTCTCTATCGTTATATTGTATGTATTTGTATCATAATCATGTCATATTTATATATTTCAGGGATGACACAATTGCAAACTCAAAGTTTAACGAAAGGAGACAGGAGGCGAGACGCAAGCGACACAACAACAACACACAGAGTATCCCTAACCAGACTAGACAGAGTAGACAAAACAGAGGCAACATCAGACATAGTCGACAGAGTAGACTAAACTAGAGGCTATGCATAAATTAGGGCCTACTTGCGCCAGTATAGATGATACACTTCTTTTATTCTTCATACTATTTATTAAAGATAAAGTTTTATAATACAATTTCAAAAATAAAATAGCAACTACCCGGACTGGCGCAAGAGAGCCTTATACTAATATTTTTAACATAGCCTTCACCACCTTTTTACAATTTTACAAAAACTTAAAAAGTTACATAATGCCATGGAACTCAACAAAGAGTTCAAACTTCTGTGATAGTCTGAGGCTATATATTTTGTGTTCATCTTTTGTTTAGTGTACTTCTACAGTGAGTGCTACGAGTACTTTATAAGTACTGAAGTATGTACCTACTTATATTTTGTTTTGTGTTACGAAAAATTTTTAGAGCCGATTAGGTATATGAGTTTCGCATTGTTTTGATACACATTTATACTTTTTAAAGTAAGTTAAAAATGTTGACTCAATTCTATCACTACACAAAAAATAAGTGCTTGGCTACTACGATGTAAATAATTTGTCAGAACCACATTTTCGTGTCATTTACGCTGATTACGCATTGTATATACCTAAATATTTTATTCCTAATTTATTTTTATATTTTTTACATTAAATAAAACAAAACTATGAGTGTGATATGTATTTTTTTTTCAACGGTGCTCTGCACGCGACGTGGCCTCATAATCAAAAGTTTTAAATATATTATATTTTCTACAACTTTTTTAGCTGCTTGTTACAAAATTTAGAAACTAAAACTAGTTTATCTATTAAACTCGATCTAGTAGTTCAAGAAAAAAGGCTTTATATGTTTAAAAAAAATGTATACTAAGTCTTTTCTCCTTGTCTCTCAAGAGAATGTTCCAAACTAACTACATATGAAATAAATTTTCCAAACATAATCACTATCAATTAATGGTAGTTTTTGCACTTTTTATTTCCACTGAGAACGTTTGTACACTTAAAATATTAACGCTCTAACACATTTTTTATTTGCAATACTTAATAAGGTTTTTGTACTTTTTATGTGATTTAAAAATTATGTTTGGCGACAACTCGTTTTTGACAAGGTTTATGAAGTTTAGTTGTAGATAATATTGTGGACAAATTCAAGACTGAGGATTAAATAAACTTCTCTCTTGGTCCACTTAAAAGGGCAATTCATATTTTGTCACTCTACGTCTCAAAAAATATTTACAACCTCATAAGGTCTCATAATACCTGAAAGTAAACCACACCGTTAGTTTAAAAAAAAACAACATGACATCCACAGTTATTCCTACACGCTACTCAGACTTCTTTATCCTCAAAAGTATTAATGCTTCCTTTTCCTTTAATTCGGATGGCTATTATTGCCTTATTGCCTCATTACCTTATTAAAAAAATACTACAATTTGTTTAGAAAAAAGAATTTCTGTAGGTTACTTAGGGGTTACTGCATTGACAACGTAGAAAAATGCATACGAGTATTATGATAACACCTAATTCCTTGTTAAAAAGCGCGGGACCGCAATGACAGGGGAATACTACATGTTTGTTTCAATACGCCCGTTTTATAACATCATTTAAGGACGTTTTGAGAGTAAAACCACAACAGCGGTTGGGCAAGCGAAGTGTCGATTTTATGGACAAAACTTAGTCAATTAACCTTCATAATAGGTTTTATTGATTACTTATGTATCTCTCTTTCAATGATTCGCTGAAGGTTGTAATTTTTAATGATGTCCTAATAGTTTGCAATTTTACATTCTCCTACTCATGGCAACACTTTGGATGCAAAGAATATGTCGATGTGGCAACACCGGTCTCGTGATTTATACAGGATAATAAATACGCAAAATTTTTCTGCGCGTGCGACCGCGCCGTATTGCATTGCGTTACCACACTGTACTCAACTGGAGGTAAAGCTGCATCTATAATGTGCACTCAGAGCTACGGAATAAAAATAATAATCGGCCAAGTGCGAGTGGGACTCGCGCACGAAGGGTTCCGTACCATTATAGAGCAAAAATACGTGAAAATGTTTTTTTTTTGTATGGGCTTGGGCACCCCCTTAATTATTTATTTTATTTAAAATGTGTTATTAATTATTTAAATACAAACATAATTAAGAATATTGTGAGTATTTCAAGTGCCTACCTACTACCATTATTGATTACGAGCAAAAAAGGCCAAAAAAATCACGTTTGTTTTATGGGAGCCCCCTGAAATATTTATTTTATTTTGTTTTTAGTATTTGTTGTTATAGCGGCAACAGAATATATACATAATCTGTGAAAATTTCAGAAGTATAGCTATAGCGGTTCTTGAGATACGGCCTGGATACAGACGGACAGACGGACGAAGTCTTAGTAAAAGGGTCCCATTTTTGCCCTTTGGGTACGAAACCCTAAAAATTATAAATTAAAACACCCACTACATAAATATGAGTTATATATTAGTTGAAATACCCTTTTTTTTTTAAAGAAGGCAGGTCGCTGTCGCCCTGACGTCACTGCGACCCATGAGGATCTATTGTGACTTTAATAGCTTATACCTTGAAATACCTTGAAATACCCTTACAGCCAATCTCACATTTTCAACTGAAATCATATACACTGAGTGTTTTTTTTATGAAATAAGGGGGCAAATGAGCAAACGGGTCACCTGATGGAAAGCAACTTCTGTCGCCCACGGACACTCGCAGGATCAGAGGAGCTGCAGGTGCGTTGCCGGCCTTTTAAGAGGGAATAGGGTAATAGGGGAGGGTAGGTAATGGAATAGCGGAGGGTGGGGAAAGGAAAAGGTTAGGGGATTGGGCCTCCGGTAAACTCACTCACGCGGCGAAACACAGCGCAAGCGCTGTTTCACGCCGGTTTTATGTGAGCCCGTGGTATTTCTCCGGTCGAGACGGCCCATTCGTGCCGAAGCATGGCACTCCCACGTCAAAAAGAGTGTGGCAAAGTGCGCCTACCCGTCAAGTGCGCCATATTAATATAGCTATCCAGTAATTTTCCTTCAGCAGTTTGGAAAAATACCAGCAGAATTGGAAATTACTGGACGAGAGGAACGTTGTGTGACATTATTTTAATTGTTTTCTGTTTACACAAATCGTTATATTAAACAAATAAATCAGCTTTTACACTATTAAGCGGATTTATGATTTATATTAATAGCTTCAACCTTTAAAATTAAAAACATTTTAATTGGTGTAGAAGCTTAACATTATTAAAGTATTATTTTCTAGATTGTCTTACGTTTTCCGAAGTTACTCGACCTTGTACATTGTATCACTGTATTGGTCTACTTTTAGACTGATATCAACCAGGATGTTAGTTTGACCAATATCATAAATTCATAACTCGATCGATATCGAATAATTTTAACTGCATTTTAATAGTAAAATGACAAGAGCGTCGAGCACTTGAAAGAAAAGGGTTCTGTATATTCAAATAGGTAATATAACCATCATTTTAGTTTGCAGTTAGGATAATCTTTTTTGATTCAATGAATTACTACATTTCATTGAATTAGGAAAAGACAATAAAATCTATTTTTATATTTTACTAATAACCTAATATAAAATATCATCCCCAAAATGAGAATGGTAAAAACCTAACAAAAATTAAACCTCAATGATGTCAAATATTATTTATTTAAGGGGGCGACTAACACTAAAGTGTCGATTTTATAATTCATTTTTATACTTGAAAATAAGCCCCGAATTGTTTTATTTTCTAAAATTAGATACTACATTATATTTCCGAGAATTCGATCTGAGCAAAAACACGATATCTTAAAATTTTCTCGATAGAAAAAAATCACAAAGATGCATCTAATTTTCACGAATTTTTCATTTATTGCCATAACCGTGCATTGAACTAAGATAATATTTTAACACATTGTATAAAATTCTATCATATAGAGATCGACCAAGCGGATTTTTAAAATGTTGTATATTTATCGAGTTATTGAGAAAAAACTAATTTGGCGATGAATGCGCGTCGTCCTTTTTCACCTGGCATATGAAAGACGGGCGTGAGTGTGAAGAGAGAAGGACGATATTTGATTTTTTGGGTTAGTCGCCCTCTTAACTAAAATTTATGTTTACTTTTGAAATGTAACATTAAAAAAATGAGTCATAGACAAAATATATCGACAAATATCAGGCATAAGGTTTCATCCTCGCTCTATATTAGTCATCTGAACTTTTTGAGAAAATATCAATAAACACAAAATTCTAGACCCAATATTATTATGCAAGTGATATTTACGACGGACTTCCAAGAGCCGCCGAATGTTAATTTATCGTAATATAATTCGATTCGGTTAATTCAGAGCAAATATCACACATCGATATATATGTCAAGGCCTTTATATTGACTATTATATGTTCAGTTTCACATATATGGTTAAAGGTAATAGATATAAATCATTAATTGGTAAAAAACATACCAAAAAAGGCAAAAAATACAATCTGTATAAGGAAAAGTGTTTTGAATCGTATCCGATATTCATAGTTCCACCTACTGACATTGAATATAAATGAAGAAGCATTATTTTACCTAAATCTGGACCAAAACAGATTTCTTTTCTAGAATCATCTAGGATTAATTGTGTCAATAATACGTTGGTACGTTTGTAGACAGCGAAACGTTTACGATTTTCCCTTGTAAATTTTATGCAACCATGGCTAGATAAAAAAAAAAACAGCACTAAAGATTTATATCTTAATCAGGAGTAGATAAATAGATAACTCAGTTTAAAAAGCTTCCCTGTTTATGGCACATTTACCTTATTTCAGATTTCTTATAATTTATATGTTTCCTCTACCCGTGAAGGAAGAAATTATTAATTAGTGATAAGGCCACCATTGTGTTATTCTTGTGTTTTATAAATGTTTTTAATTTTTTAATTGTTAATATGTGTGCACAATAAATAATATTTATCTTATCTTAAAAACAAAAATTCCATTCCATACAATTTTGTAATTAAATATCTCGCTCCGATGTAAATAATCTGAGGTGTGATATAATACGCTCAAAATTATAATACAAATTAATAAAAGCCTACTTTTTATGTATATTATACAATGTTTTACACCTGCGATCGTAAACCACCCGAATATGGAAACTAAGCAGATGACCTTGGCAACATAATATAATGTTACAACATATACAGGGAAATCTGAATATTAATATGATTTATATATCTTGTATAGCTGGCAAGTCTGAGAAACGATAGTACTGACCTTTTGAGAAAAATAAAGAATACAACATGCGCAAAAAAAGTTACAAATAGAAGCTTTATTTTGTCTGCTATTTTGTTTTGATAAAAAGTTTTTAAGTCGCATTTGTAAACCCTAGTGGCTGTTTTCACAAACCATGTCTGAATTTACCTATTTTCTAAGTTTTTACTAATATCTTATATCTTTAAACGAGCAATTCTTGTTTATAATATATAATTGGAATTTCGGAATCCGCTCCAACGATTTTCATGAAATTTAGTATATAGGGGGTTTCGGGGGTGATAAATCGATCTAGCTAGGAATCATTTTTAGAAAATGTCATTTTATTCGTGTTTTATCGAATACCGGGCAAAGCTCGGTCAAACAGCTAGTATATATTGGCTGCTCCATAGGCATTGGTGAAAAAGGCAAATGCCGTAAGCGCCGTGTATCTCTATTTAATTAAGCTTTAAAGAACGGTTGGTGGAAAAGATACAAGAGTTGTCATTTGAAGCCAGTTGAACAGTGAACCTCATTAGTCCATACTCTACACTCTGTACTCCGCATACGTTTATCATCAGACCTCCTTTACATCAGAAATACTAGAAACTCAGTAGCAAGAAACAACTCCAAGCTAACATCAACTGTTGTCATCCGATCGACATCCGTTCCAGCTACGCTCAGTTATTTTGGCAGTTTTCACTCACTGTCTTTACCGGATTCAACTGAGTTTGTCACATTCGTAGTTATAACAAAGGTGATGAAACAACGAATCGATTAATTTCAAATTGATATTCCCATCATTAACATTTTAGGAGCGACTGAAACTCATTTACAATAACTCATCGTAATTAACATTTAAGGCGATGCCTTGACAATTTGGCCGTAGCGATGTCGATTTTTTTCAGCAATGACTAAAGCTAAGAAATTAAAGTTCATTGTCAGTATTCATCATGTCTTTGCGTTTGAATTACCCATAGCATAACACGATTGGTCGACTTTTATAACACAGAATAATCAATCAAAAAGACCTCTGTAAAAAAAGGGATTCCTATTTTGCCAACAGAGGAGAGTGATTTAAATTGGTTCAAGCATACACTTTAATTTGTCCATAGCTTATGTGATATGTATTTATGGTTTTTAAATTACGCGACAAAAAACATTTTGTCGATACGCTATACGCCCTTTCCATTTTTTTGCTGTTCCATTGCTTGTTTTCTATGAGAGGCCGGGCCGGCCTCTCATAGAAAACAATAAATCTAAAACATATCCAACACGGTTTTACTTTAACGCGGCGTCACCTTAATTTAGAATATCAGCTGTGAGCGTTATGGACGAGGCCCTACGGTCGGTCGCTGGCGTCAGTCCGCGCTCGCCGGCGACACCGCGCTAACGTCCGCCCGTGCCGCTATACCGCGTACAGACTGCTGCCCGCTTGCGCAACCGCTGGCGTAACAACCTGCCGGGACAACCGGGTCATTTGTTCACATCGACTATCCATAATTTGTTCGTTTTATTTAAGCTAAGGCTTCAATCCGCGGTATCGAAGTGAAATTTTCTCCGTCGGGTCGATTATATCATCCTTATACTATCGTAGGACCGAAACTGTTAGCGAGGCGTAATGTAAGTATTTGGAAAAGGAATGTTTGCAGTGAGAACACTCTGTGGAGCGTGGCGCAGTTTCCAATGCACTGGCGGCGCAAACTCGCAACCAGTCCGTATATAACATGGTAGTAGACTGGACTGAGAAACTTTTAATATTCTAACTGCGACAACCATCGATCGTTAATTTAGAATTTAGATAAGTTTCTAGAACAACTTACGTTTGTTGAAATTATAAATGTACGTTGAAAAGTTCATTTTGACGTTTGCATTGTTTTGATAGTCCGCCATGTTGGAAAGGGGGAGGGGAACACGATGAATAATTAAAGTCACTTCGGTATTTTAACCAATTACGAATAAATAATTTAATTTAAAATCAAACTAGCCTAGCTAGGCTCAACCCGCATAAGTAAAGTATGTTACGGGTGCCTCATAATTTTCCCGATAGAAAGTGGCGTGACTTTTCCCATGGTCTACTCTATATCTTACAATGTTTTTGTAAAATCAGTCTAGTAATTTCAGAGCCTGCTCAGTGCAAACTGCGGGTTACTCACACTCGAGAATCAAAGCCCATAGTGTAATTTATAAAATCATATTAATGATAAAATACATTTGTCCCTTCGATTGCATAATTCGTTGTTAACATGACCAAATATGCTAATTAGTGTATTGACACAGCTAAAACAAGTTAGTTGAGTACTTATATTCTAACTCCTCAAGTCAGTAACAATAAGGATAATACTAGCTATTTGACCGAGCTTAGCTCGGTATTCGATAAAACACGAATAAAATGACATTTTCTAAAACTGATTCGTAGCTAGATCGATTTATCGCCCCCGAAACCCCCTATATACTAAATTTCATGAAAATCGTTGGAGCCGATTCCGAGATTATATATATATATATATATATATATATATATATATATATATATATATATATATATATATATATATATATATATATATATATATATATATATATATATATATATATATATATATATATATATATATATATATATATATATATATATACAAGAATTGCTCGTTTCAAGATATAAGATAATCAAAACACGTTATTGACAAAAGACAGACATTTTAACGTGCCAAGTGACTACAAAGTGGTTTTTTCTCTCATGTGTCACGTTACCCAATCGGCGACAACAATACATGATTCTTGAACTTTGACTCTACCATCAATAACGTTAAAATATTTTATATGTTTTCGGCCAAAGCAATCCCTCCCTGCGCTCTCTAAACCAACATTAGTTTTATGTAACTCACGGAAACTGTTTTTATACTCTACATAATGCTGTCCATAATTCTTATACTAATAGCCTAACGCAAATTAATATAATAGTTTGACGTTCATTTATTTTTATTTTTATTAGTTGTTACTATTTAAAAACAAACTACAATGAAACAGCTGAGGAATCATTTCAAAAAATTTCCGCTAAGCGAGGACTGTAAGTGGAGAAGAGTCGGTATTAAAGGAATCCTTAGACTTTCGAGATAATTTTGGTGCATATGCTCGTGGACCATGATAGGCCCATTTTCTTGAAGTAAAAACTTCTATAGCCATGTATACAATTTTTATTTTATTTTATTTTATTTTCGTATATTGGGGTCTCCAAACAGTCTTACATGAATATTAGTAAAGTATGCAATTATAATATTTACTAAATGTAGAACCAACAGCAGTGACCACAGATGAATAATTTAGTATAGGAAAAAAAAGAGATTAAGGAAGTAGAGAGTAAATTATATATATATAATTAATATAAGGGTATATTTTCTTTTATTGGATGATCAAAAATTTCAAACTCGACCCAGGACATGTAATCTGATCATAAGACGTAGGAAGAGTAGGATGTGATAACTGATAATATCCCCCTCTATTTCTACCGCACGGCGAAGATCCTTCTAATTTTCCGTTGTCATTTCTAACGTCACTCCCAGAGCGCACCCCGTGGTTTTGCTTATAAATAAGCCTATCTATAACAATATGCGTTATCACAGATGTGTATTACATAACCACAACAAAATATTATGTCACGACTTACGACATGTGACGACCAGTATACACGGAGCCGCCTGCTCCTGCGCCGACTACTGCGCCGCGGCTCGGCGTAAGCTGGACGTAATACTTTCACCCGCGAGAATACAGACATTTTAATAATGTTTGGTTTTAATTAAATACTTACTGTAACTACGATATGTACAAAGTTTAAATTCAAATTAACATTTTTAGCATATATTTGTGATACGTACTAATGAGAAAGTATGTCTGTTTGTTTGTAATCTCTTCACGCTATGGTGAAACAAACTTTGAAGAACAATATGATTGTTTTTGCCACGGAAGGAGCAAGTTTTTCTCGAACGTACAGGAAACTCTAAGTTTGGTATTTAAATATTTTTTATTACGTACAATACACGAACTTAAAAATTAATAACTTAGCAGAAACAAGTTTCAAAAACAGTCGCCAAAATCAATCACACCAAAAAAAACGGAAAAAACAAAATATCAGTGTAACACCGTACGCGTTGATGTCTTTTACATCGCACTACCAGATACTACTATTTTGATCGAATAATTAAATACTTTAACATATTATGCCGTTCTATTAGTCGGCTAATACTCTTATTGTCACAAAAATAATATTTATACGAAAATTCGAATAAAAAAAAGACAAAACAGCGTACACGCCTGTATGGCGCTATATCAGTTTCTGAGATCCACGTGACATTATACAACTAAAATGACAACTGCAGTAGGCTTCGGCCTGATAGCAAGACACGTAATTGAAAGATCTTTGGAGAAGTACACCATACCATCTCTCTGCAGTCATCACAGACTTCATTATAAACACGTTATTTATAACTAATATCATCTAAAGGTGCTCTCTCACCGCGAGCATTCACTTGTAATGTAACATTAGATAGGTATAGATTCGTTTTTGGGCATTACATTACCGCTATCTCCCTGACTGACGAGCATTCACGTCTAACGTGGGAGAGCCATGCTTCAGCACGAATGGGCTGGCTCGACCGGAGAAATACCACGGGCTCACAGAAAACCAGCGTGAAACAGCGCTTGCGCTGTGTTTCGCCGAGCGAGTGAGTTTACCGGAGGCCCAATCCCCTACCCTATTCCCTTCTCTACCCTCTCCTATTCCCTTCCCTCCCCTATTTTCTTCCCTTCAATTCCCTACCCTCCCCTATTACCCTATTCCCTCTTAAAAGGATTTCAACGCACCTGCAGCTCTTCTGATGCTGAGAGTATCCATGGGCGACGGAATTTGCTTTGCAGGTGACCCGTCTGCTCGTAAAAGGATTTTTATGAAATAAGGGGGCAACCCCTTATTTCATAAAAATCCTTTTAAGGAACAACGCTATAATATAATACTGTATCATATTTATTATCAACTAGCTGTTGCCCGCGACTTCGTCCGCGTCAACAAAATTGGTCCACAAATGGCGTAGTTCTCCGAGAAAAAATTCAAACAAACTTAATTAATATCCCTGCTCCTTTTCGGAAGACGGTTAAAAAGTAGCCTTAGTTATTCCTTACTACATCAGCTATCTGCCAAAAAAAGTCCCGTCGCTCCGCAGCCACTTCAGAGATTAGCCGGAACAAACGGACAGACAGACAGACATACAGACAAAAATTGTAAAAAAATGTTATTTTGTTGTATGTAGCGTACATACATTCGTATGCATGTAGTAAAAACGGTTCTTTCAATATTACAAACAGACACTTCAATTTTATTTATATTGTTACGTGCTAGGGTTCGAGGATTTGGAGAGAAAGACCTGGTGACTCTCTTGAAGACTTTATTAACACTGCACTAAACACTAGGTCACAACACTTAGCACTAAGTCCAAACACTAATCACTAGGTCCAATCACTAAGCACTATCACTGTCCTAGGTCGTAGCCAAGTCGAAGGTTTCACTGGTTCACTTACTATTGATCACTTGTTGTCACTCGGAAATCGCCTTGATGATCGCTCGAACCGAACTGACTTGCCGGACCTGCCTGCGGCTCTTTCTATATGGCGAGACGAATTCCAGAAATTTCCCGATTCACGTAAACAAGTAAACAACCGTGGGAAATTTCTAGGAGGCTCGGGCATGTACCACAATAAAACTGCCGTCCTTGCGATAAGTGCAGTAAGTTGAATTTAATTTAGACCTTATGGACTCAGTCATAAGGTCTAAATTAAAACACGTAAACACCCTAACAAATAAACGGTAAACACGTAAACAAACATTGGACCTTTCTAGAAGGTTCGAGTATGTACTTGCGCACCTGATGCCGTACCGTAACACTACTCCCCTCTTAGAGATGCTCGTCCCGAGCATCATTGTTACTGCCATGGTAACGCGCCAGACGGTCTATGTGTACCACTTTGAATGTCCCTCTTGGTTGCTTTTGAATCCTGTAAGTCACATCATTCAATCGGGTAACCACTTTGTATGGGCCGTCCCACTTGGTCTGCAACTTTGGAGATTTGCCTTTTCGGCGAGTTGGGTTATGCAGCCACACCAGTGACCCTTCTTCGAAGCCGCTTGTATTCGATTTCCGGTCGTATCTGGTCTTCATGTTCTCACTTGACTGTAACCCATTTTCCCGAACCATGGCGTGTATATAGCGCATCTTTTCCCTTAAATCGCAAACATAATCTGGTACGGTCTTTGGTTCTTCCGGTGATCCTCCTGTCAAAAGGTCTACTGGTACTCGTAGTTCTCTACCGTAATTGACATACGCCGGGGTAGCTTTTATGCTCTCATGCTCGGCGGTACGGTACGACAGAAGGAAGAGTGGTATATACTTGTCCCAGTCCTTTTGTTTGTCATCTACCAATTTCGCCAAATGCCTCTCAAGGGTCTGGTTAAATCTCTCAACCATTCCATCAGACTGTGGATGGTACGCGGTGGTCCTCGTTTTATGCATTCCCAAAATTCTGCACACTTCCTGGAAGACCTGCGATTCGAAATTCCTGCCCTGATCGGAATGGATTTCTAGAGGCACACCAAAGCGAGATATTACTTCTTCGACTAGCTTAGAAGCAACTGTTGTAGCTTCCTGGTTTGGTATGGCGAACACTTCGGGCCATTTGGTGAAGTAATCCATGACAACCATAAAATACTTGTTTCCTGATTCCGTTACAGGAAATGGCCCAGCTACGTCAACTGCGATTCGTTCCCACGGTGCGCCAACATTATACAAGCGCAGGCTCCCACGGCTCCTTGTCTGTGGTCCCTTCACTGCAGCGCAAGTAGTGCATTTGCGGCACCAATCCTGTACATCGTCTCGACAATGCAACCAGTAGAATCGTTCTCGCACTTTTGTTAACGTCCTCTTTACTCCTAGATGACCTCCTGATACGCCATCATGCATTTCACGGAGAACATCCGGTACTCTCGTTCTTGGGACCACTATCTGAAGATGGAACTCTCTACCGTTAGTCTTCTCCCATTTCCGGTAAAGTATTCCGTTTTGAAGAATCAGACTGTCCCATTGCGCCCAGTACGCCTTAGTGACAGCGCCAGTGGGTGCAACCTCACTCCAGATTGGTTTTTTATCACCCCGTTTCTTCCATGTGATGATGTGCCGAAGGTCGTCATCTGTTTCTTGAGCCTCCCTCATAGCATCATTCTCCCATGGGCCCAAAGGACTTGTTTTCGTTAACTTTAATGTTACTTCATTAGATTCCTGCTTAACACAATGTTTGCAGTCTTCCGAACACGGCCTTCGCGAAAGTGCGTCGGCATTTCCATGTGCCTTTCCGCTGCGGTGTTCCGTCTTGAAGTCATACTCCTGGAGTTGTTCAATCCATCGAGCTACTTGGCCTTCTGGGTTCTTGAATTGTAGTAGCCACTTCAAGGCTGCGTGATCAGTTCGCAGTAAAAAGTGTCTGCCGATGAGGTACTTGCTGAAATGTTGTAGCGTCTTTACGACAGCCAAGAGTTCTCTTCTTGTCACACAGTAGTTTCTCTCTGGCTTAGATAAAGATTTGCTGAAATATGCAATTACAACTTCTCTTTCACCCTGTTTTTGAGATAACACCCCTCCAATGGCCGTGTTGCTTGCGTCCGTGTCGACTATAAACTGACCTTCAGGTTGTGGATACCCCAGGATTGGTGTTTCACACAGATGTTTCTTTAGTTTCTGAAAAGAATCTTCGGAAGTCTCGTCCCAAATAAACTGTCGTTTATCTTCTGTCAGCCGATGTAATGGCTTGGCTATCTCTGAGAATCCCTTAACAAAACGCCTGTAGTAGGAGCATAGGCCGAGAAATGCCCGCACTTCGGTTTTGTTCTTAGGGGTTGGCCAATTTTGGACTGCTTCTAGTTTCTCCGGGTCCGTCTGAATTCCATCACTGGAGATAACGTGGCCGAGATAGTTGACCTTACTCCTGAATAAACGACACTTTTTCGGATTCAACTTTAACTTGGCCCCCTCTATTTTGGCGAAAACTCGTTCTAAGTTTCGCAAATGGTCCTCGAAGTCACGGCCAACAATGATGACGTCATCTAAGTAGACTAAGCAAGCCTCTCCAACTAGGCCTGCCAGTACACACTCCATGAGTCGCTCAAATGTGGCAGGTGCGTTGCACAATCCAAAGGGCATGACGTTAAACTGCCATAGACCTTTACCGGTGGAGAACGCTGTCTTCTCCTTGTCTTTTGGATGAATTTCCACCTGCCAGTATCCAGATTTCAGGTCCAGGGTCGAGAACCATTTCATGCCACTCAAGGTATCCAGAGTGTCGTCGATTCGAGGTAATGGATAGCTGTCCTTCTTAGTGACATCATTGAGACGTCTGTAGTCCACACAAAATCTTGTGCTGCCATCTTTCTTCTTCACTAATACAACTGGTGAGCACCACGGACTTGCAGACGGTTCAATAATCTTATGCCTTCTCATCTCCTCCAAAAGGCCTTCAACTTCTTTTTCCTTTGCAATGGGTATCCGTCTTGCTCGTTGACGAATTGGGTTCTCGCTTCCGGTATCTATCCTGTGCTGAACCATCGACGTTCTTCCAAGGTCGCCTTCCTGACTGGAGAAGATATTCGCGTGGCGTTGTAAAAACTTCTTAGCTTTCATGCTCTGCGAATAAGTCAGATTACTCTTGCAGTCATCGAGTAGCTCAGTCACTATTCCATAGTTGCTGGTGTTTGCTGAGTCTGAGCCTGTGATCGAATTACACTTTCTCATCCAGACAACTTCCTCGCACTTTCCAATGACGTCACCTTTGTTCAAGCAGATCTCGCGATCACCAAGATTCAAAACTCTGACCACAGCGTTACTGCTTCCACTAACAAGGGTTCTTGCCGTCATCAATTTTTGCGCTGATGTCTTGGTAGGTGTGTCTTCGATTAACACGCATCTGTTTGACTTCTTCTTTCCAGCTGGCGGTAGTTTCACCAGCACCCGAGCTTCCGCACGTCCAGGTATTATGACTTTCTTTACACATTCAACTTTCCCGCAGGCGCCTCCAAGGATGAAAATTTCTTCTTCACCACACTTGAAAACTCCGTCAGCGACATTAATTCTGCAGTTGTGCTTCTTCATGAAATCCAAACCCAAGATGCAATCATCCATAATCTCAGCCACGATAACGTCATGAGGGTATGAGGACTCCCCCACATTCATCGTAACTGACATTTCTCCCAAGACGGGTATTGGCTGACCGGAGGCGGTAAGAAGCCGACAGTTAATTCTCCTCTTGCGCCTCCTTGCGGCTTTTATCAAATTTGGGTTCACTATTGTTCTAGAGGCTCCTGTGTCTAGAGTCATTTTGCAGTCCGTCCCCTTAATAGTCCCCTGAATCACCAGACTATTCCCGCTGCTTGCTTGGGAGACAACCGTTATCGGGGCTTCCTCCGTGTCAGCCAGCACTCGCCCCTTAGTCCTGGCTTTTATTCGTTTCCCTGATCCCGGGCAGGGAACGAGGCCCCTTGCTTTTGCAGCTCCTCCATTTGTTCCAGACGTTCCTCGAGCATTTTCATCCTTGCCATTTGGGTCTCTTTCTGCGGGCAGTTAAGCTGAAGATGGCCCCTCTCGCCGCACTTGTAGCACATGGCTCCAGAACTTCTCTTCGTAGGAGCCTTAACCTCCTTGACTTCCTCAGAGACCTCGCGGATCTTATATGTCTGCCGTATGTCACGCCGAACAGCCTCGACCTCTAAAGCATGCGCCAATGCTTCCTTAAGCGAGGTGTGGTGACGTAGCCTCACTGCAGCTCTGACCTCCAGGTCCCTGATTCCGTCGACAAATGCTTGCACAATATTCGTGTCGACCATCTTGGCGTCAGCTCCTGGGTGTGCCTTCTTGACGAGTTTTTCAATTTCCAACGCCCATTGTTGTAGTCCCTCTCCTGAGCGTTGGACTCTGTCACGAAGTTGAGCACGGAATACGTGCTCCAGGTGTCGCTCCCCGTATCTGGATTCAAGGGCCTCCATCAGGTCTTTAAACCCATTTCCTGTATGCGCTTCCAGGACTGACAAGGCTTGCCCTCTGAGCGCGACAGTGAGAGCGGTCAGGCATTGTTCGTCAGTCCATCCGTTGGCAGAAGCAACCGTCTGGAATTGCTGACGATAAGCGTTCCAAGAAGTAGTACCGTCGTATGGTGGCACTTTAACTCTTGGTCCTTGTACCACTACGGAAGCTCCACTAGACGCCACGACTCCTGTGGTTTCCAGGCGCACTACTTTCTTCTGAAGTTCAGTGAGGCCGGTTTTTACATTTTCCACATCCACTCCTAACCCGGTAACGCGTTCGTCCATTACGTCGACATCTTTACGAAGCTTAGTCACCGTGTCACTAACATCCTTTATAGCTCCAAGTGCTTTTTCTTGGAGGTATTTTTGCTGCTCTTGTGATTCTCGAATCGCTCTGATTTCAGCCTTCTGAAATTCTTGCAAAGCGCCGAGCTTGCATTCTTGTGACTCCATCATTGCCCTTTGAGAATCTTTCAACGCCTGACTTTCAGCTTTTTGAGACTCCTGCAAAGCGCCGAACTTGCGGTCTTGTGATTCTTGCAGAGCCTGAATTAACTCAATTAGGCTTTGTAATTGGGGAGCCACTTGAAGGGCCGCAGAAGCTACGGGCGATGCATGGTGGCTGGAGCCAGTAGGCAGGGGTTGAGCAGATGGAGCTCGGTGGGCGGAGCTAGTGGGCGTGGCCTGAGTGGGCGTGGCCTGGTGGGCGGAGCCAGTGGGCGTGGCCATGACCAAAGTGGGCGGAGCCTGAGGGGCGTGGCCAGTGGGCGTGTCCCGGTGGATGGAGCCAGCGGGCGTGGCTTCAGCCAAAGTGGGCGGAGCCTGGTGGGCGTGGCCTGTGGGCGGAGCCATGTGGGCGGGGCCAGTGGGTGGGGCCTGTCCCTCAGTGGGCGGAGCTTGGTCCCCAGTGGGTGTGGCCTCCGCAACTCCTCTCTCGGAGTCAATGGCAGCAGCTCGCTGCGCCCTTGTCCTGACACTCCCCTTGAAGTCCTCTCTCGGAGTCAATGGCATCTCCAAATCGCACTTCTGACACCAGTTGTTACGTGCTAGGGTTCGAGGATTTGGAGAGAAAGACCTGGTGACTCTCTTGAAGACTTTATTAACACTGCACTAAACACTAGGTCACAACACTTAGCACTAAGTCCAAACACTAATCACTAGGTCCAATCACTAAGCACTATCACTGTCCTAGGTCGTAGCCAAGTCGAAGGTTTCACTGGTTCACTTACTATTGATCACTTGTTGTCACTCGGAAATCGCCTTGATGATCGCTCGAACCGAACTGACTTGCCGGACCTGCCTGCGGCTCTTTCTATATGGCGAGACGAATTCCAGAAATTTCCCGATTCACGTAAACAAGTAAACAACCGTGGGAAATTTCTAGGAGGCTCGGGCATGTACCACAATAAAACTGCCGTCATTGCGATAAGTGCAGTAAGTTGAATTTAATTTAGACCTTATGGACTCAGTCATAAGGTCTAAATTAAAACACGTAAACACCCTAACAAATAAACGGTAAACACGTAAACAAACATTGGACCTTTCTAGAAGGTTCGAGTATGTACTTGCGCACCTGATGCCGTACCGTAACAATATTTATAGATGTATAGAATATAACCATCCTCCTGCCGTAGCCGGTTAAAATGATTCATTAATGTCCGAACGAAGTAAATGATGTCGTATGCTACACGAACCTTAATTGGGTTTTTACGATGTTTTGACACATCAGTACAAATCAAGTTTTTACAAAGTTAATTAAATATAGTTCCTGATTGATTCAATAAAATAGACTTTGATTTGGCGTTAACATTTCCGTGGCAGATATATAAATTAATTAACACTTACCAACCCAATAAAAGTTAATTTAAATAGTATATCTAGTATAAAAAGCGATATACAATAGTTAATACATTACCGACAAGTGGTAGATATTATGTAGACTAGAGTTTAAGAACTATTTAATAAATAATACCCATTTCCGGTAAAAAAGGACTCTATATCGGCTTAAAACATTTAACATTTAAGATTAGCTATTCACGTAACATTGGCCAGATATTATCTCACCAAGTTTATATCTGAACGTTACTTTTGTAACGTGAATATTCATCGATTTATAATTTTTATTCTCTATTTTAAATCGGTGCCATTTATGTAACGCGATAGTCTGAACTACATTTAACATTATATAAATAAAACTGTTGAACGAATTAGTTTTGTTTAGATGTAAACTTCAAATCACAAAATATGAAAGTTCCCAATGTTAATTGCTACCTCCATTTAAACGGGTAGTTAAGTAGTCATAAAAATTGTTAGAAGCGTAATTATTTAAATTAATTGTCGTCATTTTTAAAGTAGTTTTGCGCTATATTTTGATCTCTTCGCAACTTTTTGGCGCTTGTAGATGCAGTTGCCCGTTATCAGATCAGCGATACCCAATTACGCCAGCTCATGCGAAAATTATTCGTGAATTTTATGTCTCGTTCGTTCCTCGTATTTACGAAAGAGAAGGCGTGTACAAGGGGGTCTAATAAATAAGTACTTATTGCTCGCTCAATATACATTAGAACGGCATTTTGGCACTTATGAAATGCTTTTATCCCTGCAATACTCAGTTGAACAAACACTCGGCTGTCAAAATAGTGAAATGTCAAAAGCCAGCGCCATCTGTCGCTGGGTCGGTTGCGTAACCGTTGAGCAAAAGTTTTCGCAACCCGCGCGCAACCGCCCGCCCGCTCAAGGGCGACGTGCAACCTTATCTGATAACTGATACTTTCCGCACCGATAGTGTCGCCAGGAGCCATGGAAAAGGGGGTGAAACGTGCAAGGGGATTTTTGTGGCTGATGTATCTATAGTAAACATTATGGCGTTTGTCATATTTCATAGCATAATGGTAGTTAAATTAAAACCTCAAATTTATGCACAAACGTTAAAATTATTTCCGTTCAAAGAGAGGTAAAATGTGAAATGCATAAAACGCATGCATTTGATCAACAAAGTCTTCGTTTAAAGAATATTTTTTCTCGATAAAATCGATATCAATGTGTTGATATCGATTTTATCGAGAAAAAATATTCATCGTAGGACGTTATCGTGTAGACTTCAGAATCTACTAAATTCCGTGTCAAGGCTCATTTATATACAAGTATGCAATGGTCAGTTCTCTATAGACTATAGTCAACACTCCTAGTTGCTTATAACTAACTGTTGTAGAGATGTGAAATCTAATATATTGGTAAAACATTTTTTAGTTCAAACAGATGTTGTTTAAAAATTCTTGGCGCAAAAGGGGACCGCGTATTTCGTCACGATAAAAAGCCATTGTTCTTTTCCGTGGTTTTCTCTATATATGCGTCAAAATTTATCATAATCAGCCACAGTTTTGGAGTCTATTCAACACAAAAAGTATTCCTTGTTTATAACCTCAGTATAGTGTTATAGATTCCACATTTACATGTTTAACGTAGTTCCAGTTATACATTAGACAATTGCGGCCCAATCGCGGCATTAGCGATACTTTCTCCGTTACGCAAAAGTGAGGCGGCCGGCGCGCGCGCCGCATGACAAGCGCCGCCACCACACCACTACCACTACCACTACCACCCAGTGACGGATTAAGAATACTTGATGCCCTAAGTAATTCATGCCTGTGGGCCCTATCCGTAAGTATCTCAACTAGAATCGGACTTTGAACTTTTACTCTTCTGGTGAACCCTCAGACGGCGTCTGAGGGTTCACCAGAAGAGTAAAAGATCCCTTAGGCAACTGCTTAATTTCATTAATAATAATATTCCCCACACCGATTTCCATTGAAACCAGGCCAGGTACAGGTACGCAGGAGTAATTTTATAGTGCCCAAGTGTGTGCGCAGAACACAATTGCACTCTCTATTCCTTCGCTCTCATAACCCAGTGCGATGGAAGACCGACACGACTGGCGAGAGATCAGGCGCAGAACCGACTTTTTACATGCCCATCCGACGCATGGATCATCTTGTCAGACAATCAGGTGATCAGCCTGCATTGTCCTAACCAAACTTGGAAATGACATGTCTCCAAGGCGGGAATCGAACCCACGACCTCCGAGTCGAGAGCCACCGCTCTTAGCCACTAGACCACGGAGGCGTTCAGTTAGGCGTTCAGAGTTAATTTGATTAAGGTTAATCCGTCACTGCTACCACCTAGTATCATTGACTATGTATGACTTGCATAAACCCTATTAAATCATTATTCAATTATATTTTAGTAAGAATTAAATAGTTCAAAATCGAATACGAGTTTAATGGACTAAGGCGAAGTCAAGATAATGATGATAATTCTGTCTGTCTCTACATTTATTGATATATTTTATTCTACTGTGCCACCTGAGCTTCTTATCTTATTTTAATGTGTGAGAGATTAAATATTGATCATGATGGACCGGTTAAGGCTATACAGGGTGTAACAAAACTAAATTATTGTACTTAGGGTGTGGACGTGTTTCTTGTAAAGAGTTCACTGTGAAAGTAGCATCGCTGAAAGACCCAATTTTTTTTTCACTTTTGTATGGGCAAGCGCCCTAGCGTCACGAGTTTCCCCAGTTTTGGTCTTTCAGCGCTGCTACTTTCACAGTCAACTCTCTACAAGGAATACATACACACCCTTAAGTATTATCACTTAGTTTTGATACACCTTGTATAATTTGATGTAAAACTATATAATTGTAGTTTCATCTTTTTATTATTTATTACCATTTTTAAAAGATAAACTCACAGTTATTAATTACATTGTCCTATGTCTAACAAACAACGAAACGACAAAGCATTGTGTTCGGAGAAAGCGTTGTTCATTTTTAATGTTTATATGTGTATGCAGTTTTATTGTCACAAACAATTAGCCCTTATCATGTCATAAAACTTGATTACTTCTGGTAGCTGTTATAACAAAAGAACGGAAAATGAACCTAATTGTTATTATTACCAGCTTCATTTCTAAGAAGTCATTTTTTACTACAAAAGGTAGCTCTTTGCTCAAACTTTCTGCATGCAAAAGAAAATATTGCGGAAACTGTACACTTTACAAAAACAGACTATATCCTTTTCAATTTTATAGAATGAAAATAGTTTATTTAAATAAGTTACATAAACTCATTTGTTAGTTAAAAGCTTTTATTATGTTGATTTGTACGAAATATATGAGTTTATGTTTGTAATAATAATCTACTTTATTTAAAAGATGTCAAAATAATTTACGATGTGTTATGCAATGTTTGCTTAAGGTTTCCAATTTTAGGTTAATATCGATACAGATTTAACAATTTGACGCTAGATCTATGATGCGGAAATGTTTGCCGAAATTTCCAGTAATTTTATTGTCACTTGTTTCTACTCTATTCGACACAATATAAAATAAACAAAATGTATGACATAATGTTTACATTTTGTCAAAGTAGGAAACTAACAGCAAATATAATAATTATTATAACAATAAATTAATACTGTCAAAAATATTTAATAGCCGGTTAAAAAGAACATATCATTCATGCCATATTACTAAAATAAAATTAATTTAAAATATTTTTGTTGTAGAGTAACAATAGGAATCTCTTTTCTAAACTTTACTAACAAAATAAACTTTCAATTAACATAGTTTATATTTCATAATACATTTTACATTTGTCACGTCGGTTTGTAATTGCATCGTACAGTTTAATTATAAATAACAATACCATGCCATTGGCCATGGTTTGATTTTATACCACGCGTCATCACATAATGACCCAATTATTGGTACTTTTCATGAAATTTTGCATCGGAACATATATTTTTGATGATTATGTCGCTGTTTGTAGTTTGCTTTTTAAAATTATTACGTTGTTCTATGAAATATATTTATAACGAGCTTATTATATACAAACTTTCATACACTACACTACACTTTAACCCCTTGGGGTTGGAATTTATCAAAATCCTTTCTTAGCGGATGCCTTCGTCATAACACCTACCTGCATGCAAAATTTCAGCCCGATCCGTCCAGTGGTTTGGGCTGTGTGTTGATAGATTACCATGTCAGTCAGTCACCTTTGAGTTTTATATAATATATAGATTTGGTATTTAATGTATTCGAGAGCATCGTGCGCCTTGATGTCTTGTCCTGCGCAGACATTTTTTCACTGAAGAGTTATCAAACTCGTATGGTTGCCGCTAGCCTTGAGCCGCAACAATAGGAGGAAGGTTACGCGCGATGTACTCAGCTGCTAGCGACAAGGTTTCCTGAGAAGATGAAGCCATTGCGATGCAGGCGTTAGAAGTTGACTTTAACGTGTTGGGTCTAAAGGTTTCTGACATGATAAATCGTTGGTTTGGCAAGTTTGTAGCGTAATACGTCAGTATTTAAGTCTCCCATAGATATTATTAAGACTATCTATGGGATATTATTAAGCGTCCATGACGCTTCACACCACGTCAGTCTAGCCCCGTGCTAAGTAGCTGAAGGACTTGTGTTACGGGTACCAGATAACGAAAATATATTTAATACTCTTATACTATATTATATTTAAGATTTTTATTACATAATACACATCCATGACCCAGGAACTGAAAACTTTTTGTTCCGTCGGCGGGATTCAAACCCTCGACCCCCGGCTTGAGCTACCAATAGCCCACCAACTGAGCCATAGAAGTTGTCAAAAAGTCTTAAAGTTCAGGGTCTTAAGACGAGATATTGCTTTCTGGTGAATGCGACCAAGGATTGTGGCGCCATGGGCTATGAACTTCACTGGTTTGATAAGAGTAAATTATCACTTAAAATACCACAAGAGCTTCAAAATTATCGGGTATTTCCCGATAGGTTCGTTGCAAACAAATGAAGGAGAAGAGAATCACGAGCGCGAAACGCGAGTGATTTTTCCTGAAAAACTTGACGACTTTATTTATTTGCAGGGAACCTTGAGGGAAATGCCAGATAATTTTGAAGCTCGTGTGGTATTCGGGGGATTATTTTTCCGTCCCAAATGTCGGCCAATAGAATTAGAATTTGTTTTTTATATATAGCAACTACCAGAGAAAATTTTCAAAAAATTATCAGTATAATACCATGTAGGTTGTACCACGTGACGTCGAATGGTGCAATTCTATTGGTCGATATTTGGGTCGGAAAAATAATCTAATTAATTATGTTGGAACAGCTGATACTCTATCATAGTAAAAGGAGGCGAAGTAAGTTATCTTCATACAAAGACACCGCGCGCGGCTTGTATGTGTGCGCCATAGTATCAATGCGTCGCCACGTACGGCACACAACAAAATCTCGGCGGCACCAGCGTCTAAAACTGGCCGATGAAGATAACTTACTTCCCCTCCTTTTACTATGACTCTATGCTCAAGCACAATACGTCTCAAGCTATACCCGTGGTAGGTATGTACAATATGTAGACGTTCAAAATAACTTTTGTAAAAATTTTAGAATGACTTTTCTAAAAAAAAAAAAAAATTATATTCGTAAGTCGTATCGTAAAACATAAAAATGACTCTGATTTTTTTGAATTTTGCATTTTGAGCTAAGATGAGCTAATAAATAATTCGGACGTGATTTAGATACTGGGGGGTGCTAGGAGGGCGGGGGTGGGGGTGTGATACACGTGCAATATGCATGTACGTGCGTCATGCACTTTCTACTAGTACGAGTACACTCGCCGACACAAGAATCACTGTTTAATTTTTCTATGAATCTTAGCTTCAACAATAATTAAAAGTTGAATTTTCTGTCGTCAGAGGTAATTGGCGTTACTTATTTCATTGGTGTAGAAAATTGATTATGTAATAGAGGTATATTATTGTAAAGGTTGGGAACGCCATACCCTTTAATAAAATATATATTTATGAGAACCAAGATTTTTGACCAACTTCCAAAAAGGAGGAGGTTATAATATTATGTTCGTGTGTATATATTTTTTTTTATGTTCAACCATAACTTCGCAGTTTGAGGACCGATTTTTATAATTCTTTTGTTATTGTATAGAGTTTAATTTGAATTTGGTACCATGTTTACAAAAGTAGTGATTTGATGATGGGATCCATGATGAATTGTGGGGGCTCCTTGGAATTTGTATAGGAACATGTTATAATGATTTAAATTTTTCTAAAGTATTCGAGGCACATGCTACCAAAAAGTAAGATTTTGCATCAGGTTATACCATGGTTCCGAAGGTACCGAACAGAACTTTTGAATCCGGCTTATAGATAGGTTTGGGGATTTTGGCATCGTTTAAAAATAACTGAAAGCATAAGCCAATATATTAATTTGATTAATCATCATCACAACCATATTAATAAATTTTATACCATGCGTCATCACATTATGACCCAATTACTGGTACTTTTCATGATTTTTTTTAGAAAATGTCATTTTATTCGTGTTTTATCGAATACCGAGCAAAGCTCGGTCAAACAGCTAGTGGATATTTAAAAGACAATCTTTACAAATCTTTACAGCTATAGTTAGAGAATTATGGTTTTAACTTTTATGCATATCACTTTTGTCTGCAATAGTGCGTGTGGCGGCAAGTTATGTTCGTGTTAATTATCGCCGGCGAATGATCGAGTGTTTACTTTTACAATCATCATCGCGCATCCACAGCGCATCGTCGTAGATCATGTAATTGTAGATCATTACGCATAATCCGACTATTAAGGCGACGACTGCGGTATGCTCGATAATGAAATTCGAGGCGCGCCAGATAAAATTCAATTATGGCAGTAGCCTTTTCACATTTAGTATGTAGCGGGCGATCAGCGAAAAAGCCAATAAAGCGCTGGTTACATATTTTTATGAATCAAGGCATTTAACCAACAAGTTACTGATAATTTCAGGCGATTAAGGGCCAGTATCACCACTTCCCGCTAAGTGCCGGATAGTCTATCCACAACTTACACTCTTAACTTGACAGATAAAGTGGGTAAAATCTGTCAAATAAGTTGTGGAAAGCCTATCCGGCACTTTCTCAGGAAGTGATGAAACAGGCCCTAAGACTAGGTACTATCAGAGAAGTTGATTCCTATGCAAATCGGGGACCTGTAGTTTGGTCGCGTTACGTCAAACCCAGCTGACAGATCACAATTAACATTGAATTGACATATTTGACCAAATAACGTTGGTCTGTCAATTGCATAGGAATCAACTTCCTCGATGGTACTATAATAGCAAAGTGTTTAAACATGATATTAATTATTATTTAGTATCTTGTCTATATAATGTGCCTGGTTTCAGTAGATTGACACCATCACTAAATGACATCAAGTGATATTTCGCTCGTACTTAGCTCTCGTTGCGCAAAGTGCTAGGAATTTTAATGTACAAAGTGATGTTGACTCGAATATTAAATATCAGTAAATATCACACGACATTCGATCAATATAGATCTAGTTAGTGATTATTGTAAGACAAGCGCCCAAAGCGCGTTTACAACTACTAACATTTTGTTCAGGAGGAATAAACGCTAAGCGTTATATAGTGAATAAAATATGTGTATTTTTAAATGCACGTTATCAAAACGTAGCTTGTATGTATACATTATAATAATATCAGAACCTGGATGACCGAGCTTTGCTCGGTATAGCAAGCACTCATTGACTTCGTGTTACTTAACAACGCCATCTGCTGGAATAGCTTTAGCTGTTATTGTGTCGTTAAAGCAATTAGTTGCTTACAAAATAGTATTATTATTCGCCAATAGATGTCAGGAAGAGTCATATTTTTCAATTTATCGATTATCGATAAAACTCGAATAAAAAAACATTTTCTAAACATGATTCCTAGCGTCCGCGTCAACATAGTATAACAACAAACATGGGTAGTCCGCTAACAAATATGAAAAAAGTAAAATATAACCTGCTCCTTTTTGGAAGTCGGTTAAAAATGTAGCCTAAGTTACACCTTACTACATCAGCTATCTACCAAAAAAAGTCCCGGCAAAATAGCTCCAGCCGTTTCAGAGATTAGCCGGAACAAACAGACAGACAGACAGACATACAGACAAAAATTGTAAAAAATGTTGTTTTGGTGTATGTAGCGTATATAGATTCATAATATGCATGTAGTAAAAACGGTTCTTTCAATATTACAAACAGACACTCCAATTTTATTTATTTGTATAGATCTACAAGAATTGCTCGTTTAAAGATATAAGATTAGGCGGACTTATATGTAAATAAATATTTTTATTTTACGCGATTTTTGGCCTAGAATGTGATTTTTACATGAATTATCATGTTTAGACTGGAGTGCGGCGATTGGAGGCTTAACCAAAGTATTGCTGCGCCTAGTAATTCACATGTTACTGACATTTGGCATCAAGGCTGCTCGGTCGCCTCGTGTGATATCCGTATTTAAAATTATTTGGTAATCGTTAGATATTCGTTCAAAAACATGTTATATTTTAATTTTATGAGTTTTTTATAGTCTGTTAATTAGGAGCACTCTAGAAGTGATACCTTTATAAATTAAAGTTTTTTATTCACACATATCTGAATCCACATCTCAATGCCGTAAGAAGCACAGTAAGAAACATCAAATTTTATTTATAAAAGTTGTTTATATTAACTCTTATATCAATTTAAGTTTTATTTGGGATCATAATAAATATAAAAACTTTTAAATACTGACGTCTACACAGCGTAAATTACCATAATAGTGTTATTTGTTACCTTAAATCCGCTTAATTTTCCCTTTTTTTTCAAACTATATCTCCGTAGATCAAAAATACATATATAAGAATATCGATCAAACATATATCTGCACCTTTCATTTACATAACCTAATTTCCAATTGTTAACGGATTGGAACACACGAGTAGGTAAATATCGAGCGATACTTCCTCCATCCAGTAATGGCGGCGCGCACGTACTCCGCCAAGCTTGGCCTATTAACTTAGAAACTAAATCATTTCAACATTTCCTTTCATAACCTTTTATATAACCCGTTTCCTGCTGCGCCTGCGCCGATACACGCGAATTGGTCTGAACTACAACTAAATGCGAAGTTAATTGTTACGCTACCGATGTAAATAGAACATATTCGTATATAAAAAGGAATAGTAGGGTTATATGTATAATGTATTGGAACGAAGTTCTTAATAGCGTGTTCGGCGTAAATCTGAAGGCTAGGCAGAACGATATTTGACCTTGATTTGACCTCGGCACTTTTTTATTAGTATCTGTAGGGGCAGAGGGCGTTGATAATAAGTATTCCTGTGCGTCTACTAGATGTCGTTTTTTAAAATAAAGAGATACGCGTTGTTAGTATTCCTGGGCGTCAATAGATGGCGTTTTTTTAATAATTTTTTTGAGTGTATATGTATACAGGTTTTTTGTACATAAGAAATAACTTCGTTCGATTCGGGAGTCCCTTGACACCTCTCAAGTTTTTTTATTTAGTAGCTGCTATTAGCTACTTCAACCATCTACTCGTGTGTCCAGGTTGACGTGCCAAAATTGATTTGTGACAGGAAAACGTTTTGTTAGATCGAGTCGATTTTCTAGTGGCTCGTCTACTCCTTCATTGGAATGCTATTGTGAATCATTACTTAATGTGGCATATTAACTAATGATGCCTGTCAATATTCGATGCGGTTTCGTAACATCAACATTCAACAACATTTCGACACTGAACTACGAAAGTGCCTAACTGATCTATCTTCTTAAACTACTAAAATAATCCCACAGTGAACAGCTAGGTAATAATTGATTGCAAATTATGTTCCAACTACCATAAATGATTTTCAGAAATTCGGTGTCTTAACGTTAGTTTTTAACCGACTTCCAAAAAGGAGGAGGTTATATGTTCAGCTGTGGAGATTTTTTATTTTATTTTATTTTAAGCGTTTTCGTCAGTACAAATCATATTTTCATAAAATCATATTCCCAAATCGACTTTATTTATCAATCATAAGCTTTTATTTGCTGATAAGGGTGAAATACGGTTTCCTAGACCAAGTTCTACTAGAAATATGCATTTGTTCTATGAAATTGAATATAGGTCAAGTAGCCTATTGTACAAAGGAAAAGACTTTAACGCGAGCGCGGCGCGTACATCAATTAACTACAATTTTATTTTTTAATTTCAATTCGACTGTTGATTCTTAGGGTGCCGTACCCAAAGGATAAGAACGGCACCCTATTACTGAGACTTAGATGTCTGTCCATCTGTCTGTCCGTCTCTCTGTCTGTCGCCAGGCTGTAACTCAAGAAAGGCTATAGCTAGACTTCTGAAATTTTCACAGATTATGTATTTCTGGTGCCATTATAACAACAAGTACTAAAAACAAAATAAAGTTAATATTTAAGGGGGGCTCCCATACAACAAGCGTTATTTTTTTGGCATGTTTTGCTCGATATCAATAATGGCAATAAGTGGGTAGTTGAAATGTTCACAAAATACTCAGTTGTATTTATACTTTAATATTTAAAAATAAAATTTAAATAAAATAAATAATTAAGGGCTCCCATACAAAAAATACATTTTTTACCAATTTTTGCTCTTAGATAATGGTATGGAACCCTTCGTGCGCGAGTCCAACTTGGCCGATTATTGAATTTCAATTCGATTGTCGATTTTCGGTATGTTAATTACAATCTTTAAACTAGCAATTCTTTTATATATCTACACTACTATTATAAAGAGGAAAGATTTGATTGTTTGTTTGTCTTGAATAGGCTCCGAAACTACTGGACCGATTTGAAAGATTCTTTTACCATTGAAATGCTACATTAATTCTGCTGAACATAGGCTAAATTTTATTTTGGAAAAAAATAGGGTTCCGTAAGATATTTGGGATTTTCGGACGCAAGGTGTAAAAAATCAACCAGAAATGTTACTTTTTCCGCGTACGCTGTCTAAACTATAAAAGATAGAACCATAAAATGTTCTAAATAATTGTAGATCTTTTAAATATATACAAAAAAGTCCGCGATACACTATACCTATCTATGTTGAGTGAGGCGCAATAACCATTTTTTTATTAAAAAATCTTGATATGTTTTTGGACTACATTTAAATGCCTTTATTTTACTCATAGCATTAATTCTTATCAAAATAAATTATTTCATTACTAACTACAGTTAATGTAGATAATATTTGGTCTTTGAATGATTAAAATTGCACGTTTGGTTTTAATGTTATGGCGAAATTAAAATATTACGATTTCTGCTGCACGTTGCGAATTGGGCGTCGTCAAGGCGCGCCGCGCGGGTGTGCTCGCCCGGAGAGTCCACGTAAATATTAATTATTATTCCCTCGATCATGGGAATCGCAGACACAATAGATTTATAATATAATAGTTATGCGACAGCCGGGTGCCGCTTCATTGATGGGATAATATTATAGTGCTTCATTAATTCATTACGTTTTGAATGACTATTATTTTTGAATTAATAATCAAACATAACACTTAAAATAAAAATAAAAAATTCAAAAAAATGTGTATACTAATTATAATATAGTAGTTACAGGCTAAATAGTGTAAACCATTTTTATGTTCTGCTTAACATGAAGAGTGACTAAGAAATAAAGATTGAAAAAAAAATATTTAAAAATCAATGTCCACCCGTGCGAAGCCGGGGCGGGCCGCTAGTATAAATATATAATTGGAATCACGGAATCGGCTCCAACGATTTTCATGAAATTTTTAATTTAGTATAAGTATCGGGGGTTTCGGGGGCGATAAATCGATCTAGCTACGAATCATTTTTAGAAAATGTCATTTCATTTGTGTTTTACCGAGCAAAGCTCGGTCAAATAGCTAGTAATATATTATACATAATAATTATAGAGGTACGTGTCCCGTGACCCTAATCGCGCGCGCATCGGTCACATGTCGTAAGATAGTCCTTCGATGAGATGTGTGTCTCATACAAACAAGAAAACACTTGTTATGTATTACAAAACAGTTCAGAAAGTTGATAGCTCTTTAAAATATATCTTGATAAAAAATGATAGATCATTTTTGTAAATCTGGGCCATGTCCCAATGAAATTCTATAAATTTTTTAAGTGACTTTTTTTTTTATAAAACTAGTTGTCCCAGCAAACGTTGTTTTGCCATAAAATGAATTTCCCTGTTTTTCTCTCGAAGTTTTTTCTGATTTTTCCTCCTCGGGCTCCTCGCGGAGCCCGGGACCTTTCCAACGAATGCAAAACCGTGGAAATCGGTTCGTGCGTTCTGGAGTTATAGCGTCAGGAAGCAAAACCCGACTTACTCTTATATATTCGATGTACAAGTAAAAAAATATATGTAGCTTGATTATTTGTTTACTGTGTCAATATACCCTACCTACATAAAACTAAATCCGGCTACACTAATATACAGACTGTAACAAAAATAAGTGATAATACTTTAGGGTGTGTACGTGTTCCTTTTAGAGAGTTCACTGTGAAAGTAGCAGCTCTGAAAGACCGACCGACCGAGTTTCCCCATACAAAAGAGAAAAAAAATTTTTGTCTTTCAGCGCTGCTACTTTCACAGTGAACTCTCTACAAGGAACACGTACACACCCTAAAGTATTATCACTTATTTTTGTTACACCCTGTATAAAATAGCCACGTCTCTAGATCAGGTCAAAGTCCTTCTCTATGTGGAAGTTAAAAAGAACATATTATGCGTATGTAGACCTGCGGGTCTTAAAATATACCGAGTCGTCCGTCTGCGGCAACTACTGGTACCGCCAGTACTGGGCAACAGTCGGCGCAATCGCGGTGACCATTATTGCTGGCAATCGGGACCACGTCCCATTTGTTTTTTGCTGAAATAAGTTGCATAACTAGGTTATAACGTAAATAATATGGTTAAATTAGGTTACCTAACGTAAATGTAATTGGAATCTACGAAAATCGCAATCTATTTGAGATAGGAATTGTTTTGATAACGTTCGAAATTCAAGTAGGTATTTAAAAACAGTGGTAACAACATTTTATATATTTGTAATTATCAATAATATTAATCACACAATTATTCAAAAATCTTTATAACGCACAAATCGTTATAATTAGGTAAAGCAAAAATATTTCATTTTGAACAATATTAAAATTACTACCTAATAAATACATGGTCTTTTGATAAACAAGATTCGCTTGCATATTAAAATCGTATTATGCAGATGTGCTCCCAAATGTTTCAAAATAAACATTTCATGTGTAACATTGTATAATATTCCACATGAATGATTCATTAGTACAGGCAACAACGGGTTAGGTATTCTAGTTTTGTCATCATGGATGTAATTTAATATTAATTGGTAACATACTTATATTTGACCTTTAAAATATAGACGAAAAATTATAATATATGCAGATAGTAAAAGCAATTATATTTAACAATTTAAAATGTTGAGTCGTGTACCACCAGGGAAGTTTATTAGGGCGAACGAAGTGAGCCCTATTATATCCTACAACCCATGCGCACAACGAGAAAATTTTGTCCACATGTTTTCTCGATGTTTGATGGTTTGTCTCTTCACCTCTATTAACCCTAACATGACATAATTTCTTTTTTTGTATCTGTCGTCAAAATTAGAGATAATTGTGTTTTTTAATCCGTGCTATTTTTGTCTCCGAGCGAACCCTAATATGACAATACATTTTTATCGAGTTTTGTTGAGATTTTGACCTTATGAGAAGAGTAGTATGTCCTCTACGGTTTGGAAGGTAAAGAAACACGCTTGCAATGTCTGTCCTTTATTTTAATAAAAATATATATCTCAAATGGCATCATCGACATAATATCTTATCGAATAAGCTAGTCTACGAACGAGAAATTTATCTCTCGACGTACACATGTTAGGGAAAAAGAGATATATGTCGATATGGACAATATAACTACGCTAGAGAGTGAGATTTATATCGTTGTACGCATGCTAGGCCAACAGAACATTTTGTGGTACACTTCACGGAAAAACTATATCACCTACTAGATGACGCCCGCAACTCCGTTGCGCCAAAATTCATTTATCGCGCGGGAACCGTACATTTTTCCGGGATAAAAAGTATCCTAGTATGTCCTTTCCCGGGACTCAAACTATTTCCATGCCAAATTTCAGCAAAATCGGTTCAGCGGTTCTGGCGTGAAGAAGTAACAGACAGACAGACAGACACACTTTCGCATTTATAATATTAGTATGGATTGATTTGTGCTTTTATATAGTAATTATTTATGTAATATAGATGTGTTATCATCTGTCAGACAAGGTGTGACGACCGAGCCCTCACAAAGCTCGGCTTTTAGCTACTTTATGGGTAGACGACAACGTAGAGACGTAGGTCCGCCACCTGTATTACTCGGTTGGATCGATCTGTCTGTCTGGGCTCAACGTTACTCGACCGATTCACGTAGCTCCGCAATCTGCCTGCGAATCGATTACTCTGGTAGTACATAACTTTGCTGTATTAGCAGTGATCAGGGATTATTATCCCATAATTGCGTAGCCAGTTCAAGTATTTAGCAGAAAATGTAATCAACATTTTTACACGAACCTTGGTCAAAGTATCGTCAAAGTATGGTAATAACCAGCGACCTCCGGGCTCAGACGCGGTGAGTATGCGAGCACAGCGACACACGTAACACCGGTCTGTCCGAGTTACTTTCAAAGTTTCATGGTCACCCGCGCTGGCTCACTGCAGTCCCGCGCCGCGCGCACCACGACCGCCACGACCGCCTCCAACACTCGCGTCCGAGCTATATTTGTTGTATACTAAGGTATAGGCTGCTGCTATTTTTTTCGCTTTTTTTCATTCTTATCGTTACTTGTTTGTTTTAATTTTTTATATTTTTTTTGTTACACGTATAATAGATATTATGAAATTTTAAAACTTGGTTTCTTTGATTAAAGTAATACGTATTTTACATAATTATTAATTTAATTATTGATAATAATCTGAAACATAATTATATAAATATGTGCTGCTTACCGACTTATGTTTTTAATTAGTCCAATTAATTTATGAATAACTAAAATTATATTTAATGATATAAGCACTAATGTTTCCTTAATATAATATCATCTACGGTTGCTTAAAATTTCGCAGATATTAATGCCCAATCAAAATTTTCGGCAGACTTTTTGGAATTTTGTGAAGGACTTTCTTTACTTATACATTAAGTTCGCGTTATACGCGCTAGGTATATATATTTTCTTCTCCTACTACACATATTACTTCTTGTAGTGAGTTTTGGTGTCTTTTAGTGTTTTAGAGATGTGAAAGTGCTTAGTGATACAAATCAGTGTACAGAACTTTGGTGCATAGTTTGACGAGAGGACAATATCAATTGGTAAGTTGTTTTGTTTATTTTTTAAGTAAAATTATTAAAATAGGACTTCACACAGCGCAGTATTTTTCACAAAATCAAAAAATTTATATATAACATAAATATAAATAGTAAATAGGTTGTAGAGGCCTACAATCGTGTCGTAGTTTGGGTTGCGGGGATACCCTCCCTATATATTATAGGGAGAACGAAAAAAAAATCATTTACACAATACTATACTTATTAATAAGTAGTATTGTGTGAATGATTATTTTCTCGTGACTAAACTGTAAAAGTTTTAGTGTATGAAGGTATCGATTGGCAAGAAAATAACTACGAGCTACGCATTTTTAGGAAAAATATCACTTTGAAAAGCTAAACAACAGATTTTTGAAATCTACATAATATGGCAACCCATACGCTGCACTAAAACTGTACAATACTAGAAGTTACAAAATATGATTACCTTTTGGAGTGCAGTTTTGTACAAGGTTGCCACCAAAACAAAAAAATCGGCCAAGTGCGAGTCGGACTCGCGCATGGAGGGTTCCGTACCATTACAGAGTAAAAATAGACCAAATATTGTGTTTTTGTATGGGAGCCCTAAAATAATAATTTTATTTTGTTTTTAGTATTTGTTGTTATAGCAGCAATAGGTATTATACACAATCTGTGAAAATTGCAGAAGTCTAGCTATAGCGGTTCTTGAGATACAGCCTGGAGACAGACGGACGGACGGATGGACGGACGGACAGACGGGCGGACAGACGGACAGACATCGAAGTCTCAGTAATAGGGTTTTTACCCTTTGGCTACGGAACCCTAAAAATGCTAAATTCGGTACGAAACTCATCGTGCACAAGTCAGACACGTGTTTTGTCAGTTATTATTTATATAAAAATATATTATTTACGACGTGTTTTCAAATTATCGGTAAAGGTTGACATAACATTTATATACAGGTTGTTATTTAATGAATATTAATAGCTTAATTAGAAATTAATTTTAATTTCGTCAAGGTCTACACATTTCCAATTTTAAATGTGACTCATTTTAAATAGAATTGAACATTATTGACGCAGCATTTATTTGTTATTTGTCTACATTACGTTATAGAATTTTAAAAGGATAGAAATGTCATTTTCTCTGTTCTTATTAAATTTATTTGTCTTCTGCACGGTAGCGGCCTTTAACTATAGAAAGAAATTTCCTATAGTAAACGTGCTGACTGCTGACTACGATAGCCTTTATTCAAGAAGGTTGCATTAGCTACATACTGTGTAACACTATACACTATAGGTGAGAATCTGCCATCCATCCTGGGGGGTAAAAAGAGGGATATCTTCCTGGCTCTTTGCAGGACGATCGTGGGTGTAGTGAATAAGCGTGATAGTAGTATTTTGTGTGATAAAGGTTCTAAATTTAAGCTGTGATATTAGGATAGTCTCTGTTATTTTTGTTTCATATTTGTGCCGTTGTTTTATCGTTTGACATTCTAATTGTATTTTATTTTAATTGTTTATTTTAGTGAAATCATTTTATTGTATTTTTTATATTGAAATTGGTATTTGAATCTAGAGTTAATAACATCGTATATTTTATAATGATTACCTTATACAGAGTTCACTGTTAACAGTGACAGCGCTAATTACTTTTGACTTCTATTATTTCTATGAAAAATGACTCAACGCGACGCATTTGCATGCAATTATTTTAAAAAAAGTAACTTTTCAGCGCATCTACAGTCGTCGTAGTGAACTCTTTAAAGTACAAGGATTAAGGGTATACACCCTAAAGTAAATATCCATCATACCAAATAACACAAAAGCAATATGTTTCCTAACTGTAACGTAACCGACCCGAAATCGATCCGACCGCCGACCGCGACTAATCGGTCGGACGCGGTCGGATCGGTCGAATCTCGATCGAATTATCCGAGGCCACCGGCTGTTACGTCACACCGAAACACTTTTACCGTTTGTATTCGAAACCGTAACAGAGCCTTTAGTCACATTGCATTCGAAAATTTCGATAGCGAAGTTAGAAATTAAAATGTTTGGAATTTAACTCCAAACATCGCAAGAGGTATGTTTTAGCAGAGCATTATATCAAATTTAAATCAAATCTTTTAATTAATCTCAGATCTATCGAAACTATCGAAAAATTTAAGGCCGGCAACGCACTTGCAACCATTCTGATGTTGCGAGTGCAGTAGCTACTTTCCATCAGTTGCCCCGTTTTTTAGTTTGCTAGCAGATTTTATACCAAAAACTATGAAATGCAATTTGACTAAAGGCTACTGATTTGTACGATTGCTGGCAGAAGTAATTTAGATTCTATTAAAATATTAAGATTCGAACTTGAACTAGGTATAAGGTTTATATTCTTGGCTATTTATCTAAGCTGGATACATAAGGAAATTATATAAAATTGTTTGTAAACAACTTCAATTTCCCACAATACCATCGCATCGCTAAAATGTTAATGGAGGTCATAGTTATTTTGCTTAAAAAATATAAGTATAGTTGCTGTTTTAAAATTTTATTGACAGTTGTTAAAATGACACTGAAGGTGGATATTAAATACCTGTGAGACAATCTCAAGTATGTGATCCCGCCTTGGGCTTGAATATTTTGTTTAAATGAATGCAGTAAATGCTATACGAAATGTCATATTAAAGAGAAGGCCACTTGCTCGAGTACGTTTGATACTATACATAGAACAGGCTTAGCATAAATTAGAAACGGGAAAGAATTGACATACTGACAGATTTTAGTAACATATAAAATTAAATTAAGAATTAAATCAAAACCCCCGCCAAACAACTTTAAAAAGTAATTAAATAATAATTTATTGTCTTTAAGTTTAAATAGTTCCTAAGTATTTTAGTCTATAATTATTGTCGCGGTGTGTCGGGGGACCACCAAGTAAACTGCGACAACAGCGCCTTTTGTATTTTGTATCGCCAAGTCGCTGGTTGTCTCGATTCGGTTAGCTGTCTCTACATTAGCGGTCCCCCGACACACCTTGACAATAATAATTATAGACTAAATATTACTTTACACTTAGGAATTATTTAAACTTAAAGTCTTATTTCAATACTCTTTAAAGTTGTTTGGTGGGGATTTTGATATATTTCCTAATTTAATTTTATTTCATGCTTTTTAAACTTGTGTAGGTTATAGTGCAGAATAATTCCTATCAAGAGAATCATATCATCATGATTACCATCTATAAATGTCCTTTTGAATGAGGCCGTCAATATTATGAGTCCAAACATGAAACCTCCACTTTGGGTTCATACGGAGCTCGGCTCCTATAGAATCCAGGTGATGCTGCAGCAGCAACATGAAAATATATTAACTGTTTGTCCACGTCTTACTGGTTATCGCAATTAAAATGAGCCCATGCTAAGTCTGCTGTAAGCTAGTATCAACCGCCGGTCTCTACATAATCTCTAATATGAGCTCAGTACAGAGAAACCTGCAAAGAAATTTAATCAAAAATCTATGTTAGGTTAAGTTTTAAATAATAGCAACATGGCTGATGCATTTCTTCGTCTTAATATGCTATAAACATAAAAGGATGGGCAATATATACGGCGCGTTTATAATAAACTTGAAGACGTATGTAACTTTGATGCGCCAAAACTCGGCTCTGGGATGTAATATCCTTCTATGTCCTTTCTCGGGACTCTAAGTATCTCCATACCAAATTTCAGCAAAATCGGTTCAGCGGTTTGGACGTGAAGGTGTAAGAGACAGACACACTTTCGCATTTATAATATCAGTACGGATGGCCAATGCAGTTCTGTAGCTTATGATGCCATTAAGATAAAAGGATGGGGCTGGGCAATATGCGGCGCGTATAATTAATATTGAAGTCATATCTCAGACCCTCGCTCAATGTTCCAGACCCGCTATTAATCTCGTACGATGATGAAGTTTTTAATAAATTGCTTTTGAACACACTGTTGTATTCAAAGTTGTATAGTTTCAAATAAATTTAAAGCTAAGATTTTTACTACTATTGGTATTTTCTTTAGATACTCTGAAACTTTGGGCATTATATTATTAAGCGTAGCATGGTAAATAAAGACTCCGTGGCCCAGAGGCTTAGAGCGTGACTTCGGAGGTCGTGGGTTCGATTCCCGCGTTGGAAATATGTTATTTCCAAGTTTGGTTAGGTCAATGCATGCTGATCACCTGATTTTCTGACAAGTAAGATGATCCATGCGTAGGATGGGCATGTAAAAAGTCGGTCCTGCGCCTGATCTCTCGCCAGTCGTGTCGGTCTTCCGTCCGTAGGTTATAAAGGAAATAGAGAGTGCTCTTGTGTATTGCGCACATACTTCGGCACTATAAAATTACTCTTGCGTACCTGGCCTGGTCGCCGAAACCGGTGCGGGAGTTTTATTTATTATGGTAAATAAGATACTTTGGTGTTACAGCGACCTCGTGACACCGCTCTGCGACACTCCCGGACCTGGTGTCCACTGTAGGTGTAGGCGTGTAGTATGCTCTTTAACGATCGATCAAATTACGAGGGCTGCTATTTATGTATCCGGAACTGGCCACTTACAAGAACAATATTTAAAAAGTAATTACAACATTTGAAAATAGAACTCTTTGGTTGAAGAATACATTTTGTTTCATGTGACTGTCAATTATTTTTCCATTGTGGCGTCATTTTGAAAATTGCGTGTCTTCATTTGCCATGGATTTAACGCGTGAACATTTTCGTGCAATGATTTACTACGATTTTCGGCGTGGGCTAAATCAACAACAGTGCTTTATTCAACTCACCGCAACTTTTGGAGATGAAGCACCATCAAAAACCACTGTTTATCACTGGTACAGTGAGTTTAATCGTGGGCGGTCTATGCTCACGGATGAAAATAAAGAAGGTCGCCCAAAAACAGCTGTTGTCCCACAAAATATAGATGCTGTGCGGGAACTAATAATGCGTGATCGTCATGTTACATATCGCGAGATAGAGGCGTCCTTAGGCATAAGTATGACGAGCATACATAAGATATTACACGAACATTTGGCTGTAAAAAAAATATGTTCGCGTTGGATTCCGCACAACTTGACAATCGATCAAAAACGGGCTCGTGTCGATTGGTGCAAAAAAATGATAAAAAAATACAACCGTGGTACGTCAAAAGCCGTTTATAATATCTACACAGGTGATGAATCTTGGATCTATGCATATGACCCCGAAACTAAACAACAGTCAACGGTGTGGGTGTTCCAAGATGAGCCGAAACCAACAAAAGTTACTCGTGCAAAAAGTACTTTGAAGCAAATGGTCGCCTGTTTTTTTGGAATTAATGGACATGTGGCTACAGTGCCATTAGAGAATCGTAAAACGGTTAATTCTGAATGGTATACGACCATTTGTTTACCAGAAGTCTTTGAAGAAATAAGAAAGGACAACCGACAACGCAGAATCATATTACATCACGACAATGCTAGCTGTCACACCTCAGCTGAAACAACTCAGTTTTTGGAGGGTCAAAAGATCGAATTGACTGGTCATCCGCCGTACAGCCCTGATTTGGCACCTAACGATTTCTTTTTATTTCCATACGCGAAGAACAAATTACGTGGTCAACGTTTTTCGAGCCGCGAAGAGGCTGTTGATGCGTTCAAAATGCACGTTTTGGAGATACCTCAATCAGAATGAAAAAAGTGCTATGAAAATTGGTTCCAGCGTATGCAAAAGTGTGTCGATCATCGCGGCGAATATTTTGAAAAGCAATAAAACCATATTAAATGATATATGTTTGTTTCTTTTTTTTATTCCGGATACATAAATAGCAGCCCTCGTATTAGCGGATTTGAATAGTAATTACCGGATCTGAGCTCAACAGATCTAGGTACGAGTGCTGTTATGTAATTATCTGGACATCTATATGAGGAACTAGATTACGCCCGCAACTCTGTCTGCACTGCAACTGTACATTTTTCCGCCATAATAATATCCTATGTCCTTTCCCGGGACTCTAAGAATCTCCATACTAAATTTCAATTTTTATCGCTTACACCATCCTTGACCAGTATTAAATGTACTTATACTATTTTTTTGAGCGTCCGTGGCCTAATGGGTAGACCTTCGGTTCGCACTCCTAGAGAGTGCAGGTTCGAACCCGGGTGGAGGCCTGTGCCTATGAGACATTTTCTGATCTGAAGTACATAATACGGACGCTCGTACGGTGAAGGAATACATCGTGAGGAAACCCGCACATAGTTGGTCCCAGACGTATTGACTAGTTCTTTCCTCTGGACTATGTCGACTATGATGCGAGAATGCCGTATGCGCTTGGGCAACCATACGGACATTTAAAAATCTTGTCCCAGGCACTACAATATTTGAGGAGTGGTTACTTCGCTCTGAAAAATACTGTATAAATCATCCACAACGGATGTAAAGGCCTAGTTTTTTTTATACTATTATTGCAGAATGTAGATATTATTGATCCAAAAATTAATTTGTTGGCACTAAAATAAGTAAGAAAACAAATTGCGGACAATAAACCAAAACCACTAACGACAGAACGGTGCGCGCGTTGAACTCTTTTCCTCTAAAACATTTTGCATGCAGTTTGCTTTCTTGGTATTCCCCAAGAGTAAATAATATTTCAAAGATTTTGAAATCAACGTTAAATACAGTGGTTTTTTTTTATGAAATAAGGGGGCAAACGAGCAAACGGGTCACCTGATGGAAAACAACTTCCGTCGCCCATGGACACTCGCAGCATCAGAAGAGCTGCAGTTGCGTTGCCGGTCTTTTAAGACGGAATAGGGTAATAGGGGAGGGTAGCGAGGGAAGGGAATAGGGGAGGGTAGGGAAGGGAATAGGGCAGGGGATTGGGACTTGGGTAGTGTGAGTTCAGTACAATGTGCAAAGTAGTGAAATAAAGAGTCCTATGTCAATAAATTATTTATAATAGTAACGCTTAGCTTCACGTCAATATACGCCAATAGGTCGAGGTTTACATTGCAATAAAGGTTAATTTTATAGCGGAAGCTTTTATTTTTATATTGATTTAATTAATAAGGTGTGAAATTTCTTCATTCGTCGATAAGTTCGAGTGTCACTGGTCAGTTATATAAGGCTCTAAGCACACTAACCTTTGTTGAGCCCGAAGAGAACAGTGGCGAGTGCTTATTGTTATATTTGGGTGAGTGGGTGAGTGGGTGAGTGGGCCAATCTGAGTGATGTAAGTGTGACAAGCCACTTACACCCGGCCGATTGTTCGAACAATTGTATAATGGCAGATAAATGACCAATTACATAAAAATATTATTTCACACTTATCAATTGTTAGATGTTTCATAATTAACTATTCGTTCCTAATATGATAGTGTAGACTTGTAACATTTTTACATGGCCCGAACGTTTTGCCCATCTCCAGCTAATAAGGCGGTTTTTATTTTATTTATTTATTTAATTTGGGGCCGCCTATGGGCTCTGCGCCCATATCCTTTTTTTACTATCTTTGTATTGTTTTTGTTTGTGTGATGAGGCGGTTGGATTCAAGGGAACGGCTCCAAAATGGAGCCTACCGTGTAGCTGGATAACCTAGAAAAGTCCTTTTAAAATAAAAACAATAAGTGGCGGTGTCCCCATACAGCTACCTCGAAGACTATTAATACCTTGTTCATTTTAGTTGGGGAGGGGAAGAGGGGATTTCGGGACAAGCTCGAGCGTGTCAGATTAAGCTTGTATAGGCTTGCGAATATTGTGTCTGGTTATCATGGTATAGAAATCAGATTTCTCACGTGGTGGGATAAAAATTATTTTTTTTGAATATTGAAATGTCATTGGATCTGTCAGATTAAGAAAGGGGATGTTTAGTATACCCCAGAGAAGCTTCCATATTAAGCACTGACGATTCAAAGGTTAGGTAAGCCTGTAGGGACATTTTTTGAACCCACCGCTAAAATAAGAAACTCTCTTATTATTTTTTTATCAATTTTACCTAATGCAATAAACCTACTAGGTCTCCATGAAGCTCGAGTGACTACACAAATAGCACCTTCCCCTCCCCTACTATTTGGTGTGATTGTGTATACTGTATAGTAATAGTTATACGGAGAAGTGAGAACTAAAAAATAAGTGAACAATTTACCCGTCAAAACTTAAATTCTATAAATAAGGTAAATTATATTTTATGCGTTGGCTCTATATTACTACTCTAAAATTAAATATTGACAAAAGATAGACATAAGTATAAGACAACGTTCAACCATACAAGCAAAACCAAAGAGAAGTTACATGTATGTTTGTTCTACCATAGTGCCTAAACGAACTCGTGGTGTAGAAGTCCTATAACTCCAATCATATTAAGCTGTGCCTTTAATTTTTTAACCAACTTCCAAAAAACGAGGAGGTTATATATTCGGCTGTGGATATATTTTTTTTTTTGAAGATTATCATCCAAATTCGTAGTCAATTTATAGACTAGGACTTTTTCAAATAAAAAAAAGATAATTTACCACTTTAATAGTCGTATAGTTTTTGATGATGTGGATTGTTTTGTATCTGGATACTCATATCGCGTGTTTGGCGAGTGTGATAGGCTTATGTAAGGCGAGTGTAGCGCACGGCCGCCGCCGCGCTGGTCACAACCTGAATACCTATATTATATCGCAACAATATCATTAGCATTACAATTATTTCGGTTGCGATACCAGACACCGGGTCACTACCAGCCATGATCCAACACTGAAAGCGTAAAAAAGGTTTTCAACTAGGGTGAACATGACTAGTGATTGGACAGTTCTAGTCATTGGACAGAACACAAAAATACTATATTTATTAAGGTTACTTTAAAAACTACCTGTTTTTACTTTAAAATCAGGCGTTCTTTTACATTAAAAGCAGGCAATTTTTAAAGCAACATTAATAAATATTGTGTTTTTGTGCTTTTTCCAATGACTAGTACTGTCCAATCTACTAGTCATTTACCCTACAAATCATTATTTTGTTTAGGATATTGTATTACCATCTTTTGGTACATTCGGTAGAAGACTTGATAGTTTGCTATTTCTATACGAGTACTACCAAGTTTCGGGAAGCACCTAGTAATATTAATATAACTACTACTTACAAAGAGGACAATTCGCATGCACTCGTCCTTACAAGAGTGCTATAATAGTTCTTACTTTACATTTTAAGTGCCTGATAGACGTACGAACTTAAAGTACGCGGGTTTTAAGAGGATACACCAGGGGCTAGAGAAATGAAAAAAAAGTACGTGTAATATCTATAGCTGTCTCCCTTACCTCAAGCCTATACCGTAGAACGCGATAGAGACAACTGCAGAAAATCCAGAAAATCAACGATTCGTTGTCCCCTGATTCCTTCTCCAAAACTTAACCGATTTAAGTACTTTTTTCATTAAAGATTAAAAAAAGGCTTGAGCTGTGTTCCTATGTTTTGCTTTTTTTTGTATAATCTAGCCAAATCTGTTTTCTGGACGTTTGAACACAGCGGAAAATCTGGCCATTTTTTTTAGGTTTTTGAACGTTCATATCTTATTTAATAATTAAATTATAAAACATAGGGACATTGTATTAGTGGCCGTAGATATTCAGGAAAAAAATTATAACTCTACTAGATAATGATCCAGGGAGGAAACAGGGGACAACGTTTGTATGGAAAAAATGGCGGTGTGGAATCCTCTTAAGTTCGCGACCTTACTCGGCTCGCGTCGGTGACACACGAGAATCGCTCACAAGTCACCCCGGATTACCATGCCCCAGGCTCACGGCTCGCGGTCCGTGGAGCGCGGCTCGCGGCTCTTTGCTGACACAAAGGCGATTAAGATCGTCGAGCTATAAGTCCGCGTACTTACTCGCACGTCTGTCACCCCCTTTATACCTTAAATCTCTCTGTCACCTTTGTCTGTCTGTCTGTCTGTCTGTCACCTTTCGAATCGAGAGTCTATAGCGTGAGTGACGCCGCGACTGTGAAAAATGTATGGTTTGAGATCGAGCTAAGCGACACTAACTTTATTTCATGTAATGTCTAAATTTATTTCATGTAATGCCTATAATTCTTAATAATTTCATGAAATGGAATCATAGACTTATTTATAATGGAATATGTATAATGTAATGAGATAATATTTAAATTTATTACTTTTTATAATTAATGTCATAAAATTTTAAATTGTTTTGCACGCCACTTATAGGCAGAATGTTGGATCCATTTAAATAATATTATTGTAAGACCTTTTTGTACCACATTTATGCAATAAATCATCATTATTATTATAATTATTATTATTATGTTTGTGTAAGGTATTCCTTGCTCACGGGCAATTAAATCCCGGACCTTTGGAAGGCATGCGTGGGGCCGAAGCCAACACGTAGAGGCCCGTTACACAGTTTAATCTAAATGTTATGTGACACTGGCCGGTGACTCTCCCTGTCCGCACTATGGGAGTACGACCAAGGAGAGCCAGCGGTCAGTGTAGGACTATTACAGGGTATGGATATTAGAAATGATACCGGGCTATGGGGGTGAGGTGCTAGTGGACTGGGTAACTAGGACTATGGAAGGACTATGGCGTCTGCCGATACAACGTAGCAACATGTATCATAAAATTGGCAGACGGTGACTCGCCAACTCTTTGAATGGGCCCCTTAAAAATGGTCGCACGCACGGTGCACCGAGGCGGCAACATTGACGGAGCGGCTTGAGGCAGGAGAGGTGTAGCTCGACTTTAAACGCCGATCATTTGAACCTTCAGAGGGTCCCATCACGTCGCCCACTCGCCACTTACGCTTCACATCCTCCCTCCGAGCCGAAGCTCTTGCGACTCCACTCTGACCGGCCGGTTAAGGCAAGGCAGAGGCAGGGCCTGATTCTCCGTCAGTGTTCACTCCGGCCGGCCGGTGAAAGCAAGCCGGCGATGGAGAACAGGGGCTTCCCTAGGAGCACTCGGGTACGTGGGGTCGCTACTCCCCAACAGCTCGCCACAAGCTGCCCTGCGGGCTTATTATTATTATTATTAACGCGGAGTCTGTGTCGTCACCATAAAGTTAATATACCTAGCGGAATAGAGAAACAAAGGCCTGAGCAAGAGAGATGTCACTATCAGTAACACTGCGTGGTAAAAAAAGACCTGTGATACATGACAGCAGAACTCTTTTTTTGACGTCCAGTCGGCACTTATCGGTACGTTGACAATTTAATCTCATAGATATAGATACTTGTGTAAGTGTATAGGTACACATATTTTTACACACAGATGTAAACCAATTTCGGTTTGGTATGACAGCTTAAGATTGTTGCTCTATTCCGCTCGGTATATCAACTTTATGGACGTCACTGACGCGAAACCATACATTTTTACAGTCGCGGCGTCACTGACGCTTGTAGACACTCGCTTTGAAAGTCCACCTTTACTTACATTCAACAAAAGTCTATCTGTTCCCAAGTGCGTAAGAACATATCGCTACAATCAGCTAGCGAACCTTGTTTTGATGTTTATTTTTCTTTTTCTCGACATCGAGTACTCCACGCAAGTGATAGGAATAATATTTTAAGTTCCGATAATATCGATACGCAGAACAGGACAAAGGGACATAAAAAACGATGCTCACGACCTGAATGTACAATTGTACAGTCCCTAACATATCTAAAGTATCCCATCACGATCTTATTGCACTTAAAATAAGGTTTAAAAGTTGTACGCATAAGGTTTAGCCACTGCACAGCGCAGGATGCGCATGCACAGGATTTTTTAATTTATTTCCACTGCACTGAAAACAATACGACATTGGACCTACTTTGGATTCTACTTGAGAATTGTAAGTGTGTTTTCTATTTATTCTTTGTATTAAGATGATAATAAAGCTGGTTTGGACTTAAAATATGCAACCATTTATATAGTTTGCATTTTATACCCATTGCAGTGTAGAATTTTTATTGAATTATTCTGCTTAAACTACAGACGTTTTATCTGACTTCCAAACAAAGAAGGTTAAATAGCTATGGATAATTTTATTTATGGTATAAACAATTCAACATGACATTAAAATATATTCATTTAAAGACCAACTTACACCTACTTGCATTCTAAATTTTCCATCGCCCACCAGAAACACTAAAGACAAAATGACAATAAATCCTTTTTAGATCTTAGACCAAATTAAAGTGGACCTAAAATGGTCAGTTATATAGAAGTTATCTAAGTTTTATAACTTTTGTCTGCGCGTGGGTTTGCTGAATTGCGTTTGAAATGTTCAAAACTACAGATAAGGAAACTTCTTAGTGTCTCTAACAGAATCCAAGATTTAAGTAGACGTGCTAAAATTATTTTTTATGCAAGATAGCCTCAAGTATCAAATAAATAATAATGCATTTTACGAGTACATTTTACAACTATATTTTTACCGTCTACGTAGTTGAGGTGGTAGCCAAAAGGAGAAGGTTAAAAACGTTCTAAATTTATATTTACGTTAATATAATAATATCATGTGCAGTTGGTAAAATTATAAAAAAATTGCAGCTTGGCTATAAACATAATTATGAATAAAATTTAGGTCGCTAGCTTTTAGGTAGCTGTCACATTTTTGATATAAAATGCTCAAGTATAGCAACAACTTTAATATGGAAATGTTTAGTTCTTACTTTAAGTTTTACCCTTTATGATCAAGATTCACATAAATCAGGAGAGCAACAGCTAGCATAAATCTAGCAGTTTATATCTCCTAAATCTGCAGGGTAGGCGAAATGGTAGGCGTTACTCAACACCAGCTGGTCAATGATTGAGGCCGAAGCTGTTACAACTGCAGGTTGGGTGTATAAATCACCCCTTCACCACGTGATATTTATAACGCTTATTTATATTAAGTTATATATTCAATATTAAATACGACGTAACTCTTCCTACAAAGGATTGGTAGCGTTATATTTGAATTATGCGTTTATACGTGGGAGAGCCATGCTTCGGCACGAATGGGCCGGCTCGACCGGAGAAATACCACGTTCTCACAGAAAACCAGCGTGAAACAGCGCTTGCGCTGTGTTTCGCCGAGTGAGTGAGTTTACCGGAGGCCCAATCCCCTACCCTATTCCCTTCCCTACCCTCCCCTATTCCCTTCCCTTCCCTACCCTCTCCTATTACCCTATTCCTTCTTAAAAGGCCGGCAACACACTTGCAGCTCTTCTGATGCTGCGAGTGTCCATGGGCGACGGAAATTGCTTTCCATCACCCGTTGCTGACTTGCTGACCCGTTTGCTCGTTTGCCCCCTTATTTCATAAAAAACAAAAAAATTATAAGCAGACGTATATTTTTTGTGTTTGAATTTATGTGAATACACATTAATTTATTATATTCTTCTACGAAATGTAGTTTGAATAAACTCAACATACTATTGTGAAGCTGCTGAGTGCTCATACATTTTTTCATAATGAAAATAAAACCGATCAAGCGATCCGACTCATAAAACCTGTCTGTATTCTGAAGTTCCAATTTAATACTTACTCAAAAGTATCAAACTGATTACTAGCTGACACTACTTTCAATATCCTTGGACGCATAGTAGTAAAATGTATTGCCGTATAGTTATTCAAAGTTATTTTACCTGGAAATTTCAATGAGCGTGGTCCTTATGTCAATGGCATAAGGGCCTCGTTAATAAATCTGAACTGTAATTAGGTTACAGGACACCTTGACCTCCCAGTGGGTGACCAGGCCGCCCAAACTCAGCGTAATGGCCGCCAGATTTGGCGGGAAACTGATTTCATTATACCGTGCCAGTACGCTCATACTGCCCTAGTATCTAAGTAGTATAAAAAAGTTTCTTTAAACTACTTTCTTAGTATTTCAAATAAGTTAACTTATTAAACTACCGCGGTGCAGCGAAGACTGTGAGTTTAATGTATGTTTGTGTCATGGTTTCTTGGCTTTTATCTTCAGATCATAAGATTAAGAGGAGTCCACACCGCCCTTTTTTCCATACAAACGCTGTCCCCTGTTTCCTCCCTGGATAATGCTAGTAGAGTTATAATTTTTTTCCTGAATATCTATGGCCACTAACACAATGTCCCTATGCTTTCTTTTTTTTCATAATTTAATTATTAAATAAGATATGAACGTTCAAAAACCCAAAAAAAATGGCCAGATGTTCCGCTTTGTTTAACCGATTCGTGGCCACTGCCGCGCTCAGCGCGTCATTTAAAAAGATTCAGTGAGGCCAATGACGCGCCAGGCGCGGCATACAAGGATTGTTAAAAAACACGTTAAAACTAATTTATTATACTGTAATTACAATTCCTTAGTCTAAATGTGCATAAAACACAATCAGTAGCCAATGCCGCACGTGGGGCGTCATCGTTTAGCAGGGCCGATGACGCTTATGGCGCATTATCGAACAAACTGCTTGGCCTGTGGTAAGAATTCGTGAAAATGAAGGTGGCAACGAATCGGTTAAACGTCCAGAAAACAGATTTGGCTAGATTATACAAAAAAAGCAAAACATAGGAACACAGCTCAAGCCTTTCTTTAAACTTTAGTGAAAAAAGTTCTTAAATCGGTTAAGTTTTGGAGAAGGAATCAGGGGACATCGAATCGTTGATTTTCTGCAGTTGTCTCTATCGTTTTCTGCGGTATAGGCTTGAGGTAAGGGAGCCAGCTATAGATATTACACGTACTTTTTTTTCATTTCTCTAGCCCCTGGTGTATCCTCTTAAGATAGGCTCATGAGTCGAATTAGTAATATGTATAAACATGTCTTCTCCTCTTTGTTGGCTGGGTTAAAGCAACAAATTGGTCCATTAAAACACCGCTTTTTCGTACATACTCAGTTAAAAAGGAATATCTTTTTTCATTTTGTTAAAAAACAGGTACAAAAGTAACTTAATAATAATTGTATTCATGTCTGCATTTGTGTGTGTGCTGTGTGTTGTGCGGTGAGCATGCATCTGCATATTTTCGGCTGTTTAACATCATAATGTTAAACATAATGCGGAAAGACAGCGATGTAAAACAATTTAGATACTACCTGTACAAAAATTAGTCGTTTACAAAGAGTGTGCTTTATGGATTTTGTATCGAAAAAGATAATCTGAATAAATGGCTACCCAGAACACAATTCATTACAAATATTGCATTTAGTATGTGTGCGACAGACGAAATAACTTATTATGATAAACTTTATAAAATTAGCTTGTTCTACCTTCAAGCTATAAAATGGCTCTCGCTTATTATATTACTTATTATATATAAACAACTCAAGAGTCTATTGATATTTGAACGTTTGAAATGTATTTGCCGATTTACCAGACTAAAAACATGGAAATGCGTCATATCTGTTGGCATGATACCCGTCCCAAATTTCGTACATATCTACAGCTGTACATCGTCGGTGTACCGCACGTACAGTTACAGTTATGTAACGTGACAGACGGAGACGCGGCCCGCATTCTGCGCACGCGCACCGCCGCGACTACCTCTGATATTCATAATGATAATAATAATCACCGGTTTCGGTGGCAGTGGCCGGTTTCATTGAAACTAGGCCAGATGCGCAGGAGTAATTTTATAGTGCCCAAGTGTGTGCGCAGGACAGAAGAGCACTCTCTATTCCTCTACTCTCATAACCCAGTGGGACTGAAGACCAACAAGACTGGCGAGAGATCAGGCGCAGGACCAACTTTTTACATGCCCATCCGACGCATGGATCATCTTACTTGTTAGACCATCAGGTGACCAGCCTGCATTGTCCTAACCAAACTTGGAAATAACATGTTTCCAACGCGGGAATCGAACCCACGATCTGCGAGTCAAGAGCCACGCTCTTGACCACTGGACCACGGAGGCGTTATGATATTAATAGGCGATATGATATTGATAAGCGTTTTCCAACACCTTTCGATTGCTGAACTAGAGCATATTATTTTAAGTTGTTCAATTATTTATCACAATTTATTCATAAATCATAAGTAATATGACGGAACGACATCCGTCGGGACTGAAACTGTGCCCGTCAGCCTAGATGCAATATTATGCTTAGACCTTGTAAGTTAACCTTGAATAAAATTTGATATGAAAAATTTACAATCTTATATCTTTAAACGAGCAATTCTTGTATTAAATAATTGGAATCTCGTAATCGGCTCCAACGATTTTCATGAAATTATGTATATTATGCTAGGAATCATTTTTAGAAAATGTCATTTTATTCGTGTTTTATCGATAATCGATAAACTGAAAAATATGACTCTTCCTGACATCTATTGGCGAATAATAATACTATTTGTTAGCAACTAATTGCTTTAACGACACAACAACAGCTAAGATGGCGCTAGCAGATGGCGTTGTTAAGTAACACGAAGTCAATTAGTGTTTGCTATACCGAGCAAAGCTCGGTCATCCAGGTACTGTATAATAAATTGTGCAACGAAGTATAAGCCATACTAAAAGATGTAAATTGCCTTATACGATAAAAATCGTTATATTTACAGTACAGAAAACTGATGTTTTAACTTTCCTGTAAAGGTCATTTTCATAATAAAATATTCAGATTTCTTTCATATTACGTATCCAAGGTCAAGATATTACAGTATCATGTTTTATGATTAGCATGGGTTCAAAGTTAGTTATACTACAGTGATTATATTAATAAACTGAGTTTTACACTTACTATAATGTCTATGGACTCCTAATAATAATCTGAAGACATTTTTAACCCTTCTAAATTAGGTCAATCAAGCGCTTTATGTTTTAAAGTATTAATATGTTCATACATAGAAATAATAAATTTTAGTTTGTCCGCAAATTATCAATTGATTTTGATTTCATTTATTAATAAAAAAAAAGTATCACACTATCACGGTCACAGCTGTTTGAATTCAAAATGTACTAATCGGTTTTTATTAAAATAATTTGTTATGTAAAAATCTGAAATTGCATAGCGAATTATAATAGCGAGCTGTTTGATGATAAGAATATCGTTTAGTTCTCAGATCTTGACTAAAAATAAGAAAAGGCTATCCGTATGCTATAAAGTAACTCGGTCAATGTAATTTAATTTTCTCAATAAAAAATAAACAACTGACACAAAACAATCAGGGTATTAGGACTCTTGTTTTTGTGGTGGACCAAACTAGCTCCAAAGTCCTGCAGCGCGCCATCGACGTTTTATAAGTGCGTCGGTATATATATATTATATAGTTACAGCAACTTGAGGTCATGTAAATACGGTGGGCTTCGGCCTGAGTCCTGACTGAGCATACGGCATGCCACACATTTTTACCAATGTCCATAGTTTATCAGCTAGTAGCCATGGGCGTACCCAGGTTCTGGGCCGGGGGGGGGGGGGGGGGTGGGGGGCAACTCAGCTGATTTTTCATAAGCTAGGTGTTTATAAAGAATAAAATATTAATAATTTTTTGTTGTAAAAATATTGTATTGCAAACAAATGGCAAAAATTCGCTTTCTTAATTTTTATAGATAAAAGTACTTGGTCCAGGGGGGGCAGTTGCCCCCCCCCCCTCGGTACGCCCATGATTATAGCCACCAATATTGCGAAGCTAGCATGCACACTTCATAATTGATTTTGATCATGAGCGAAAATAGACTAATAATTATTAATAATATTATGTCTATATTCGTTATCGAGATCGGTCATCTTGGCGTTCATTGAGAGAGGCGTATGTCCAGCAGTTGACGACTATAGGCTGATATGATGATGTTGATGATTCGTTATCACTCGTATCGGTCAACAACGAGTCACCACATTACGCGACACATTAGCGTTAAGATAGAGTCTGTTCCAAAAATTAAGTCTAACAGCTGGTCTCAGACCCAGTACTGAGGCGTGACGGTGACGTCACTACCACGCAACAATAGTGGCGAGCTATCATTACATTTGGGATGACAATAGCGCAGGTGGGGGAGACGGGGGGGACGGTCCCACAGCGGAGAAAGTCAGAGATAGCTCGTCTGATTGTTGCGATCAACTCGAAATTACCTATGCAGATGGGTACGAGTATAGTGTATATGAAATAAGTACGGCATGCCTTGACGCGGTCCTGAAAGATTATTGTTAGAGAGGGCTACAGCACCCTTTTCTTTCAAGATAGTAGGTGTCATGGAAGGCCATTAATTTACTCTAGGGATCGCCCAATGATCGAAATTGGACTTCAATTAAAAAATAAATTAATGAGTTTCAAATTTTCACGCTTTTTTTTTTGATATTCTATTGTCAAAATATTGACTTTATTATTTTTTATATTCAATACAGAAAACCTAAAATCTATTTCCAATTTGACAACAGACTTCAACCATAAATAAAAGTGTACAATTCGTGTGTATAGGCCTGTCATTCAAAAGATCGTAGCGTGCAGATTGTAGTGTGTGTAATGTTTTATTTGTGAAAAAAAAAATTATGATAAAAGCATAATTTCAAAACAATATTAGCTCGATGCACTCCTTCACCATATAAACTATAGTTTAGCAAGTTATAACTTTGCAAAATTTCATTCACCTATGTATCCGCATTTTTTGTCAAAAGGGATCCAAAGTTTTCCGCTCGCGTATTAATACATAGATAATAGCTGAAGAACCCATGGGGATATGACATACATATTGTATATCGAAGACTTTCTTTGAAAATTTGTATTTTGCAAAGACGATCAAAACTGAAAAATAGACATACCGTCAACGCACAACCTTATGGATATTATAATCTAATTATTTGAAATAGAAATGACATTATATTAGGGATATAATTTAATGGTAAACAGTTTGCGTGATAAAACAGGTGCCATCCACAGATTAAGTAAAAATAAAATATTTAGAGATGCGGTGTGATCAATATTTCCTGTTTTTTTTAGCTCGTCTTTAAGTTACCGGATTTCCTACGTTATTCTATAAGTGATTCCGCGTAATGGATATTAAGTATTGTATCATTAGCGATGGTCGGGATTGGAAACGGCACGCCGCGGTTCGCTGCACATCAAACTGTATAATTGCTGGAGAAACTTCATCGTCGTCAGTCCGCAGACGGCTTGACCATGGTTTTTAACCCTACAAACAGTTTGTGTCATGTTTGTGTGTGACATCGTAGGACCAAAATAATAAACCGATTCTGAGTACTAAGTCAATTTTTATTCGAAAATCTCATCAGCAGCTTAAAAATCCAATATCTACGCTGAAGAAACTGAAAACTGAAAGTAACCCTGACAATAAGCCTATTACAACAACATCGGATAAAGTTAATCTTTAACCAAATATTTTACCACTCTCGTCCTTCGTATGAATAAAAGGCAGGTATTCTGAAAAACTATTAAGATTGTACTGTAACAAATCGTGCAGTACAATCGTCGTGTGAATGGTTCTATACACATTGTATGCGCCACTATTTATCCGTTAAGATGTATTATATACAAAAAAACGTGCAGGAAACGTGCAGGATTGTGCCGTGTGAACCTGGCCTGTCACGCTGAAGAAATTAAAACTAAATATACGTTTTCCCTTCGAAATACGTGTTGACCGCGTGTAAACTCTATTGTGATGTTAATTAACATGCTGACATAACATGACAATTGGACGTTTGGAACTGACGGTCGTGTAAAGTGTGCTGAATGACTGTTGGGTCCTGACCTCCTTGGTCACTGACGTAACTCATCTTTTATCTCATGAACGTCTGCATTTGCATTATGCACAGCTTATACTTTTTAACCAGCTGCGTCGAAGCTAAAAAGAAGAGTAATGAAGTGTATAAAATACATATAATTTGCTCTTATGTAGCGCCCTAACGGTTTAAATGAATGAGGTGTCAATGTATTTGAAACTGTGGCTTGGATAATTCAAGGATCCTATGCTTTATACTCGTAATTTGCGTATTTGGAAGTTTTTTGCTCACTAGTAAAGTAATGAGTAATGACAATGTGTGTATAATAATTAATCTATATTGTATTTGCACTGAGTCGCTGTGTATTCAACTTCTAATTAACTTACTAATACTGATAATAAAATACTGTTTTAAATAGCTCTTAAAATAATTTCTCAATAGAGACATAGTTCTCATTTGACATAATAACAACCTTCAACGCTATCCTTTGCTTAACATCAAAGTTATTCTGTTTTCGAGAACCTGAACCTTGAGGATTTCGCGTGTTGCCTCACACGTAGGCCGCCGTGTCACGCGTTTACGTACAAGTATTTATCACGTTAATGTTTTACAATTCTCGATGAAAGTGAGTAGTGAATCGCCTCGTCGAGGGTGCTTGGTATTCGCGTCGAGTGTTGATCGCTATTGCAAGTATTGGGAAATCTTTATATTGGAGCATTTATCAGAGTCTTGTTTTCTACTAAAAGTGACTGTAGTACCAACATAGTTTAGCGACGATGCGGTTTGCGACGTCATGATAATGCTAGCTATTTGACCGAGCTTGGCTCGGTATTCGATAAAACACGAATAAAATGACATTTTCTAAAAATGATTCCTAGCTAGATCGATTTATCGCCCCCGAAACCCCCTATTTACTAAATTTCATGAAAATCGTTGGAGCCGATTCCGTGATATATATATATATATATATATATATATATATATATATATATATATATATATATATATATATATATACATATATATATACAAGAATTGCTCGTTTAAAGATATAAGATATAGTACATGTATAGCAAACACTCATTGACTTCGTGTTACTTAATAACGCCATCTGCTGGTCGTTAAAACAATTAGTTGCTTACAAAATAGTATGTATTATTATTCGCCAATAGATATCAGGAAGAGTCATATTTTTTGTTTATCGATTATCGATAAAACACGCATAAAAAGACATTTTCTGAAAATGATTCCTAGCTAGATCGATTTATCGCCCCCGAAACCTCCTATATACTAAACTAGCTGTTGCCCGCGACTTCGTCCGCGTGGACTTCAGTTTATAGCGCGCGGTGTCAATAAAATTGGTGTCAAAAGCTTTTTAAAACCCTGGTACCCCTTAAATCAAAATACCCAAAACAGCCGTGTAGTGTGCACATAATATGATTTTTTTTAATTAAACTTTTTTATACCTTTTAAAGCTTATTTAGCGGTACACAACTTAGCTGCATAATGCATTACACAACTTTAGCTTTGCCCAATAGCCAATACCCATAGGCCATAAACTATTTAGTATTTATTATTGGTAGACTGTTGTTTCTGATTTCTATGTTGGTACGTGAGTTATTTAATAACATGTATAACAATCGAAAGAATCGAAATATTAACTCAACATGGTACCACGTCTTATAGAAATACATATGAGCAATCGATAGCGCGATCTAGGCGACTCTTGGCGCCATCTGTTCCAGTTTTTGGAACTAACTTAATTTGAACAAATTTACGCATAAACACCCCCTTACAACCCCTTTTTCCAGTAAGAAGTAGCCTATGTCCTTTCTCAGGCCTTAGACTATCTGTGTACAAAATTTCATTACAATCGGTTCAGTAGTTTTGGCGCTCTTGTTTTTGAATTTGATATCTAATCTAAGTTGGTAGGTGAGTTCTTAGTTAATAACGTGTATAACAATCGAAAGAATCGAAAAACATGGCTTAACATGGTACCACCTCTTATAGAAATACGCATAAGCAAGCAATAGCGCGATCTAGGGGACTCTTGGCGCCATCTATTTTGAGTTTTTGGAACTAACTTAATTTGACCAAATTTACGCATTTTCACCCCCTTACAACCCCCTTTTCCAGTTAAAAAGTAGCCTATGTCCTTTCTCAGGCTTTAGACTATCTGTGTACAAAATTTCATTACAATCGGTTCAGTAGTTTTGGCGTGAAAGCGAGACAGACAGACAGACAGACAGACAGACAGAGATACTTTCGCATTTATAATATTAGTATGGATAGTATGGATTAGAAATGCAGTAGGAGTTCTACATAAGATAAGATAGATTGATTATTATTATACCAAGTGATTATATTATTAAACATAATATTCTAACGTTTTAAAAACTATAAACAAAAACATACTAACTAATAAGTATGATTAGTTCTATGTTACAATAAAGTAAAAAATAAAACGCCATCTGTTGAATCGTATTAGAACTAAAATGTTCATTCCATCGATATATTTCTGGATTTTTTATAATATTATACATAAAATATGTTTAAGATTTTTGAAATTTTATTTTAATACACATCCAAGACCCAGGAACATTGAAAACTTTTTGTTCCGCCTGCGGGACTCGAACCCAGGACCCCCGGGATGAGCGCTGGCCACGCGCAATGCGAATTCATTTTCATCGATATTTTCATGGAAATAAGATATTTTCCCACATCAAAATGTAGCCTATGTCCTTTCTCAGACTCTAGAATAACTGTATACAAAATTTCATTGCAATCGGTTCAGTAGTTTTGGCGTGAAAGCAAGACAGACAGACAGACAGACAGACAGACAGACAGACAGACAGACAGAGATACTTTCGCATTTATAATATTAGTATGGATTTCATGAAAATCGTTGGAGCCGATTCCGAGATTCCAATTATATATATATACATGGGCGTACCGAGGGGGGGGCAGGGGGGGCGGCTGCCCCCCCTGGATCATGTTGACGTCCCTACTAAGTATATTATCTCGTACTTTTATCTATAAAAATTTAAAATTAAGAAAACGAATTTTTGCCATTTGTTTGCAATACAATATTTTTACAACTAATAAATATTAATTTTTTATTCTTTATAAACACCTAGCTTATGAAAAATCTGATTTGCCCCCCCCCCCCCCCTGGCCCAGAACCTGGGTACGCCCATGTATATATATATATATATACAAGAATTGCTCGTTTAAACATATAAGATAAGATTCGATAGTCCGATGTTGAATCGCTTTGATGCATCGCGAAGTCGTGCCTCGTTTTGTCTTATTACACTGTGTACCTACCCTAAATTCTCAGCATTGAAACCAGCTACGACAGATCACAATTTTATTGTAACTCAATAAATAATAAACTTACACCTCAACAGTAATCATTATTTCTCCTTTATTTAGCTAACTCCCAAGACAGCTATGACTGTCACTTTCTCAGAGGACAAAAGCAGCATAGGTTCCTAATAGCGTTTTAGTATTTTATGCCAATTAAGCTGTCTTGGTGTAACAAGTCGAAGATTTATACTTTATACAGTTCAAAGTACCAAAGTACCAAAGAGCTTATTACGTATTCAGTTATAAGTTATAATCTTCTTATATATAAAATTCTCGTGTCACAATGTTAGGCCGCGTACTTCTCCGAAACAGCTTTACTGATATTAACCAAATTTTATATTGCATATTCAGTGGGTCTGAGAATCGGCTACTGGGTGCTTTTTATATTGATAAGTGCATTTGTTGAATAAATAATACTAAATTATTACAACTCGAGACTGACGGCGACCATTGTTTGTGCGACGGGATAGCGATGGACGTTGCCATGGTGACATACTTATTTTACTTTAGTCACTTCAATAAAATAATACGGGCGAAATACTTTATATGGCAAAGAAACGTTTGCCAGGATAGCTAGTAACTTATAAGTAGGTATACTTCGTTTCTAATAATTTTGATCTATAATCTATATATCTAATAAGTAAAAATTGAATTTATCACCAACATTAAAAGGCTAATTTCAAAATTAAAAGGCATTATATTTGTTGCACAGTTCATTTGTATTTTATTTTTTTTGTTTTATGTTGTCTTTGTTGTACTTGTTTTGTATCGAGCAGCGCTGCTCTACTCTGGCTTAGTTTTGGCCTTTGCTGTATGCAGCACAATAAAAGAACAACGAAACCTATTTACTTATTCTGTGACCAAAGCTTCTTCTTCATTGAGGCTGCTGCTGCACCTCGGCTCGCAGTTATCACAGAAAGTAAAGGGGTCAATGACCTCGCGTGTCGGAATGTTCACGGGTTGGAACACTCAACACGCATGCAGCTGACTGCGCTCATAATATGTTTCACTAAATCTTATTTAATATATTATACTAATATAAATAGTAAATATTGGTCATCTTCATTATCTTTTTATGTTAGTAAAAAGTATACTAAAGTGACAAGCCCATATTATATATCATAAATATGCCGCTCGTTTGTTTATTTACTCGATCAGAACCTACTGCGCAAACCTAACCAATCATAAAACGAGAATACTCCAGTGTTACAACTTACAAGTTACGACTTATGCCAGATACTAGAAGTAAAATAAATGTTTAACAGAAAAAAGCTAATTTGAAGCTTTGTCGTCCCAAATGAATTTCGCGATTAACAAAAATAATTTGCCGGCAAACTGACGACTTTCGACACTCGCAGAGTCCCGACGTTGGCTAACTTAAACTTGTTAGTAATATCGGTTGCCCAACATGTGTCTGGGGCCACGGCCCACGGGTCAATATTTTTATTAACTTTAAGCTGTAATAATTATAGTTTAAGCTCGCCAAGTAATAGACGAAAGCAGGCATAATGGACCTCAAAGAAAATAACAATTTCAACACACACATTTTAGTTTTTGTATTCCTGAAAAATAGTTAGGAATAGCTGACGTAACACCATAAGAAGGAAGGTTATAGAAGGGGGAGGTCACGACCCTCAGCCATGAGGAACATGACTAGAGTAATTTTTTTAGCAATCCTCCTCGATTGCTAAAAAAATATTTGTAACTACAATTTCATTGATGCATCCTAGGTTAAATAATAATTATTAATACGGCATTTAGTAATGCTGCAGTATTTCGAAACCACTCTCAATTAGCTAACTTAAGGTTATTTCAAATATAAACCTAATATTACGTATCTAATATCGTCGTAACTAATGGTACGTATTGAAAACAATAGTAAAAGTAAACGCAAGGACAGCGCAAGGCGAACGACCGCTGCCGGTACCGAGCCACACTCAGATACACTTCCTATATTGGTCAACTGCTGCTATTTATTGGTAACAACCAATATGTAGCCTTTCATTTAGTGCGTTATAGAAGTAAACTTTATTGAGCCATGGCTTTTAGTTCAATATAAACATGGAGAACTAAGAGCAGACCTGCACGCTTACCTATCATCACAATTTTACTATCACAACATATTATAACACAAAGTCGTTTTTTTCCGTCATGTCCCTTTGTTCCTTTTGTTTAATCTTTATATCTACGCAACTAGATAGATAGAGTGATTAAAGAGGAAAGTTTAAAAGTATAATGACAATAATTAAATAGTGAAGACATACGGTTATTGTCGGGGTTTCTAATGTGATGTCGTAAATATATTTTTTTTCCGCTTACTAATAAAGCCGGGACGGGTCGCTAGTAATGAATATATAAATCAAAACTACTGAATCGATTTTAATAATTTTTTCAGTGAGTAACATAGGTGATAGGATATATATTTTATACCCGTGCGAAGCCGGGGCAGGTCGCTTGTCATTATATAAGAAATAAAACATGACAGAGAACAGATTAACAAAGCACAGTCGATTTTTGTTTAGATTTTAGAGAACGTTCGTATTTTAATTCATGGCAGGACGATTATGACATGATAGCACAAAATTGTTCTGTGCAAGTTATTTCTGCACAACTATTTCTAATTACGCAATTGTCTATGTCACACCAACTAAATACAACGTCGATAGATATACCAACTAAATGTAATTCAATAAATTCGGCCTCATTCGACGTTCAAACCGATAAATATTTCAATAATACGAACGGCCTCCTAAGGCCGACTTGTACACTTTCTATAGCCAACACGACCTAGGTATTTAGTCTAGGCTATATTAGGTCTAGTGTCGCAACTCACGACTGGAGATGCGCCGGCGTGAGAGCTCGAGGTCACCTTCAGAAGGATCATCATCCATCATCAGCTCAATAATGAGTCGGTTCATTTGGTTCGTGAGTGATCCGTTCCCTGATACTTCAAGGTTCTTCTTTATAATAACAATGCAAATTCGTGAAGATGCTCTCGATGTTATCCTTAAAATTTAAATCCTTTAGAAATGGAATGAACCAAAATAAATAATATTTTATTTAAGTACTGAAATAACTGTAAGCTATTTACATAAATGAGCCATACATAATAGATAATTAAAGATAATTATTATTAAATAATAAATAAAGAGTCGAGTGTGTACTGCAGTTGTCCACTGTAAAGAAGTGTTTTAACTTGTAGTTCTCCGAAAAAAAGTAATTTTGGAGACCTACAAGTAAACACAATAATAATAATTAAGTATTATTATCTTTTCTCTACAAGTAAACACAATTACTTATTTTGTAGTTTAATTAGTTTTTAGGGTTCCGTAAACAAAGGGTAAAAACGGGACCCTATTACTAAGACTTCGATGTCTGTCTGTCCGTCTGTCTGTCTCCAGGCTGTAACTCAAGAACCGCTATAGCTAGACTACTGAAATTTTCACAAATTGTGTATATCTGTTGCCGCTATAACAACAAATACTAAAAGGAAACAAATTAAATATTTAAGGGGGACTCTCATACAACAAACTTTACAATTATTTTTGTTATATTTGCTCGATATCAATAATGGATGGATTTGAAATGTTCACAAAATATTCTGTTGTATTTATACTTTAATAATTAATAATAAAATTCAAATCCTACTAATATTATAAAGGCGAAAATTTGTTTGGATGTATGGATGTATGGATGTGTGGATGTATGGATGTTTGTTACTCTTTCACGCAAAAACTACTGAACGGATTTTAATGAAACTTTACAATAATATAGCTTATACATCAGAATAACACATAGGCTACAATTTTAACCGACTCTCAAAATGGGGGAGGTGTTATGTTCGTTTTCTTATGTTCAACGATTACTCCGCCGTTTGTTAACCGATTTTCAAAATTTTTCTTTTGGTATATACCCTATATACCAAAAGAAAAATTTTGAAAAAGTGGTGATCTGATGAAGGATCCATAAGTAATCGAGGGAACTCCTCAAAATTTATATGGAAACATATGGTGACTTCGGTTTCGTGAGAAGTATTCTAAGCATAATATGCTACCAACAAGTAAGATTTTGCACCGAGGTATACCTGGTATACCGTGGTTCGGAAGGTGCTGAGAGAACTCCTGATTCTTTATAGATACAAGTTTGGGAGTTTCGGCATTTTTTTAAGAACGGAAAGCATATGTTACTATGCAAATTACATTCATCATCATCATCATCATCACTACCATATTTTTATACCATACATCGTCCCATGGTTATGACTTATGAGCCTATAATGACCCTGTTATTGGTACTTTTCATAGTCTTTTAGATAGAGACTCGAGTTTGTCAAGAGATAATTGAAAAAAAATCTATACTTAATATTGCTTCAACGCGCTAATCTCAGGAACTACTGGTCGATTAAAAACTTATTTCAGTGTTAGATTGCTAATTTATCGAGTAAGACTATAGGCTATATATTATCACGCTAAGACTACGACCGAAGAAACTCAGGAAAATGTGAAAATGTGTAAACCAAGTGAAGGGAGTAGGGACATAAGCTATTTTTTATGGGAAAATGTACGGTTTTCGTAGAATTCCTAATTTACGCGGGCGAAGCCGCGCGGGACATCTAGGAAAATAAATAATTAAGGGGCTCTCATACAAAAAAACACATTTTTTACCTAAGTTTGCTCTATAAGGATACGGAACCCTTCGTGCGCGGCCATGTGCGAGTTGGACTCGTGCGCCTGCGCGTACGAATCCAACTCGCACATGGCCGATTATCTGGGGGCACGGCAGTGCCCCCGCCAAGTCGAGCAAAAAAGCGGCACGGCCGTACCATACTTTTCTCGAACCAATTCAGGCTCTTTTTGACCCCCTATAACTTCGTTGTGGATAAACCAACAAGCCTGAATTTTTAGTTGCTAAGCAAGCATTGTATAACCACGGTATATTTAAAATTTTATTAAATTTGAACGAGTAGTTTAAGAGCTGTAACTTGTTAAAGTTTCTTAATTTTGTCACTGACTGACTGACTGACTGACCGATCACCAAAAGTCTAAGGCACTTCTAGCGGACATAGAACCTTCAAACTTAGAATATAATTTGTGTTTAGTGTCTAAATCAAGGAAAAATTCAAATATTTCAAAATTTCTGTCCAGTTTTCTAGATATACTAACTTCGTAAATAACTTTGTAATCCCATATAAATGTATAGGATTACAAAGTTACATTTGCGGTTTATGAATCATTGTACCCGTACTATCAATATCTCCGGTTTATCGTCGGTAGAGAGATATCTAGCTAGTGTTTAGTGTCTTAATTAAGGGAAAACCTAATAAAAATTTCATAATTACTGTCCAGTTTTCTTCTTCTTTCTCTAACTTCGTGAATAACTTTGTAATTCCATATAATACATGTATAAGATTACAAAGTTACATTAATGGCAATTTATGAATCATTGTATCGGTACCATCGATATTTCCGTACATATATTCGAAGGAGTAATAGTTGCAGATAGGTATCATTATATATGAAGCACTAGATTTTGCCCGCGGCTTCGCTCGCGTGGAATTGAAAAATCGCGTAAAATACGAATATTCTTGTAAACCTCCTTTGGAAACCTGACGTTTTTCCAAGACCAAAAGTAGCCTATGTTCAATTCATCCTTTCAACTAAGTCTACGTCAAAAATCAAGTCGATTGGTGGCTTCGCTAGGCCGTGAAGAAAGGACAATCAAACAAACAAACACACTTTCGCATTTATAATAATATTAGTATGGATATTGGATAGTCATGAAAAGCAAGTAGTATAGTAATACTGTTATACATAATGATTATATTATTATTAATTGTAAGTTTTATTTGTTTCTATAAATCGTTATTGATATTTATAGTAGTAAAAGGTACCAAAAAGGAGAAAAGTAGGACTCTACAAAAAGAAGTGAGATCCCATCAAAAACATCCTGTAAAAAAACCAAGTCTCGCAAGTCGCAACTCAGTTTTTATACCGTAAAAATTTATGAGATCCATGCAATACCAAATCGGTTAATTTATTCAGTCCCTACCTAGGGGACCTTATGTGTCAAGTTAGTACGTAAGTTATTATCATATCAATATTAAAAATATTTTACATTTTAAATAAATAGATCGACTTGGACATCGCATGAAAACACAATGTATCTTACAATTTATACATAACTAATTATTGTATTATTAGATTGTTTAGTCTTTTGTGCTCCATGCGATTGATGCAGGTCCTGTAGACGTGCTGTGTAATAGTATAATTATACTAAACAATCTAATCATGCGGGGAATCTAGGGGACCCCCTAGGTAGGGACTGAATAAATTAACCGACTTGGTATTGCATGGATCTCATAAATTTTTACGGTATAAAAACTGAGTTGCGAGACTTGGTTTTTTTACAGGATGTTTTTGATGGGATTTTTTTATTCATTGATAATACCCAAACTGGATCTAAGCAGTATCAAGGCACAGCGCTATTATTTAAATCTCTTTTTGATATTCATTAGCGAAATTTTCTTTTTTGTGTGTTACCGGTGGAGCGTTTTTCAGATAATTATACACATTGTTCGCCATATTGATAGACAATAGAATAATGCTTCGATTGCAAGCCCCAGACGTCTACATACCGACTATGCGATACAGCTATTATTTGATAGTCATTTCGTATGTTTTGTGTCCCATTGTTCGGTGTTCGAAGTTTGAAACTTATTCAAATGTCGTGATGTGATTTATCGATGATGTTTTACATAAAATAATGGAAAAATGACGTCGAAATTTTGTAACGTAAATAATGGACCATCGGTTGGAATTACGGATGTTTTGAAGATAATTTATATCCAGTTTATAAATAACTTATATTAACTATATCAAAAGAGCTTAAAAATGTCTTACGGCCGTTCCCAATATTTGATCTATCTCTGGTTTTGCCCTACTAGTGATAGGAATAGCTCACATTAGACATTAGAGACATATATTATAAGTCAATTGTGAGCTATTCCTATCTCTAGTAGGGCAAAACCAGAGATAGATCAAATATTGGGAACGGCCGTTAGTAGACCATTTGTATATTTAGTACCCTGCAATAAGCTTTGGACAACGCCATCTACCGAAAAACTTATAAACTAACTTTTATTAAGAATTTGATACATAATGTGCTGAAGAAAAATTTTGAGTATGAGTAAGTTTGACAGTGTGTTTATGAGTATTCTGTGTTTGTTTCAGATAAGTGACGATGAAGCGGGCGAGGCATAGATGGCTGGGATTCAGCATTGCCTGTAAGTTAAAACTCTTTACTCTACTTTAGGTGCTAAACAAAATGTGATGTACAGAGGGGTGAGCGGAATCAGTCGCAGTATTAAAGCTACTAGTTTATTAACGGCCGTTCCCAATATTTGATCTATCTCTGGTTTTGCCCTACTAGAGATAGGAATAGCTCACATTAGACATTAGAGACATATATTTTATGTCAATTGTGAGCTATTCTTATCTCTAGTAGGACAAAACCAGAGATAGATCAAATATTGGGAACGGCCGTTAAACTACTACATTCAAGCAGCTGTCACTTACCCTACAGTGTTTGCCATACAAATTGATCAAGACAAGTTGGCAAAAACTTCGCTATACCACTATTATCTATTCTGTGGCTATACTGTAAGGTCAGCACAATGAACTGAAGAATAATACGTAAAATACGTGCTAGCTGTCAATTATTGACAGCTAGTACGTATTTGTAATATTATCGAACGTAAAATATCAGCAGGGCTAAAATGGTCACATTTAGCAATTCCTCTCAATCAATTCAGCAAATGAATTGTCAAAACTGTCAAACTGACGAATGTCAAATTAGTACATACGATTTACTAGACATGAATTGCAAGCATAGTGCGTGACCATTTTGCGATTTAAAAAAAAATGAATCATAATAATTATGATTTTCCAAAGCGACCATTTTAGCATTTGGCCCCGCTGGTCTCCGACATATTAATTCAATACTCTTTAGGTAACTTACGAATACATCTTATTAAGTATTAAATATCTATCAATAATTATTGTCACTGATAACGATTATTCTAATGCATTATTTTACTCCGTAAAAGGCTAACTCGTGATTGAACACGGACTGCTAAGTTATTTGCACAAAGCTATTTCAACTTTTATTTACAAAGTAATACCACAATAACCTTGTGAATTATAATATTCAAATATTAACAGAGATGAGGCAATCGCCAGCGACTGTTTACTGTCTAGTGTTAGCCTCCAGGCTCGGGTGACAACACTGTAGCCTACATTAAGACAGTAATAATTTTTAACTGACTTCTAAAATGGAGGAGGTTATATGTTCGGCTGTGGTTTTGTTAGTATGTTCAACGATTACTCCGCCGTTTGTGAACCGATTTTCAAAATTTTTCTTTTACTAGATATTATAGTACATTTTTTAGCTGATAAAGGGTAAAAGTTTTGTTATATGTGTGTAAAAATAAATGTATTATCAGACAAGTTGATTCATAGGAGATCACGACTAATAATATTGAATTGACATCCGTCATCCATATATTAATACGTGAGCCAAAAACTTTGTTACCCTTTTGACGAAAAATGGGGAAACGTAGGCGAATGAAATTTTGCACAGTTATAGTTTATAGGGTGAAGGAGTGCATCGAGCTAATATTATTTTGAAATTATGCTTTTATCATAAAAAAATTTAACAAATAAAACATTACACACACTAGAACACACACACTAGGAAAAATGACAGATTTTTGAGTGACAAGCCTATACATACGAGTTATACTCTTTTATTTATGACTGAAGTCTGTTGACAACAAGTTGACAAATGGAAAATGGATTATAGTTTTTTTTATTGAATCTTAGGTAGATACTATTAAACAATGCTTACACGGTCAGCTCAGTCCCAGAGACAAGAGTTGAAAAAATATGATAAATATTTTTTACAAGATATAGGTAGTAGTCTTTAAATGTCGTTGAAACTAAGGTCGAATTTCGACCATTGGGCGATCTCTAGTAATATTAACTCGACCAATGACGTGGGTCCGCCATCTGCCAGATAAATCAATTTGTTCGATGTTATAATATACCTACCTCTGTACATTTCATTTAAGTTTTCAGGGCATCATCAGTGTAAAAAATCTTTTAGTTTTCCATATTTATCTAACTTAGGATTGTCACCACGAATTTTAACAACTAGAAAAACATTATAATATATTCTTATTAGTTTCATAGCACTTGTGGAGCTGAACATTGCATCATGCATATGCAGTGTCCAGTGTAGTGTGTTCTGACACGAGTCAGTCAAAATCTAAGAACTGTCAATTAAAATGCATCGTCTCGTCACGTTTCGTCGACGTGCTAGCTGACCATCCCACACGTTGTAATAACAACACTAAGCTGTGACTTACGATCGAGTATAAAAAGTGTACCGACATCGTACAGCGGGTTTTGGTTCGTTCTGTAATGTCCTGTTATAGACGTTATTTAACCGCTAGCTCCGATATAACCTTCCAGTATGTTAGTGGTCTAAACGCTGGAATTTAGGTTACGGAAAATATTATAATGAACTAGACCTGGTGAATTTCGTGTCACTTTCCTCCTAGTATAACCCTTCCCTGGCCTCCCATGAACGTACCTATTTCCATCAAGACTATAATTAGCCAATACACGCCAGCCGTCCTCGAGTTTTAGCGAGACTAACAAAATGTATTATTGGTTTTTATTTTTATAGTTTGTATAATTTATATACTATTTAAACAATTAGTTACGTCGTAATGCTGTCTTGTCTTCTTGTTTCCTTGAACATTTTTTATGAGGAAAAAAAATATGACAAATTGCTGAGTAGATCTACCGATTAAGGAGGAGTCCACACCGCCGTTTTTCCATACAAACGTTGTCCTCTGTTTCCTCCCTGGATAATGCCGATAGAGTTATGATTTTTTTCCTGAATATCTATGGCCACTATTAGCATGTCCCTATGTTTTCTTTTTTTAATTATTTTATTATTAAAAAAGATAAGAACGTCCAAAAACCAAAAAAATTGACAGATTTTCCTCTGTGTTCAAACACTCAGAAAACACAGCTCAAGACTTGCTTTAATTTTTAATGAAAAAAGTACTTAAATCGGTTAAGTTTTGGAGAAGGAATCAGCGGACAACGAATCAAAGATTTTCTGTTCTTTTATTAGAACTTTTCGTGTTGTCTCTATCGCGCTCTGCGGTGGGAGACTTGAGATTGGTGAGACAGCAATACATTTTCAAATACCTATTTTCAATTTCTCTCGCCCTTGGTGTATCCTCTTAAGGTTACATCACTGCATGGATAGAGTACTGAGTTATTTAATAACGTAAATAACAAACGTAAATAACAAAAGAAGAAAAAAGAAATAACAATCGAAAAAAATCGAAACTCGAATGTATGATGATATCCTCCTCTTATAGAATGTAGGAGACGCATGACGCCATCTATTACGAATTTTGGAACTAACTTGTCGGGGGTTAAAAATGCTTCAGATTACAGCAATAGGTACTTTCCTCTTCGTATTATTACAACATAATTTTTTAAAAACATGTTATTTGCTTCATTTGTTAATACCGAATAATCAAGTTTTCATGAAACAACATCATGGAATCTTCTTCGCGTTCTTTTGTTTCATTGTATAACATTAACGGTTTTCATAGGAGTGAAAGAGATGGCGATATTTTGTATGAAAATAGAGCGAGACATTTTATGAACACCATTCCGACTAAATTATTGCAAACTAGATGTCCCGCGCGGCTTCGCCCGCGTAAATTAGGAATTTTACGGAAGCCGTACATTTTCCCATAAAAATAGCTCTTATATCCCTACTCCCTTCACGTGGTCTACTCTATATCTGTGCCAAATATTGCCATAAAATTTGCTTTAATAGTTCGTGAAATCAACCCTTTCTAATATTTCCCCCGTTTTTCCCACATTTTCCTGAGTTTCTTTGGTCGTCTTAGTCTTAGCGTGATAATATATAGCCTATAGCCTTACTCAATAAAATATGAGCTATCTAACACTGAAATTTCATGAACATTTTCCTAAGTTTCTTCGGTCGTATTAAAGATTTTTTTTACTATCGCTTGACAAACTCGAGTCTCGATCTAAAAGACTATGATAAGTACCAATAGCAGGGTAGGCTTATAATCATGGGACGATGCATGGTATAATATGGTAGTGATGATGATGATGATGATGAATGTAATTTGCATAGTAGCATATGCTTTCCGTAAAATAAAGAATCCGGAGTTCTCTCAACACCTTCCGAACCACGGTATACCAGGTATATCTCGGTGCAAAATCTTACTTGTTGGTAGCATATGCTTAGAATACTTCTCACGAAACCGAAGTCACCACATGTTTCCCTATTAATTTTGAGGAGTTCCCTCGATTACTTATGGAACCTTCATCAGATCACCACTTTTGTGAATTTAATACCAAATTGGGATGATACCCTATATTCCAAAAGAAAAATTTTGAAAATCGGGTAATAAACGGCGGTGTAATCGTTTAACAAAAAAAAAACAAACATAACACCTCCCCCATTTTAAAAGTCGGTTAAAATTGTAGCCTATGAGTTATTCTGATGTATAAGCTATATTATTGTAAAGTTTCATTAAAATCCGTTCAGTAGTTTTTGAGTGAAAGAGTAACAAACATCCATACATCCACACATCCATACATCCAAACAAACTTTCGCCTTTATAATATTATATAGTAGGATGAATGGTACGTAACTCTAAATAGTATGGTTCAGTTCACTTTGCAACTATTACTAGAACTACTCATAAGTGACCTTAAGGCTGGTTTTATCATTAAGCGTTTCGGCAGCGCCGTTGAAGTTGCGCGTAAAACCAGCCTTATGAACTACACAACAACATACACTTTGAATTGACAGACTTTCTGCCTGCGAAGTTGCAATGCATCGAAACGCCTCGCGACGCGACGCGTGCCACGTCTTTGGATCAATGTGAATTGCCCCACAGACACGGCACGCTCCGTAGAGTTAAAATGAAGTTTCATACTCCTACTTATTACTATGACTATAATTCCTTCTCTCATGCTGCAGGCGCGGTGCTGGCGGCGCTCGCGATGGACTTGCCGGCGACGTCAGCGGCGCGTGCCACCAGCCTCATCTTCTCCAAGTCCACCTCCACCACACCCGCTGCAGAAGACGAGGCGCTGCCGGAAGATGAAGCACAGGTACCCTTTTTACATTCGGAAATACTTTAAACATCTCTGGCGCAATGGGTACATCGGTCGGGGTATTTGGATCTTCACATTCTATCCATTAGAACCCCACGGTGCTCCACATCCTGTTGAAGGCAAAGTTGCGGGTACGATTGGATCTATAGCAACCGTCTACAATCTACATCGTGCACACCCATCACAAAGTACACTAACCTTGCTTTAGTCCACCTAAATACGTGACGATAAAACTGCAGAGTTTGCTGCAGATAATTTTAAAGAATATCAAAGCCACGTAGGAACAAAAACTATTGTGGCGTGTGAGAGCTAATTTCTGCGAAGATGTTTTGCATATTCAATTTTCGTACCTCACTATTCACGTCTACCAAGTTACCAACCTGATGATAGGCAAGAAAGGTCAACAAGTTCTGTTAGGTATCTGAAACGTAAAAAACATTTACCTTTTAAATGTCACAGCGTCTTGTAAGGCGGTACGATCATACCGGGAAAATAAGGAAGGATCTAGATCGCTATGTTTATTTATTGATGCAGTTCATGTAATTAATAAGTTGCGGCGGCAAAATAAAAAGTAGTTCGCCTCGGATTCCTGCGGATTCCTGCGCCTGCGCCGTTTCCTATTACAATGAGAAGGCATTTCCGGTCATTTCGCTCGCCTTCGTTTACGCTTCGACGAGCTGATTGACTCTGATTGGCAATACGAGTATCATCAATCGTCACCAATTATATGTTGCACTTGATATCGCATATAAATCATCGTAGTTTTTGAAGAATGTTTCTTCATCAACACATTTACGGATAAAAAATTATAGAATGTTAATCATCATAGACATCAATCTTTCCATTTCTTCAGACAGAATAATAAACTATTCTATGAAATTCAATGAATTTCAACTATTGTTAATACAAAATATCATCGACTAGATGTTGCAGGTCACTTTATCTGCAAAAAAATTATCTAAATGAGCTTTCCCAGTCATTTAGCTTTATCGATCATCTGTTGAGGGGTTTTAGAGTAAAAGGGTAAAAGCTTAGGCAGAAAGACACACACACTTGAATGTTGAATTATAGGAAACTTCCGCTAATCGACAGCAAATATTACCTATCTATCTCACATAGCACCATAAACATTCCAGGTAGCGTAATAATATAAGTACCTACACTTTTCATGCACTTATTCCACTTTATTTAATTGTATATTATTATTTGAAACATGAATTTCCACCAAGAAGTTACAGTACATTCAATATCATATATTCCAGGTAGAGACAACAGCGGAGGGCGCGGAGGGCGCGGAGAACGCCACCACCATCAAGCTGACGGGCATCCCGCAGATCGACTACATCCACGACCCCAACCTGCCGCGCGAGCTCAACGGGTACAATCTCTCCGAGTACCCCTTCTACGAGGCTGTGCCTCCGCCGGAGACCATGGACTTCAAGTGCGACGGCCGCCACGACGGGTTCTACGCCTCCGTGCCGCATAAGTGCCAGGTAAATGGGCTTCTGGATTATGTGACCTGAGGCTTATCCAAATATCCATACATAAGCCTCTAATGCTCTTATGCTTATTCTAAACTAGCTGTTGCCCGCGACTTCGTCCGCGTGGATTTCAGTTTATAGCGCGCGATGTCAACAAAATTGGTGTTAAAAGCTTTTATAAAAAAAACCCTGGTACCCCTTAAATCAATACAGCTGTGCAGTGTGCACACAATAAGTATTTAATTTTTTTTAATTAAACTTTATATTTTATGCCAAATTTTAAAGCTTATTTAGCCCCCCAATTACACAACTTTACCCATAAACTATTTATCATTGATAGGTTTAAGGTTATGTCACTGCACAGATAAAGTACTGAGTTATTTAATACCGTACAATAGATATAACAATCGAAAATTTTGTTATTCGCCAGGGCTTTGAACTTAATACTAAACTAAACTAAAAGACACAGTAATGATAAATGGCCTGGCCACCGATTTTGACTAATGTGTAGAGTTTATAGACTCTCCTTGTGCGGCTGACACATTATAATATTATTATCAAATATTTTGCCGTGCTTTATTAGGGTAAAATTAAGGTTTTTAGATTTAGGGTTGAGTATGTAAGGTTAGAAACTTGGCTCTACATGAGATCTCACTACTTTTTGACACGACGAACTATAATATTATGTTCTCATCTTGGCAACATTTTTACATGAAAATGTTTTTGGTAGGATTTATAATATTAGTATGGATTAGGATTTGAGAAGACATACAAGAAACTATATTTTTTTCCAATGTAATAAAAAACGCGATATGGGACTTTATACAGGTCTACCAGAATCTGGTTGCAAAAAGTGAGAAAATAAATTTACTCTCGCAATACCGGGGTAATCGGAATAAAACATTTTGATATTTTTTTCTTTATAGCGGCTGATTATGTGTGTGAAACATGCAAATATAAAAATTTATCCAATGATCAAGGATATTTTTGAAGAGCCATCCAAATTTGCCATCAGATCCTGGTAGACTGTAGTTTGAGGAGTTTTGGCTCGTTTCTTTATCGTTGTTCTGTTCAAGGTTCGGGCATATGAAACTTACAAAAATTGTCGTTATTACATTTTACTTTCATTTTTTCTTCTTCCAGGTGTACCATCACTGTTTATTCGGCACGAGGTACGACTTCCTCTGCGCCAACTACACCGCCTTCGACCAGAAGACCTTCATCTGCCACTTCGTCTCCGAGGTCGACTGCAAGAACTCGCCCAACTATTTTAGCAGGTTAGTTTTTGCTCTTTTAAAAGTTGCCAAACATTACCTATATTTTAGTCACCTCTGGGACGGACGACCGACACGACTGGCGAGAGATCAGGCGCAGGACCGACTTTTTACATGCCCATCCGACGCATGGATCATCTTACTTGTCAGACGATCAGGTGATCAGCCTGCATTGTCCTAACCAAACTTGGAAGTAACATGTTTCCAACGCGGGAATCGAACCCACGACCTCCGAGTCATGAGCCGCGCTCTATACCACTAGAACACGGAGGCGTTATCAATAAAATAAGTACCCAGTAGCCGATTCTCAGATCCACTGAATATGCATATAAAATTTGGTTAAAATCAGTAAAGCCGTTTCGGAGGAGGCCTGTTGTGACACGAGAATTTTATATATAAGACTAGATGTCCCGCGCGGCTTCGCCCGCGTAAATTAGAAATTTTACAGAATCCGTAGGTACATTTTCTCATAAAAAATATATCCCCCGTTTTTCCCACATTTTCCTGAGTTTCTTCTGTCGTATTAGTCTTAGAGTAATAATATAATATAACCTTCTCGATAAATGATGAGTCTTACTCGATAAATGATCTATCTAACACTGAGATAAGTTTTTAAATCGGACCTGTAGTTTCTGAGATTGACGCGTGCAAGCAAACATACTCTTCAGGTTTATAATATTAGGTAGATATAGATTTTTTTTTAATTATCGCTTGACAAACTCGAGTCTCGATCTAAAAGACTATGAAATGGTATAATATGGTAGTGATGATGATGATGATGATGAAGAATGTAATTTGCATAGTAGCATATGCTTTCTGTTCTTAAAACAACGCCGAAACTCCCAAACTTGTATCTATAAAGAATCAGGAATTCTCTCAGCACCTTCCGAACCACGGTATACCAGGTATATCTCGGTGCCAAATCTTACTTGTTGGTAGCATATGCTTAGAATACTTCTCACGAAACCGAAGTCACCATATGTTTCCCTATAAGTTTTGAGGAGTTCCCTCGATTACTTATGGATCCTTCATCAGATCACCACTTTTCTGAATATAATACCAAATTGGGATGATACCCTATATACCAAAAGAAAAATTTTGAAAATCGGTTAACAAACGGCGGAGTAATCGTTGAATATAAGAAAACGAACATAACACCTCCCCCATTTTGAAAGTCGGTTAAAATTGTAGCCTATGTGTTATTTATTTAATATTTTAATCAGCACATGAATTGAATAACAAAATTTTTTTCAAATTAATCGTAGCACCATCTGTCAGGACAAACTAAAATTGAAATAGAATAATATTGAATGCGATGATAGCGCCGTCCGCCGGATCTAATGTAAAACATTCCAAAATCAACAACTCCTTATAAATAAGAAATTAATTGAAAAAACATTTTCCAGTAGACCAAACTGTTAATCTAAACCATTCTCGAATCTCCACGAACACACACAAAAAATTTCATCAAAATTGGTCCAGTCGTTTAGGAGGAGTTCAGTCACATACACACGCACACAAGAAATATATATATTAAGATTACAACCGTATACGCGCATATTACAGATGTTAGTCATATAAAAAATGCAAAAATGCGTTTCGTTAAATATTTGTCATCTAATATTTCATTTGACTTTTTTTCAGAAATGATGCGTTATACCAGGCAGCGTCAACGGAACCACCATCAACCACCACCACGACGACCACAACCACAACCACTCCTCGGCCAGAGAGAAACGACAGGCCCGACAGACCGCCCAGAAGACGCCCCTACAGATACGAGTACTATGATGATGACTACTACTACCCCAGAGATGACTACGAATATGAAGACAGGTACGGTACCTTTAGGATTTAATGTTTTACATCTTCTCATGACGGTTATTCATTGCACAATATAATATCTTGTACGATAATGAATTTCATATTATTTCAGAGGTGGCCGAAGAAGACCGAGACCTAGGCCTAGGCCTCATGATGATTATGATGACAGGTAGTTTTTTTTTTTTTTTATCAGAGCATTTTTTGTTAATCAATTGTTACATAATATTTACTATCAGAGAAATTGATTGATTGGTCATATTAGGCCAAATTAGGTGTATATCTCGGAAAATTGACAAACCCGGAATATTACCACGTAAAAACTCGTATTTTGGCATTCTTAAACAGTTCTCAAAAATCACACATAATAGGATGGTCGCAAGTTTTAAAATCAGGGGTCAAAGGTCACAAAAATCGTTTTTTTTTTTACATTTTTTGCAAATATTTCGTTTTCTATGGGTTTTACGCTATTTGTATTTATTAGGGATATTGTAGATATTTAATTGAGCGCGCAGTCCGAGAATTACTGATTTAAAAACTTGAAAAATCCCCTGATTTTAAAACTTGCAATCATTCAATTATATGTGAATTTTGAGAACTGTTTTAGGATGCTAAAATACAAGTTTTTACGAGGATTATATGTGTATGTTGGTTTCCGAGTTTAAGCCCCTATTATGACTGGACTGTAATAGGCAAATTTTGACATGACGTAATTAATTGATCCGGTTATGTCAAACTTAGTTCACAGATACTATTAACATTCATTTAACTTAACTTGACCACATTACGTGCGTTTCGCCCGCACCTGCGGACGTGGGTAACGCACTGCAAAGGCGTCCTCACCTTCCGTATGGTGCAGATGTTGACCGGGCACGGGTGCTTTGGCCATTACCTGCACTGTATGGCTAGGAGAGAACCGACGACGCATTGCCACCACTGCGATCACGGAGATGACACAGCGCAGCACACGCTCGAGGACTGCCCAGCATGGGCAGAACAACGAGCGGTGCTCTGCGCTACCACCGGAATTGACCTAAGCCTCCCGGCCATAGTGACGGCTATGGTTCGGTCGAGCGAAGGATTTGACGCAATAGCCAACTTCTGCGAGGCCGTCATCTCGCAGAAAGAGGCTGCCGAACGAGAAAGAGAAGCGGACGTGGCCGCGGATCCCGTTCGAAGACGGCGCGGAGGGCGCAGACGCGCCATTCATGAGCGCCAGCTCCCGCCGTAATCAGGGCTAGGGCGGCGGATTGGGGAATCCGTTGCCCATTGCACGAGCTCTGCCCGACAGAAGAGCGCCCGGTGCCTCGGGCTGCTCCCGGGAGGCTCAGCAGAGCTTAATAGCTTGCTGCGGAGGAGTCTGCTTAAGTAGACGCCGCTAACTGGGCTGCCGCAGATATCGCCCTCGTAGGCGGGTCCGGTGGCCCAGCAGCGTAGCGGAGTAAGGAGGCACCGGTGGGTTTTAGTGGGTAACCCCGGGTGCTCCTCCTTACCGCAGCACCTGGGGAGTCCCACATACCCCGGCGACCATTCCCCCGGGCCGCTGGGGATGCGTAACGCATTTCCCATCGTTAAAAAAAAAAAAAGGGTATGTCATCTGCCTACGAATCAATTCCTCTAGTTGTGCATCGTCTTTCATTTTCATTTTTTAATCCAAATTAATATTTTTCTTTATATATTTTAGATACGAAGGCCGAAAAAAAGCGGATGATGCGCAAGAAGATGAATATGAGGATAGAAGGCCCTATGACAGGCCAAGACCCGGTAAAAGACCTTTATATAAGAGACCTTACGCCGACGAAGACCGAAGACCTTCTTATAAGGGAGGGAGAAGGCCTACTCGGCCCCGTGATGAGGAGGAAGATAAGTATAGGTCAGACGATAGTGATAGAGTAAGATCGAGTCCACGAGAACAGAAAAGAGATGGATATAGACCAAGAGATAAAAATAGGTCTAGGGGTGATGAAACTAGGGATGAAAGGTACAGAGATGAGGATAGAGTGGACTATGATACAAAAATAGAAGAAGATGAAAAATTAGAAAAAGAACTTACCGCTGATGTTGAAGAACCGGCTGAAATCAAACCTAGAGGTGAGATTAAACCTAGAAATGAATTTAGGCCACGAGGCAGTCCTAAGCCACGAAATGAATTTAGACCGAGGGATCAATCTCGTCCAGGGCGTGATGAAATTCGACCCAGGGATGAATCTCAGTCCAGAGACGAAATAAGATCAAGAGATGAATCAAGAAACAAAGATGATTCAAAAATGTATGATCAAGAGACCAAGGATGAAAATCGACCACTTAGAGACGAACCAACGGCTACTGATAGCAAACAAAGCTCTCGTACGAGAGATGATCGTTATCAATCCAATGAAGGGCGTAGATTATTTGACAGACCTTATAGAAATAGAGATGACAGACCTAGCTATAGACCTGAAAGAAATAATAATTATAATACAGAAAAAGTGTCAGAAGAGAAACGTCAAGCACCAGCATTGCCAGATGATCAGCCTCTGGTAAAACCTACCGGACATGGAATTTTTAGCAAGCCTCGTATGCCTCCAAAAATAAAACGACCGGTACCAGCAAACGAAAAAGATAAATATGAATATGTCCCTATTGCTACGACTAAGGCCCCGCCCGCTAAGCATGACGAAGAATATTATGATGAATATGAAGAAGAAGAAACAAAAAAGCCCTTACCATCAGTAAAATCTAGCACAGTACAACACAGGCCACGACCAGAACCAGTAGTTCATGAAAAATTTAAGCCTACGCGTCAAGTAACCGGCCCAGGAAGTCTTAGTAATAAAAAAGTAAAGAAACCCATTGACTACGAGGAATATGAATATTATTATGAAACCCCTGTGACCAAATCTCAAAAGTATCAACGTAATAAATACGAGCGTCCGTCAAAATTAAGAGACGAAGTAGATTATGAGTATGAAGAAAAAGATAAAAAGAAAAATATAGAAGTAGAAATTTCCACTAAATTAAGAGACGTTAAACCAAACGTCAGAGTCGTCAAAAGACCATTTCTCCCATCGAGAGGTGGCAGCCCCTACCTTCCAAGAGGTTTACAGCCCGTAGGTGGCAAGAACCTAAACTTACCACCCAATACTACTCATAAACCAACTACGACTACACCCACTACAACTTCTCCAACGACTACGACTACGACGACTCCTACTCCTACCACTACTACTACAACTACTACTACCACCACCACTACTACAACCACAACGCCGCCTCCAACAACAACAACCAGGCATACAACCGAGCAGCCTAAGTCTCTGGGTACTGAACCGTTGGCACCGTCGGCGCCCGAGGAAGAATATGAGTATTACGACGAGGAGGAAATCGATTACGACTCGAGGGACAAAACGGAGCCACTGACGACACCCAAACCCAAAACAACACTGACGACGAGAACCACAACAACTCCGACGTCAAGAACAACAACAACAACACAAGAAATAACCACGAGCGATAGAGCAAAGGTTCTAGCTACAAAAGTGTTGAGAACTTTTAATGACAACTATGAAGCAATTAAAGAAACACTAGAACCTAAAGTGAAGGGGAGAGATAACGAGAAACCGTATCTCAGAGAAACTTACGTTGCGCCAAAGATGTCGCAAATTATTCAGCCAATTCCCGAGCCGAATCCGGAAATTTCTAACGGTTACTCGGCCACAGGGAAACCTCTAAAAATACCAGACATTAAACAAAACCTCGCAGATTCGATAGAAAGCGACTACGACCTGAGGTACAACGAGGCCGTCGCTCCCGTTCTACCTAAAGTGAGGTTGCCGAGCGGGTTCATCATACCCGCCGAGAGGGACTACTCCTACAGTCGCTTCAGAAGTAATCCCGAGCCGCAGTACGCTGCGTCCGAAGTTAGTCAGTACCACGTACTTAGGAAGAGACCCCAGATATCTGGAGTTAGTATAAGAACGCCGACCTCATATTACCTACAACCACAAAGGATGCAGGTCTACGATGACTCCCTAGCGAGACCCACGAGACAACTGGTGTATAGACAATTAGGTGATTTCTTTTAATTAAAGAATTCTGGTAACCTTTGAGAGATCGAAAAACCTGCGGGAGACTGATGAAGATTCCTCAGGTTTTGTTTGGAATAAAGAGAATAAAATAAATTATTTAAATAGTTTAAAGTTACCTCTCTGCAGCTTTTATCGATAGATTTAGTACATGTCCGGTCTCATCTAACGTTCCATTTTTTTCCTGGAGAATGGTGAACATGACAGTATTAAGTGTCCGTAATAATAATACTTATTTAATATTGTTTGCTGAATTTTTTGCCTTAACTTTTCGTTGGAGCTTATGGAATGTGAGCTCTGTAATAGTTACCTGATAGTCGTAAATTGACTGAACATACATTTCACTGCCAAGACACAATACTCATGAATACCTTTACTTAGATATATTTTTCAAAGGTTACCTCAGTGCCAAATCGAACTGAGTCCATGTTGAGATAATCGACGAAGAGTTTTTCGATTTAGCACTAAATCGGTGATCAGACTTGTAAAATTATTCTTATTTGTAGGTGTAAAAAATTTGTAAAAACTTATTAAAAAATACAAATGAACAATGCTTTTTACTCGATCCTACTCACAAAATATTAATCGTTATAATATGGCGCATTGCTTTCCACTTTTGTTGATATGTTTTAAAATATTTTGAAACCTGGCTAACTGGCTGGTAAAATAAGGCATATCACCTATGTAATTATTGTTATTTTAACAGCTGCATAAAATTAAATCTACATTATTTATATAATTGTTAAAACTGTCTACAGTGCAATAAAAATAACTTAAATATAAAATTATACTTTATTATACTAAAATACTAGCTATAATTTTCTCCTCTGTCGTTCTCTTACTTCAGCTACGTGTAGATTTTCTTTTGGGATATTTTAAGTTTGATACTGAGTCGATCTACGACCTCTTATAAATATTTTTTTTCGAGTATCAAATATCATTAATTGATCATAAAAACTTCTATTATTTCTAAAATGTTGTCTTCAGCAAAACGAAAAATCCTCAGTTACTCGTTCTTCTGTGTGATCTCTTGCTCACTTATTCTTTTTACGGGATGGAAATATCTGTTAATAGGAAACTGCATCTCGTAGAAGACGTAGGAGGAGACCCAGCAGCCGAGCTGGTAGAGGCAGATGTGCCAGAAGCTCATTGCTTTAAATAGCTCGTACAGCCATGTCCCAGATAGGAGGTAGATTAAGTAGATCCTGAAATAAGGGATACTACAATAAGTTAACGAGCCTTGAAATACAAAAATACGTGTGGTACTCGAGGACTGCCGCGGTAATGCAAGTTGATAAAAATCTATACTAATATTATAAATGCGAAAGTATCTCTGTCTGTCTGTCTGTCTATCTGTCTGTTTAGCTTTCACGCCAAAATTACCAAACCGATTGTAATGAAATTTTGTATACAGATAGTCTAAAGCCTGAGAAAGGACATAGGCTACTTTTTTACTGGTAGAAAGGGTTGTAAGGGGGTGAAAATGCGTAAATTTGTTCAAATTAAGTTAGTTCCAAAAATTAATATCAGATGGCACCGTGCGTCTCCTACATCGCACTGACGCTTACTCAATCGTCTTTCTATAAGAGGTGGTCAACTTTCTAAAAAAAAAAATCAAATCCCAAATGTAAGGTGGTGGATCATCTTACATTTGGGATTTGATTTTTTTCGATTGTTATTTCTTTTTTACGTTATTAAATAACTCAGTACTTTATCTATAAACCTTAGATCAATGATAAATAGTTTATGGTTGTATAATTGGGGGGCTAAATATGCTTTAAAATTTGGCATAAAATATAAAGTTTATCTAAAAAAAATAAAAATAAAAACACTGCACAGCTGCTTTGATTTATTGGGTACCAGGGTTTTTTATGAAAGCTTTTGACACCAATTTTGTTGACATCACGCGCTATAAACTGAAGTCCACGCAGACGAAGTCGCGGGCAACAGCTAGTGCAATTATAATTCGCATACGTATATAACACCGTGCCGAAGTCTGCCAACGCCGCACGCGATAAAATCTCTATCTGTTAGCCCGTTCTTCTGTTCATCAATCTGGCACAGATATCATCTGCTTAAGCTACGTTAACAACTCGCACTCGGTTTTTAGGGGTCCGTACCCAAAGAGTGAAAACGGAGAACGAACCCTATTACTGAGCCTTCGATATCTGTCCATCTGTCCGTCTGTCCGTCTGTCCGTCTGTTCTGCGACTTCTTCGTTCTGTTCTGCTTTCTGTTGCCGCTATAACAACAAATACTAAACACGCAATAAAATTAATATTTGAGGGGGGCTCCCACACAACAAACGTGATTTTTTTAGCTTTTTTCGCTCGTAATCAATGATAACAGCTAAGCACTTGAAATTTTCACAAAATTTTTAATTATATATTTTGTACTTTAATAATTTATAAGATAATAATTAAGTGAATATTTAAGGGGGGCTCCCATACAAGAAACAGAATTTTTGTCTACTTTCGCTCTATACCGGTACGGAACCCTTCGTGCGCGAGTCCAACTCGCACTTGGCCGATTTTATTTATTATTAGTCACTAACTACATATTAAAATCTTGAGAGGTGTCAAGGGACACCCGAATGGAACGAAGTTATTTCTTATGTTCAAAAAATCTGTATAATACATATACTTACTCAAAAAACATTTAAAAAACGCCATCTATTGATGCCCAGGAATACTAACACTTTTTCGTTCTAGCACCCTTTCGCAACGAGCGATTAGGAACTCCGTTCCAATAATTATTATTGAGTACTTTACATATAATTATACTCCACTCGGGCTAACTTGTCGCTAGCGGTCATTGACTCCCTGTCAAAAACTTGTCATTTTCCATATAAAACCACGATAAACAATATCTGACACTTCATTGTCAATCGCTATTTATATGGAAAATGACAAGTTTTAGCCCGAGTGGAGTATATTTGTTTCATACTTGAAGGTATCGTCTATTACATGAATAAAAAAGATACGTAATACTCACACGACAGCATACCCTATCGCGAAGAAGAAACACAGGAATATCTCCAAGCTCCTGTTCGCCGGCTGTCTTCGGTCCTGGAGGAGTGTCTCCGCAACCAGCACGAGGCTGATGTTGGTGTGGACGCAGAAGCTCAGCCACCAGGGGATCACCTCCTCGTAGAACTTGGGGAAGATGAGTTCCCGGTCGATGCAGTACACGCCCCAGAATATACCCGTCACGAACTGAAATATTATATTTATTAATTATTTTGGAGCTATGATAATTTAAATAATTTCTTATTTTGTAAATACTATTTCTCTTCTGTCTTTTATTTTGTAAACACTATTAACTATACGTTTACCCCCGCGGCTGCAAGCTATTGTGCTCTGTCGTCCACATAATATTGATCAGAAATAATCAATTAAATAGCCAATGAGTTATCAAAATATTTATAATTTTAATTGGGCTAACATTAAGAGCCCATATGACCCTAACTTGACTACATACTTTAACCTAGATCTCAAAATCTGTAAGGTCTAGAAAACTGATTTTTTGACACATGTAACTTCAGTTCATAAAGATTAAATGCTCAAGACGAAAACACGATTACTCAAAAAATGCTCGATAGTTTCTTTTTTACAAAAAACCTTGTTTTAGACACATTTTTGCATGGATCTTCGAAGTTTGCTGTCTTTTCTTTAATTTTTTTTTAATATCTAAAAAGGTATTGATAAAACCTAAATTTGCTCAAAACACTTTTTTCATAATCATTACAGTTCGTCTTTTATTCAAGTAAAACTAACTCGGCGATGATTTCGCGCCGTCCTTTTTCACCTGGCATATGAAAGACGGGCGTGAGTGTGAAGAGAGAAGGACGATGTTTGATTTTTAGAGTCAGGTGAGCTCTTAATTAATGTTATCTGTAAAGCAACAATGTAAGAAAATATATTCTTACGTTATTAAAAATATAAGTTTTTACGTGTTAGTCTTAGTTATCTCGTATGGCCTGTATTCACTTTGATTAGTGCATTATTTAGACAGATATATTGTCATAATATTATACTCACTAAAGTAAACGGCACTACCAAACCGCCATACAGGACATCTCTCCAGTATCGAATCTTTTCTCCCGACCTGCTGAGGTGCTTATCCTGCCACTCCATAATATCGTTCGTTAACGATAGGTTAATAAAAATCCCTTGAAACATCTGAAAAATTAAAATTGAGAAATTTACATTCATTTATCGGGCAATAAAATAGTTAAAGTTTTAACAAAGTTTTTCGTTTTATTAATATCTATAAATAAATCTTCAATTTATTGATCCTATTTTAGTTTTCATACGAACATAATATTTAACAGGATCATTGTTTTGTTGGGTAAAATCATGGAGTGATTGCGTACTAGACACCCTTATCAAGTGATTCCGTGCCCTTTGCCCTGCAGCTGCGTCCCCTCGCGCGACGCTGCGCACGCGCCGACCACCACTATCAGCTCGTGATTTCATCCCGCTGTGGTTTGATGACCTTTTTTTGGGGAGTACTCTTATTGCTTGATATGAAATGTCACAATTTTGTTTCGAACCGATGTTTCCAAAAAATTAAATTGAGGGTAGATTGAAAAACTGCCGATATGCGTAAATTTAATTTGAATTTCAATAATATATTTTCTTTTGTTTACTTGTTCATTACAAATGTTGTATAAAAAAATACTAGACGGCTTACTTGTAACCAAATACTGCTTAAAAGAAACGAATTCTGTGGACAATGTACTTAAGACAAATCTATATATATAAAAATGGATTTTCAATTGTGTTAGTAACGCTAAAACTCGAAAACGGCTGAACCGATTGGGCTAATTTTCGTCTTAAAATATTCGTAGAAGTCCAGGGAAGGTTTTAAATTGACACGAAGTTCACCGGGACAGCTAGTTAATACAATAAAAGAGTACAATGAAGTAGGTATGAACTAAAAGAAAATAAAGACTTACCATATTCCAACCAGTCAGGAAGGCCACTTTGTATGTATACATGTTCCGAAACACCGGGTTCTCGTGGTTCTCGATGGGGATCTGCACCGTGTACACCAGAACCCAGCCATGGTGCAGCAGGAACAGCGCGTGCAGCAGGGTCCGCCAGCATAGGTTCCTGTTGCTGTGTATCGAGAACCGCACCCTGTTGATGAGCTTGCTGCAGCCAGCGTCACTCATCTCCATCGCGTCATCAAGTGATCGAACCAAACGATCCGGTTTATTTTTCTGATGGAGATAAACAAAACACTGCTTATCTGTGCTGTGTTGCCAGCTTCAAATTTTAACTATCCCGATATTGTTATTATCGGACTCCAAATAAGCGTTCAGGAATACGAAAATGAGTTGTAGACAAAATTATCATCTTAATTGTAGACAGCGGGGCTAAAATGGTCACATTTAGCAATTCCTCTCAATCAATTCAGCAAATGAATTGTCAAAACTGTCAAACTGACAAAAGTCAGATCAGTACAAAAATACAGAAATGAATTGCAAGCAGAGTTGCATTTTGCGATTTTAGACAAATAAATCATATTATGATTCATATCATGATTCTTCAAAGCGACCATTTTAGCCCCGCAGAACTCATTGTCCCCGAATATAATTTGGATAACTCAGCCATTTAACGTCATGGAATGATTTAAATTATAATGAACGTAACTTTAATAGGCTTTTAACTATAAAACTGTTTAAAAATAAAATTATAATAATATGATTAATCATATTATAATTTTATTTTTGAACTTAAAATGTGTATCTACAGTACTTTGTACTGTAGATCACTGACCTCTATAATACACTGGACAGGCTATACCGTACAACTGACCTCTATAATACACTGGACAGGCTATGCCGTACAACTGACCTCTATAATACACTGGACAGGCTATGCCGTACAACTGACCTCTATAATACACTGGACAGGCTATGCCGTACAAAATGACAGCTAATTTTTGTGCCGATTTGAAGCGCCGCGGTGAGCGTACTGTGAACTAATTGCATAGAAAAAAAAACACCATTTGCAAAATAGTAGTTCCAAGTACACTCACTACTGCTTTTACATAGCAATCAGCGCCAATATTATGGCGACTTTCAAATAGGAACATTTTATTGATAGCGATCGCCTGTTCAGTGTATTATAGAGGTCAGTGACAGTAGATACACATTTTTAAAGAGTTTGCCATCAGTCATACCGTCTTATTTGTGATCGAGTTACATTATTAGTCGTCTGAGGCCCAGACGATGTTAATTGTTATCAGCTGAGGGTAGGGTTATCTTACTACATCCGTGACTGTGGTGATAGGAACTATTGTGCTATTATGGTCTCATTTTACTCGACCAGGATAGATTGGACCCTTTGATCGATCGATATGAACATTACTAATGTAAAAGCCTGTCTGTGATGTCTGTCTGTTACCTCATCAGACTTACTACGCGGAACCAATCGAGATGAAATTTGGTTTGGAGATGCTTCGAGTCCTGGGGGTAGTTTTGGACGTGGAAAATGAACATAGGTAGTCGGATTTCTGTAGGAACAAACGTCACGAGCAATACCGAGATATTATCTTAATATATAAAATTCTCGGGTCACAATGTTAGTCACCGTACACCTCCGAAACGGCTTTACTGATTTTTACCAAATTTTATGTGCATATTTAGTAGGTCTGAGAATCGGCTACTGGCTACTTTTATCATTGATAGTGCATAGTGTCAATTAGACTATTGAGTGCGTTAGACGTGTACTGCTTATTGCAATTTCTGCGTTTATCGTAACTTGCTATCGTTCGACCGGCGAGCGCGTGCCGCTGCGCGCCGGTCCTAATCGGGTGATAGATACTAGTGTATGATGAGTGAACAAGAGTCGATGATGTTGGAAGACGAGATTGAGTTGGAGGGTGGAATTGTGGAGCAGGAAGAATTTACTGGTGAAGATTTAACACAAAATTTTGATGAGAACTTACACAATATTAATACAGAATTGGTAGAGGAAAATGATGATGCAGACTGGACATTAGTAGGAAGAGAGAAACGACGGAAGGTGGAAAAAATAGATATATGTGTTTCGAGTACAGAACAATTACCGAAACAATTCGCGTTGGCCAAGTTACTTCATTGTGAAAATATATTGGGAATTAATCGTGTCAAATATATAAATCCCTTTAAAGTTGTAATAACTTTTGATGATATTTCGAGGGCTGAAAAATTATTATCGTGTAAAAACTTTATAAACAAAGGATGGCTTATGCAGAAAACATGGGAAGTCAATTCATCGTTCGGCATTATTAAAAATATTGAGATGGATTTGTCGGAAGAATCTAATTTCCGTAAAAATCCCACCCCGTCTAATTTAGTAATATTAAAATCATGTATTAAGGAATCGCAAAAATTAATACGAAAGGCATCATCTGAAAATTGGCACAAGTTTTGCGACTCTTTAAATGCTGCTTCTTCCTCGCGTGAAGTTTGGACAAAAATGAAATGGTTAAAAGGTAATAAGACGCAAAATTCCTACCTAGACAAAAATAAATGTGAGTTATTATTAAATAATTTGTGCCCTCCATTTGTTACCCCGATAAAACCTCACTTTCGTTTTTTTAATTCTAAATTAGAATCCCCAATAAATTTGCACGAATTAGTTAAATCAATAAAGAGTAGTGATACGGCCCCAGGCACTGACAATATTTCATTTTCCATGTGTAGTTAATAAGTTTCGCGAATATGTCCCAGTCCATGCTAGATTCGGGGTCCCCAGATAGGACTTCTGCCATTTCTAGTATCCTGTCTTCCAGCATTATTCTGGTACATTCCGCTATTACCACAATTGGATCCTCAGATTTTGTGATAAATTTGAGTGTTCCCGTGCGTTTTGTCTCATCCTCGTCCAGAACCACAAATCCGCAGTCGGCACTTAATGCCGCCATATACTGCCCTGTCATCGCCCCGGCAATTATTGTGGAGGTGACATTGTCGTATATGGCAGCTTTTGCATCCTCGAGTCTCACTTCTAACAGCTTTTGATTTTTCCGCTGATAGGCCTGCATGATCTTATTGCAGGTCAAGAGCTTTATGGTCTTGTTTGCTCTTATTATTGCCTGGAACTCGAGGAAGGCATTTATTATATGATCTTCGGGGTTCTGGGCCAGTCTGAGTTTTGGCGGGAGCACTTGCCCGAGATCGGCCCTATATCTTTTGTTTTTATTTGTCGGTGTTTGTGTAGATGGTTCCCTCAAAAAAGCCTCCATTGCTAAAGCCTGCCGATTTGTTTGTGACGAAGCCTTGATCCGAGAAAGGGTGTTTTTATCCTCGATCATTCTTTCACGATGAAGTACTTTTTTGATGGATCCCACAAACGGTTTTAATTTGGCCATTGAGTTTAGAGACTTCTTAATTTCATTTTTATCTCTCTCTTTCTCATCCTCTTTTTTGTCCTCCCGTGATGCTTGGAGTCGTTCACTTGCGGAGGATGAGTTCGCCTTATTGCTGGGTTGGGACGCTGCTGGCTGATCATCACGATTCCTTTTGAGGAAGCTTAGGTCATCCCCTCGGTTCTCGTAGACGATTATCTCATGATGTTCTGAGGCTTTTACTATTCCATAGTAATTTGCAGCCCTGCCTTTGTCCTGTCCCAGTGACATGGCGTCTACGCTGATTATGCGTGGGGTGGTACTGTGTCTTATCCCCATTGCTCCCAACTCCTTCAAAGACGAACATGCCCGTTCAAAGGCTGTTTGCGCGTCCCATTCGAATACTATTATCGTTTTGGTGTCTGATTTCAGTACTCTGCATGGTTGGCCAGCGAAGGTAGTTGTTGGGAGAGCTAAATATACAGATGGTTCAAAAGAACGAATTCATAATAATACGTACCGTATGGGAGCTACTATATATGACCCTCAATCTGATAAATCTTTTAAATGGTCAGTTACTGCTAACATGTCAATTATGTATATTGAACTTATTGCTATTTTTAAGGCGTTGTCTTACATTCAATTAATTAATTTTAATAAATTTGTTATTCTGTCGGACTCTAAAAGTGCCCTACAACACTTGGCTCGGTGTACCTCTTGTGTGAGAGGAACACCGATTGCCTACAGTATTCTAAGAATTTTATTTGAGTTGAAGGCTCGTTCTAAAGAGGTGTTTCTCCAATGGATCCCTTCACATACTGAGTTAGTAGGGAACGATATTGTCGACAGATTGGCAAAAGAAGCTTCTTGTGACCGATGTGAAACCTTTTTTTACTGATTTAATTCCCTTAATAAAAGAAAATTGTTTTAAGTTGTGGCGAGAACATTTTGATGTGAGATCAGTAGAAAAAGGTATCTGGTACAGGACGATGCAGGTCGAGCCATGGAGGATTCCATGGTTTGACAATTTCATTTCCAGTCGGAATACACTCGTCATAGCTTTTAGACTTCGTTCGACTTCGCAAACTTATTTAGTGGAATGTGACCATTCCACTAAATAAGTTTGCACATATGATGAGAAAAGCTCCTCTCTGTACGCAGTGTGATGTAGTTGAGGATGTAATTCATATTTTGTTGGAGTGTGACCGAAACGAGGACTTTCGCTTTGAGCTGATGAGTGTATTATCTGATTTGAAATGCACTGGTACCATTAATACGATCTTGTCTTACCCTATGTCGGAATTATCCATGGCTCTATACCGATTAGTTGAAGTTGGCATACGACGACGGGGATATTCTCAGTAATGTTGTTATAATATATTATATTTTACAATGTCGTTATTTATAGCTAAGCTTTTTTATGTAAGTAATCATTCTTTAAAGTGATATTTTTTGTTATATTTAGAGATTAGTCCAATGAAGCGACATCGTCATGTTTGACAAAGCTTCTAAATAAAAAAAATCATTGATAGTGCATTTGATGAATAAATAATAGTTAATTATTACAACTTGAGACTGACGGCGACCATATTACCTCCTCACACTAAAACCGCGGAACCAATCGAGATGAAATTTGGTTCAGGGCGGGACTGGGATTGCTACCAGCGAGAGATGAGGAAGCCAAACTTCACTCATTTCTAAATGAAATATAACTAAGGAAGGTTTAAGTGGCTAAGGTGTCCCTTGGCCACTTAAATCTTCCTAAGTCTTGGGAAAAATATTAAAAACATTAAAACAATTACTCCTCGATAATACGGTTTATTGATATATTATTTAATTACAATAGATAAGGTTGTAATTACAATACATTGGGAGCCAATGGCGGGATCGCACGCAATGACATCGATGCACCTCTGACCGCTGCATCGGCGATATCGAATCACGGGGGGTTTACACTTTTCAATGTAAGAGCGATTTCGCACTACAACCGATCTGAATCCGATTCGAACCCCTCAGAATACGGTCTGTAAGAGCCGTAGAAGAGCTTAAGGCCGAAGCACATAACCGAAACACATAAATTGCGGCACCACAACGCCAAATTTGGCGAAATTATTTAGTTTTTTAATATGAGTTTTGAATGATTTTGACGCCGATTTTGGCGTTGTTTTTGCCCTCAGTCACTAAATCCGGTTTCTAGTTTCGAAAATCTCTGTATCATCGGTGAATCTCGGATTTGGATCTAATTCAGCGGTACGAAAGCGTTCTTAGGCCCATCACTCTGTACTAAACGCACATCTTATATTCTGTACATATACATAACATCTCATGTTTAATTGCGAATTTTTGTCACCAAAGAAGTTAAAATAATTTTGACATCGAATATGTTATATTGTGCGCTACTATAGGGACGGTATTTCGGCGCCGTACTAATAGCAGCTAACTTCTTCATGGCGATTGGCAAGTGGTTACAAAAGCTTTCAGCGCTCTAAATTCTTATAATGTCCTTTTAATTCCTATAAGTTTAAGATAAAAATGAAATGATCAGTTTCGTGAGGATGAGCACAGCGAAGGCCAAATTAGTTTGGCCTTAGATGTGATGATCCTCACGTGAGTGATCATATCGGACCTCATTAGATGATCATCCCATAACTCGATATCGATATGTTTTTATCTTATATTATATTATACTTAATATTACATTTAATTAATTATAAATATTGTCAACGTATAAAATTAGAATATTCTTAATGTACATTCGCTTAAAATAACGTTGGTTTCCTGTGTATATTAATTAACTCATAATGCATTAAGTTTATAAACGGTAGAAAAAACTGACTTATTCATTTCTTTATTGATTAAATTATAATATTTTGTCTATATTTGCATATAATTATTCAGTAAGACAATAATATCACAGAAACAAAAACCTTTATCGTATTTTTCTTGTATAATGGATAATTAATTGGTTACACTTTGGCATAACTACATATTATTACATTTATATCGACATAAGTATGGATATGTTTTATGATTCATCTAGATTCTAGCGGCTACAATCTAGTATGTCCTGTAGTCTGTTTTTGTTTATTATTCTTCAGCTGTGTTAGACACCGTGGTTCCTGGTTCCCTGTATATTTTCCACAGTCCGTTCTGCTACTTTAACTTGAAGATATATCCTTAACGTGTCGTTAATTATCAACACGTTTGCAGCAGATTTGAAAGACATAGTAACGGATTTTTTTCAAACTATCACTTTTCTTCCGTAACGGCGGCCCTAAGCCTGATGTAAAATATTTCCAAGCGGCCTGCACCTACTTAAAATTACTATCACTTTTATTTATTTCGCTATCTGTATCACAGTCTGGTTCCCTCGAAGCCTGGCTTTATGCTGCGGAACTTCAGGCTCCAGGTTCCGTCGCCATCTTTGGCCTTGTCCTCCTCGGACATGACCTTGTTGATCTCCTGCTGGCTGAGAGTCTTCTCCTCGCAGGGGGTGCCGGGGGTGCCGTGGATGAGGCGGTTGAGGGGGAACTGAAGGCGGTAGACCAGGTAGGAGGAGAGCCAGATGTAGAGCTGGTAGAGGCAGACCTGCCACCACGTCATCACGCCGAACACCGCGTACAGCCACAAATTCGTCGAGAAGAATATCGTGTAGAACCTAAAATAGAAAGACGATAATGTTAACTTATGTAGTCATATTACTAATCCTAAGTTTTTTGGTGTAAGGAGCCCGTCAGCAGGGCAGACGGGTTTGAAGTTATTTTTTTAACGGGCAAGAGGCCCACACATTCCCACCACTACAAATCCTGTGTCGCCAGGATCAACAGTGGTAACCAACCACGACAACCCTTTGATATGATCTCAGGGATGCCCGAGGGACAAGCTAAATCTGTCTTGGGACAACGAAATTAATCAGAAGAAATTTAGGAGGAGTAGGAGATATCCAATTAAGGGTTTGAAGTTAGTGATTAATAAATTATTGTCTCCCTCGTTATCCGCGTGTTTACATAGACATGATTCGATAAAAATATAATAGCAATAACGCAAACTGGCACGAGTTTAAAGCGATAAGACAAAATAATAGATAGTTGATTAAATATGTTATGTTTAGTAAGCCTAAAGAAAAAATCAAATTTTTACGCCCCTTAATATTTCGATATGGTTTCGATGCAATCTTAATATAATCAAACTGCACCACGTAAAATATAATTTTAAACTAACGTCAAATGAAAAAAAAAGACAATTATGTATTTATAGGTCTGAGCTAGATACGAGGATTTGGGACTTTATCAAAGAGACATTGAGAAGGTATAAAATTATAACAGCGACCGACGCACACACCGCACATACCGGCAACGCACCTGCACCACTTCTAATGTTGCGAGTGTCCATGGGCGACGGTAGTTGCTTTCCATCAGGTGACTAGTTTGCTCGTTTACCCCCTAATTTAATATTAAAAAAAACTTGAGAAGTGTCAAGGGACCTGGGAAAAACCTGTAAGTATACATAATATTATACACTCAAAAAAAATATTTAAAAAAGCCATCTAGCCCAGGAACTAACAACGCGTCGCTGTTTATTCTCAAAAAACGCCATCTAGTTGACACACAGGAATACTATCAACGCCCTCTGCCCCTACCATGTAGGTAGTAATAAAAAAGTGTCGTTACTACTTTTTCAGTCTAGCCCAAGGCGCATCGCGCGATTAGGAAGAACATTCCAAAAAATACACTCACACAACAGCGTACGCCACCGCGATGACCCAATACAGCAGCTCCTCGATGAGCCTGCAGGTGGGGTAGGGGCGGGGCTGGAGGAGCGTCTCCACGAGGATCATGACGCCGGTGTTGGTGTGCACGCAGTGGTTGAACCACCAGGGCACCACCTCGTCGAATACCTTCGGGAATACCAGTTCCCGGTCTATCGCGTACACCGTCCAGAACATGTGCGTCACGAACTGAAACGAAAAAAAGTTATATTGAGCTATAGCGTAGATTTTAAAGCGGGTTGGGCTATGAACGCGGCAAATCGATTAAAAACCAAGAGAGACCAGAACTACTTGTACTATTATCTATTCTGTGGAGAGACACGTATCTTCAGTCGGCACATGGCATGTTCGGACGATCAGCCACACTCAGAGATATTTAATGATTACTTAATAACTTTATTATGATGAAGAATTTAGAAAATACTAGCTGTCCCGGCGAACGTTGTTTTGCCATATAAAGTATTTCGCCCATGTTATTTTATTGAAGTAACTAAATAAGTATGGCACCATGGCAACGTCAGTCTCGAGTTGTAATAATTTACTATTATTTATTCAACAAATGCACTTATCAATATAAAAAGTAGCCAGTAGGCGATTCTCAGACCTACTGAATATGCGTATAAAATTTGGTAAAAATCAGCAAACCCGTTTCGGAGGAGTACGGTAAGTGGTAACTAACATAGTGACACGAGAATTTTATATATAAGATACTAGCTGTTGCCCACGACTTCGTCCGCGTGGACTTCAGTTTATAGCGCGCGATGTCAACAAAATTGCTGTCTAAATTTAAATGTAAGATGATTCCACATTCTAAAGAAAGAGTTTTGAGCAAGCGTCAGCGCGATGTAGGAGACGCACGGCGCCATCTATTATGAATTTTTGGAACTAAATTAATTTGAATAAATTTACGCATTTACACCCCGTTACAACCCCTTTTTCCAGTAAAAAAGTAGCCTATGTCCTTTCTCAGGCTTTAGACTATATGTATACAAAATTTCATTACAATCGGTTCGATAGTTTTGGCGTGAAAGCGAGACGACAGACAGACAGACAGAGATACTTTCGCATTTATAATATTAGTATAGATTATGTATATTTTTATGAAAAACTTTTTTACAATTTTGTAAAGTAATCATTAAAGTTAAAATATATTATTCTGTCCACTTACCATGGTGAAGGGGACGACCATGCCGCAGAAGATGATGTCCCTCCAGTAGCGGACGCGCTGGGCGAGCCGCCCGCCGCTGTGCTCCAGCCACTCCAGCATGTCGTACAGCACTGACAGAGACAGGAACATTATTTGGAACGACTGTAACAAGAGATTTGATTTTATGTAATCTGTTTCGCTCAAAGGTGTTGCCGTAATTTCGTGCGGAAATTCGTTTCTTTCCGAAATTCAACAGAATTCTGGCAGAAATACACGTTTTCGCATTTACAATATTAGTATAGACTATACAATAGGAGCCATGTCACTAATAAATGAGCTAAGAAATAACGAACACGTTGTCACAGTATTATTTTAAGAATGTAACTTGTATCTTAAAACAAAAATTGCAAATGACTTGAAAAAATATAATAATGGGATCAACTTAACTTAATCGATAAGTTGAGATAACCATGCCAAGGTGCTGTAAAATTTCGCACATATTGATAATTATTTAAGTTATTGGACACATTTTATTACTATGTTAAAAAAGCTTATAACTAAAATGACAAGTATTTTATTATTGCTATAAGTTACAGTACAGTCTTCCTCATGATATTTTCTCATTGAAACAATGCAAGTTTGATAATAACAATAATAATTAATTTGTTCATAAAAACCTCATTCATTATACTTTGTATCTTTCATTCCATCACAACTTACGAGACGATAATTACAACCTTACGTTTCTCGAGTTTCCTTGTCTATAAGAACTTGCAACTTCTAAGTTATACCACAGAATATATTATAATTTATAACAAGTACCTTACAGAGAAAAAATCATGAGCGGAATGCGAACATCCTTTATTATCGGATTGTGCTAAGGCCTAAGCCCAGCCGATACGATACATTAAGTTATTATAACTAATATTAACCGAGCATAATCCTACCAAATAACATAAAGCTGGTGACATTCCAAAATATGCCGCAAGCGACGAGACCGACAAAAATTTAAAATAAAATACCACTTTAAGACGTCATAGGCTGTAGGTTTCATTTTCAGCCGACATTGGCGACCCATGCCGTCGCTGCTTTGTAAGTATTGGTTGGTACTACTAATATTATAATATATTCTGTGGTATTAGCGGAGAAAAATGATAAGGCTATGAAGTGGCGTCTTGTATGAATTTTTGTCGGTCGTTTGGAATGTTGCCTTAAGAGGATACACCAGGGGCTAGAGAAATGAAAAAAAGTACGTGTAATATCTATAGCTGTCTCCCTTACCTCAAGCCTATACCGCAGAACGCGATAGAGACAACTGCAGAAAATAAACGATTCGTTGTCCCCTGATTCCTTCTCCAAAGCTTAACCGATTTAAGTACTTTTTAACCCCCGACAAAAAAGAGAGGTGTTAAAATTTTGACGTGTCTGTCTGTGTGTCTTTTTGTCTGTGTGTGTATCTGTCCGTGGCATCGTAGCATCCAAACGGGTGGACCGATTTTTTTGTTTGAAAGCTGACATGATCGAGAGTGTTCTTAGCTATATTTCATCATCATCAGCCTGCTCTGTGCTGGACAATCATTGTTTATCTGGTTCATGAAAGGCCGTTAGAAACTTGTAGTCGTTTGATGGGTTTTATATTTCATTCTAGTTCGTGACATTTGTGAATATACGATAGACGTATACACATAATATTGGAAAGTTGACCTGGTGCTGCAGCATCACTTGGTAATCAATAGAATATCCAACTCCTCGCCAACTTAGAGCAGAGGTTTCGTGTTTGGGCTCATTTTAATTGCGACAACCAGTAAGAAGTAGATAAGCAGTAAATATTTACATGCTGCTGCTGCAGCATCACCTGGATTCTATAGGAACCGAGCTTCGTATGAACCCAAAGTGGAGGTTTCATGTTTGGGCTCATATTAACGGCCTCATCGAAAAGGACATTGATGGATGGTAATTACGTTGATAGGAATTATTCTACACTATAACCAACGCAAGTTTAAAAAGTATGTAATAAACTTAAATTAAGAAATTAAAAAAAAAAACCGGCCAAGTGCGAGTCGGACTCGCGCACCGAGGGTTCCGTACAAACCTGCAAGGTTTACAAAGTTCGTTCATTACGACAATCGAGTCATAACTATGGTATTTTTATTGCAAAATGAAATTTATAACAAAATTTAAGGTTTTCGGAATTTTTCCTTTATGTGTGCTATAAAACGTTGCTTCATGCCAAATTTCAAGATTCTAGGTCGACTGGAAGTACCCTTTAGGTTTTGATTCCCTTGCGAGTACTTGCGAGTTTCAAAATATGCAGCTTAAATTGCTGTTTCTTTTGATTGCGTTGACATAGAAGTTTGATTTTGTTACAGCTTAAAGGTATTATAGACCTGAGTATTTGGTATGAATTTCAATTTAATACCTTTACGCGTTTATGAGGAAATGGGTAGTAAGTTTAAAATTATTTAAAAAAAATATATTATGTGATGTAACTAAAAATTTATGGTTTTCGTAATTTTTCCTTTATCTATGCTATAAGACGTTGCTTCGTACCAAATTTCAAGATTCTGAGTTCACGGGAAGCACCCTGTAGGTTTTGATTCCCTTGCAAGTGTCGAAAATTTGCGGCATAAACGGCTGTATCTTTTGATTGCGTTGGCTTAGAAGTTTGATTTTTTTACAGCTTCAAGGGACAGTAGACCTGAGTAATTGATATAAATTTCAGCTTCATACCTCTACGCGTTCCTGAGAAAAAGGGTCTTGACAGACGGACAGACGGACAACAAAGTGATCCTATAAGGGTTCCGTTTTTTCCTTTTGAGGTACGGAACCCTAAAAAACCCCGCCAAACAACTTTAAAAAGTAATGAAATAATATTTACTGTTCAAATATGAGTTCAAATAATTTCTAACTTGTGTAAAGTAATATTTTAATCCATAATTGTTGTCAAGGTGTGTCGGGGGACCGCTAATGTCTATGTTTGATTTCACATAACAATTAACAAGTTTGGATCAATTCACAGCGAACTGAATCGTGATAATCATCGACTTGGCGGTTGTAGGGTGTAGTGTACTTGGCGGTCCCCCGACACACCTTGACAACAATTATGGACTAAAATATTACTTTACACAAGTTAGGAATTATTTGAACTTAAAGGCAGTAAATATTATTTCATTACTTTTTAAAGTTGTTTGGCGGGTTTTTTTTTAATTTCTTAATTTAATTTTATTTAATAACTAGCTGACCCAGCAAACGTTGTTTTCCCATATAAACCGGGGATGAACAATGATTATATTACTAAAATGGCTATAAAAAATAGGGGTTGGTGACAAAAAAGTAAAAATTTAGGGTTGTATGTATTTTTGTATGTTGTATCTTAAAAAAATAGAAATTAAAAATTTTGTCAAAAAAATAAAAAATAAATGTAGGGGTGGACTACCCCTAACATTTAGGGGGATGAAAAATAGATGTTGGCCGATTCTCATAGATACCGGATAAGCACAAAAAATTTCATCAAAATCGGTCAAGCCGTTTCGGAGGAATATGGCAACGAAAACTGTGACACGAGAATTTTATATATTAGATAATTTAAACTACATCTCAGTTTGTTCAATCTTAACGAAGCAATTGTTTAGTGTGGAAGAATTTTTAATGACAGGCTTAGAATAGAATAGTTAGCAGGAAATTAATTAAAGCAATAATAACAGTTTATTGTAACCGCATAATTATTAGACGGAGAAGAGATAAGTTAATTATGTTTATGGAGGTGATACGACGTGATATGACCAACACTATTAGTGCATAGACTTTGTTCCTCTCATCGTAAGCCATTGGGCTTGCTGAAGGTATACTTCGACGCCAGCTTCGAGAAATCAGAGCCAGTCCTTCTACGTACCTAGCATTTTTACCGACTTCCAAAAAAGGGGTTACAGGATATTCCACGTGGGTTATTTTTAATCGCATTTCAGTTAATAATATTGACTTACATTACATAATATCATTATCGCATGCATCATGTTTAACAGGGCATTTCGATCAAGAATGTAAATTGTTTTCATGTTCATTAACAGTGATTTAGTGGTTTGAATCACAATACATTTCACAGTTTTTTTTAAAGGATAAAGGAATAAAGGTTACTTTTGTAACCTGCGGCCCATGCTTGCGGCCCATGGATAGCCACGCCTAGAACATGGGATCTTTGTATACCTTTGCAACAGATAATAATAATCAATCCTGTTTAGACAAGTAGGGATAGTGGACCCTAGAAAATTTATGCTGCCTGCATGCATGCAAGCATGCAGAGTTTAAATTTAAACTGTTTTCTTTACGTACTTCATAAAGTACCTAAAGAAAACAGCTTAAATTAAGCTCCGAAAGCTCTTATCGATAAGACAAAAAAGTTTATGCAACTTTAGGTACTGTCTCTGGGTTCACTGTCCATGTGCATCACGTGCACCTCTCGTGGTCAGTCCCGTGAGGTCTACTATTACTTATCAGTGACCATAGTGACCAGCACGAGACACTCTTTGGCCCGGTCAGTGACCGCGTCACGTGACGATAACAACCCCGCTGCAAGTCCAAACATCGTGCGACCCAAATGTCGCAACCATGGGTATGAATTATGAAGCGGGGTATCGTTGATATTGTGGTAGCAATTCTGGGTTACACATTTACTCCCTGTGCAATTTAGAGTGAGAGTTTGTATCTTCAAGGGGCTGGGGGCAATTTTTTATTAATAAAATGTTATACATCTACGTTCAAAATTCGCAATACAATGTAGTAGTATAATAAGAGGAAATTCGTGGCACCAACCCCAACCATATCGTTCAATTTATGAGCAGTATTGGGTTGGGGATGATACTCTAGTGTGAAGGAGTCACAATAGATCCTCATGGGTCGCAGTGACGTCAGGGCTACAGTGACCTGCCTTCTTTAAAAAAAAAAAAAAAAAGTATAATAATAATAATAATATCTATGGACGCTTCACACCACGTCAGCCTGGCCCCGTGGTAAGTACCTGAAGGACTTGTGTTACGGGTACCAGACAACGGAAATATATTTAATACTTTTATACTATTCATAATATATTTAAGATTTTTATTATATGATACACATATTTAATACACATCCATGACCCAGGAACTTCGAAAACTTTTTGTTCCGTCGGCGGGATTCGAACCCGCGACCCACGGCTTGAGCTACCAACGCGCTTACCACTGAGCCACAGAGGTCGTCATATGTAGTATGTATGTACTGGTGTACCTAAATACACTCCACAAAATATTAACTACAGATTTCGTCCTAAATGAGCTATTTTTTGGAAAATTGATTTTTTCAACTAACAATACAGTTTTGGTTTTGATCAAAATCGAGCTTGTCACTGCTTTTCATTATCGCTGTCTTCTGTAGTTTCGACGGTATAGTAAGAGTTATGACAGACACAACACATACAGAATACAGATCCTGTACTAATCTGATAAGACATTGGGTAATTAACTATCAATTTATTGATAAAAATACTGCGACCTTATTATTGAGGTCACAATATTATGTCGCATCCGTGTACATCTAGTCACGCAATTGAACACATGATAATTTCGCAAAGAAATGTATATGATTTCGTTCATTTAAGGCACGTAAATACTAGTACTAGTGCTTAATCATACTGCATTAGCTCGTGTCGGCAGCGAAGTGATAAACTAAATTTTGAAGATTCAACCAAACAATGTGTTTGACGATGGTCTAACATTTGATAAGAATACAATTATCAGGTCTTATAATATTGAAACTGCATCGACAGAAGCATATCGGAACTGTTTGATTATTTATTTAGCTGAATTGACTTACTTGGTACCTACACTGGATATGTATATGATGGATATAAAGAAATTATCCAGCAATTATAAAATATAAACGTGCATCCATTACCTGATTACAGTTACTCTATCAATGATCAGTATTCTGCAGAATTTAATATAATACTAGCTAGCTGTCCGGCAAACGTTGTTTTGCCATATAAAGTATTTCGCCCATATTATTTTATTGAAGTGACTAAACAAGTATGGCACCATGGCAACGTCCAACGCTATCCCGTCGCACAAACAATGGTCGCCGTCAGTCTCGAGTTGCAATAAATTACTATTATTTATTCGACAAATGCACTTATTTAAAAAAAGTAGCCAGTAGCCGATTCTCAGACCTACTGAATATGCATATAAAATTTGATGAAAATCAGTAAAGCCGTTTCGGAGGAGTACGGTAACTAACATTGTGACACGAGAATTTTATATATAAGAAGATTTATATTGATTATAATATTACATTCTATCGTCGGCTGTACCTACCTATAGGTATAAAAGTACTATCAGAGAATTTGATTCCTATGCAAATCGGGGACCTAAGTAGTTTGGTTGCGTTACGTCAAACCCAGCTGACAGATCACAATTAACATTGAATTGACATATTCGACCAAATAACGTTGGTCTGTCAATCGCATAGGAATCAATTTCCTTGATGGTACATCAGTGATTACCTTCTATAATCTGTGGTGATTACACACTGGCCGCGCGGCCGCGTGCTTAGATCTGTCATCACACGAACACATCACGCGATCACATCTCATCATCATCATCATAATTGTCATCTTGTTTCATCTACAGATAATACGATACGATAATGCCTTACATTTAAGAAGACGTGAGTGGAAGAATCAAATAAGTAACATTTCGTAACATACGGACAATAACTCATTTTTCCCTCATTATTTTATTAAACCTTGTAATTTATCTACTTCATAACCTAGCTAATATATCTGGCTACACATATAATCCACAGTTTTTCTATTTCAAATAATTCTACCGGCACTAAAGCCTCCATTTAAACAAAAAAACGTTTTTTTTTTTCATGTTACTTAGCTGATTCTTCCACTTACGTCTTGTTAATTTCAGACTTTCTTATATACCTTAAACAAAACAATTATAATTTAAAGAAATTAATACTTATCCTAAATCGATTAGGTATGAGTCGACTTAACCGATAGCAACATAAACAGTCCGAAATTGGAATTAATAACGAAATGTGAAAAACTCTTTTAGCTATTTTACCTACTTAACTGCTGTATACAGATGAATAACTAAAGCTATAACAACAATACACTTTTACACAAATTAGTAAGAACCGCAAACATAATAAGTAACTGCAAACTTTTTAACCGCACCGAGGGTACTTACGAAATTCCAGCCGGTGAGGTAGGCGGATCTGTACGTGTAGAGGTTCCTGATCTCCGGGCGGGGGTGGGAGAGCAGGTCCAGGGAGACGGCGTACAGGCCGATGTAGCCGTGGTGCAGCAGACCCAGCAGGTGGAACACCGTCCGCCAGTACAGCCGCGCATCACTCCGGTCGAACAGCTTCTCATTCTCCGTGATCAGGAAACACAGGACGTTGTAGAATATGTTGCTATCCCGCCACAGCTCCTCCATTTTTTACTTATTTTTAAGTATTATAAGCTAATATTTAATTATTCTAAATTATTGTATAATATAGTAACTATTTCTAAACTCCTAACTTATCTATCTAACAGCTCCCGTTCTTTCGGGCGCTTGTTATGGAATTCGAAAATCGAACGAAAGCGATACGACGGGTACCCGTGTTGCCATACTGGCAAATAAAATTGCCCACAATCTCCCCTGTAATTTTAACCCAATAGTTATTGAAAATAATAATTTATTATGTAAAATGAAATGAAATTATATATTATGTAACATTTTTTTAATATTTTACGTTTGTATTGTTTTTAATTACGGGTATAAATAGCTAGTAAGCTATTGTTCTAGTACCTTAACGAGATAATGGGTTAGACTTATCATAATTATATATGGACTTATATATTATGTTAGCACTTAAAATTATCATAGTAACTAAATTATTAGATAATAATTATTATTTAAATATTTGACATCTTTTACGACTTACCTAAAAATACTATTATAATATCTTCACTTGTCTCTTAAACAAACATTTTTACATATCAAAAATACCAAGTAACATCGTCCCGTAAAATATTACAAAAATACATTATAAATAGTAATATAATCTACACAAAAAATATCTTACGACAAGACTGCGATTTAATTGACTTTTGCCCATTTTTGCGCTACAGAGGCACAACAGAGGACTGACAACACTAACGGTTGTGTAACATATCGGCTTTGATGATAAGAGTAATACTTAATTTTAATTTTTGTTTATTTAAACTGTTTGTATAATTAACTAATTAGTTTCCTTTTTTGGTTCATTGGCATTACTCGCAAATATTAAAGAATGTTGAGTAAGTACACAACAAAGCTGTTAAGAAAAATTTATCAGTTCTCAGAAAAGCTTAATTTGAACAAAATTAGTAGAAATTGTACATTCTTCAGATAATATTTGTATTGGGACTGGAGCCCAATTTTCAATTATTCTAAACTTAAAAAATATTAAGATGTTGGTTTTAACAAGGACCGCAATATTCTAAGGAGTGAAAAGGACTGATTTAATGTCTTTTTCTGCAGCCCAATTTTTCTTTTGTTTTGGAGTTTTAGGGCTAGTTCGTTTATTATAATATCCTACTCTATAGACTGAGTTGTATTTCTTGTTACAAAAAAATCCTACCTTTTGATAAAAGTTCGAGTGATTTTAGTAAATCCAGATGAAACGCAAGCCGTTTTTAAGGTTCTGTAGCCAAATGACAAAAAACGGAACCCTTATTTTTTAATAATAATAAATTATTAATAATAAAAATAAAATAAATACTTATTTAAGGGGGGCTTCCATACAAAACACACAATTTTTCCCAACTTTCGCTCAATAACGGTACGACCATTCGTGTGCGAGTCCGACTCAGACTTGGCCGATTTTTTTATTTTATTAACTCCAGCACAAGAGACAATTTCTTAGTGATACTATGGTCAATCTCCTAGACTCATAAAAAGCAACCGTCCGCATTTGCCAGATTGCATTGCTGGAATACAAAATGGTTTAACATCACAAAGACCAACGTGATGGAAATCTGCACTGTTTGGTCGGTTTCTAGAGGCCGGTTGCTCTCTTGGAGCCTTTATACTGGTTGCATCGACTTAACATTGGATTGCTTTGACCAGATTATTTATGTTTCTATTATAATTCTATCTATTGTGTCTAGAACAAGTAGCGATGAGAAGATTTGAGAGATTTTCTAGTAAGTTGGATGGCAGAAAAAAAACTTCAATTTGCAAAGAACAAGGGGCCTAATAGACATACTGACTGATTTAGTGACGAAATGGCGGATCACCTTTGTCAATCTGTCACTTTTGGCGGCACTCAGAGACATTTAATTATGATTTACCTCAATTTAATGAAGAGTTTGCCAGGTAATATATTGGGCTTATTTCAAAACGTTCATTTAATCACATTTAATAATTAATGTTCGTTTCTGAGTGCGGCAGTCAGAGACATTTAATGATGATTAAATTTCAAGTTAGTGAAGAGTTTGACAGATAATGTATGGGAGTATGGGGCTTATGTCAAAATCTTCATTTAATTACAGTTAAGGGCGAAGCCAACCGAGCGTAATTTGTGACTTGTGAGTCGCAGAATTTCTGCCGGGCAGAATTTTGTTGCATTCAGTTTCATACAAAAGTCCTGTTTGATTCACACGAGCGTAATTTTATGAGTCGCGATTTGTATGAAAAAAATTCTGCCCGGCAGAAATTCTGCGACTCACAAGTCACAAATTACGTTTGGCTTCGCCCTAAGTCGGTGGCAGTTTGTCTGTTCTTACTGAAAGAAACCGTTTCTATCCAACCATGCCGACTGTCAATTTTTTCAGGAGTTGCAGTGGTGGGAGTACGTGATAGGCCTTTTGCTCGTTAAAAAAAATGCGGACTGTCAGAACTGAAATAACCATAGACTTAATATATACTGTCGAACTATGAACATTGTACAGTCTGTACTCACGTGGTTCCAGTTCGTGAAGTAGAACCCTGACAACTTCACACTCCTCACCACCACGGGGTCGGTCTCGCCCTCACGGACACCGTACATTATGCCGAATACACCGAAGTGGAACACGAAGAGATTGACGAGCAAGTAGCAAGCGTGAAAAATTAGGAGAATATTCGATTTTTGGCATTTACTTTTATCTTTATCATTTTTTCGTTTTAAAAACATTTTAGGAGATGTGCAAGGCGAGGAGTACAACAAAAGTTTAATTCAATAAATAAGTGTAGTTGTACAAGGCTATGGATATAATAGCAGTAGTGACGATGTTGTTATATAGAAATAAGTCATGTGGTGTGAGGTTTAGTTTCAGGTACAGTAGATCTTAATATCTTGTAACATAATATTCATGTTGGTTCAGGGCTCTCCGGTTAAACAAAATACTTTTTAAGGTCCAAAGGCTTAAACATACAAGTAAAGCGGGGAATTGACTACCGGACCGCCCGTCACGGGCAGGTCTGTCGCATGTCTGCTCGTCAATTCCTAGGTACGGGCACAGACATGCCCGTTGGCCCGTACTCGCAGCCTGTCCGCGAGATCGCATTTTTCCCGCGCGGGCACGGGCAAGTCTGTACATGAATACGGCGGCCCGCCGTCATTCGCGCCTTGGAGAGCGACTGGACTACTGGAGTGCACTTAAAATATTATTGTAAATAAATTATAAATAAAAAACTTTTTGAAAAAAAAAGCTTTTATTTAAATAAGCTAAAAAGAATAAAATAAATTTCTCCTTAAAATGTTTAACTTTTAAGTTAAAATCCCCAATGTATTATACAATTTGCATGATAATAAAAGCTTGTCGCGACTATAGTTGCAAAACTTCTGAAAAATTCCGAATAATTCCGGAATACTTCTGGGAAAGTTTCTATAAATTTGAATTATTCAAAATGAATTTAATAAAAAAAATATGAATTTTTATTTATGCTGAAAAATCGTATTTTGCATCAATCATCGATCGCCGCCGCGCATAGAGCGTCGCCCGCCGGCCGCTGTCACCGCTTCGCACGCGCCGACTGCCACGGCGAAATATTCGACGGAAACATTCGATTGCGGGGTACGAATCTTTCCGCGGGGTGAGGGAAAACTTCTCCGGGGAGCATCTCCCTTCCGCGCCGCCGTCGCCCGCTCGCACGACTCGCTCGCCCGTACGAGCGGGCGACGGCGGTGCGGAAGGGAGATGCTCCCCGGAGAAGTTTTCCCTCACCCCGCGGAAAGATTCGTACCCCGCAATCGAATGTTTCCGTCGAATATTTCGCCGGAATAATTCAATGGAAATATACGTGTTTGTTTGTGGTTTGTGGTGGTTGAGTGAATTATTTGTTCAGTGGCACATTACGTAGGTACTTAAGTAAAATATAAATTGTTTATCTATACCTACTTCTAGGTTTAATATTATAAATGCGAAAATGCGTCTGTTTGCCTGTCTGTCTGTTACCTCTTCACGCTCGAACCGCTGAACCGATTTGGCTGAAAATTGACATGGAAATACTTTGAGTTCCGAGAAAGGACATAGGATAGTTTTTATCCCGGAAAAATGTACGGTTCCGGCGCGATAAACGAATTTTGGCGCAACGGAGTTGCGGGCGTCATCTAGTTTTATCATAAATTAGTAATGGCCAATAGGATTGATTAATCTATACTTACCTACTTATTACTTACTTATATCCATACTATCCATACTGATATATCCTATTGTAAGTAAATCAGAATAAAAACCATAAAAAATAAACGAACTTATATGATTAGGTATTATCAAAGAAAAGTAACAAGCCGTTACCAGCCGCTATTTATCGCTAGTAATGATAATAAGCCAAAAAAGCCGTTTCTCGCCGCTTGGCTAATAATGTTAGTAACCGGCATCACATATTCTTAGATACACAACTAAAGATAAATAGTTTACAACTTCCAAGCGCAATTTTCCTCGTTATTTTTGACAGTTGAAATATTCCCAAAGTTTCGGAATATTTCGGAATACTTCCGAAGTATTCGACGGGAATAATTCGGAATCTTTCCCGCCAGCATCTATAGTCGCGACTCGCAAGACTTAACAATCTATCAGTACTTGATAAATTTATTTAAATAAAAATATAATATTAATTTACTCAGTTATATTGGTACTACATAATATAGTTTATTTACAAATCGTGCGACAAGCTTTTATTATCATGCAAATTGTATAATACATTGAGGATTTTAACTTAAAAGTTAAAAATTTTAAGGAGAAATTTATTTTATTCTTTTTAGACTATTTAAATAAAAGCTTTTTTTCAAAAAGTTTTTTGTTTATAATTTATTTTTTGTTTTTTAGTTATCTCTGGCTAGATTTCTTAGTCTGTTTGATAGTACATAATATTTTGTTTTGTTTCAAGAATTTGTTAAAATCTGATTAACTTAAGTCCTTAAGAAATTGTACTCGACTTTGAGTAGTGAAAAATCTATATTTAGCGAGTTCTATTCCGTTTATTTCTGCATGACTAAAAAGTTAAATTTAATTTAACAAAAGTGACCGGCTTAATCAACCGGGCTTTTCTGAAACACGGCTGGATTTGACTTGAAGTCACGTCACGTTATTTCACGTCACGTCACGTGACGTCACGTAAAATGTAATAAAGTCATGACACGACACGTAACGTCACGTCACGTTACGACACGTACCTTCACGTCACAATACGACACGTCACGACACGACACGTCACGACACGACACGACACGACACGACACGTCACGACACGACACGACACGACACGACACGACACGACACGACACGACACGACACGACACGACACGACACGACACGACACGACACGACACGACACGACACGACACGACACGACACGACACGACACGACACGACACGACACGACACGACACGACACGACACGACACGACACGACACGACACGACACGACACGACACGACACGACACGACACGACACGACACGACACGACACGACACGACACGACCCGACCCGACCCGACCCGACCCGACCCGACCCGACACGGCACGGCACGGCACGGCACGGCACGGCACGGCACGGCACGGCACGGCACGGCACGGCACGGCACGGCACGGCACGGCACGGTACGGCACGGCACGGCACGGCACGGCACGGCACGGCACGGCACGGCACGGCACGGCACGGCACGGCACGACACGACACGACACGACACGACACGACACGACACGACACGACACGACACGACACGACACGACACGACACGACACGACACGACACGACACGACACGACACGACACGACACGACACGACACGACACGACACGACACGACACGACACGACACGACACGACACGACACGACACGACACGACACGACACGACACGACACGACACGACACGACACGACACGACACGACACGACACGACACGACACGACACGACACGACACGACACGACACGACACGACACGACACGACACGACACGACACGACACGACACGACACGACACGACACGACACGACACGACACGACACGATACGATACGACACGACACGACACGACACGACACGACACGACACGACACGATACGACACGACTTGACTATTACTTTTCAATTTACTCTCAATGAGCCCTTTTGTTTGATACCCATATTGCGGAAGTGCATTAAAAATAACTATTCCCGTATCTTGGATGTGTCGCCATATTGGATGTAGAATGACATTACATTCGTTTTCGAGTTACTTTCAAAAAGCCCTTTCATTTAATATCCATATTGTAGGACTGCATAGAAAATAATTATTTCGCTATCTTGGATGAGCGTCCATATTGAACCTATGTAGAATGACATTACATAATACATTCGTTTCCGAGTTATTCTCAATGAGCCCTTTCATTTGATACCCATATTGCAGAAGTGCATTAAAAATAACTGTTCCCGTATCTTGGATGTGCCGCCATATTGGATGTAGAATGACATTAAATTCGTTTTCGAGTTACTCTCAAAAAGCCCTTTCATTTAAAATCCATATTGTATAATCGAAAATAACTATTTCGTCATCTTGGATGAGCGTCCATATTGAACCTATGTAGAATGACATTACATTCGTTTCCGAGTTATTCTCAATGAGCCCTTTCATTTGATACCCATATTGCAGAGTGTATTAAAAATAACTATTCCTGTATCTTGGATCTGCCGCCATATTGGATGTAAAATGACATTACATATTTTGTTTTCGAGTTACTCTCAAAAAGCCCTTTCATTTAATATCCATATTGTAGGACTGCATCGAAAATAACTATTTCGCCATCTTGGATTGTCGGCCATATGGGATTTAGAGTGATGCCACATACCATATCGTGTATTGTCATCCAAACGAAACGTGTATGCAAAATTTCAGCTTAATAGGTTAAATATATCTGCTTCAAAATTGAGTTCCCAGATTTCACCCGAACATACATACTTACATACATACAGAGCAAGTTAAATAAAAGCTTTTAAAAATACAAACACACTTAGGAAAGAAAGAACAAAAACAATTTTGACATTCGTTTATTTCCATTTACCTGTCTACCGTATCCTTATTTGTAGAAAGTTAAAAGCAAGGATTACATGAACACCGATCTACGTAATGCCGCTAATACAGCGAATTTATTGAAAAATCCAAAGGAATCAATGCCGATGCTGATCTATCATTTGTTTCAAAGAAGATTGAGTCCATGAGTCCACGACCGAGCTGCAGCCCTCTATCTATTCGACTGACTTGCCTGTTCTGTGTGTGTTCAATAGGGGCAAGCGGCAGACTTGTGCCAGACCGAGCGGCCCGCGGGCAGCCCGGTAGTGAATTCCCCGCTTAAGCAATAAGAGAAAAACTTAAGGAGGGCCTAGGCCTTGTTGATTTTGTATCTGAACTCAGTATAGAAATATTTTTACATAATACTAGCTGTCCCGGCAAACGTTGCTTTGCCATAATATAAATCAAGTATTTCGCCCATATTATTTTATTGAAGTGACTAAATAAGTATGTTACCATGACAACGTCCATCGCTATCCCGTCACACAAACAATGGTCGCCGTCAGACTCGTGTTGTAATAATTTACTATTATTTATTCAACAAATGCACTTATCAATATAAAAAGTACCCAGTAGCCGATTCTCAGACCCGCTGAATATGCATATGAAATTCGGTTGAAATCAGTAAAGCCGTTTCGGAGGAGAACGGGGCCTAACATTGTGACACGAGAATTTTATCTATATATAAGATTATCTGTGTTATATATTATAAGATTATGTGTTTTATTAATTATTATTTAAAATATCATCAGTGTACACATTTGAAGTATGTTTATACAATATACACGTAGCAAGTTATTAAGCTAATGTACCTGAAACCTAGCCCGACACCACATGACTTACATTTAAGTGTTTTAAGTAACTAATTTATTTTTAATTTTATTTACTAAATTACCAATACTTCTAAAAGTACTTGTGAATAAAGATACAGAATAGCATTACCTACTCTATAATATTATCTTTTAAATGCCAAATTTATAAAAACATTAAGAAAATACGCACGTATATTTGCATTTCACCTTTTTCCTAATATCAAGTACGTGACATTAGTTGATTTTAAGATTTCTTTGGATTTTATGGCCCAGAGTCAGTTTATTCTGACCACGAGTCATTTTACTTGCGCTCACCGCACTACGGTCAATTTTCGCATTGTTTAAGTTATTACGATAATGACTATGCTGTTACTGAAGGAATTCTGCAGAAAATTATGTGAAAACCCGAGACGTTACTGTGATGTGATTTGTGACGTGCTATTATGTATCACCTCTTCCCAGGCGCGGTCCGAAGGGGGAGGTCACAGGAGACATGACCCCCCCCCCCCAAGTCTAAGCTCAAATTGAAAAATCTCAAAATCTTGCCAAATAATAAAAGGAAGTTTCTAGTAGTTTCTAGCTATCCCCAACCCATAAAGTTAATAAACCTAAGGTATATTAACTTTATGGTCCAACCTTAGACAGCTGTCAATTCAGAACCGTCCGAGGGCGCAGATAAAAAAAAATTTTTTTTTATTAAATAATGGGGCAAACGAGCAAACGGGTCACCTGATGGTAAGCAACTACCGTCGCCCATGGACACTCGCAACATCAGAAGAGCTGCAGGTGCGTTGCCGGCCTTTTAAGAGGGAATACGCTCTTTTCTTGAAGGTTTGCAGGTCGTATCGGTCCGGAAATACTGCTGGTGACAGTTCATTCCAGAGTTTTACAGTGCGCGGCAGAAAGTTACGCGAAAAACGCACTGTGGAAGACTGCCACTCATCAAGGTGATGAAGATGGTATGTTTTTCGCGTGGGACGATAGCGAAAAGTTGCAGGTGGTATGATTCCGAACAATTCCTCAGAGCACTCCCCGTGATACAACCGATAGAGGATGCAGAGTGAAGCTACATCTCGGCGTAATTCCAGGGGGTCCAAGCTGTTTGAAACACTGTGGCAGTCAACAATTCGAGCAGCCCTTCGTTGGATACGATCCAGAGGGAGCAGTTGGTATTTTGGCGCCTCTGCCCAGAGATGAGAACAATATTCCATATGAGGCCGAACCTGCGCCTTGTATAGTTGTAGGCGTTGGTCCGGACTGAAGTACTGTCTCGCTCTGTTAAGAACGCCAAGCTTCTTCGAGGCTAATTTGGCCTTACCCTCAAGATGATATCGGAACTAGACTTCACTCGATATGTTTACGCCAAGTATCTCAATGCTAGGGGAGATGGTTAAAGATGTGCCCTCGAAACGAGGATAAACGACCATTGGTGACTTTTTAGGGGTGAACGCGCAGATTTGTGTCTTGGTGGGGTTGAATTGGACTAAGTTACGTCTACCCCATTCAGAGACCTTCTCCAATGAATTCTCCACCTTAGACACGTTCGTTCGTTTCGACTCTCAGTGACATATATATACAATCATAGTAAGTGAGTGACCCCCCCCTCCCCCACCCAAAATTTCAGGCTGCGACCGCCTCTTCCTCGTCAAAACATTTTCAAAATAAGCTCGTACATTGAAAGAAAAGTTACAGACAACTTCTAGTGATATTGAATTAAATATTAGTGATTATTTTATTATATTTTTATTTATTATATTTGTACGACTCTAAAAACGAAAGTATACGTGAAGCCCGTAAACGATATCCCACCAAAACATTAAAATATCTAAAAAGGAGCCAAGCAAAATATTGCATAGCCATGCAATATATCTTTCGTAAAAAGTTTTCAGATCACATTCAAGTCAAGCCTTCAACTTATTTTGTAATTTAAATCAACATTAAGTGAATTTATCAATAGTTTTCTTTATTTTATAATTATTATAGTGGCTCTATAATAGTATAAGGTTTTAACCAGGTACACTAGAACTTAACCGTTTGCTCGTTTGCCCCCTTATTTCATAAAAAAAAAGAATAGTGATGCTTCCATCGCAGATCCTTCTAGACTCCAACTTTCAGGTGCGAGTGCGAAACCCGCGTCGGACATTACACTGTTGTAACTTGCTAGCTACTGGAGCCAGTCGAGCGGCGCCGCTGTTGCAACTGGGATCACTGGCAAGTGTTCTATAGTTTAGTATAATCCATACTAACACATATTGTAAGTGTGAAAGTGTGTCTGCCTGTCTGTTAGTTGTTAGGTACCTTTTCACAAATCTCTGAATCGATTTTGCTGTTCGGTCTGGAGATACTTTGAGTCCCGGGAAAGGACAAAGGATACTTTTTATCCCCCCGAAAATTTTAGGGATATCGCGCGATAAACGTATTTTGGCGCAACGGAGTCCCGGGCTTCATCTAATAATTATTATTTTGCTAAATGACGCTTTTTGATATTCTTTAACAGGAGTTTATATTCATGAAGCCCTAAGCGGCCGCATCCGGCCGCGATAACAATAGATAAGCTATTGTGTCTCGTTATTCCACGATCGATGGGTTAATTAACTTCTACCCGCTTTTGATCGGTTAGCATCAAAAAATTAACAGCTAATTGACAAAGCCATTGAGTTATTAAACTCCTGTCAGAAAAACTAAGACACGTAAACCCTGTCCTAAAATTTATATATATTTTAACGCAGGGTTAACAATATACATTTTAGTACAGGGTTAATAATTATTAATAGAGATCGCCCAATGGTCGAAATTCGACCTTAGTTCAACGACATTAGGACTACTACCTATATTTTGTAAAAAATATTGACTTTATAATTTTTTTCTTTCAACTCTTGTCTCTGGGACATAGCTGATCTCAGACTGGCCATGTAAGCATTGTCTAATAGTATCTTAGATTCAATAAAAAAAAACTATAATCCATTTTTAATTTGTCAACTTATTGTCAACAGACTTCAACCATAAATAAAAGAGTATAATTCGTATGTATAGGCTTGTCGCTCAAAAATCTGTAATTTTTCCTAATGTGTGTAATGTTTTATTTGTTAAAAAAATGTTTAATAAAAGCATAATTTCAAAATAATATTAGCTCGATGCACTCCTTCACCATATAAACTATAACTGTGCAAAATTTCATTTACCTATGTTTCCCCATTTTTCGTCAAAAGGGATACAAAGATTTTGGCTCACGTATTAATATATAGATAACTCGGATTGGCGCAAAGGGGCCTGACGAAGGATCATTATTGTATTTAAAACGAAGTTATATAATAGTTCTGTGCAGTTCTCAAAACGGTGTGCAGTTGTGACAGGCCTACTAAACCATTGTTTAATAACCTCGACAGACTCACGAGGCTTTGTTACAAAATTTCACTTTGACATTGATTATGAAGTTCTGTTCACAGTTTTGATAGTAGGTACCCTAATAATTAATATTATAAAATATGCTAAAGTAAGTCTGTTAGACAGAGGTCTGTTACTTTTTCACCTTAAACAGATTTTAATGAAATTTAGATACCAGGAAAGGACATTAGGATACTTTTTTCTAAGAAAAATGTGCAGTTCCTGCACGATCATAGATATCAGAAACAAACGGTTTAGTATCTCTGTGTGCGCGTTTAAATTTCTGAGCAATGGCGCTACGGGCGTCAACTAGTATTATTATAAAATTTAGATATTATTATATTAAGAAATATCTGTCTTTATTTATTCGACAATCACCTCACCACCTTTTTTAGGGCTCCGCAGCCAAATGGCAAAAAACGGAACCCTTATAGATTCGTCATGTCTGTCTGTCTGTCTGTCCGTCCATATGTCACAGCCACTTTTCTCCGAAACTATAAGGGATATACTATTGAAACTTGGTAAGTAGATGTAGTCTGTGAACCGCATAAAATTTTGATAGAAAAATGGAAAAATTATTAAAAATTTTAGGGGTCCCCTAAAATAGGTACTACTGAAACAATTTTTTTTTTCGTCTAAGCTATGCGTGTGGGGTATCTATGGATATTGGATAGGTCTTGAAAAATCATATTGAGGTTTCGAATATCATTTTTTTCTAACCTGAATAGTTTGTGAGAGAGACTCTTCCAAAGTGGTAAAATGTGTGTCCCCCCCTCTAATTTCTAAAGTAGCATGGCAAGTAGCGTGGCATGATAAGTCTAAGAAAAATATATGATATAAAACTACCAATGAAAATTGGTTGGAACGAGACCTAGCTATTAGTTTTTTTTATACCTTAAATAATTAACTTTCATTAAATCAACTGAAACATAAAAATAAATCAAAAACCTTGTAATTTCATAAAAATTAAAAATAAACCTTATTGTTGCTGCAGAACCCTTCATGGGCGAGTCCAACTCGCACTTGGCCGGTTTTTTGGGTTAAATTTTAATTTTCTGAGTTATGACTTATGACGTGCTGTAACAAAATTTTAACAAATTATGTGAATCTTAATCTAGCCTTGATACATTTTAAATTGATCTTTTCCGTGTTATTTGAACAGCTGCTTACAACAATCGTTGTATTGAAATAAATAGCTTCTTGAAGTCAATTATTATAATATTTAGTTTTCCTCAAACACTTAATTTAATTCCACAGAACGCAAATTAACTGGGGTTTACTTTTTATTTCATGTATATATGTGCAAAGATGATAATAAAAGTTAATTTAAGTAATAAAACCTCTTTTATTTTATTTCAAGTAAGGAAATCTAGATAAATTCTAGGTACCCTAGATTAAAATTCTTATATTAGATTCAAATCGTTGCTCTGACAAACATGTTGAAAGAAAATGTGAAATGTCACTGATCGTAGACTCTGATGCCTGCAATCTACCTCGAACTCCGGCCAGCTCCTCCTTCAGGAACCTGATATCCTTCAGTAGGCTGACGACGTTGACGTGGTCCAATGTGACGGGTGGCAGCTTGTGGAGCTCCTTTGCCACAAAAGCCGGCACCTCATCAGGATCCGTCTGCTTCAGCAGGGAGATGATGATTTATCATTGATAGTAAAACGTAGTGATTATATTCTCTTTGATTGATAGATTTAAGGTTACGTCACTGCATTGATAAAGTACTGAGTTATTTAATAACGTAGAATAGATATAACAATCGAAAAAAATCGAAACTTAGGTGTAAGATGATACCACCTCTTATAGAAAGACTTTTGAGCAAGCGTCAGCGCGATGTAGAAGACGCACGGCGCCATCTATTATGACTTTTGGAACTAACTTAATTTGAACAAATTTACGCATTTTCACCCCCTTACAACCCTTTTTTCCAGTTCACCCCCTTACAACCCTTTTTTCCAGTAAAAAAGTAGCCTATGTCCTTTCTCAGGCTTTAGACTATCTGTATACAAAATTTCATTACAATCAGTTCGGTAATTTTGGCGTTTGGCGTGAAAGCGAGACAAACAGACAGACAGACAGAGATACTTTCGCATTTATAATATTAGTATAGATTATGTGCACACTGCACCGCTGTTTTTGGGTATTTTGATTATTTAAGGGCCGCGCTCACGCCGCGCTACACCTGAATGGCAGCGGCGAAGCGAGCACTTTCAGCGCTGCCATTCCGGTGTAGCGCGGCCCTAGGGGTACCACTAACCAGGGTTTTAAAAAGTTTTTAAATTTGACACAAATTTTGTTGACACAGCGCGCTATAAACTAAAGTCCACGCGGACGAAGTCGCAGGCAACAGCTAGTTATGAATAAAAACAATATAATAAAGTAGGTATGATTAGTTCTGTAATCTATTACAATGAAGTAAAATATAAAACGCCGTCTGTTTTCATATATTAGAATTAAAATGTTCATTGCATTGATATATTTTCTGGATGGAATATAGGCCAACACGGTACACTCGAACTCCTTTATTTTAGAGCGCCTTCTGTTGTCAACTTGTCACATAATTAGAAATGCAGTAGGAATTCTATAAGATAAGATAGATTGATTATTATTATACTATGTGATAATATTATTAAACATAATATTCTAACGTATTAAAAACTATAAACAAAAACATAATAAGTATGATTAGTTCTATGTTACAATGAAGTAAAAAATAAAACGCCATCTTTGTTATATATTAGAACTAAAAATATGTTCATTGCATCGATATATTTCTGGATTTTTTACAACATTATACATAAAATATATTTAAGATTTTTGAAATATTATTATGATACATAATAATTATTATATAATATTTAATACACATCCAAGACCCAGGAAAATTGAAAACTTTTTGTTCCGCCTGCGGGACTCGAACCCGGGACCCCCCGGAAGAGCGCTGACCACGCGCTTAACCACATGAGCTACGGAGCCATCGGCAAAAACGACATCTACTGTCACATGTAAGAACTACAATGCGAATTCATTTTCATCGATATTTTCATGTAAATAAGATATTTTCCCACATCAAAATGTAACCTGTCCTTTCTCAGGCTCTAGAATAGCTGTGTACAAAATTTCATTGCAATCGGTTCAGTAGTTTTGCCGTGAAAGCGAGAATGACAGACAGACAGACAGAGATACTTTCGCATTTATAATATTAGTATAGATTATAATATTAACACACGTTGTACTTTGCACTCGTTTTTGTTATATTTTTTATCAAACAATAATTTAATTCGCTGTAAGCTAAATAAAGTTTCGATTCGAAGATAAGACAAAATTCGTGTGAATCGTGGCGAAACACGTGAATATTACAGTAACGATAAAATTACCGTGAAGTGGCGAAGAGTCCATGTAACCCGATTCCCGTCGGCTTTCCTTTTGGAAAATCGAATCTATGGGTCAAATACATTTTTACCGACTTCCAAAAAGGAGGAGGTTATACGTTCGGCTGTATGTATCTTTTTTTTTTTTTGTATGTTCAACGATAACTCAGCCGTTTATGATCCGATTTTCAAAATTCGTTTTATGTTGTATAGGGTTTAACTCGAATTTGGTACCATGTTCACAAAAGTGGTGATCTGATGATGGGATCCTGGAGGAATCGAGGGGACTCCTTGAAATTTGTATGGAAACATATAGTGGTTTCAAATTTTTCTGAAGCATTCGAGGTAAATGCTACCAAAAAAGTAAGATTTCGAACCAGGTTTAACCTTGGATCCGAAGGTACCCAACAGAACTTTTGAATCCTTATAGATACAGGTTCGGGGATTTCGGCGTTGCTTAAACAACTGAAAGCATAAGCCAACACAAGTCCTGTTAGTGTTAACAGCTTTTTAACTTATTATTATGTCATCTCTTTCATTCATAAGAAACGTTAACTTTAGTGAAATTGGGGCTAGTAAATGTAACCACGTTTGTAAACACGAAAAAAATTAAATGACATAAAATCTATTTAATGACAAACGATAACCATAATAGGAAGGCATTATCGTTCTATGATAAAGTCTTTTTTTAGTTAAAAAAAACAAACCTTAACTATAAGTACATTTAACTTATGTTAAAGTTTGTATGCAAGAAAAACATTAACGATGTATTTAAATAATAAGAAACTATGTAGATACAGTGTAAAATTTAAGAGGCTAATTATATTTTGCTAAAACTTTAAGAGGCTAATTATTTTGCTAAGTTTGGTGGAGACGAAGTAAACAGCTGGTATCTAATTATTATTTCGTACATAATAACAACTTATAAGTGGGATTTTCCAAGACGTTTCAGACAGGTTTAAAGATGGCTACAATGACTTTAAAATAAGATATCGTATTCCATATTGAACCCTATATGACAACTTTTAGGGTTTAAAATTGGGTTAAAGGCCGAGGACACACTAGTGTAATTTTGTTAAGACCCCGGAACGGCGGAATTCGGAAACGTTTATAGTAGTGACAAGGACTTACATTATATTTTAAAAACCTACCAGTTTGGCTTTGACCTTTACAAGCTACAGCCAAAAACTTGTTCGTGGATGTATCCGTTGTGAATATAAATGTTTATTATATTGTTATAATACGTAAACATGCTTAGTTTTTTTGCTGTTTTAATTTCTACTGCTGTTTTCCATTGTAATTTACTGCCTGTTACTTATATTTTCTTTGTTAATCTTCTAATAATATTAGAAGATTAACAAAGAAAATATAAATTATATAAAAATAAGTCGGGTTTTCCTTCCTGACGCTATAACTCCAGAACGCACGAACCGATTTTCACGGTTTTGCATTCGTTGGTAAGGTCTCGGGCTCCGTGAGGCATATAGAATTTTGTTTTTGAAAAAACTTCAAGAGAAAAGCAGGAAAACAGGGTAAATTATTTTATGGCAAAACAAAATTTGCCGGGACAGCTAGTTTTTACTTAAATTACACGCTGTATTTACTTAACGTCATATAATATACATTTAGAAATTACTTCATAAAATATTATGTTATATTACTTTCGTATATCGTAAGCTCGCTTACTAGCATTACCAAGTCCACATCTGGTGTCTAAACACACTAGGCCGAAGTTCCGCGGCGGAAATTCCGCATGATTACGTCAGCAATGTCAAACACATACAATATAACGCGACGGAATTTCGGCCTAGTGTGTCATCGGTAATTTAAATACATTGCAGGCGGAATCTGTAACTGTGAAAACAATTGTTAAGTCTATTTTTTTTTTCGCCTATATTCGGTGCAAGCTACCAAAACCTGATGCGACGAGCTTAATTTAATCTATCTATTAGCGTTTTCGGCATCTCGAATTGCCCCGGGGCAGGGCAGGCAGGGCGGGCCGAACGAATACGAAAATAGCCGAAGTTTAAATTAAGAAAATAAACTACGTATTGCACTAGTACCTACTTAGTCCACGTGCTTCGTGGATCATCGGTTTTTTTTCGGCTATTTCCGTATCCATTCGACCTGCCTGCCCTGCCCCGAGACAGGTCGAGATGCTTAAAACGCTATATATATCTCGGCGAAACATGGCGGTAGCGGTCATTGACTCCCTGTCAAAAACTTGTCATTTTCTATACAAAGCCGCGATTGACAACATCTGACACTTCACTGTCAATCGCGGTTTATATAGAAAATGCCAAGTTTTTGACAGGGAGTCAATGACCGCTACCGCCATGTTTCGCCGAGACAGTATATCTAATATCTATTACATCTATCTACTTACTCTACTTATACAGTCTCCATAATTTTGAAGTCGGTACCAGTATCATAGAATTTTCGATTCTGAGCTGTTACCGACTTAAAAATAGTGAAGATTGTATACTTAAGTACAGAAATAGTTTAGGCAAATTCTGAAAGAGGCACTACTAAAGAGAAATATTTAATACTTTTTAGTTCATTTAAGAATAAGTAATGTATTATTATATATATGTAGTTATTGTTTTCACTTGGAATAACATATTGGCATAGATGTGAACACTTACAAAGTTCCAGTTGGTAAAGTAAGCGGCGCTGAACTTGGCCATCACGATGACCCGCTCGTCCAGGTTGCCCTGCGCCAGGCGGCTGATCATGACGAAGCCGCCCACGCCCACCACCACCAGGTTGCCCAGCAGGTACAGGCCGTGGAACACGCTCCTGAGGAACAGCCGCAGCGGCCCCGTCCTCGGCGGGCCCTCGCCCTGGCCCTCGACGTCGGCCATCTTGTCACAGACACACAAACCCACAGACACGTCCGCGCCGCCCGGCGGTGCTTCATTAACTTCGCTATCGAGGTGAATAATTGCCGGTGTACTCCATTTTCCGTAACGCGCTCGCGGCTTCATCCACAAAATATATCATACAGTAGAATAACTCGGTCCTTGAAACAAAGATTGTATAGCTTGCAAGTTAGGTGCGTGTAACCGAAGCTGCACGAGGTATATGATTTTCTGAAGTACCTAATAGAATCGCCTTAATTCAATTTCCTAATATTTGCCGTACTTTACTAGCGCAGCACCGATTCTATTGGATCTAAAACAAATTCCTTGCAACGCAAATCTTATGAAATCGCAGCCATAACTCGCGACGTGATAATATTCCTATTTGATGTCACGTTCATGTGATACAGGTGGTGCAGCATAAGGATAGTGTACTGTATATTACTACTATCATGTAATATGAGCGCGGGGGTCAAATCATAACCTTGCCCATTGACGCCACGGGGTCCACAACAAAACATAATAATATAACAATGCTTCCGACTATTATGTATAATTAAGTATTAATAATGTCCTGTTTGATGAACTCGAGATCGCCCAATGGTCAAAATTCGACCTGAAATGAAAAAGTTCAAATTTCAACGCTTTTCTATTTTGATATTCTATTGTCAACAAATTGACTTTATTATTTTTAGGGTTCCGTACCCAAAGGGTAAAAACGGGACCCTATTACTAAGACTTCAATGTCTGTCCGTCTGTCCGCTTGTATGTGGCCAGGCTGTAACTCAAGAACCGCTATAGCTAGAGTTCGGAAATTTTTAGAGATTGTGTATACCTTTTCAAAAGCTGAATTAGCTATTTCTATAATCAATATAATGTAGGTATGATCATTATTCAACCTTAGCGCCTTAACTACTCTTCATTAAATGAAGAACATGATAGGTTGCCTGATAACCGGGCTTCAGAAAGGCTTAGCCCCAATTTCACCAACGACTGTTAAAGTTAACGCCGGAATTAGTATCACGTTACCTCTTTCGATTTTCATATGAATGAAAGAGAAGACATTACATTTTAACAAGCTGTTAACACTAACAGACGTTGGTGAAAGTGGGGCTATAGAAAGCTTATAGGCTATTTCAAGTTGTAATTTTTATATTATAATATCTGCTATTTAGCTAATTTTCATTTCAAAATATCGATACAATTAACAATGTTTAATATTTTTACCGACTTCCAAAAAGGAGGAGGTTATACGTTCGGCTGTATGTATCTTTTTATTTTTGTATGTTCAACGATAACTCAGCCATTTGTGATCCGATTTTCAAAATTCTTTTTGTGTTGTATAGGGTTTAACTCGAATTTAGTACCATGTTCTTAAAAGTGGTGATTTGATGATGGCATCCTGGAGGAATCGAGGGGACTCCTTGAAATTTGTATAAAAATATATAGTGATTTCCATTTTTTCTGAAGCATTCGAGGTAAATGCTACCAAAAAGTAAGATTTCGCACCAGGTTATACCCTGGATCCGAAGGTACCCAACATAACTTTTGAATCCTTATAGATACAGGTTCGGGGATTTCGGCGTTGTTTAAATAACTGAAAGCATAAGCCAACCCATCAATTTATTTGATCATCATCATCAAAATCATAATTATGCCATGGGTCATCACATTATGACCCAATTATTGATGCTTTTCGTGATATTTTGCATCGAAGCAGATGTTTTTGATGATTATTTCGCTGTTTGTGGACCGATTTTCAAAATTCTTGTGTTGTTGTATAGGATATAATCTTGATTTTGTATAATAATTACGAAAGTGGTGAGCTGATGATGGGATAGACTATGAGCAATCAAGGGAAATCCTTGAAATTTATCAAAAGGCTCATAGTGGTTAAAATGTTGTTTCTAGTAACTTAAACATATGTTACGAATAAGAGAAAGTTCATACGAAGGTGTCTCTTGGTCCAAAGGTACTGAACAGAACTCCTGAACCTTTAAAGATAAAAGTTTTTAAATTGCAGCATCGCTTAGATAACTGCAAGCATTTACCATAATTTCGATTACAGTAGCATAATGTGAATAGTTAACATTCGTAGGGGTCTTTCGCTGGTTTGCACCACAGAATTTCGAACCGCGGTTCGAAACAGCGAAGAACCGTTTTTGAAATATTTTGTATTCCCGATTGATACCGCGGTAATTGGAGTGGTGTGAAACCGCTAATTAATTATTTTTTGCTATGGGTGGATACGGGCCACTAATTTAAGCCAATAATTATTTTAACAAACTTTTTTTAGTCTCATTTATTAATTTGTACAGACGTATAGAAAAGTGGTTTCAAGAAGGAATAAAAACACATTTTTATTAAAAAAATTACTTACAGTTCTTTAAAAAAACATAGAAAATGAGAAACTTTAATAATAATAATAATAAGGTTTTAATTGCATAAAATCACAGTCGTAAATTTTAAATATTCAAAAGAAAATAATCTTTATAAAAATAATTAAAACTATATAATTGTACAAAATCACAGTAAAAAATTAAACAAATCAACAAGAATAATATTTAATGTCAATAAAAAAAATTAAAATTACAATAACTGTATAAATTCTTAGTCGAAAAATTAAAATAATCAAAAATAATAAAAAAAACAAAGTAGTAAAACAATTAAAAGGAGTAAAATTATTATTATTACAAAGTTAATTTTAAACCCTTAATTTTTCCAGGCGGCAGGCAGTGACCGATGGTTATTTCACCCGCTAATAACTCTTTTATGATGTTACCTATACTTTTAAGTCGGGAATTTTTTGCGCCCATTTCGCATATTTTTTACTTTAGTTTGGTCTTAAGACTTAAAAATTATATTTTTGATTTCTTAATTATGTTGAGCTTAACTGTACTTAAAGGAATATGTAATAATAGAACTATCTACACTGCGGTTCGAATCCACTAATTCAGAAACAGGTCGTCTCTGTTTCGAACCGCGGTATGAGTCGGGTAATTAAAAAACAATCCTTCGTTGTTTCGAACCGCGGTTCGAAAAACTGTGGTGTGAACCAGCGACAGACCCATTCGTAGTGGTTATTTACGCATAAAGGCATATCTTGTAGATAACTAAAAAGAGTGAAATTATTATTTTTAACAAAAAATTAAAACCGACTTCCAAGGTAAAAACAATAATAATATGAACTAAAAAGTATTAAATAACTCTTACTCTATAATAGTGCCTTTTTCAGAATTCGTCTAAATCTCAACTATTTCTGTACATACTACAGTCTTCATTACTTTGAAGTCGGTACCAGTCCCAAAAGCTTCAGATATTCTGACGTTGACTGAACTCACGATAAAATTAGCTGGTACCGACTTCAAATAATGAAGACTGTAGTATGTACAGCGGGGCTAAAATGGTCGCTTTGGAGAATCATATATTGAATCATAAAATGATTCATTTTTCTTAAATCGCAAATTGCAAGTCTGCTTGCAATTCATGTCTAGTAATTCGTACAGTTAATTTGACATTTGTCAGTTTGACAGTTTTGACAATTCATTTGCTGAATCGATTGAGAGGAATTACTAAATGTTACCATTTTAGCCCCGCAGAAATAGTTGAGATTTAGACGAATTCTGAAAAAGGCACTTTTAAAGAGTAAGAGTTATTTAATACTTTTTAGTTCATATTATTATTGATTTACCTTGGAAGTCGGTTTTAATTTTTTGTTAAAAATAATAATGTATTAATCACATCTCTTGCAAAGAAGGTTTGTAATAAATATTTTAATATAAACCTGTTTGACGCTATGCAGTACACGTTAATCATTATTTATTAAGTAAACTAACCCAAACTTGTTATTTTTAATGATTAGGCATTGCGTTCCAGTCATGCCACGCAGAATTGTAATTTTATTTATTATTTATATCAGTTATTATTAAACGTATTATAATAAGAGTATTTTAATTAAATACCGGCTAACTGCCAATCAAACTCGCTTACTAAGCCACGAGACAGGTCCGACCTAGTGTGGAGTCCTCTAGTAATAAGTTATTGTATTTTTTTAAATAATTAATGTAATAATTAATTCAATAAATAATTTATTTATTTATATTTATTCATAAAAAAATAAAAAAAAACCACGAACAATGGGCGTTTATCAATTGGGACTTCTATTTGCATATTATTTCCTATTTTTTTTGTAAGCGTGAGACGTATTGCAAAGTCAAATCTGTACTTTAGAAATGCATTTACGCGGCGCGTTCTGGTCTGAATTGACCCTAAAAAATTAAACTCAGTTTTGCAATGAACGTGTTTAGTTAATGTTGGTGAAATGCAATTCGGTGTTATAAACGCGTTTATATGTTGAAAACCGGTTTAGAGTGTACTAAGCGCGTTTAAGAGCTCACCTGACTCTAAAAATCAAACATCGTCCTTCTCTCTTCACACTCACGCCCGTCTTTCATATGCCAGGTGAAAATGGACGGCGCGAAATCATCGCCGAGTTAGTTTTACTTGAATAAAAGACGAACTATATTGATTATGAAAAAATTGTTTTGAGGAAATTTAGGTTTTATCAATACCTTTTTCGATATTAAAAAATATTAAAGAAAATACAGCAAACTTCGAAGATCCAAGCAAAAATGTGTCTAAAACAAGGTTTTTTGTAAAAAAGAAACTATCGAGCATTTTTTGAGTAATCTTGTTTTCGTCTTGAGCATTTAATCTTTATGAACTGAAGTTACTTGTGTCAAAAAATCAGTTTTCTAAACCTTACAGATTTTGAGATCTAGGTGTATGTAATGTATGTAGTCAAGTTAGGGTCATATGGGCTCTTAATTTCTTTGGTGAAATCGCACCTTAAAGGGTGGGTATGAGTTATGACCCATAACGTAGGTACTGATAATTTTTGTCACCTTGCTCTTCCGCTACTGAGTGTTAAGGGTTGAGGCCCTTCGAAACGTAGTCTCAGCACTAACGCGTCGTCCGCGTGTATCTTTTTCTTGAGTTTTTTTTTTCTTTTAACAGTATAGGTATTTTTTTCTTTTTTACATGTAGTTACCTATGTCCGCGATGATTGTTGTACACAAATGACAAACGGTGACGTCACAAGTTTTTATATCATCGTATACGCTTGTGAAAAGTAACACTCTCGATTTGCGAAATAACTAGCTATTTCCCGCGATTTCGTATGCGTATAATTTATTATCCCATCAAAAACATCCTGTAATTAAATTAAGAAATTTAAAAAAACCCCCGCCAAAACAACTTTAAAAAGTAATGAAATAATATTTACTGCCTTTAAGTTCAAATGATTCCTAACTTGTGTAAAGTAATCTTTTAGTCCATAATTGTTGTCACGGTGTGTCGGGGGACCGGGGACGGGGGAATAATTCCTATAAACAGAATCATATTCTCATAATTACCATCTGTCAATGTCCTTTTCGATGATCGATGGCTACTTTTGTTCTTGGAAAAACGTCAGGTTTCCAAAGGAGGTTTACAAGAATATTTGTATTTTACGCGATTTTGAATTCCACGTGAGCGAAGCCGCGGGCAAAAGCTAGAGCTTCATATATATAGATACCTATCTACAACTATTACTCCTTCGAATGTACGTACGGAAATATCGATGGTACCGGTACAATGATTCATGTAGGTAACTTTGTAATCTTATACATGTATTATATGGGATTACAAAGTTATTCACGAAGTTAGAGAAAGAAGAAGAAAACTGGACAGTAATTATAAAATGTTTATAAGTTTTCCCTTAATTAAGACACTAAACACTAGCTAGATATCTCTCTACCGACGATAAACCGGAGATATTGATGGTACGGGTACAATTATTCATAAACCGCAAATGCAACTTTGTAATCCTATACATTTATATGGGATTACAAAGTTATTTACGAAGTTAGTGTATCTAGAAAACTGGACAGAAATTTTGAAATATTTGAATTTTTCCTTGATTTAGACCCTAAACACTAATTATATTCTAAGTTGGAAGGTTCTATGTCTGCTAGAAGTGCCTTAGACTTTTGGTGATCGGTCAGTCAGTCAGTCAGTCAGTCAGTGACAAAATTAAGAAACTTTAACAAGTTACAGCTCTTAAACTACTCGTTCAAATTGAATAAAATTTTAAATATACCGTGTTTATACAATGCTTGCTTAACAACTGAAAATTCAGGCTTGTTGGTTTATCCACAACGAATTTATAGGGGGTCAAAAAGAGCTTGAATTGGTTCGAGAAAAGTATGGTACGGCCGTGCCGCTTTTTTGCTCGACTTGGCGGGGGCACTGCCGTGCCCCGAGATAATGATCATCGAAAACCATTGACGTCTTTGTTATATTGTAATATACAAAATTGTATCGCCTTGTATTTAACGCCTCCGTGGTCTAGTGGTTAGAGCGTCGCTCTCGACTCCGGAGGTCGTGGGTTCGAATCCCGCGTTGGAAACATGTTATTTCCAAGTTTGGTTAGGACAATGCAGGCTGATCACCTGATTGTCTGACAAGTAAGATGATCCATGCGTCGGATGGGCATGTAAAAAGTCGGTCCTGCGCCTGATCTCTCGCCAGTCGTGTCGGTCTTCCGTCCCACTGGGTTATGAGAGTAAAGGAATAGAGAGTGCTCTTGTGTGCTGCGCACACACTTGGGCACTATAAAATTACTCCTGCGTAGCTGGCCTGGTTTCAATGAAACCGGCCACCGTCACCGAAACCGGTGTGGGGAGTATTAATATACAAAATTGTATCGTTTAAAAATACGAAACGAACAAGCAACTGCGAGTCGGTGGAAAATATAAAGAATGAGATAGGATTTTTACAATAATTGATGACGTTGTTGATGACTAGAATAATGAAAGAGTATAGTACGTGCTGTCATAATTTAATGAAACGGTATACGTGCTGTAGTAAATGCAGTGATATTTATAATTTAGGGCCTTATCATACTAGCGGTTCGAAAGCGATTGCGGAGCGGAGCGGGCACGCAGCGAATGCGCTGCGGACGCGTTTACGAATTTGCCGTGGATGCGCAGTGAATTTGTTGCAGACGCGCTACGTAAAAACGAAGATAATTTAAGTCCCGAGAAAGAACATAGACTAATGTTCTTTCTCGGGACTTAAATTATCTTCATACCAAATTTCAGCAAAATCGGTTTAGCAGTTTAGGCATGAAGAGATAAAAGACAGACTGACAGACAGACAATTTAACAGGCACATTTTCGCATTTATAATATTGGTATGGATGTGATGCATGGAAATTTTTTGTAAGAAGGTTGAAAATCAATACATTTTTTAAACTTAGGTTTTTATAATGCCCGGGGAGAAAAACCAGCATTTTTCATAGTCCTTTCCCTTATACATAGCTGTAATGCCTTTATTGACCTCTATCAGGCGCGGTCCGAAGATCACAGGGGACATGATCCCCCCCCCCCCCCCAATCTAAGGTCAAATTGAAAAATCTCAAAATCTTGCAAAAAAATTGAGTGACCCCCTCCAAAATTTCAGGCTGCGACCGCTCCTGACCTCTATTTGAGCGAACTGTGCAGTTCCATCGTGACATCTGTAGCAAAGTGTGTTGTGATAATAAGATGAGTCACGTGGTCACGCGCTCCGTCACGTCCCGTCACGCTACGTGACAATTTCGCATATTCACACCAAGTACCAACAAACGTTTTCACCACTGTTTACTCTGCTCAAATTCTAAACAATTTTCGATCAAATTCATTTGGCATTACTCATCGTATGAGTATCGTCTTTGATACAAGGTAAATAGGTATATTTAAATTGGTAGTAATGCATGGTATTTGTTTACATTTAGAACAAAATGAAAATTGAACTGTCTAGTACGCCGATAAGAGATTTCGGCTACCGTCTCGATTCCCTGTACAAAAGAGTTCAACGCGTCAAGTTATTTTAATAATCGCAAAATAATAAGTACATTACAGTGATCGACGTTATTATTAGGGTTCCGTAGTCAACAACCTTATTGTTTCGGTCTGTCCATCCGTCTGTCTGTCCGTCTACCTATCTGTCTGTCCGCGGTTTTGTTTAGAGACTATAGGACCTACAAAGCTGTAATTTAACATGAATGCACAATGCACATATTAATGATGCCGATAAAATGGTACATGAAAATATCTTAAAAACTTTTTTTTATGAAACCTTCCCTACACATCAAGCATGAAGATGAAATTTTATTTTCGCGTCCACCCCATCGTGCGGGGTGTCGTTAGATAGGTTTTTTTTTAAATATTACGTGTATTCATAGATCATTTTCCGATTTAGGGGTCCATTTGTGAAATATGTTTTAAAGTAAGAAAAATCGTTAGAATCCAGTGCCCCTTCTATCAGCTAAACGGTTGCTTCTGGAAATGTGAAAAAAATCACGAGAGTAGGAAATAATCGAGGTCGAAAATTTAGCGGGATCCCACGGGACTAGCGGGATTACAAAGAAGCGTGATTCATACGTGTAACTCTGCGCGAGGGGGTGCGTGAACTGGCTACAGGCAGCTCACTAAACAATTTACCTTCAATTCAACTATATTTCACTTTAAATGACAATTGTGCCAAGCTGCGTGGAAGCTGAGCGAAATTTTTTAGCTTCTGGCTACCTTGTGTCGAATATCTGGAGCCGTTTGGCAGACGACAAAATTAATACCCTAACTTTTTTAACATACTTTTATAAGCTTGAACTTAGGTATACGTTACATTATATACACGTTACATACAACGGAATCTTTAAGCACAATTTGCCCTATATTTCGACAGAAAATGATTTTTTTTTAAAATAAAACATGAAAATAAATACCTAAGCATGTTTTGAGTTTATTTCAACTACTATTATTACGTAACCATTTCCAAAAAATGATTAGTTTTTTTTTTTATTACATCTAAAGTCTAAAGTATTAATAAACCGTTGTAATAAAAAGTGTGAGAATAAGTTTGTTTTAGTTGAGTCTCTAAGACTAAAAGTAAAGTAAGTAAGTCTATCAAGTAAAGTCATTATAACCATTTATTTTGAAAGCTTAAGTTCACCCTGCGGGATCCCGCAAATACCGGGATCCAGCGGGATCGTGATGGTTCAGTCCCGCAAATACCGGGATTAAAATTATTTTGCGGGATTGCATTCCCTAAGCTGAGATGATGTTGTTAGTAGTGTAAAACACATTATAAAAGTACATTCATTGACCATGCAAAAAATTTCAAAAACTAGCGGTACTACGGAACCCTATATTGCGCGTGGCCCGACACGCACTTGGCCGCTTTTAAATTTTAATTGTTTTTTGTGGAACGAAAACTCTAAACGAGCCTGACTAATAGCATACTTACTTAAATAATAAGGAACTTCGTTCCAATAATAGGCAACATTTTTTCAGGTGTAATTTCATTCAACTTTCAAGCCTTAGTCTTAAGTCTTATACCTACGTATAACCTCCTCGTTTTTTGGAAGTCGGTTAAAAAGTCACAATTCCGAATATTTGGTTTGCTCATGGTGCGGAATGGGATCACGGCCATGTTGCAGTTTTAGGTTTAGTGGCTAACGAAATGCCTTCAACCGCAGTAAGTAGCTGTACTAAACAAACAATCCTGCGTTTTAATTTGTTTGTCTTAGTTGCATTTATCCTAGCACCTAGTCATTTTATTGTATAAAGATATTTGTTTTCAAATCTATATATTAATACGTGAGAGAAAAACTTTGTAACAGGGTGAATTTCAACAAATGACATTTTTTTATCATATCGGTGAACTTTTTTATTTATACATATTTTATGTATTCTTTAGGATACAAAATGTTCCCAAATGTAATATCATTAATGTATCATTAAAGACTAAGGAGAAAATTCAGTTTGAATTCTGGTTTCCACCGATATGATAAACCGGCACCGATTTTTATTTCTGTGCACCGATATGATAAGCTTAACCACCGAAATGACATACTAATCCAGCGATGTGATAATATTATTTTTATAATATTATATTTATGTATTTATTTTGATCAAGAACAGGTTGCTTAAAATAAAATTACAATATTTTTAAAATGTTTTACAATATTTTAGTGGATTTCAACAACTTGCATTTTAATATAATTTTGGTGGAAATTTTTGTTTCCACCAAATTGGAGATTAGGTGTTTACGGGAAACTAGTACGACAACCACCACTTAGACGAGTTAGCTTATGACAGAATGAGGGAATGGCGTATTTTTATGCTTCAAGAATCAATGGTATTTTGTAAAAATAATGTTTTGCACACCCTCTTACCCACCAAAATTGGAATTTGCGAGAAAAATAATTATTAAATAAATTATAAGCAAAAAACTTTTTGAAAAAAAGCTTTTATTTAAATACTTTAAAAAGAAGAAAATAAATTTCCCCTTAAAAATTGTAACTATCAAGTTATAACCTCAATATATTATACAATTTGCATTATAATAAAAGCTTGTTGTGTGATTTTTTGTTAATAATAAACTAGTAAATGCCAATTTAACTCAGTAAACTGATATTATATTTTTTATTTTATTAAAGTAATTAAATATTGACAGATTGTTAAGTCTCTTTTATTATAATGCAAATTGTATAATATATTGAGGTTATAACTTAACAGTTAGAATTTTGAAGGGGAAATTTATTTTCTTCTTTTTAAAGTATTTAAATAAAAGCTTTTTTTCCAAAAAGTTTTTTGCTTATAATTTATTTTTTGTTTTTTAGTTAAATCTCTGACTAGATTTCTTGAGTCTGCTTGATTGTAAGTAGATTGTTTTGTTTCAAGAATTTGTTAAAATCTGATAAACTTAACTGAATTCTTTTAAGAATCGTACTTAATTTTACGACTAAAAAAAATAATATCACCTAGCAAAAATGACCGGATTCAGGACACGACACGACACGACACGACACGACACGACGCGACGCGACGCGACGCGACACGACACGACACGACACGACACGACACGACACGACACGACATGACACGACACGACACGACACGACACGACACGTTGTTTGATATCCATATTGCCGAAGTGCTGTAAAAATAACTATATTCCCCTATCTTAGATGAGCCGCCATATTGGATGTAGAATGACATAACATTCGTTTCCGAGTTACTCTCAATGAGCCCTTTCATTTGATACCCATATTGCAGAAGTGTGTTAAAAATTACTATACCTCTATCTTGGATGAGCCGCCATATTGGATGTAGTATGACATTATATTCGTTTTCAAGTTATTCTCAAAAAGCCCTTTCATTTAATATCCATATTGTAGAACTGCATAGAAAATAACTATTTCGCCATCTTGGATGGTCGGCCATATTGGATTTAGAGTGATGTCACATACAATATCATGTATTGTCATCCAAACTAAACGTGCCTGCAAAATTTCAGCTCGATCGGTTAAATATCTCTACTCCAAAATTGAGTTCCAAGAATTCACCCGAATTTTATTTATATTATGTGTATGTGTATAGATGTATAGACAAGTAGGATAATTTAAGTACACCAAAATTGCATAAAATCGGGGGTTTTGTGATAAAACGGTTTTCTTTCATTTCTGGCTGGAAACTGGTACGACCCAGCCCACAGCCACCTCCTAAACGGGTTAGCGTGTGGCTGAATGAAGTAAATGGCGTATTTTTTATGCTTAAGGGATCAATGGTAATTTTTAGAAACAACGTTTCGTAAATCCCACCAAAATTTAAAAATTATCCGCGACAGACCTAAACTGTGTCATAAAAACTCAACTACAGAAGTTAGAACAATAAAATTGATATAATATTATGAAGAGTCAACTATATAAAACGACTACATAAAAATAAAAATCTAATCCAGTATCAAGTTTTCTGTTAATCGGTCTAGATATTGAGTGAAATAGTTCGGCGACAAGCCACCAAAATTGGAAATCGCCTATAAATTATATTTATTTTTTTGGAAAATAATAATTATTTAAAAAATAATAATAAAGATAGGCCCAAATTATAAGCGTTTTAGTTTTAAAATCAAAAATGAAAACGATATCTTGAAAAAATAAGATAGCTTTCAGTCTTGCCGCGAAAAAAAGCGGTTTGGAAAATTCAGTCATTTGATGGGATATAGAATAAATAAAATAATAAAATTTATCATCGTTGCCTTTATTAAAATGAACTAGATGTGAAAAGAAAAATAAAGTAAAAACTTTAATTTATGGCCCATACATCCTTACATCCATTAATTTGTACTATCATGCGCATTTGTAATTTCTTTGTATACTTAACGAAATGCTACTAGATCAACCGATATGATAAAACAATTCACCGATATGGTAAAATTATCAACCGATATGATAAAGCAATCCACCGATGTGACAAAACTGTGCGTTGGTCATGCTTCCAAACACCGATATTAGATTTAAGACACCGATTCATTTTTTCTTATAATTTCGGTGTAAATTATCATATCGGTGGTTAAAATGACCACCGATTACACCGATATGAGAGCAGTGACGTGAGAAAAAACGCACTTTTTAGGAAATTATAAAAAATGCATTATATCTAAGATAAATTTGGTTACAGATAATGAAGCTTAATCACTTAATACATTCATTAGAACCAAACAACAATTTTAAAACTATTAATTACATTTAAAAAATTCAATCACCGATATTATAAAATAATTGCCCGAGAACATTTTAATAGCATACTTATATTGTTGGCACGAATATGCAGCGGTTTGACGAAAATCTTTCTTGACTGCGTGGAAGCACACACTAAGGAGTAAATTAAAATTGGGGTGGGGAGACTGTCCGACTCGTTGATGAAAAGTAATGCTCAAATTTCTTTTATCCAGCGATATGAGGAAAATTCTCAGGACAAGTACATTTGTGCCTCTAAGTAACTATAATCGTTAATTATGTAATAAAATATGGTACTTATATAATAATAGATTAACTAATATTCTACGAAATAGTATAAGTTATACCCTTAAATTATTCATATTTTCTAGTATGTAAGCGTTTTTGTTTGTAAAAAAGTAGAGAGACAGCACCGATTTGATAAAAATAGATCTTCAAGTTATTTATTTCTACCTTTGTAAAAAATATAGTATGCCTAGGACCATACTATATTTTTGCCACGATCCTATAGCTACCCATTGAATAGTAAAACAAATAATTTACAACAATATTCCCTTTTTTTAATAGTAATTTCAACGAAGACAAAAAAAAAGCCGTTTGGGAAATTCACCCAACCCTTTTTACGAAAAATGGGGAAACGTAGGTGCATGAAATTTCGCACAGTTATAGTTTATATGGAGAAGGAGTGCATCGAGCCAATATTATTTTAAAATTATGCTTTTATCACATATTTTTTTAACAAATAAAACGTTACACACACTACAGCACTACTACTAAAAAAGATGACAGATTTTTGAGCGACAAGCCTATACATATGAATTATACTCTTTTAATTATGGTTGAAATCTGTTGACAACAAGTTGACAAATTGAAAATGGATAATCCCATAGACTTAATATTATATACTGGATAATCCATTTTCATTTTTTTTATTTCAGTTTTTTTATTTCATTTTAGATACTATTAGACAATGCTTAAACGGCCAGTATGAGATCAGCTGAGTCCTAGAGACAAGAATTGAAAAAACTATGATAAAGTTAATATTTTTTAACAAAATGTAGTAGTCCTAATGTTTTTGCAAGTAAGTTCGAATTTCGACCATTGGGCGATCTCTAGTAGGTATAATTATGCACGTCAAAATAATAACAAACTTTTCTTTGATTTAAATTAAGTATAGACTATAGATTATTCCAAATGGGTTTTAAGAATGAACATACACTTTTTGAGCGTCGAATCTACAATAATGGGTGCTAGCCCGGCGAGAAGAATCGTCTTAACAAACTCATACGGGGCCCCGTATTTTACTGAGTAAAAAATTACTCTTCAAATGACTCATCCAATGTTTTTTAGGGTTCCGTAACCAAAGGGTAAAAACGGGACCCTATTACTAAGACTTCGATGTCTATCTGTCTGTCTGTCTCCAGGCTGTATCTCAAGAACCGCTATAGCTAGACTTCTGAAATTTTCACAGATTGTGTATATCTATTGCCGCTATAACAACAAATACTAAAAATAAAATAAAATAAATATTTTAGAGGGGCTCCCATACAGCAAACTTATTTTTTTGGCATTTTTTGCTCGTAATCAATAATGGCAACTGCTAGGCACTTGAAACTTTTACAGCAACCTTAATTATATTTGTAGTTTAATAAGAAGTAAGTATAAATATTACAATAAAATAAATATTTAAGGGGGGCTCATAGGAGCCCCCCTTAAATATCTATTTTGCGTTCTTTCGCTCAATAACGCGAACGAAGCCCTTCGTGCGCGAGTCAGACTCGCACTTGGCCGATTATTTATAATTGATTACAAAAAAGTTTTTACAATTTATACTCATGATTCCATTTATATTTGTTGTTTCCTATTAATATCTCTTTACATATATTTTTATATCTTATAATAATTATTATGTATTATAATTAGAGATGAAACGGATATCTCGCTCGATATATGGGAGTTTTAACTTTTAAGTTATTACATAAAATAAGGTGTGCTCCCATGTGCTCCTTTCCTGCGAGGACGTCGAGATGCTTACATCAGTTTTCGTTACGGTGTCCACCTACAGAACTAAGCCTCAAAGAAAAAATATAAAGGAGATGGAGAATAGGTGCTAAGCTAAACACAGAAAAGTTATAATGTGACCTGAAAAGAAAAGAAAGAAACCTTCAAAAAAGAAATGAAATCCCACCAAAAAATGAAATGTAAAAGGAGCCAAGCAAATACTGCAAAGCTATTCAATACTTCTGTCGTAAAAAAATTCAGATCACATTCAAGCCAAGCCTTCAACTTATTTTGTAATTTAAATCAACATTCAGTAAATGTATCAATAGATTTTTTTATTTTTTAATAATTATAGTAGCTTGGCAATGAGCACCAACGAAATAATCAGTGACTATTTGGATTTATTGGGTACCATCGGCCACATGCGTCGTTACATACTATTAACAAAAAATTAAAACCGACTTCCAAGGTAAAAACAATAATAACATCCTTATAATATGAACTAAAAAGTATTAAATATTTTTTTTATCTAATAGTGCCTTTTTCCGAATTTGGCTAAACCTCAACTATTTCTGTACTCAATCTTCATCATTTATATATTGTAAAACGTAATAAACTGTTTAACACCGTACCAGCGCCGTAGAACGGGCTCGACTTTTGGCCGTGGAGAGGTGGGAGTCGGGAGCTTGGCTGCAGGCACTGCCATCTAAAAACACAGGAACATTGCTGGACCGTAATACATTCCGTCTTGCCACTGCCCTGCGTCTTGGTGTCCCCCATGTCGTCCCCCATCAGTGTGTTTGCGGCGCGCGCGTTGACAGCTATGGTCACCACGGGTTGTGCTGCTCGCAAAGTGCCGGACGCTTTTCACGGCATCACAACCTGAATGACCTCATTCGTCGGGCTCTTGTCACTGCCGGCGTGCCAGCGATACTGGAGCCCTCCGGTTTGGCGCGCGATGATGGCAAGAGACCCGATGGAATGACCCTGGTGCCCTGGAATGTGGGTCGGGCCCTTATGTGTCGCTACTTGTGTCGACACACTCGCCTCGTCCCATATTCAGAGCACCTCGAGCTGTGTGGGCGCAGCCGCAAATCAAGCAGAGAACCTCAAGCGGCGCAAATATGAGAACCTCAGCGGAGATCTTATATTTGAACCGTTTGGGGTGGAAACTCTAGGCGCATGGGGTCCGGGGGCACATAAGCTTTTTAGAGGAATATCTAAGAAGCTTGTTGAAGCCACCCGAGACCCCAGAGCTGGGAGCTACCTGGCACAGCGGATAGCAATTGCCATCCAACGTGGCAATGCTGTCAGCTTGCTGGGCACTCTGCCAGATGGGGTCGACTTGGGCAAGTTTTTCTTTTTATAGTTTTATATTTAAAGTTTGTATATATAATATATCTGTATATTTTATATTGTATTTAAATCAAATTTTAATACGTAAAACAAATATTATGCAGTCGAAACTTACACTGTTCTTGCAAAGTTACAAACATAAAAATCTTTTCTTTTATTTAAGTATTAGGTATATTATTATTATATTATTTTTCAGAGTTTAGGTTTCCCTGCCCAAAGGATGAAAACGGGACCCTATTATTAATAAGTCTTCGCTGTCTGTCCGTCGTCCATCCGTATGTCACCAGGCGGGATAACTTGACATTAGCTGCCTACCAAGAAGGCCGCCTACGGAAGTATGTGTGCTTTGCACCGATCGGCTAAGTTCCGCCGGATATTCAGCGGCCGGATATCCGGCTATCCGGCCATGTGATTGGCCGAATATCCAGTATCTGGTATCCGGCCAAACTACTATTATTTTCATCTCTAATTATTATAACGTCACATCTTCTTCTTCTAGCGCCCGATTTGAAAAAAATCTTTCAGTGTTAGATAGCCTATTTATCGAGGAAGGCTATAGGCTATATTTTATCACGCTAAGACTAATAGTAACGAATAAATATGGGAATGTGAAAGAAACGGGTAACAGTATTTGAAAGGACTTATCTCAGGAACTACTGGAGTAATTTTTCTGTTATTTGGCACAGATAAGAAATAGACCACGTGAAGGATCATAGCCCATAGGCTATTTTTTATTCATTAATTTGTCTATGAAACATCTAATTTACGCAAGTGAAGCCGCACGTCTAGTTACTTCATAATTTTTAGATCATATTTTTAAGAATACTTATAGGTTTGGTAACACCATAGACATAATATCGTCGTAGGTATATATTATGTCTATGGGTAACACCTTCATACCTTTATACAAAAACCTTTATAAAAAAAAAAGTAACAGACAGAAAAAAAAAACACCTTCATAAATCGTATAGCAATATTTACTTAAAATATTTGCTACTAGGCAACATTCCTATAATTTACTGAATTTTGTTTAAGTATCCAAAATTACTGTTAATTTTCTGGAATAAGACTATATCCTATATCAGGGGTTCCTGAACTGTGCGCCGCGGCAAGGCTGCGGCGACCTGGTGCGCCGTGGAAAGGCAAGAGGGGCGCCGTGAGTCGATCCTCCATCATTATCCATAACCACAAATATTATAAAATAAAATAACAATATTATGAATTTTACAAAGCAGGCAGATGATTAAATATTTGTTTTTTATTATTATTTACTTGCACCTAACTATAATCATTAAAGGTGTTAATTTATGTATATTTTTGTAATAGCTAGGTAGAGAAGGGCGTTGTGACAAAATATGGTCTTATAAGTGCGCCGCAGGCTGAAAAAGATTGGGAACCCCTGTTCTAAATCCTTTACCAGGTTCTCCGTAACGAATTTCATTAAAAAACCTTTATTTAAGAAAGTTTGTTGAAAGTTGTTTGTCTTACCATCTACAAAATAATGTTTCCCATGTTCCTTTAATACATTTCAATGCCTACTAAAATTGCAAAGCAATATTTCAAATGTTTGCTAAGTCGCTAAATATATATTCAAATATAATATATTTATTATACAACAAAACCTAGTGGTTGTGTTTAATTGCTTTTTTGACTTGGATGCTATAATTATCGTCTTTAACTATACTTAATAGTACGGGAGCCCTAGAACAATTTTTTTTATTACTATCAAGTAGTTTTTATTATTCGTAGCTATCAAGCTAATTTTTGTGAGTAGCTTCGTTTTGATCATTTTTATTTGCGAAAAGTGGTAGCTTACAGAGATAGAAAGGATTTCATACTTTGAACTGATGGTCCTAAAATATGGAGTGCATTTTATTTGTAGGACAATATTACTCTTAAATTATATTATGACTATTGATCTATCAACATACAAATAATCGGCCAAGTGTGAGTCGGACTCGCACACGAAGTGGACATTGTGTTTTTTGTATGGGAGCCCCCATACATTTTTATTTTATTTAAATATTATTATTAATTATTAAGAGGATTCCACACCGCCATTTTTTCCATACAAACGTTGTCCCCTGTTTCCTCCCTGGATAATGCTAGTAGAGTTATAATTTTTTTCCTGAATATCTACGGCCACTAATACAATGTCCCTATGTTTTCTTTTTTTTCATAATTTAATTATTAAATAAGATATGAACGTTCAAAAACCCAAAAAAATGGCCAGATTTTCCACTGTGTTCAAACGTCCAGAAAATAGATTTAGATAGATTATACAAAAAAAGCAAAACATAGGAACACAGCTCAAGCCTTTTTTTAATCTTTAGTGAAAAAAGTACTTAAATCGGTTAAGTTTTGGAGAAGGAATCAGGGGACAACGAATCGTTGATTTTCTGGATTTTCTGCAGTTGTCTCTATCGCGTTCTGCGGTATAGGCTTGAGGTAAGGGAGACAGCTATAGATATTACACGTACTTTTTTTTCATTTCTCTAGCCGCTGTGGTATCCTCTTAAAGTACACGTATATTTGAGGCCTTTGTGAAAATTTCAAGTGCCTATATGTCGCCATTATTGATGCCATGCCACGCCACGTTTATTGTATAGCCCCCCTTAAATATTAATATTATTTTGTTTTCAGGATTGATTGTTATAGCGGCAACAGATATCTGATATACACAATCTGTGAAAATTTCAGAAGCTAGCTATAGCGGTTCGTGCGATACAGCCTGGCGACAGAAAGACAGACAGACAGACGGCCAGCCAGCCAGCCAGCCAACCAGACAGCCAGACAGACAGACAGACAGCCAGACAGACAGACAGACAGACAGACAGACAGACAGACATACAGACAGACAGCCAGACAGCCAGACAGCCAGACAGACAGACAGACAGCCAGACAGACAGACAGACAACGAAGTCTTAGTAATAGGGTCCCGTTTTTACACTGTGGATGTGGCGGTACCCACAATTCGCCTAACATTCCTGCATCGCGCTATCGAAGTCGGAAGATCTTCCTTTTCGGCCGACACTAACAACGTTAAAACACTTTGGGTACGGAACCCTAAAAATCAGCCCGTTATAGGGTTCTGTAATCAAATAAACTTGGTTGATTACTGAACCCTAAAACGGAAGCCTAACAAGCTGATTTTTTGTATATTGGTAAGTTAATAGTTACTCAATGTGTCCCGACACCGGTGTCCGATCCTTTAGTGTCATGATCTGTGGCATATTTTATCGACAAATTGGCTCCCAATTTTATTCTTTCTCTCACTGTTGTAAAATGGCAGCCATTTTAATTTTTCTCGGGTGTTCGCACTAATCTGACCAGTACTTCTCATGTAAATATCCTACAAAGATAAAAAAGGTCTCATTTGATAGCTAAACTTGTGGACTACGCTTACACAGGCAATATGTTATAAATTTCGTGGAACCAAACATAGAAAAACCAAAGTTTAAGTTTAAATTTTTCCTATTAGAAATCCATAGGTATGGAATATCAAATTTGAATATCCATAGTTGGAACTATGGATATTCAAATTTGATATTTTTTATTTTTTATTTGATTTCTAGAAAATGTCATTTTCATCGGATACCGACACAGCTAGTTGTATACTTAAATTAAAATAAAACTTTATTTTTATTATTTATTGGGGTCAGATAATTTTATTTTAAAAAAAACAACACGTTGCGCCTGACAGACAGACAGATAGTAATAATAGTAGTACGGATAGTATGGTACTATGGATATTCAAATTTGATATTCCATACCTATGGATTTCTAATAGGAAAAATTTGTATCCGATTTTGACTGTGCGCAGACTTATCTAACGCGTGTTATGAGTACTTATACATAAAATATTTTGGTAGTGCGGCCCGGGGTAAAATTCTACTTCCGAATTTTGGCCCAAGTGTCGAAAAGGTTGGCCACCCTTGCTGTAAACGATCAAATTGTTTGTCAAACTTTACGTGTTTGTCAAACAATTTGATAGTGTACAGCTTTGCTTGAAGCGTTTGTCAAACAATCTACGTGTTTGAGCTGTTTGAAGAAAATTTGGATTGGTCTAGGGTTTGACAAACGTGTTTGAATATTGTGTTCCGCTGTATTTGTCAAGATCTCATGATCTCAAACCGATTCTAGATAATTGTTTGACAAACTTATATGTCCACGTTTGTTCGTCTGCGCTGCTGTTTGATTAAAACGTAAATTACGTCAAACAAGTTTGTCAAACAAATTTGATCGTTAATAGGGTACTTTACATTTTGCTTTTGTTAAATGAGGAAATTAGAATAATATAGGTACTACTCATTTCAAAAGCTGGAAATGAGTAAGTAATTAGGTTAACGATTTTATCTTAATATTCAATCAAATACAATTCACACTTATTATATTAAAATATAAAAAGGTTATTCATTTAAATTATTAATATTTTTGGTTACAGAGCAATTCCTCCGGAGTAAACCTAAAACAAATTCCAAAATACTCTCAAACCATTGTAATTAACACTTTCTTCATATTGATGAAATGAAATGTGGATTGACAGAGTAGGACACACCATTGTACCGTCGAAGAAATTGATTCCTAGGCAGTTCAAGGACGTCATTTGGTCGGATTATGTTAATTCAATATTAGTCATGAACTGGCGGCTGAGTGGGAGATGTAGGTCCGCCGTCTGCATATGGATCAGCTTCTCTAATAGTACAACTATATTATAACGTACTTTATATACAGTGTGTTTGTTGTTTGTGTCGTTATCCTTGAAACCATCAAATGAGACCGTCAAAATGAACAACTTTTTCTGTGAAAACAATGCTGGGAACTCAAAAAAAAATTCCGTCTTCATACCCATACGGATGCCCGGATCGGCAATTTGTATGGGTATGACGACGGATTTTTTTGAGTTTCCAGCATTGTTCTCATAGAAAAAGTTGTTCATTTTGACGGGCTCATTTGATGGTTTCAAGGATAACGGTGTTTACACAAACACACTGTATACGGAGTGGATCTTATTATTAGTAACAGTTCCGCTTCAACTAGGCACAAAAACAAACAGTCATTTCAAAGGGTAAGTCCAGCGTACTTGTATTTAATGGAGGTCAGTGTGTCTAAAAAATAATAAAGTAAATATTATTTTGACAATAGAATATCAATATAAAAGCGTTGAAATTTGAAACTCATAATTGAATTTTTTATTTGAGGTCGAATTTCGACCATTGGGCGATCTCTAGTTAACTTAAATCTATAATTTTTAAGAGTAATACCGTGTTATTACTAGGGAATACAATCTCGTTCTCGCGAGATCTCGGCCTTTTTTGGCGAGATTGATCTCGGACGAAAAATAAGCGAGATCTCGCGAGCATAAAACGTCTTATTTGAAGCGCAGACTGACACGGGTCACGAGCGGAGTTGCGATCACGAAGTCAAAACAAAGAGCAGAGCTGGCCTAAGCAATTACTGTGCACTGTGATTCTCAGCTAGGTCCTGAATTTTGACTTCTCGTTGTTTTGTTTGTTATAAAAGAACTATTTTATTACTAAAGGATATGTTGTGTTTGATAGTGCGCTTTTATAATTCTGGACGTCACGTTATCGTGGACGCCGGCTTCCACGATAAAACGTTGGGTGTACGTTAAATGCCCTTTTGATTTACGCACCGCGGATGTTTTGTGCGGTTCAGACTTCAGAAGTGTAAACGTTGTGATGTCCTCTAACGTACACGTTAAAAAGTTATCGTCGACGGTAATTTAAAAGCGTCTCCATATATTTCCATATATTTTACTTCTGAAAATGAATGTTAATCTTATATTTACTAATATAATATTTTATTTTCGTATATTATTCAAGTATTGTGATTATTTGCAAAAATACCTACCAAACTGCTAATCTCGCGAGATCTCGAAATTGGCGAGATCTCGCGGTATTGTATTCATAAACTCGCGGGATCTCGCTTGAGCCCCAATCTCGCGAGATTTGCATTCCCTAGTTATTACTTCATATTATTACAGATAATCTATCAACTTGCACGAGCTAAGTATTATCACAACATCTTGTGTTAGTAAAATATAATATAATATTAATTTACAACCAAATAAAGTTTTTAACTACCAAATAAAGAACTTCATCTAATCTAAGCACTTTTCAATGTTCTATGCATATATTTTGTCTCTTGGCCAATTAACATTTTATAGACGTCTTCTCGCTAGAAATCTTATTTTCTCAGAGCCTCGTCATCACACTAACTCTTTCTTTCTCTCTCTTTACAGCTTCCACTATAAGTCCTCCTCTCTTATCTGCTTCTCTTGTTTCGAGATTTGTGTGTAGTCCAAGCACTGGCGGTAGTACTGCGCTTCAGCTGAGCCGTGGATGAGCCTGTTCAGGGGGAACTGAAGGCGGTAGGCCAGGTAGGGCGTGAACCACATGTACAGCTGGAACAGCACCGTCTTCCACCAGGTCATCACGCCGAAGATCTGGTACAGCCAGTGCCCCGTCACCAGGTACAAGATGTACATCCTGGAATTGGAAATGTTATAATTACTTCTTAGGGTTCCGTAGCCAAATGGCAAAAAACGGAACCCTTATAGATTCGTCATGTCTGTCAGTCTGTCTGTCTGTCCGTCCGTATGTCACAGCAACTTTTCTCCGAAACTATAAGACCTATACTATTGAAACTTGTTAAGGCTAGGTTATTCCAAATTCACGTTTCTAGAATGAGTAATTTTTAAAGAAAGCGTCATTAAAAAAACTGAAAAATATATACATGTATAGATACATCTTTTAACTAGTGACTTTTACGGTTAGAAACACAATACAGATAATTTTACTCGATAAAAAAAAAATCCGAAACAACCTCGATTTTAAAAACATTTTCAGTTTTATAGGACTTACAGGGACTCAATCAAAAAATAATTTGGATAGTTCGATTACTATTAAAATTTTACAGGGAAATGTACGGATACATGTTTATTTATACTATTTTTTATCTAAGTAAAAAGGTTTTTTCTCCTATTTCGCCCTATCATGGACGCGGCGATCGTCGTAACCGCCACTGTACAAGGCGCGCTGATATGAATGTTATTTTATTGTCTTTTACGTCGATATTAGCACTGACAGACATCGGCCTGCTAATTTAGGAATAACCTCCCCTTAAGTAGATGTAGTCTGTGAACCGCATTAAGATTTTGATACAAAAATGGAAAAATTAAAAATTTTAGAGGTCCGCATAGGTACAATTGAATTTTTTTTTTTCATCTAACCTATGCATGTGGGGTATCTATGGATAGGTCTTTAAAATCATATTGAGGTTTCTAATATCATTTTTTTCTAATATGAATAGTTTGCGAGAGAGACTCTTGCAAAGTGGTAAAATGTGTGTCCACCCCCCTCTAATTTCTAAAGTAGGTCTCATTATACTCAAAAAAAATGATGTAAATTACTATAAAAACTACCAACGAAATTTGGTTTGAACGAGATCTAGCTTGTATTTTTTATACGTCACAAATGGTAGACCTTAATTTAACTTTCATTAAATCAACTGAAATATAAAAATAAATCAAAAACCTTTTAATTTCGTAGAAATAAATCTTATTGCTGCTGCGGAACCCTTCATGGGTGAGTCCAACTCGCACTTGGCCGGTTTTATTTAGAACTTGTGTTGCATTGCAAGTTGTCATCATTGTCGTTCAAGACGACTATCTATCTTAGATACTAATATTATAAAGCGGAAGAGTTTGTTAGTTTGTTTGTTTGTTTGAACGCGCTAATCTCAGGAACTACTGGTCCGATTTAAAAAATTCTTTCAGTGTTAGATAGCCCATTTACTGAGAAAGGCTATAAGCTTTATTTTTAGCTTTAGCGCTAAGATTAATAGGAGCTAAGAAATAGAGGAAAGTGTGGAAAAAACGGGGAAAATTATTTGAAAGGGCTTATTTGAACGCGCTAATCTCAGGAACTACTGGTCCGATTTGAAAAATTCTTTCGGTGTTAGATATCCCATTTATTGAGAAAGGCTATAAGTTTTATTTTATTACGCTAAGACTGATAAAAGCGATGAAATCGAGGAAAGTATGTAAAAAACGGGGGAAATTATTTGAATAGGCTTATCTCACAAACTACTGGAGCAATGTTTCGGTTATTCGGCACAGATAAGAAGTAGACCACGTGAAGGATCAAAGGCTATTTTTGTGGACTAATTTGTCTGTGAAATATCTAATTTACGCGGGCGAAGCCGCGCGGAATGTTATATTTCGCGTGGTCACGACATCACGCGTAAACGGCTGGACCCATTTTGCTGAAATTTGGTATAAAGATACTTTGAGTCTTAAAACAGAACATAGGATAATTTTGTCCCGGAAAATGTACGGTTACTGCACAATATACTTTTATGATTTGCGCGTAAACTATTCAATCTATTTTGATGGAATTTGGTATAGAGATACTTTGAGTCTCGGGAAAGGACAAGGAATACTAATTTTGTCCCGGAAAATGTGAGATTCTCGCACAATAAACTTTTATGTTTATCGCCTAAGCCCTAAACTATTAAATCTATTTTGATGAAATTTGACATGGAGATTGGAGATACTACTTTTAATCTGGGACAAGGAATATTTTTTGTCCCGGAAAAATGTCCACTTGTCATGTCAAATGTCCAATCCACGCGGGCGAAGTCGCAGGCAACAGCTAGTATATTAATACGTGAGCCAAAAACTTTGTATCCCTTTTGACGAAAAATGGGGAAACGTAGGTGAATGAAATTTTGCACAGTTATAGTTTATAATAATATGGTGAAGGAGTGCATCGAGCTAATATTATTTTGAAATTATGATTTTATCATACATTTTTCTAACAAATAAAACATTACACACACACTAGAAAAAATGACAGATTTTTGAGTGACAAGCCTATACATACGAATTATACTCTTTATTTATGATTAAAGTCTGTTGACAACTTACACGGCCAGTCTAAGATCAGCTGAGTCCCAGAGACAAGAGTTGAAAAAAATGTCGTTGAAACTAAGGTCGAATTTCGACCATTGGGCGATCTCTAGTTATTATAAAGAAGAAAACATTTATTTCATTGCTAGAAAATAAGCTTCAAGATGAGTATTTATATAGACTAGAGCACGAGAAAAAACGTTAGCTCTTTTTAACGTAGTTTTTTGTCGTATGTCGTATGAAATTTTCTGACTTTTATAGGACCATAATGCTGGCTTCTTATCGCGACTCCTCGAGCCGCGCCGTGGCCACTCAAGCCGTGTGAAGGGGGTGGCTCGAGGTGGCGCGGGTTGGCTCGAGCAAGCGCGTCCGATCCGATTGAAGTCGGTACCTAACTTCAAAGGCGCGGCTCGGAGCGGCTCGGTGCGGCTCGAGCGGCTCGTGATATCACGCGCCGTGAGAACAGATAGCGCGGACTAGCACAGGCTCGTGGTCGCTCGTACAAATCGGCTCGGCGCGGCGCGGCTCGTGATATTACGCGTCGTGAGAATCCAGCAGTACCGAAATGGTCATCATCTCGCTACAACTTACATGGCGGCGTATACAATGGAGACGGTCCAGTACAGCGCCTCCTCGTGCTTCCTGGAGGTGGGATAGGGGCGCGCCTGCAGCAGCGTCTCCAGCGCCACCATCACGATGATGTTGGTGTGCACGCAGTGGTTGAACCACCACGGCAGCGCCTCGTCGAATACGCGCGGGAACACCAATTCGCGGTCGTACCAATAAATCGCCCAGAAGCTGTGCGACAGGAACTGCACACGCGGAGAAATAAAGGGAATTAGTTGGACGCTCTTAAACAATTGTGTACCATCCCAGATAAAAATGACGTATTGAATTATGAACGTTACGTTTACAGTAACGTTCTTTAGATCATTTAGAACAAGACTATATTTATAATTCAACAAAAAAAAATTGTGGGTAAGTACACAAAATGCTTAAAAGCGACCATGTTATAAACATACACTTTTATTATGTTTTCCATTAAATCAACAGATGGATCGCATGATAACACGCAATTATCGTCGCCAATAGACACTTGCATTATAACCAGACGAGGTGAAGCTCATCTGTGCCTAATTGTGTTCCTAATCCTTAATCTCCAACCTTCTTTGGGCAGTACCTCATTTGTTACAATGAATATAATTAAATAGAGATTACAAAGAAATCTCCCGCTCAAATACTCCAGACGGTACAGCTCCGGTACAGTCTAAAACACCTCAATTTTTGCGCGCCTCGGAAGAGCGGGTATGCATTGGCATCTTCCGCGTCAGCTCTGAGACTAGGCTAGCTTGATCTATCTTCAGAAGGGCAAGAATAATATCGATAAAATTGGCGTTATAATCGATAACGAAGGTCGAAGCTTTTTAAATGGACGCAATGGCAATATTTTAAACACATCAGTAACTGCAGTATCACCTTACACCTTTTCATCGCAAAAAAACTCACCACAGCGTAAGGCGTAACGAGAGCGCAGAAAATGACATCGCGGAGATATATAACCCAGCCACCCAGCCGCCCACGCGTCCGCCCGCCCCACTCCAGCCCGTCCGCCCACACCGCCAGCACCAGGAACAACCCCTGGAACGCCTGGAAACAGGTACAATGATCAAACTTTTGTTTAATGTGGTGTTATAATATCATAACACAGGTGCAAGTCGTGAATCTCTCGCGAATGGCGCAGCTTTGGAAGTAGCACCAGAGATATATTATAATACCTAAAAGCTGGCCGTACTTGCTGCATAGTGAGGGGGCCCCTAGAACAAATTTTTTTGTGATTACTAACAAGCTAATTTTTTGTGAGTAGCTACATTTTGAGAAGACGAACAATATTTTTATTTTTGAAAAATCTCGAAAGTGGTAGGCTAACAGTGATGTCCCGCGCGGCTTCGCCCGCGTTAATTAGGAATTTTACAGAAACCGTAGATTTTCCCATAAAAATAGCTTATGTCCCTACTCCCTACACTTGGTCTACTCTATATCTGTGCTTAATATTGCCATAAAAATTGCTCCAGTAGTTGGTAATTTCTTATATTTTCTCCGTTTTTCTCACATTTTCCTAAGTTTCTTCGGTCGTATTAGTCTTAGTGTGATAAAATTTAGCCTATAGTCTTATTCGATAAATGAGCTATCTAACACTGAAATAAGTTTTTAAATGTTTCCCTATAAATTTTGAGGAGTTCCCTCGATTACTTATGGATCCTTCATCAGATCACCACTTTTATGAATATAATACCAAATTGGGATGATACCCTATATACCAAAATAAACATTTTGAAAATCGGTTAACAAACGGCGGAGTAATCGTTGAACATAAGAAAACGAACATAACACCTCCCCCATTTTGAAAGTCGGCTAAAATTGTAGCCTATGTGTTATTCTGATGTATAAGCTATATTATTGTAAAGTTTCATTAAAATCCGTTCAGTAGTTTTTGCGTGAAAGAGTAACAAACATCCATACATCCACACATCCATACATCTATACATCCAAACAAACTTTCGCCTTTATAATATTAGTAGGATAATTAACCTAATATACAAATAAAACCGGCTAAGTGCGAGTTGGACTCGCCTGTGAAGGGTTCCGCAGCAACAATAAGGTTTATTTTTTATGAAATTCAAAGTTTTTTTAATTTATTTATATGTTTCAGTTAATTTAATGAAAGTTAATTTAAGGTTTACCATTTATGACGTATAAATAAAACTACTAGCTAGATCTCGTTCAAACCAATTTTCGTTGGTAGTTTTATAGTAATGTATATCTTTTTTTTTTTTTTAAACTTATCATGTCCCTACTTTAGAAGTTAGAGGGGGGGGGGGGACACATTTTACCACTTTGGAAGAGTCTCTCTCGCAAACTATTCAGGTTAGAAAAAAAATATAATATAAGAAACTTCAATATGATTTTTGAAGACCTATCCATAGATACCCCACACGCATAGGTAAGTTAAAAAATATTTTTTTTGTTGGTTTAAGGTTTACCATTAATGACGTATAAAAAAACTACTGACTAGATTTCGTTCAAACCAATTTTCGTTGGTAGTTTTTATAGTAATGTACATCATATATTTTTTTTAGACTTATCATGCCCCTACTTGACAAATAAGAGGGGGGGGACACACATTTTACCACTTTTGAAGAGTCTCTCTCGCAAACCTAAATAGGGTTAGAAAAAAATTATTTAAGAAACCTCAATATGATTTTTCAAGACCTATCCATAGATACCCCACACGCATAGCTTAGATGAAAAAAATTTTTTTGTTTCAGTTGTACCTATGGCGACCCCTAAAATTTTTAATAATTTTTCCAGTTTTGTATCAAAATCTTAATGCGGTTCACAGACTACATCTACTTACCAAGTTTCAATAGTATAGCTCTTATAGTTTCGGAGAAAAGTGGCTGTGACATACGGACGGACAGACAGACAGACAGACAGACATGACGAATCTATAAGGGTTCCGTTTTTGCCATTTAGCTACGGAACCCTAAAAATCAGCTGGTTAGGGTTCCGTTTTAGAGTACAGTAGTCAACCAAATTTTGTAGATTACAGAACCCTAAAACGGGATAATTCTCTTATTTTTAGACTATTTAAATGAAACCTTTTTTTAAAAAGTTTTTTGTTTAAGTAATACTTAAACAAAAAACTTTTTAAAAAAGGTTTCATTCATCAAATAAATTATACTATAATTTATTTTTTGTTTTTTAGTTATCTCTAGCTGGATTTCTGTATGATTAAAATTTTAAATTTCATTTAACAAAAGTGACCGGATTCAACCGGGCATTTTATGAAACCCGGCTGTCAGTCACGACTCACGTCATTTCACGTAACGTCACATGACGTCACATAAAGTCACGACACGACACGTCACGTAACGTCATGTCACGACACAACACGTCACGTCTCGTCACGTAACGTTACGACATGACACGACACGACATGACACGTCACGACACGACACGACACGATTTGACAATTATTTTTCAATTTACTCGAGCCCTTTTATTTGATACCCACATTTCATAGCCAAAATATGGCAAAAAAAGGAACCCTTATAGATTCGTCATGTCTGTCTGTCTGTCTGTCTGTCTGTCTGTCTGTCTGTCTGTCTGTCTGTCCGTCTGTCCGTCTGTCCGTCCGTCAGTATGTCACAGCCACTTTTCTCCGAAACTATAAGAGCTATACTTACTACTGAAACTTAGTAAGTAAATGTAGCCTGAGAACCGCATTAAGATTTTCATACAAAAATTGAAAAAATATTAAAAAATTTAGGGGTCCTCAGTCCCCACTCCCCATAGGTACAACTGAAACAAAAAAAATTTTTCATCTAACTTATGCGTGTAGGGTATCTACTAGGTATCTATGGATAGGTCTTCAAAAATCATTTTGAGGTTTCAAATATCATTTTTTTCAAACCTGAATAGTTTGCGAGAGAGACTCTCCCAAAGTGGTCAAATGTGTCGCCCCCCTCTAACTTCTGAAGAAAATGTAGCATAATAATTTAAAAAAATATATATGATGTACTTACATAATATTATTACTATAAAAACTACCAACGAAAATTGGTTTGAACGAGATCTAGCAAGTAGTTTTTTTATCAATCATAAATGGTAAACCTTAATTTAACTTTCATTAAATCAACTTCAATATAAAAAAAATCAAAAACCTTTTAATTTCATAGAAATAAACCTAAGCTGCGGAACCCTTCATGGGCGAGTCCAACTCGCACTTGGACGGTTTTATTTGCCATTTGGCTACGGAACCCTAAAAATGGACAAGAAAGAAGAAAATTCTCAATTTTAATTCGAAACTTCAAAATCTGGCAATAGTACTACATCGGCCAATGGAATAAGACGTATTTGGTCGCTGTTAAGCATATTTTGTTGTTGTTTTTTTAATGCAGTCTTGTTCTAAATCGTCTAAAGAACATAACTAATTACCTAACTACATTCATAACTCCACACGTATTTTTTTTGTAGTCTAATACACGAATGCTTAACAGCGTCCATTTATTATGCACGGTAATACAAGACTTTAAGGATTTTCCATTTAAATTTTCTTTAATACTGATGTTTTCATTCATCAATGAAAACATCAGATGGTTATTCCCTTTATTTAAACTAGCTATTTGACCGAGCTTTGCTCGGTATTCGATAAAACAACAATATAATAACATTTTCTAAAAATAATTCCTAGCTAGATCGATTTATCGCCCCCGAAACCCCCTATATACTAAATTTCATGAAAATCGTTGGAGCCGATTTTGAGATTTCAATTATATATGAATATTCAATAGGCTATGTTTACAACTTCCTACAAAATTTGAATTGTTTGTGATTTTCTGAATATAAATGTGGAATGTTAGCTAAATTTTATGCAATACGACTCCTTACGATTTAATTATGATGGCAATGATTAAATCGACGAGAACTAACATTTATAAACGTATTTAAAGACCATAATCTGCTAGTAACTAGGATTGCATAAACAACACATTTGTAGAATAAGTTAAAAATAAGTGTCCTTAGTGAAATAAAGCCAAGCACACACATTATATTTTGTAGTTAAGTCTAGCTATTTTATAGAGTTCCGTAGTTTACATCTCAAGAGTCAAGTTGTTGGTCCTGTCCTTGGCTTACCTTTCAAAGAAAAAATAAACTTCACAATAAATGATTATGAGGAAAATATTGCGATTGTCCCCACAGAACAGCGGGGCTAAAATGGTCACATTTAGCAATTCCTCTCAATCAATTCAGCAAATGAATTGTCAAAACTGTCAAACTGACAAAATATGTCAAATCAGTACAAAAATATAGAAATGAATTCCAAGCAGAGTTGTATTTTGCGGTTTTAGAAAAATGAATCATATTATGATTCATATCATGATTCTTCAAAGCGACCATTTTAGCCCTGCTGGCTACGCCTAGTGTGGGAATGGATCTTAAACTGATGTTTAAACATGTAATTTTTCTGGAAAATAAATTATTTGTATTTTAATATTTTCTGTACTTACGTTAAGAGGAGACACTAGGGTCGTTTTTCCATACAAACTGTTTTCCCTGTTTTCTCCCTGGATAATGCCGGTAGAGATATAATTTTTTCCTTTTTTTTTATGAAATAAGGGCAAGCGAGCAAACGGGTCACCTGATGGTAAGCAACTTCCGTCGCCCATGGGCACTCGCAGCATCAGAAGAGCTGCAGGTGCGTTGCCGGCCTTTTAAGAGGGAATAGGGTAATAGGGGACAGTAGGGATGAGAAGGAATTAGGGGAGGGTAGGGAAGGAAATAAGGGGATTGGGCCTCCGGTAAACTCACTCACTCGGCGAAACACAGCGCTATAGCATAGCTGTTTCACGCCGGTTTTCTGTGAGAACGTGGTATTTCTCCGGTCGAGCCGGCCATTTCGTGCCGAAGCATGAGTCTCCCAATTTTTCTTTCCTGAATATCTATGGCCACTAATAGCATGTCTTTAATATGTTTTCTTTCTTTTCATATTTTTTTAGTAAAAAAGATATTTTTAAGACGTTTAAAAACCCAAGCCAGCCAGATTTTCCGCTGTGCTCAAAAATCCAGAAAACAAAGGCTCACACACAGCTCAAGCCTTGCTTTAATTTTTAATGAAAAAAGTACTAAAATCGCTTAAGTTTTGGAGAAGAAATCAGGGAACAACGAAAATTTCTGTTCAGAATTTTCAATTCAAGCTGCAGTTGTCTCTATCGCGCTCTGCGGGGAGAGGCTTGAGGTTAGGGAGACAGCAGATTTTACAAATAAGTAAGTACTTGTTTTTCATTTGTCTAGCGGCTAGAGAAATGCTAGAGTCTAGCCCTTGGTGTATCCTCTGGGTTGATTCAGACTGCATCGCGATGCGTAGATGCATTTCTAATGGCCCCTCTTCAAGATGGGCCAGCGCTGGGCGATCAAATGGCGCATGCGATGGCTATGCAATGGTCGCAACACCTCTACATGATGGCCGTGTTCAGTTGTGAATTGTGATCTAAACGTCGTTCAAGATGGACGTGTAAGCATTAGACATTGCGGCAATGTAAAACGTGCATTTTTAATAATTTATGACTTCGTATCACCTCCTTCCTAATATGAACCTTCTCTTGAATTCTACGAATAATTATTTCGAGACTAAAATTAAAATAATGGTTTATGGTAGTGATGATGATGACAATGATGAATGTAATAATATGCTTTCCGTTCCTAAGACAACGCCGAAACTCCCAAAATTATATCTTTAAAGAGTCAGGAGTTATGTACATATATAATGTAAAAGCTATAATAATTATTGTAAAGTTTCATTAATTATACAAATAATTTATATTATATCTATTGTCTTAGACGAGTTACACACTCCGTAAATATATGGAATCCAAAAAATGTTATATGAAGAACCTACTGTTTTGATAATTTACTTTGTTCATTTAATGTCAAATTCCTGTATGTATATACTCAAATTATCTGAATTACCCACGACATATTTCTCAGTATTATGCAGTACTTGAAGTACACATTGTTAAAAAAAAATATGGAAGTTAGGGAAACACAGTACATAAGGATATTATGAATTACTAAACGTTCCGCGCGGCTTCGCCCGCGTAAATTAGATATTTCACAGACAAATTAGTCCACAAAAATAGCCTATGATCCTTCACGTGGTCTACTTCTTATCTGTGCCATATAACAGGAAAATTGCTCCTGTAGTTCGTGAGATGAGCCCTTTCAAATAATTTCCCCCGTTTCTGCCACATTTTCCTCTACTTCTTCGCTCCTATAGTTAGTTTTAGCGTGATAAAATATAGCCTATAAAAATCCTCGATAAATGGACTATCTAACACTGAAAGATTTTTTTTTAATTGGACCAGTAGTTCCTGAGATTAGCGCGTTCAAACAAATAAAGAAACAAACTCTTCCACTTTATAATATTAGTATAGGTATATTATGTAGTACCTCTTTCGTTTTTCTTATGAATGAAAGAGAAGACTTGACATTTTAACAAGCTGTTAGCACTAACTGACGTTGGTGAAATTGGGGCTTACTTACGTACTTAATAACTTGAGACAGAAGGTCCCCTAGGTAGGGACTGAATGAATTAACCGACTTGGTATAGCATGGATCTCATAAATTTTTACGGTATAAAAACTGAGTTGTGAGACTTGGTTTTTTACAGGATGTTTTTGTTGGGATCTCACTTCTTTTTGTAGAGTCCTACTTTTCTCCCTTTTGTTTCCTTTTACTACTATAAATATCAATAACGATTTATAGAAACAAATAAAACTAACAATTAATAATAATATAATCATTATGTATACAGTATTACTATACTACTTGCTTTTCATGACTATCCAATATCCATCTACACTACTATTATAAAGAGAAAAGATTTGATTGTTTGTTTGTTTGTCTTGAATAGGCTCCGAAACTACTGGACCGATTTGAAAGATTCTTTTACCATTGGAATTCTACATTAATTCTGCTGAACATAGGCTAAATTTTATTTTGGAAAAAAATAGGGTTCTGTAAGATATTTGGGATTTTCGGACGCAAGGTGTAAAAAAATCAACCAGAAATGTTACTTTTTTCGCGTACGCTGCCTAAACTATAAAAGATAGAACCATAAAATGTTCTAATCAATTGTAGATCTTATAAATATCTACAAAAAAGTCCGCGACATACTATACCTATCTATGTTAAGTGAGACACAACAACAATTTTTTTATTTAAAATCTTGAATTTTTTTGGACTACATTTAAACGCGTTTATTTTAGTCATGCTATTAATCCTTATCAAAATAAATTATTTAATCACTAAGTACAGTTTATGTAGATGTAACGTGCAGTATATGCAGTTATGCACATACGCAATAATTATGTTGTGTGTGTGCATCATTGACATATACATGTCAGGTGTCCCTTTAGTCTTTAGTTACTTAGTCTATAATAAGATTCCGTAAGGGCTTGTCGCCCTGCCGGCACCTATACTTACCTGTATTAGTGAACACTTAATCTTAACGCAATAAATGAAGTCCGATAATACTTTTCATTTTATTAATCTCTCCTAGGGCGCTCCCCTTACATTGGTGACCCCGACGTGATTTTATTTATTATTTGGTCTTTGAATGACTAAAATTGGACGTTTGGTTTTGAAGTTATGGCGAAATTAAAATAAGTATAACGATTTCTCAGAGCACGGTCTCACATCGGCTCCGTGTATTTTAACAAAATAAAAATAGTTTTAGCATATTTACGGTGATAAAAAACAATCTGACCAGTGCACAGTGACTGAAATCTTCAGTGTAGTGTATTATTATCACAAATAAACAAAGTGAAAGTGCATAATACGAACAGAAATACGGACAAAAACAATTTGCATTTATGCTTTTGTTTACAACAATTTCGTGTAAAACTCTGGAAAAAACTCAAAGTGTGCTGTGTACGGAACTGATGAGAAGCGCGTAGTGACAAAAATTTAGGTGATTAGAAAGTTTGTAATCAAAGGTGAATCAAATAACCTCAAAATTTTCAAATCAAAGTTAAACGTCTTACACAAATTAACAAAATCAACACCCGTAACGCCATCTAGTGACAGACAACGAAACCAAGATAAACTACGGCAAACCTCCATCTTAACAGTTACCGCCACTAACCACAAGAGGGCGTTATTTATCTATTAGATTGTAACCACTTACCACAGGAGGGCGCTAACTAATAAAAATGGAAGAACTTAGATCTTTGATTTTAAACCTGCAAAAAACACTAGATGAACAAAGAGAAGAAATACGTGATATGAAACAAAGCATACCGCTAATCATAAATAGTAATATAGACACCAAATTTGTTACTTTAGAAACTAAATACAATACATTGGAAAAGGTTGTAGAAAATCAAGGACGACGCATTCAAAATCTAGAGAGAACGGTAAGGAAAAAGAATATAATTTTCTTTGGTATTCAAGAAAACGAAAAAAATTATCACGACTTACAACAACTTATACTTCATATTATAAACGAGAATATGGGACTCAGCTACAGCATGATGAACTTAGAAGAAGTAAGGCGAGTAGGAAAGAAAAACGAAGAAGGAAAAATTAGACCAGTTATTGTTACCTTGAGCACGTTGGGAATGAAAATCGAACTTCTGAAAAATAAGAAAAAACTTAACAACTCACCTTACTATATTCAAGAAGACTTTCCCCCAGACGTACTCGAAGAACGGAAACAACTAAAAAAGCAGCTGACGGAAGAAAGAAGTAAAGGTCGTAAAGCGTATTTAAAATATAACAAAATTATAATTTTTCCAGAAGATAACCAAAAACAAAATTTCGCGTCCACCCAACGTCACTACCACAAACGAAACTTATCTGAGTCCCCTGAAGTATCTATGGAACATAACAACTGTACCAGTGTTAGCTCTATCAGCAAGAAGAAACCATCAAAGAAACAGAACTCAAATATTTACGAATACATAGTAAAGAACCAATCAAACAGTAACAAGGACAACTCGATTGAATCTGCACGTCACAAAGAACACAGCATTAATTATTAGCAATCACCAAAGGCCCCTCTCCATTTACATCAAGAAAAAAGTAATTATAATATATCAGAAAATATACTCCCAATACGGGTGGTCGCCGCGGGAGTTTACGACCACAACCCTCCATGCAAAAGTTTTTTTCAAAAACAAGAAAATCATAAGAAGAACCAGTGTTTGAAAATATGTACATACAATATTCGTTCGCTAAAAAATGACAGTAGAAAAATACAGTTAGATTATGCCCTCAGTAAAATAAATTACGATATTATTGGATTATCAGAAATAAAAATAGTCGGAGAAAGCATAATAGAGAAAAATAAGTATATCCTATTTTATAGAGGAGACAAAAAGGCTAGAAATGGCGTGGGATTCATAGTAGCATCATACTTGAAAAAAAATATTCTAGAGTTTACAACATATTCAGATAGAGTTGTAAGACTCGACCTAAAACTAAAAGATGGAACTCTACTCAATATTATTCAAGTATATGCACCAATAGAAAACGCAAGAGAAACAATTGTAACCGAATTTTACAAACAACTTATTCTAGCTCTACAAAACACAGGAAAAGACACCATAGTTATGGGAGATTTTAACTCAAAAATTGGGTTACCTCTACCAGAGGAAAAAAACGTTTGTGGTCTCTACGGATATGGCGAAAGAAATCAAAGAGGAGATTTACTGCTGAATTTCTGCTACGAAAACCAATTGATAATTACGAACACACTATTCAAGAAAAAACAGAAACAGAAATGGACGTGGAAATCTCCATCAGGGAATATACTTAATGAAGTAGACTTTATACTTGTAAAACAAAGAAACAAGGTTCACAACGTGGAAATAATCTCTACCAAATTTTCTTCTGACCATAGATTGGTAAGAATGACGTATGACGTTAACACAAACAAGAAGAGTCGCTCATATTTTGGTTGTAAAAATAAAAATTATACCCCTGTTGAAATAGAGTCACTGAAAAATTTTATGTCCTTAAAATTACCAAACTTAGAAAAAAATAACATAAACGAAACATATAGAGCAACAATATCAGCTATAAGGGAATGTGTTACACAACTGCCAACAGACAAAAAGAAAACCGAACCCCAAATAATAACGCAAGAAGTAAAAACACTAATCGAGGAAAGAGAACATTTAAAAGGACTACACCACAGGACAAAAGAACAAAGAAAAAGACTTAAACATCTACATAGAAAAATTGTCAAACTAATAAAATCGAATAAACACAGGATAAAGATGCAATCTCTAGAACATGAACTGAAAAATCGAAGCTCTACAAAACTAACAAAGAAAAAATTCGATATAAAAAAGGAATGGATACACGGTATGAACAACGTCTCGGGACAAAAAGTTACAAACAGAAGAGATATAATAAAAATTGCAACAGGCTTCTACTCTACCCTCTATTCAAACATCGACAAAACTAATCCGGAACAACATTTTGAAAAAAATCAAGATGTCCCGGCCTTCCTGACACACTAAATAGAGCGAGGAATAAAAAACTTAAAGAAGAATAAGTCACCCGGGGAAGACGGAGTCTCGCCGGATTCAATAGTTGCAATGTTAGAACCTCTTACACCCCTGCTGACAAAACTTTTTAATAAAATTCTCGAAAATGAAGAAATTCCCTCAGATTGGCAATATTCAATCATAACACTTCTCTACAAAAAAGGTGATCCAAACCTAATCGATAACTATAGACCGATAAGCCTACTTCCAACGCTCTACAAATTATTTTCATCAATTGTATTGTTTCGAATAACAAACGCCTTAGATGAAAAACAACCAAGAGAACAAGCAGGATTCAGGAAAGGTTTCTCCACTATAGATCATATATTTACATTGACCCAGTGCATAGAAAAATGTAGAGAGTACAATAAAATCATCTATCTGGCTTATGTAGATTACACAAAAGCATTCGACTCTATATCCCACGAACATCTTTGGAATAGTTTAAAAGAGCAAGGGATTCCCAATAAATACATAGCTATTCTAAAAGAGATTTATAAAAACTGCCAAGCTAAAATCAAGACTGAAATAATTGGCCCAGCTTTTCAGGTAGAGCGCGGCGTGAAACAAGGGGACCCTATATCGCCAAAAATGTTCACGGCTATTCTAGAGTCAATGTTTCAGAGACTCGACTGGTCGTCACATGGGCTAAATATTAACGGAGAGCGATTAACACACTTACGTTTCGCGGACGACATTGTGATCATAGCTGAAACACACGGAAGTCTGAAACATATGCTAGAGTCGCTCGACGCTGAAAGCCAAAAAATTGGTCTACACATGAACTTCAACAAAACAAAACTAATGACAAATGGTGAACAAATACCTATCCCATTAAATAATACAACAATTGAATATGTCAGCGAGTACATTTACCTGGGCCAGCAGATAGCTTTTGAAGACTCTACTTCCAAAGAGGTAGACAGGAGAATCGCTACTGCTTGGAAAAATACTGGGCAAACAAAGACGTATTTAAAAGCAAACTCCCAGTACATCTGAAGAAAAAACTGATGGACAATACCATTCTTCCATCGCTCCTTTACGGATGTCAGACTTGGGCACTCACTAAAAATGTAATTACTAAAATTGTCACTTTTCAGAGAGCCGCAGAGCGTTCTATGCTGGGTCTAAGACTAATAGACAAAATAAAAAGCGTCGACATCAGACAAAAAACAAAAGTCTTAGATGCAGTGACGATGCTCTGCAGGCTCAAATGGAAATGGGCAGGCCACATCGCCAGAGCTACTGACGGCCGGTGGAGTGAGCGTATCCTTCACTGGCACCCCCGAGACAGCGCGCGCGGCCGTGGCAGGCCACGCGCCAGGTGGAGCGACGACATCGTGCAGGTGGCGGGCGCCGCCTGGACACGCATAGCACGTGACCGCAGCACTTGGCACAACATGGAGGAGGCCTTTACTCATTTTTGGGTGCCTTAATTAATGTACATTAATATTATTTAAGTAACTGTAAAGTATATTGTTTAGTTATAATTTCAGGCAAATAAAGGCTATTTTATTTTATTTTATTACGATTTCTACTGCACGGCCCGTTGCGAAGTGGGCGTCATCAAGGGGAGTTTAGATGTATTAGTTCTTTTCAGAGTTAGAATATTACACGCTATTAACATTTTCTTAAATATTTGAAAATGCCTAAGAGAGCCAGGTCTCTTAGTCACTTCAATAAAATAATATGGGCAAAACAACGTTTGCCGAGACAGCTAGTACTAATATATTATTATTATAAAATATGCGAAAGTGTGTTTGTTTGTTTGTTTGATTGTCCTTCCTTCACCGCCTAGCGAACAACCAATCGACTTGATTTTTGACGTAGACTTATTTGAAAGGATGAAAAGTAACATAGGCTATAAATATAGGCTACTCAAAAGTAGCCTATGTTACTCTTCCAAGACCAAAATCTTGGAAAAACGTCAGGTTTCCAAAGGATGTTTACGCGAGCGACGCCGCAGGCAAAAGCTAGTGCTTCATATATTATATAGATACCTATCTACAACTATTACTCTTTCGAATGTACGTACGGAAATATCGATGGTACCGGTACAATGATTCATAAATTGCAATTAATGTAACTTTGTAATCTTATAATACATGTATAATATGGGATTACAAAGTTATTCACGAAGTTAGAGAAAGAACAGTAATGACGAAATGTTTATTAGGTTTTCCCTTAACACTAAACACTAGCTAGATATCTCTCTACCGACGATAAACCGGAGATATTGATGGTACGGGTACAATGATTCATAAACCGCAAATGTAACTTTGTAATCCTATACATTTATATGGGATTACAAAGTTATTTACGAAGTTAGTGTATCTGGAAAACTATACAGAAATTTTGAAATATCTGAATTTTCCCTTGATTTATACACTAAACACTAATTATATTCTAAATTTGAAGGTTCTATGTCTGCTAGAAGTGCCTTAGACTTTTGGTGATCGGTCAGTCAGTCAGTCAGTCAGTGACAAAATTAAGAAACTTTAACAAGTTACAGACCCTAAACTACTGGTGCAAATTGAATAAAATTTTAAATATACCGTGTTTATACAATGCTTGCTTAGCAACTGAAAATTCAGGCTTGTTGGTTTATCCACAATGAAGTTATAGGGGGTCAAAAAGAGCCTGAATTGGTTCGAGAAAAGTATGCTACGGACGTGCCGCTTTTTTGCTCGACTTGGCGGGGGCACTGCCGTGCCCCCAGATTGATTTCAGGTTTTTGAGGGTTTTCATAAGCGTTATATACATTATATTATGTCTTTAACTTTATCGACGTGGAAACTGTTGAGGATTATTTTTATGCACCTACTTAATACAAAATTCCAGTAGTGAACTAAATTAATATTGTAGGGCCCTATTTACTGTAGGAAAAGATAGCAAGCTCTATATAAATACAGTACTACAAACGATTTAATTTGAATATCGACATAAGCCGCACCACATTTCTACTTTGAAGTCCTTTTTTTGTAAAACTTAAGATTTACTTACTCAGAGGCGAAAATTTATTACTTTGACAATAAGCGCTTAGATATTGTGTGTAAATTTTTTCTTTATTACAGTTAAATAATTAAGTCGTCTCTGACTGCGGAAGTAAGTTAAACTTATTTACTACTAGAACAAGCCCGCAATTCCGTTGCGCAAAAATTCGTTTATCGTGCGGGAACCGTACATTCTTTCGGGAGAAAAAGTATCCTATGTCCTCTTCCGGGACTCACAAGCCCCCCTTAATTATTAATTTTATTTAAATATTATTATTAATTACTAAAATAGGTGCACAATTATATTTAAGGCCTTTGTTAAAATTTCAAGTGTCTACCTCCTATCATTATTGATTACGAGCAAAAAAGGTTAAATAATTCACGTTTGTTGTATGGGAGCCCCCTTAAATATCTATCTATATTATATTAATACGTGAGCCAAAAACTTTGTATCCCTTTTGACGAAAAATGGAAAAACGTAGGTGAATGAAATTTTGCACAGTTATAGTTTATATGGTGAAGGAGTGCATCGAGCTAATATTATTTTGAAATTATGCTTTTATCATACATTTTTTTAACAAATAAAACATTACACACACTACAACACACACACTAGGAACGATGACAGATTTTTGAGTGACAAGCCTATACATACGAATTATACTCTTTTATTTATGGTTTAAGTCTGTTGACAACAAGTTGACAAATTTAAAATGAATTATAGTGTTTTTATTGAATCTTCGATACTATTAGAGAATGCTTACACGGCCAGTTCGAGATCAGCTGAGTCCCAGAGACAAGAGTTGAAAAAAAATATGATAAAGTCAATATTTTCTTACAAAATATAGGTAGTAGTCCTAATGTCGTTGAAACTAAGGTCGAATTTCGACCGTTGGGCGATCTCTAGTTAATATTATTTTGTTTTTAGTATATTTTGTTGTTATAGCGGCAACAGATATACACAATCTGTGAAAATTTCAGAAGTCTAGCTGTAGCGGTTCTTGAGATACAACCTGGCGACAGACAGACAGACAGACGGATGGACAGACAAAGAAGTCTTAGTAATAGGGTCCCGTTTTTACCCTTTGGGTACGGAACCCTAAAAACTATAAATTGTGGTAGTTAAAAGTCGTTGTTGATATTATTATATAATAACTAATGACTCTTAAACACTCTGCGGTTTTCGTAATTAATGCATGTGCTAGAACTGACATACGACCACAAACAGCTAGTAATTATGGGGTTCTAGAACATAACGTCTAAAGTATTACCTAGGTTCTCCATTGTTCATCAATACTAGTATTATAATTTCGAATGTGTATGTCTATTTTCTCATCGCGCCAAAGCCGCTGAACCGATTTGGACGGAATTACATAAAGAGCGTATTTAGGTTCAAGAAAAATCTCTGAAAGACTCTGCTACGTTTATAAATAACTAGTTGTTGCCAGCGACTCCGTTCGCGTGGACTTTGGAATAGACAGACAGAGATACTTTCGCATTTATAATTTTTTCTCTTGAAGTTTTTTCTGCATTTTTTTTCTATAAACCTCACGGAGCCCAGGACCTTTCCAACGAATGCGAAACCGTGGAAATCGGTTCATGTGTTCTGGAGTTATAGCGTCAGGAAGGAAAACCCGACTTATTTTTATATAATATTAGACTAGATGATGCGGATGCCCGCAAGTCCGTTGCGCCAAAATTCGCGTTTATCGCTCGGGAACACATCCTATGTTCTTTCCAGTGACTCAATTAAGTATATCTCTATGCCAAATTTCATCAAAATCGCTTCAGCCGTTTGGGCGTGAAGAAGTAACAGACAGGCAGACAGACGGACAGACAGACAGACACACTTTCGCATTTATAATATATCTGAAGTATAGATCTCTGATCGAACTATGTTACAGCTAAGAATTTACATTTATTTTATTTTATTTTATTTAAACACTTCATGCAAATATTTACATAGGCGGGCTTAATGCCTAGTGGCATTCTCTACCAGCCAACCTTAGGGTGATGATGAGAATGTTGAATAGGCGCATTCTAAAACAATATTACTTAGTTAAAATATGATGTTATAAATAGGTACATTTATTAGGTACCTCCGCTTCTGTTGAAGGCATTAAGGCAATGACCGTAATCATAATATAAATCTGTCAATTATGTCTATTGTCTACTTATGTCTATTAGATAATCCCGCCCATTTCAACTGTAAACCGACCGGATCGAATTTCAGTTAACAATTTCAATACAGGTGGTGGCACTTGTTGGTGTTACCGCTGTTACAATTGGCAAGCTCGTGAGTCGAAAGTCGTGGGTTCGATTACGCGATGGAAAGATGTTGTTACTCTAGTTGGGACAAAAGAGACTGAACAATTATCTGACAAGAACATATTATTATATTATGTGTTTATAATACTTAGATGGTGAACGCAAGGTCTCCACCAATTATCAGCTTTTCGGGAATTTTTGTTTATTGACCCCTATTTTCATGTGTAAACTCTAAACTGTAAAGTAACCGGACTATAGGTATTGGGGAAATTAATCAATGATAATATTTTCAAGAATATCAAGATAATTTAACCAAAAGTATTTCCTGTAACTTTTCTAATAGAGTATGTTTTTCTCGTTACTAAGTAATAGGGTTCCGAACTAAGGTAGTCTAAATAGAATTTGTTATTACTTATTTATTACATATTCTAGTTTGGGATATAATTGGCTATTTTTTTTGGGAATTATCTTTGGCTCGCACGATGTCGCAATCATCCTAAATGTTCATGAATTTTTCACACAATGTTTGCATGAAATGAAGCGTTTTTTTATTTTTATTTTTTATTTTTACGCCAATGAAATTCGAAACACTCCAAATTTTTACGTTACGCATCACGATGACTCCTAAAACAGCTCACCATGTTCCAATTAGTGAGGAAGGCAGGAGCGTTATCCCGCATGTCCAGCAGCCGCTCGCTGGCACCGGGCTCGCTGGTCTTCCGCACCATCACCACCACCGTGTAGATGACGGTGGCGATGTCGGACACCAGGTACACCAGGTGGAAGACCGTCCGCAGCAGCAGCAGCAGCCGCCTCAGGTACTGCACGTACTGCTCCGCCATGACCGTGCCGCGCGACTGCCCTTCGTCGACTCGGCCGGGCGCGCCTAGCACCGCGATTATAAGTCAATAGGTCTGATTCATTTAACTCAGTGGCAATAAGGAAACGTCGCGAATAAACCGCGTAAGGCGTAAGTTACAGGCCGATCAGAGGATCGACACCGAAACGAGACGAAGCGCGGTGAATGGTGATGCAAGGTACGCGCACCTTGTGACAAAGCGCAATGGGCGCATTTTTCCCACGCTTTTATTAGCTTGGGTTGTATGTATGTAACGAAATTTTTGAGCATGGTTGTATCTATCTCCAGGAGTCTAATTAATTTGAAACTGCATATTATGTATAAAGAGACAATTACAATGCAATAATTTGTTATTATTTATGTTTTATGCAATGATACGTCATACAAAGTGTATCGGCTCGCCCCGCTGTGCCCTGTCACGATGTGTGCTTTCCTTTGTGCATCCATGCGTCGCGCCTGGTCTTTTATATAGAGATATGAAATTAATATTATTATGTCAATTAGTGATGTAATATTATCATTGATTACCTTTTGCACCTTCGTCAGGACCGCTGTCATAGAAACTCCGCAATAGAAAATTTATTATATATGGTAAACTAGACGACGCCCGCATCTCCGTTCGGAAATCGAACATTTTTCAGGATAAAAAGTATCATTGCCCTTTCCCGGGACTTAAGGTATCTCTATACCTTTAAGCAAAATCAGTTCAATGGTTCAGAGGTGATAGGCAGGCACATTTTCCCTTTTAAAATATTAATTATTAGTATGGATTTGCGCCTAGTTTGCAGCGAGACATGAGTGTGAAGACAGCTGACTAGAGCACTTTTCGCGCGTAAAAGGAAATCACGAGGAAAGCGATAATATTTTTTACGATTGAAAGCAGCCTCAGCATGTTTTCCCTCTTCGTTGTCTACATCTAAAACAAAATTCATTTAATCGATAGATTCTGAGTCTATTCAATGCAAATAAATAAATTCCACCAGTTTATAATCTTGGAATAAGTACACCAAATTTTTATCAACTTCATTGTTGAATTGTTTTTATAATAATTAAGTATACCTATTGTTATTTTAATACGTAATTTTTCGTTTCATAAAAATTACTTGGAATTGTACAGTACAATATCGATTTAAAAAAATATTTACGTGAATTTACGAATAATAAATAAAAACCGGCCAAGTGCGTGTCGGGCCACGCGCGATACCTAGGGTATATAATATTACTAGATGTCCCGCGCGGCTTCGTCCGCGTAAATTAGGAATTTTACCGAAACCGTACATTTTCCCATAAATAATAGCTTATGTCCCTATTCCTTTCACTTGGTCTACTCTATATCTGTGCCAAATATTGCCATAAAATTGCTCCCGTAGTTCGTAATTTCTAATATTTCCCACATTTTCCTGAGTTTCTTAGGTTGTATTAGTCTTAGCGTGATAATATATTAATATAGCCTATAGTCTTACTCGATAAATGATCTATCTAACACTGAGATAAGCTGTTTTTAAATCGGACCTGTAGTTCCTGAGATTGACGCGTTCAAGCAAACTTACTCTTCAGGTTTATAATATTAGGTAGGTAAAGATGTTTTAAGTTATCGCTTGACAAACTCAAGTCTCGATCTAAAAGACTATGAAATGGTATAATATGGATGGTAGTGATGATGATGATGATGAATGTAATTTGCATAGTAGTATATGCTTTCCGTTCTTAAAACAACGCCGAAACTCCCAAACTTGTATCTATAAAGAATCAGGAGTTCTCTCAGCACCTTCCGAACCACGGTATACCAGGTATATCTCGGTGCAAAATCTTACTTGTTGGTAGCATATGCTTAGAATACTTCTCACGAAACCGAAGTCACCACATGTTCCCCATAAATTTTGAGGCCGTCCCTCGATTACGGATCCTTCATCAGATCACCACTTTTGTGAATATAAAACCAAATTGGGATGATACCATATATACCAAAAGAAAATTTTTGAAAATCGGTTAACAAACGGCGGAGTAATCGTCGAATATAAGAAAACGAACATAACACCTCCCCTATTTTGAAAGTCGGTTAAAATTGTAGCCTATGTGTTATTCTGATGTATAAGCTATATTATTGTAAAGTTTCATTAAAATCCGTTCAGTAGTTTTTGCGTGAAAGAGTAACAAACATCCATACATCCACACATCCCCATATCCACACATCCATACATCCATACATTCATACATCCGAACAAACTTTCGCCTTTATAATATTAGTAGGATATTATAGGGTTCCGTAGTACCGCTAGTTTTTGAAATTTTTTGTATGGTCGATGAATGTACATTTATAACATGTTTTACACTACTAACAACATCATCATCATCAAAGTAACTGATACTTTCAAAGGAATTTGAACGAAAATTTCCTTTACACTTCGCCGAATACATTTTTTTTAGATGATCGACTATAATTACTCAATAACTTATGGGTGATTCTACAAAAAATAAAAATTGGGTAACTCGCTAACTTCGTGTTACTTAATAACGCCATCTGCTGGTCGTTAAAACAATTAGTTGCTAAAAAATAGTATTATTATTCGCCAATAGATGTCAGGAAGAGTCATAGAGTCATATTTTTCAGTTTATCGATTATCGATAAAACACGAATAAAAAGACATTTTCTGAAAATGATTCCTATCTAGATCGATTTATCGCCCCTGCTATATATATATAGTACATATATAGCAGGGGCTATATATGTACTATATATATATGGCAGGGGCATATATATGTCAGTACATTTTCCGGGACTAAAAGTATCTCTTGTCCTTTCCCGAGACTCAAAGACTCAAAGTAACTCCATACCAAAATTTATCAAAATAGATTGAATAGTTTAGGCGAAAATCATAAAAGTATATTGTCCAGTAACCGTACATTTTTTCGCGATAAAATGTATCCTATGTTCTTTTCCGGGACTCAAAGTATCTTTATCACAATTCACAGTCCATAAACATCACAAATTTTTTTCGCGGCTTGTGTTGCATTTTTTACTTTTTTTGTAATAAAATTTTAAAATGTAAGTACCGAATTTCTTCATTAGAATCACAGATTTTAATAAAAACAAATTAAAATGTCACATTTACCTAATTTGAATTTGGAATTGTCTTGTGTTTAAATTATAACTTTTTAATGATTCCAAAATCAGCCAGATACGTCAATTTGTTTAAGGCGAGGATAAACCCCAATTTGTTATTCCGCGACTTCCGGTTTACCTAGTTCCAATATAATAACGAAGTTTTAAAAATATGAGGTATAAAGCACAAAATTTAAAATACCTTAAACCATAAACATTTTAATAAAACTTAATACTTTGGCTGTAATTAATTTACAAACTCACCTCCGATAAAAATCTATTTCATCGAAATATAAGTATTAACTAGGATAATTATACATTTTATTTGAATAAATTGTTAGTAAATCTATATTAAAAATTCTTTAACCGAACAATTTTGTTTCTTAATGTTTATTTCCAAAGATATTTAAAAAAAACATGAAAAATAGAGAAAATCCGCTCGTTTGACTTCAGTTTTATGCTAAGCTAAAATGAATCTTATTGCGATGCGTATACGCTTGGTCTTTGGTTGTGTGCAAAGTTATAGTTTTGGATTGAGATTAATCCCCGCTTTAATAGCCAGGTATAGCCCAAGAGATTTTATGACAAGTTAGTACACACTATAATGCGATTATTATTTTTAACAAAAATTAAAACCGACTTCCAAGATAAAAGCAATAATAACATCCTTATAATATGAACTAAAAGTATTAAATAATTTCTCCTATCTAATAGTGCCTTTTTCCGAATTCGCCTAAAACTCTACTATTTCTTTACTCAATCTTCATCATTTTGAAGTCGGTACCAGATAGCAGAATCTTCAGCCTGCCAGAATATTTAACTATTTATGAACTATATTATGAAACTTTAGTAAACAGTATAGAAATGAAAATAAAATTAAGATTTATAAGGAATTAACGACTACCCACACAACTGAGTTTTTGACTGGCCCTGCGCAAGATTATGTCATATCCGACGAGCTAGCACTCATACTGCAATAGTGGCAAAGAAGTGCTGTAGTTCTTAGCTGACAATATTACCAACTAAACATAATGAATAGGTATTTGACCATGTATATGTGTTTTTGGTGAAAATTTTGACAAAGTTTCCTCTCTTTTTTAAGTACATTGTAAATATTGTAACATTATGAAAAAACATTCATTATTACGTATATTAAAGATTATAATTATATATCGAATTTTCTGAAATTAATCGTAGAATCTGATGTACAGTCTCTTGATTGAACGTTTTTGGGTTTGTGACAGGCCAAAGAACTGACGTTTTGAGCATACTCTTTTAATTTTATACAATTTCCAATTAAATTACGTATCTGAAATTGAGTGACTAATTAAAGGAGATTACATAACAAAATGTTGAAGATTGAGTAAAGAAATAGTAGAGTTTTAGGCGAATTCGGAAAAAGGCACTATTAGATAGGAGAAATTATTTAATACTTTTAGTTCATATTATAAGGATGTTATTATTGCTTTTATCTTGGAAGTCGGTTTTAATTTTTGTTAAAAATAATAATCGCATTATAGTGTGTACTAACTTGTCATAAAATCTCTTGGGCTATACCTGGCTATTAAACAAATTGACGTATCTGGCTGATTTTGGAATCATTAAAAAGTTATAATTTAAACACAAGACAATTCCAAATTCAAATTAGGTAAATGTGACATTTTCATTTGTTTTTATTAAAATCTGTGATTCTAATGAAGAAATTCGGTACTAACATTTTAAAATTTTATTACAAAAAAAGTAAAAAATGCAACACAAGCCGCGAAAAAAATTTGTGATGTTTATGGACTGTGAATTGTGATAAAGATACTTTGAGTCCCGGAAAAGAACATAGGATACATTTTATCGCGAAAAAATGTACGGTTACTGGACAATATACTTTTATGATTTTCGCCTAAACTATTCAATCTATTTTGATAAATTTTGGTATGAAGTTACTTTGAGTCTTTGAGTCTCGGGAAAGGACAAGAGATACTTTTAGTCCCGGAAAATGTACGGTTTTCGCACAACAAACTTTTATGATTGTCGCCTAAACTACGTAATCTATTTTGATGTTTGGCATGAAGACATATTATTTGAATCTCGGTACAAGAAATGCTTTTTGTCCCGGAAAAATGTGCGGTTCTCACGCGATATACTTTTATGATTTGCGCGTAAACTATTCAATCGATGTACGGGAACAAAAGTCCACGCGGATGAAGTCGCGGGCAACAGCTATTGATAATAAAATGTGAATTAAATATGTAAGTATTTAAACACAATAAATAAATAAAAGTTTGCATGTCTTTTCTTATTTTTTATTTCAATATTTTCAATGAATGGTAAAATTAATTTTACAAACGTAAAGTGCCAAAATAAAATAATTATGTTTATGTGCGTTAGCGCAATTACAAAAGTGCTAAAAATATAAGGAGCAATAACCTTTATGTGGGTGAGACATAATCGAATGTAATTTAAATTTAATTTTAAAGTCATTTTTGAACTTAAACCTTTTCTTCGACGTAAGATGTTTCCTCGTTGGGAGGTTGCGTCGAGGGTTTTCCGTCTTCATCATTATCATTGATTGTTATTATTACATCTTTTACATCGCTATATATGTATGAATGCTACGCTATTTCTTTATAACGAGCTTAGCTACGAGTACAAATATTTTCCAATCTTCAGTTTTCTTTTTAATTTTGATGAATAAGATTTGCAAACCAGAACGATTCGACACAACATTTTTATATTTATAAAATAAGTTTCAATAACATATCAAACAACATAAGTACATAATTTCCGAATTATTAGAGCATTTATTTTCACCATTTTGATTTCAAACGGGCATTGAACTACTAAACTACATAATTACTGTGTGATATTTTACTAGAAAAGCTGCGGCGAAATTCTCCATAACCTTGCTTTTGTTGCTGAGTTTTCTTGTTAAGCTCGAGTGACAGGTCTGGTAAAAGTATCAAAGAAAATTGTCTGCTACTAAAAACTACATCGAAATCGGTTGCGTACGTTAAAAGAGCAAAATAAATGTACAGTTAATGTTTTAGGGCCTAATTTACGTTCAGGCTATCCATATTTAAATATCTATAGGCTGTCAGATAAACGGTGAACAGTCCGGCAGTAAGTGGTGAAAGAGCTCCTTAGGGCCTGTTTCACTACTTCCTGATAAAGTGCCGGATAGGCTATCCACAACTTTTTTTGACTGATTCTCCATACTCTATCTGTCAAGTTAAGTGGTGGATAGCCTATCCGGCACTTATCAGGAAGTGGTGAAACAGGCCCTTAGTATTGTAATAATAACAGCCACATTTGCTTGTTTAAGCATGTACTGTGGCTATTGCGACTCAAGGATTTTCCTTCAAAAATCCAAATAAGTAAAGAGAGAAATTTATCATCCAGGATTAACTTATATTCGGGCTGGCACGAGCGGGCCTAAAATAACCTCCGAATAAAATATTATTTCGCCCAAAGCTATTATCTAGTAGTAATATTATTAACAATGTAATATTAGACGAAGTCGGAAATTACCATACACTTTTTATAATTTTTTATTTTCTCTTTTTTTATTGCTTGAATTATTTTCACTTTCTCAGTTTTGGATTAAACCGCCTCGCCCGCACCTAAAGTTGTTACTTTAATTTGAATAAATGATTTTCGTACATGCTTGCCAAATTTTTAAGAGGATTTTAATTAGTATTTTTTTCCAGTTAAAGAGATATACTGGTATGTACGGGTATGTTACAATAAATTTTTTAAATGTAAAAACCGTTACTTTCTCCACATAACGCATAATATTTTGCACTCCTACACTTATTATATGTACATATTGTGTACAAACTATTTTAATTACCGCCATGACCACCGACCACGAATGATGACAGAAAATAAAATAGTACTTTGCAGTGGTTGGCGAACTGGGCACAGAATATATATTAGTAGTACCAACAGAAGTCTCACTTGCGAAACCCGTTTAAAGAAATAACGACTCATGCTACGATACTATTAAGTTCAAAATCTGACCGCGCAGTGCTAGGTGCCTACAATTATATTCACCTACATGTCCGCTCTCTGTCTATCGCATAACTCGTACCTTTTCTGACGAAATCGAGGTTTTCGCCTTTTAGAAAACAAAATATTCTTTTTTAATTACTATTGGTATGAATAGCAAACCTTTTTATGGTAATATAAAATTTTAGTAACCCAACCTATATTTTATAGTAGTTTTATATATACGATTATAGTGCAGGAAACTTTTACAATTTAAACATAGTAACTTGTGTTTATTTCTGTGTAGTTTGTGCGTTTCTTTGTATGAAATTGGTTTATTTGCTATGTTTGTATAGTTTTTATCTACTTTTTGTATTTAAATACAAAAAGTAGTTAAAAACTATACAAACGCATATTATTCAAATGCATATTTCATTGGCCTTTCTTAATTGTTCATTTTTATAAGATTTATAACGATTTTGTCACAGCGGTTAAATCAGTATCATGAATAAAATTCCTCTATGATCAGTAAACAGTAGATATGCGACGAAAAATCTTGCGCGTGCGTCACCGCTCGCTTGTGAGTCCCTACTGATTGGCCACCCGCGGGTGGTACTTACAGTTCGATACCTATTCTCGCGAGTGGGACAGGCCTGAACTGGGCAATGGTCCGGGGCCTCGCAAGGTATTTTTGACCAACTTCCATAAAGGAGGAGGTAATATGTTCGGCTATATGACGTATGTATCTTTCAGGGTTCCGTAGTCAACAAGGAACCCTTATAGTTTCGGTCTGTCCGTCCGTCTCTCTGTCTGTCCGTCTGTCCGTCTATCTGTCCGCGGCTTTGCTCAGAGACTATAGGAAAGCTGTAATTTGGCATGAATGCACGATATATTGATGATTGATGGGTAAGGCCGCCACTGATATTTTGTTATTGTAATAATAATATATAAACTGTAACGATTTAAAAAAAAAACATAAATATAAGTAGACGGTATTGTGGAGAAATAAAAATCATTGAAACTTTATTTTGACTTCGCCGCGACTTTGCAAGCGACGAAAAGAGTAATATGAAGCAATATAAAAATATAAAAAATATATATTAAATAAAACAATTTATTATTTTTCGGGTATCTTTTATCTGTTTTACGATATAAAAAAGTAATTAGCGAAAGCGGTTCACTTTAAAATTTAAAACATAAAGTTGTAATATTATATAAATACTAATTAAAATTTTTCTCTTAGTACTTTCCTCCTCTATAGATACAAATCAAACTTTTGTCCGTATAACGGCACGGTTGCCATTGCTTAAGGCCATCCCCTGAGCAAACGTTTTCCATACCATCAAGGTCAACCTTGACCATACATTTGCAGCGTTGCTGAGATCGCGCCAAAATCCTATTTTATAATTATCTTAGTTCAACTTAATGGACCTAAAAAAATTCAAACGTCCAGTATGTAGTTAATGAAATTGTCAATCTATGATATTATACTGAATGTATGCTTGAATTTAAATAAATTGATATTACTTTGGAAGCTGATATTATCATGATTCATGAGTATAAAAAACAAAAATAGGAAATCATAAATATCTATGAAAGGTACGTATATACTGAAGTTTATTGCTGTATTTTTTTAAAATTTTGTAGCTTTCAAATGAGTTAAATGCTCTAGAACGGTAATTTATGGCATCTCTAGGGGGAGTGTTATAAGGTCAAAATGTTACGGGACATTCTACGTAGCAGTAGCTAAGTGATCTAAATTAATGACAAAAAAAAAATTTTTAACAACTGATACTAATTTATTCACCCACATTCAACCGACCGGTGTGTAATATTATGTTATCGATCCACTTGTTTTATAGGTTCTGAAAACTTTTCACGGCTAAAAAGACTAAATTAATGATGTCATCATCTGCATTCATCTAGTCTTTTATCTTACCCATAGGCCATAAGCCTTGATGTTTGTAATGTACTGATTTTAACAGACAGTCAAAGTGCCCTTCTTCATATCTTGCGATGTACTTCTAGTAACAGGTGTGTAGCTTTAGCTTATAATATATTAAATAGTCTCTGCCAAGCCAATAGAGAAGGTAAAAATATAGTTCTCCAATGGATACCATCCCACATTGGTCTGTATGGAAACGAAGAGACTGACAAATTAGCAAAAGGAGCTGCGGTGGAGGGTGAAGAGGTGAGTCTTTTGCCTAGCTATTCAGTTTTTTTTTTTTAAATATATATTAAAATGTTTTGCTTCTTTTAAAGAATACTTCGATGAGCGATCTAAACACAAGGGTATATAGTATAAAACCATTCAGTGTGAGCCTCTTCGTATACCATGGTTCTCAGTTTCTAATTTAAGTAGGCAGCAAATAGTCACTGCATGTAGATTGCGATCCGTGCACATCCCTGGTAACAGTTTTGGATTTTTAATGAAGAAAGTGGAGTCGCCCAACTGTGAGGAATGTGGTGTGCGGGATGATATCTACCACCGCTTGATGGAGTGTTCCCGGAACTCAAACTTAAGGGAGAAGCTGATTCTTGATTTTAAATTAATCAAATGTAATATTGGCATATTCCATAGCATTTTAGCAGAGCCTTCTTCTGATGCTGCTAGAATGCTATATAATTTTAGCTATAATTCGGCATAATATTTATAAATTGTTATATTTAGCATAAGGTACCATGGGATTGACATCGTCTTTCTGTACAAAAATCCCTTTAAAAAAAAATCTAGTCTTTTTATACGTGAAAAGTTAAATGAAAATTCATACAATATACTGACATCTACGTAACAGTTTACTAACTGACTTCTACTTAACAGTTTACTAACTGACTTCTACTTAACAGTTTACTAACTGACTTAGACTTAAGAGCTCACCTGACTCTAAAAATCAATCATCGTCCTTCTCTCTTCACATTCACGCCCGTCTTTCATATGCCAGGTGAAAAAGGACGGCGCGGAATCATCGCCGAGTTAGTTTTACTTGAATAAAAGACGAACTATAATGATTATGAAAAAAGTGTTTTGAGCAAATTTAGGTTTTATCAATACCTTTTTAGATCTTAAAAAATATTAAAGAAAAGACAGCAAACTTCGAAGATCCAAGCAAAAATGTATCTAAAACAAGTTTTTTGTAAAAAAGAAACTATCGAGCATTTTTTGAGTAATCGTGTTTTCGTCTTGAGCATTTAATCTTTATGAACTGAAGTTACTTGTGTCAAAAAATCAGTTTTCTAGATCTTACAGATTTTGAGATCTATGTTAAAGTATGTAGTCAAGTTAGGGTCATATGGGCTCTTAACAGTTTACTAACTGACTTCTACATAACAGTTTATTAAACTGACTTCTTCTTAACAGTTTACTAACTGACTTCTACTTAACACCCGCAACTCCGTTGCGCCGAAATTAGTATATTGCACGAGAACCTGTCCTACATTTTACCGCTAAAACTGTTTTAATATGTCCTTTCCCGTCTCTCAAAGTATCTCTGTACCAAATTTTATCTAAATCGGTTCAGCCATTCAAGCGTACTGCGTACAGATTATTATTTGGGGATTACTAAGCAGCAGCCTAAATATAAAATCGTACTGAAATCGGTAGAGCAGACTGCTCCTGCTCCCGTCGACACGATTCCACTCTTACTCCATCGCGAGGTGACAATGGAATACCGATTTCGCTTCCGACAGCCAACGGGATCAATGTTAGAAAATAATTCGAATAAGGGTTGATTCAGACCGCACGCGACGCGTAGATGCATTTCTAAATTTACTAGAGATCGCCCAATGGTCGAAATTCGACCTTACTTGCAACGACATTAGGACTACTACCTATATTTTATAAAAAAATATTGACTTCATCATAGTTTTTTTCAATTCTTGTCCCTGGGACTCAGCTGATCTCAGACTGGCCGTTTAAGCATTGTCTAACGGCCGTTCCCAATATTTGATCTATCTTTATGGTTTTGCCCTACTAGAGATAGGAATAGCTCACAATTGACATAAAATATATGTCTCTAATGTCTAATGTGAGTTATTCCTATCTCTAGTAGGGCAAAACCAGAGATAGATCAAATATTGGGAACGGCCGTAATAGTATCTAAAATTAAATAAAAAAAAAACAATCATCCATTTTCAATTTGTCACCTTGTTGTTAGCAGACTTCAACCATAAATAAAAGAGTATAATTCGTATGTATAGGCTTGTCACTCAAAAATCTGTCATTTTTCCTAGTAGTAGTGTCGTAGTGTGTGTAACGTTTTATTTGTTAAAAATATATATGATAAAAGCATAATTTTAAAATAATATTAGCTCGATGCACTCCTTCACCATATAAACTATAACTGTGCGAAATTTCATGCACCTACGTTTCCCCATTTTTCGTAAAAAGGGTTACAAAGTTTTTCTCTCACGTACTAATATATAAATATGGATTTGACAGATTCGCAAGATGTCTCACGCAATTGAAATCTGTCAAATCACGTCGCGTTGCGGTCTCAATCAACCCTTAGGGTAAATTCAGACCGCAACGTGACGCGTAGATGCATTTCTAAATTAGTATGGATTTGACAGATTCGCAAGACGTCTGACGCAATTGAAATCTGTCAAATCCATACTAATTTAGAAATGCATCTCTACGCGTCGCGTTGCGGTCTGAATCAACCCTTACACTTGTAAGTCCTTTGTAAGTAATGTTCAGTTACATACGGATTAAAAACGGAGTTTCAGCCATCCTCCGTTTTTTTTTTTGGAAGTAGATCTTCGAAAGCGGATGATGGTGAGCATATTTCAGTAAATAATTTTTAAAAGCTTATAATTTGTTTAAGATACATTTTGTTGTATTGTTTAATATATTCGTATCGATTATATAGTGTAGAAGCCTCAAAAGGAAATATTTCGACTGAGCATGGTCGTATACTTGACTAATGACTAGACATCATCATCTCCTGTCAAGGATAAATTTTAAGATACCACACCGTACACCACGTCATCCTGTCCCCTTGTTCTCAGGTTGTGCGTGCCGCACAAACTTGCGCAAGAATTCTCCCATTTCTAGGACCATTGCCTTATACAATAGCATCTAAGATCAAATAGATATATTTTTTGATAGCCTTTCCAAAATCAAAACTGTTGTATTACAGAAATTTAACCACGTTCCAGGATAGCATGATGGTATAAACTGGATTTTATAAATTGTACTTATAATAAATCACTATTATTAATTCATTTTTATTACCACTATTTAAAATAAACCTTTTTATTTTAACTTAATTTAATGAATTGTATGTCAATGAATTGTATTTTTTACTATTTTATTTCAAATCTGTATTTTAATAAGCATTTTTAACTTAAATTTTTACAATGACTTGTATTTAAAAAACGTTTTATAATTTATTTTACAATTATTGAATTAAACCCTTTTCATTGTTATTTTAACTTAATTTAATGAATTATTGTAAGTTAATGAATTGTATCATTATTTTATTTTTTCTTAATTTGAAATCTGTATTTTATTGTAAAAGCATTTTTATAGATGATTTTATGTATCTTATTTTTATTTCTAATTGTGTTTACCGTTTACTTTTTAATGTAATTGCATGCTGTGACCAATTGTAATTAGTTATTGCATGTAGCGTGTATTTTTAAATGTCTAAACCTAATGTTGTAATTCATGCAAAACTGTTTAAAATTAAACCAACAAAAATTAAAATTAAACCATCAACAGCCTCATCATGGCCTCATCTCAGTTCATTAGTGTGGGCTATATTAAAACTCGTCAAAATATAATTTATGAAGAGAATTCGCAAATGAACAGGGATCGAGCCGTATTATAGACCGCCAATTAGGGCAGGCACGTGAACTACGACTTAGATAATAATAAATAATAACAATATCTCCTTGTCATCGCCCACATGTTTGTTCGTTAAATATTTCGTGGGCTAGCTTAATGTTAGTGAAAAGTGATTTAACATAAAAAATTTGGCCCTAATAAAGGGGGCATTGCATTTGTTAACCATTTGGATGGGAAAAGTGTCAACGACCGGTGTGCCCCAAGTTCGCTGATCTCTGACAACCATTAGAAGGTCACGAACATCACTCACTGCCTTCTCCAACACCGATCCATATTCTTATGAAAATTTTGCTCGTTCTGATCTCATGAGGAAAACTTTAAATATAAATATTCGAAGCCTACCAAAAGTATATAATATTATATTCAATCATAAATATATTTTTTTACAGACTTATTTATTATTATAATATATTATATAAGTAGGTATACAATATACATTAATTTTCTGGTCAGGTTGCCTTATTATATTCGTCAAAAGATGTAACGATGTCGTCTTTTTCAAAAAGGTCAACTACAAAAATATACCTACAGGAGAAAATGATTTCAGTTTATATACATTTAGACATTTTTACCGACTTCCAAAAAGGAGGAGGTTATACGTTATCCTGGAGGAATCGAGGGGACTCCTTGAAATTTGTATGGAAATATATAGTGTTTTCGATTTTTTCTGAAGCATTCGAGAAAAATGCTACCAAAAAATAAGATTTCGCACCAGGTTATACCCTGGATCCGAAGGTGCCGAACCGAACTTTTGAATCCTTATACATACCTACAGGTTCAGGGATTTCGGCGTTGCTTAAACAACTGAAAGCATAAGCCAACACATCAATTTAATTGATCATCATCATCACAGTCATAATTATGCCATGGGTCATCACATTATGACCCAATTATCGATGCTTTTCGTGATATTTTGCATCGAAGCAAATGTTTTTGATGATTATTTCGCTGTTTGTGGACCGATTTTCAAAATTCTTGTGTTGTTGTATAGGATATAATCTTGATTCTGTATAACAATTACGAAAGTGGTGAGCTGAGGATGAGATCTATGAGCAATCGAGGGAAATCCTTGAAATTTATCAAAAAACTCATAGTGGTTAAAATGTTGTTTCTAGCAACTTAAACATATGTTACGAATAAGAGAAAGTTCATACTAAGGTGTCTCTTGGTCCAAAGGCACTGAACAGAACTCCTGAACCTTTAAAGATAAATGTTTTTAAATTGCAGCATCGCTTAGATAACTGCAAGCATTTACCACTATTCGCTTACAGTAACATAATGTGAATAGTTAACATTCGTAGTAGTTATTTACGCATAAAGCCTTATCTTGTACATAAATAAAAAGGGAGAAATTATTATTTTTAACAAAAAATTAAAACCGACTTCCAAGGTAAAAAAAATTAATATGAACTAAAAGTATTAAATAACTCTTACTCTATAATACCTATCGCCTTTTTCAGAATTCGTCTAAATCTCAACTATTTCTGTGCATATACTACAGTCTTCATTACTTTGAAGTCGGTACCAGTCCCAAAAGCTTCAGATATTCGGACATTGACTGAACTCACGATAAAATTAGCTGGTACCGACTTCAAAATAATGAAGACTGTAGTATGTACAGAAATAGTTGAGATTTAGACGAATTCTGAAAAAGGCACTATTATAGAGTAAAAGTTATTTAATACTTTTTAGTTCATATTATTTTTTTTTTACCTTGGAAGTCGGTTTTAATTTTTTAAAAATAATAATGAAAGTGAGAATTTGTACGTGAAATGTGTATGTACTGTATCTCTCATACTTTATAACAAACAAATAAACAAACAACGTGCATTTGTTTGACACTTGAACCCTACAAACATTATCATAATATAGTAGAGTAACTTAGCTGTGTTCTTGAAAGTATGCTGGCTATAAGCATAGGGGCTAGGGCAACATAGAGACAAGATATTATATGCATGCGCGAGGTGATCCTCTATTGGTCGGCTTACTAAAGTTATCTGAAATTTCGCCAATGTGTCTATGTGCGAGGTTCGAGTAGTCTATATACTTATAATATAACTAGACGTTCCGCGCGGCTTCGCCCGCGTATATTAGATATTTCACAGACAAATTAGCCCACAAAAATTGCCTAAATCCTTTATGTGGTCTACTTCTTATCTGTGCCAAATAACAGAAAAATTGCTCCAGTAGTTCGTGAGATAAGCCTTTTCAAATAATTTCTCCCATTTTTTCCAAATTTTCTCTATTTCTTCGCTTTTATTAGTCTTAGGGTGATAAAATATAGCCTTTCTCGGTAAATGGGCTATATAAAACTGAAAGAATATTTCAAATCGGACCAGTAGTTCCTGAGATTATCGCATTCAAATAAGCCCTTTCAAATAATTTCCCCCCGTTTTTTTCACATTTTCCTCTATTTCTTCGCTTCAGTCTTAGCGTGATAAAATATTACCTATAGCCTTCCTCGATAAATGGGCTTTCTAACACTGCAATAAGTTTTCAAATTGGACCAGTAGTTCCTGAGATTAGCGCGTTCAAAGAAAGAAAGAAACAAACAAACAAACTCTTCCGCTTTATAATATTAGTAAGCATAATAAGTATAGATAAAGAGGTAAAGTTTTATTTGTTTGTAGGAGGTAATCACTGAAACTACTGATCCGATTGCAAAATTTTTAATACCGATAGAAAGCTGGTGTGTTCTTGAGTGATATAGGCTATATTTTATGAATAAAAGTAATTTTTTTTTTTTCCTGAAATTATGTCTTTCTCAGAATTCCACGTGGGTGAAAGCTAGTTCACTATAAAGATGGTGTACTGTAAATGAGTTACTCTGTGCTTGAACCTCGCCGCGCCACAGAATACAGCCCAACAGTAGGTCAGCGGGCAACCGACTTTAAAAAGTGAGTAAGAATAATATTTTCGAAGGTCGGCGGTTCAGGCGTGTGTCCCACGGCGCGGGAGAAACTCACTTTCTCGTTTTTAATATTTTACCCAACAATAAATAATAGGAAGGAATTTGTCGCACACGTTCCGCGTACATTTTTCGAATACTGTAAAGTTGCTTATCAGCCCGATCGGCTTAAGAAAATATGTAAGTAAGTAAGTAAATCTTTATTTCCATGAAATTGGTTACAATGTTCATATTATTATTATTTTTTGTTGTTTACAATTTCTGCCTCCAGGGCGTGGCAATATTTTTAAATGTATGTATGTGTGTAAAATGTATGTATGTAAAAAGAAAAGTCAATTGAACGTTCATTTTAATATAATATTATGCAAGAATACGACGCCCAAAACTTTAAGATCGCTCACAAAAATGAAAGAAAAAGGCGAAGTGTTAAATTTTGAGGTTTTTACAAGACAACCGGGACAACTTCGTATCACTTTCCTCCTAATATAAACCTTCCCTGGATTTCCACGAACATTCAAGACTAAAATTAGCCAAATCAGTTCATCCGTTCTCAAGTTTGAGCAAGCCAAGAGTGAGCGGGTTGATTGCCTTTATCATCATCATAATATTAATATGCGAACGAAAAACTTTGTAACCCTTTTTACGAAAAATGGGGAAACGTTGGTGCATGAAATTTTGCACAGTTATAGTTTATATGGTGAAGGAGTGCATTGAACTAATATTATTTTAAAATTATGCTTTTATCGTACATTTTTTTAACAAATAAAACATTACACACACTACAACACACATACATGAGAAATGACAGATTTTTGTGTGACAAGCCTATACATACGAATTATACTCTTTTATTTATGGTTGAAGTCTGTTGACAACAAGTTGACAAATTGAAAATGGATTATAGTTTTTTTTATTGAATCTTAGATACTATTAGACAATGCTTACACGGCCAGTCTGAGATCAGCTAAGTCCCGGAGACAAGAGTTGAAAAAAATATGATAAAGTCAATATTTTTTACAAGAAGGTAGTAGTCCTAATGTCGTTGAAACTAAGGTCGAATTTGGACCATTGGGCGATCTCTAGTTATGCTAATTAGTAAAGTATAGTTTAGACCAGAGGGCCTAGACAAGCGACAATTAGCGATTGTCGTAAACGCCAACGCCAACGCCACAAAATGTATGGCATTTGACGTTAGTATTCGCTAGCAAAGCGATGACTTATGTCAAATCGCATACATTTTGTTAGCGTTTGCGATAGTCGCTTGCCACTTGTCTACTAGGGCAGACCTATTTAATTACTAAGAAATAGAGGAAAATGGCAGAGGCTATCAAATAGATATTTAAATATTATAGCAACAATTTAAAGCGTATTTATGTAGCCAGTAGCCACGGATGTGAGAGACTGGTCCAGCGTGGGTCCACTCCCCACCCACACTACTAGTTATAGTCGCTGTTTCATTTGTGATTAATAACAATTTATGAGTTTATTATAAAACTATCTGTTGCCCGCAACTTCGTCCGCGTGAATGTATGTTATTAAAATCGAGATTTAGAAAATTGAACACCCATCTACGACTATTTTGGGTGCTGGACCCTATTACTAAGGCCGGTATAAATAGTCAGTACTCAAGATGCATCTCGGTCTCAAGACACGGTTCAGGCTCCGTGATTGGTTGGTTGTCAAAATTTGGACCAATTACAGAGCCGAACCGCGTCTTGAGACCGGGTCGCATCTTAAGTACTGACTATTTATACCGGCCTAAGACTCCGTTGTCTAACTCCAGGCTGTATCTCAAGAACCGTTATAGCTAGAGTTCTGAAATCTTTACAGATTGTGTATATCTATTGCCGCTATACAGCCTGGAGTTAGACAACGGAGTCTCAGTTATAGGGTCCCGCACCCAAAATAGTCGTAGATGGGTGTTCAATTTTCTAAATCTCGATTTTAATAACATACATTCACGCGGACGAAGTTGCGGGCAACAGATAGCATCAGTCGAGCACATAGGTAGAAATGGTAGAATATGTACGACCGAAAGCAGTATGTTTAAATAAACCTCTCATCATGTTCTCTGGGAGAGTTTTTTCTGCCAAGACGAAATAACAACAATACCTACAGTGTAAATCTGATGTATATCCCATTAATTTTTTTGGCCATTTTGCTCGATATCAATAATGACAACAGGCAGGCAGTTGAAATTTTCACAGAATTCTTAATTATATGTATACTTTAATTATTAATAATAAAATTTAAGGGGGGCTCCCATACAAAAACACAACTTTTGGCTAATTTTTTCTCTATAACGGTACGGAACCCTTCGTGCGCGAGCCCGACTCGCACTTGGCCTATTTTATTGTAAACATGGTATCAAATTCGGGCAATCTATACAACAAAAAAAGAATTTTGAAAATCTGACCACAAACAGCAAAGTAAATATTAACTCCTCCTTTTTTTAAAGTCGGTTAAAAAAGTATCTAAGATGTTGACCAGGGATGTAAGGTATCATCATGCCAAATTTCATTGAAATCGGTCCAGCGGATTCAGAGATCAGCCTGTACAAACAGACAAACAGACAGAGAAACAAAAATTTCAAAAACAGTTAAAATGTGTTCTACTACTCTTATTACATGCCCCTGACTCGTTTTTTTTAGCTTTTATTTAACTTGCTCTGTATGTATGTAAGTATGTATGTTCGGGTGAAATTTTAGAACTCAATTTTGAATTAGATATATTTAACCGATTGAGCTGATATTTTGCATGCACGTTTAGTTTGGATGACAAAACACGATATTGTATTTGACATCACTCTAAATCCAATATGGCCGACCATCCAAGATGGCGAAATAGTTATTTTCTATGCAGTCTCAGTCAATGGGCTTTTTGAGAGTAAGTCGAAAACGAATGCAATGTCATTCTACATCCAATATGGCGGCTCATCTAAGATAGGAAGTATTTAAATAAAAGCTTTTTTTCAAAAAGTTTTTTGCTTATAATTTATTTCAAGTTTATTTTCAATATACAAAAATTTTACCTCTACGATTTTATTATAAGTATAGACTACTGCAAAAATAAGCTTAGTTCTTATTTCGAACTCTATTAAGAGATCTATGGAGGTACACCCAAAGTGCGACCACTAATAATACCTTTTTAAAATTAATCTAAAAATAATCATAATATTAATACGCGAACGAAAAACTTTGTAACCCTTTTTACGAAAAATGGAGAAACGTTGGTGCATGAAATTTTGCACAGTTATAGTTTATAAATGGTGAAGGAGTGCATCGAGCTAATATTATTTTGAAATTATGCTTTTATCTATCTACAATAGTACTACTATAATATACTATCTTTTAGCTATCAATCAACAAACTACCATTTCCTATGCAACTTCATACGCATTTAACGTTGGTATGAAGCTTTGTGCGAATACCAATTCGTAGTCATTTTGCAAATTGTAGTGTCGAAAAAATCAGAATCGGTATTCACTGTACAGACAGGCTGCTTTTCCACCAGAGATGTGTTCTGAGGAATGTGTTTTTGAGAGCCAATAGAATCGCTTCATTGACGTGAGCTTGCCATGAGGTCGCTCAGCGCGGCGAATATGCTATTGGATCTTGAAAACACGTTCCTCGCAACACATCTCTGGTGGAAACGCAGCCTTTGGCTGAATTTATATGCGTCCGCGCGAACGAGCTGTTTGGCCACTACACGAAAAGGTCACAAGTATTAAATTAAGGAATTAAAAAAACCCCCACCAAACAACTTTAAAAAATTATGAAATAATATTTACTGACTTTAACTTTAAATAATTCCTAAGTGTAAAGTAATATTTTAGTCCATAATTGTTGTCATGGTGTGTCGGAGGAATTTGTGGGTATGTAATGATTTATTTTAAGGGGGCGACTAACCCAAAATTTTCGATCTAATAATTCATTTTTACACTTGAAAATAAGCCCCGAATTGTGAATTGTTTCATTTTCTAAAATTAGATACTACATTATATTTCCAAGAATTCGATCTGAGCAAAAACATGATATCTTAAAATTTTCTCGATAAAAAAAATCACAAAGATGCATCTAATTTTCACGAATTTTTCATTTATTGCCATACCTAACCGTGCATTGAACTAAGTTAATATTTTAACACATTGTATAAAATTCTGTCATTGAGAGATCGACCTAGTGGATTTTAATAATTATATTGTATATTTATCAAGCTATTGAGAAAAAACTAATTTGGCGATGAATCCGCGTCGTCTTTTTTCACCTGGCATATTAAAGACGGGCGTGAGTGTGAAGAGAGAAGAACGATGTTTGATTTTTTGGGTTAGTCGCCCTCTTAATAGCGGCGCGGTCGCGTTGTCATTACACACAATTGCTTATGATCTCGGGGTGTAGCCGCCAATCCGCGCGTTCCCGCGGACGCATATTAATCGAGCACCGATATCGCGTTGGTGGTCTGCATCTATGAACAATCACTGCATGACATTGATTTATTTCTCACTGAGAAGGAAAATGCGGCAAAATGATCTGCGTGATCCAACATATTATGGAACTTTATATTATTAATATAAAGTTCCGAAATCATGACATTAGAGGTATAATGGTGTAGCAAAATTTTTATTTTCGTATAGGCGATTCTTGACGTTGCGCGCCGGGGCGCTTGCCTATACAAATCACAAAATATCACTCTTTCAGAACTGCTACTTTCACAGTGAACTCTATATAAAGGAACATAATATCATAACAGAATCACGCTAAGATGATGATTTGGAAAGACGTTAGTGTGAAGCGACGGAGACCTTGACGAGCCTTATGATGTGCTGGTTGCGGTTGGACGGCGCGGCGCGGCCGGAAAACTTGCGGAAATTGAGCTTAAACTTGTATGGGTAGTACTCGAGGTATAATTACTATGGTCATGATCCGTCATCGCCGAAACACAGGTGTCAGGCTAAGAGGGTCACGGTCGTTAAGCATACACGATGTGTCGGAGCTCGGAAGAAAGTGGTATGTATAAGGCTCCTTTCCCGAGCGTGGCTCAGTCGGTCCGTGGGCGCGCGCGCGTGTACATGCTTTCTCCAATATGGCGCCCAAACTCCTCCTCCTCCTCGTGCTGTGCGCCGGCGGCGTGCGAAGTGCCACCGTCTGGGAGACCTCGTACGAGTACGTGATGAACGTGGGCAAGACGATCGCGCCGAGCCTGCTGTCCATAGTGCAGTGCCTGGGCGAGGAGCAGCCCTGGGCCTGCGCCCGGGACCGCGCCGGCGGCCTGCTCGACTCCTGGACGGCCGCGGTGGACTCCCAGCGCCGGGCGTGGCGAGGTAACTTAGTTTCGTGAGGAGAAATCGAGATTAAGGATTGCTTTAAAATATATTTTCGGAAAACTAGGGAAGAAATTATAATATCATCAACATCCTAAGAAACTTCATTTGTGCAGTATACCACAGGAGTATGTCAGAAATAGCCCGTAAAAATATGCTGTGACCTTTACCGGAACTCGAACTTAAATGTCATCCCAGTCGGTACATCAGTGTTAACACAAAGAAATAGACAGACAAACAAAAAGCCAATAAGCTTTCTCATTCAAAAAATTAGTATAATAGATGTTTGTAGAATAATAGAGGCAGATTTTTAATTTTTGTTCATGGTCACTTTTACTTTGATCACAATATCATGACTCACGATCTGCAGATAAAATTAGAGATATAAAAAGATAGTAAATAATATATTCCGCGTGTTGCGCCTCGCGTGCTGCGAGTCATCATCTTTGGGAAAACTGCTAATGAGTTAATCTTTATGGTCCGATTATTATAAAGACAGGATGTAAACATAATACAAATGCAACTTTTACATTTTCTTATAGAAATAACGTAAATTCCATTTTACTGCGGAAAATCGTCTTAAAAAGGTTTATAAGGTCCATTAATAATAATGTGCTCTGAGTCTAATTGTAAGCAATGGATATATTATTATAATTATTATCCGTCGGTAGTAGATACAATCATTCAATGTACAAATTGATCAACAGCGATCTCGTCTAGGCAGTCCTGTAGGTCACAGAGAGCGGGTTAACTCGCGCAGGTACAACAGGCCTGTATTTTTGATCAAAGGGTAGAAACTTGAAAAATAAGTCACGAGTAATTGTAATAATTGTGACTTATTTCTCAAGTTTTCACTCCACTCCTTTCCTAACGATTCAAGAAACCAATTTATCCACAATTAACTTTCCAAATCGTATTAACTTAAATGATATTCTCAATCGATCAGTGGTAGATGAATGCGGCCCAGCGGGTTCCGCTGTCGTATAGATTTCTACGGTCCACATATCGAACCAGTCAGTCGGCGCAGGCGCAGGCGCAGTCGTTACCGGCAATTAATACTACATGATGCACCTGATACAGATGTGTGATGTGTGATGCTACACTAAGTCATTGAACCTATTGCATCTTTACGTACTTTGTTTTAGTGTGTCAGCCATTAAATTCATAAGCTAGTTAAATGCTTCTCGCGATATGGTTCGCGAAAAGTCCCAGGAATAACAACCCTAATATATACATTATGTTTTGCTGTAGTCTTATTTACAACTAAGCATTGAATAAATAAAACAAGTTTGGTTTGACAATATACAGTCCCAAAGAAAAAGTTTACGCACACAAACTATACGCACATATAAAAGAGTTCAACGCGTTCCCGAGCTATTTCAATAAATTGTCACACTTATCGAGGCTTGAATAAATTATTACTACCTGAATTATAGAAAGTAAATGTTCCGAATCTCGAGTGTTGTCCTTATTTTTGGTGGGCGGAAGTGTGTGACTTGCCCGTATCCGGCATCCGGCGTGCAGGAGAAATTTCCGGTGCGCGGGCGCGGCGCGGGCGGCCAGGTTTTTGTGTCAGACTTCAAGCGATGCGGTCATGTTTAACATATTAACGGTTATGGTTATTGGTTAGCGCCTTATCTATCCATAATAAGAATAAAATTAATTAAAAAAATATACGTATGACGTCTCTTTCGTGCAATTTTATTAATATTACATATTTTAATACGTAATATTGATAAAAATTGCGAATTAAAATAAATAATTAACTTGTTGCATTTGTCGATTTAGAAAAAAAGATACATAGATAGAGTTTATAATATAATCTTGTAAATCATAGAATTTATATTAAAAAGAAATGCCTACTTGTAGCAATACTTCAAGAACTTGCAGTTAATTAACATAAAACTGTCTGAAACAGATGAATCTTCATCAAATTCAAAGGTTTATAAAATTGACGAAGGGCCAAAAATGATCCAAGATGATAGCACATAAAAGTGATGCTACTAAAAGCACAGTAATTCAAAGCGCTGTAACATTACCCCCACGTCGTGCTCAGTCACAAATACAAACACTAGACGGGGTCAGGTCAAAGAAATGTGATATTAGAGGCACTACACACCGACGACGCGGCGCGTGGTCGCCGCCGACCGCACGGTAGCGCACTAGATCAGTTGTTATTGTATCTTATCTTATATCTTTAAACGAGCAATTCTTTTATATATATAATTAGAATCTTGGTATCGGCTCCAACGATTTTCATGAAATTTAGTATATAGGTGGTTTCGGGGGCGATAAATCGATCTAGCTAGGAATCATTTTTAGAAAATGTTATTTTATTCATGCTTTATCGAATACCGATCAAAGCTCGGTCAAATAGCTAGTTATGATTATGCTAGATGACGCCCGTAACTCTGATGCGCCAAAACTCGTTTATCGCGCGAGAACCGTGTATTTTGCCGGGATAAAAAGTATCCTATGTCCTATCCCGGGACTCAAATTATCTCCATACCAAATTTCAACAAAATCAGTTTAGCGGCTTAGGCGTAAAGTACCTATTCATATTCTTATTCATATAGACAGACAGACAAACTTTCGCATATACTAGCTGTTGCCCGCGACATCGTCGGCATCAATGTATGGTTTTATGAACGCTATTAAGAATATTATTTTGCTGTGTATTGTGATGTTATTTTAAATCTGCGAGATCTCCTAAGGTATTCATTTAAATCGAAAGACGTAAGGGGCAATTTTGTTTTAATTGAAATACTTGTGATGAATAACGTATTTCTTATAATTTTACGAGTCGAGTGCTCGATGCACGAGGAGTTTCATAAAAGCGGTAAAAATATCATGTTCGTTTTATTACCTCTACATAAAAAAAATATTTAATCCAGATTGGCCAGCAATAACTTTCCCCCATTAAAAGAATTAGATAAAACTAGAGATCGCCCAATGGTCGAAATTGGACCTTAGTTTCAACGGACATTAGGACTACTACGCTTAATTAAAAAAAAATTGACTTTATCATATTTTTTTTCAACTCTCGTCTGGACTCCGCCGATCTCAGAGCCGTGTAAGCATTGTCAACTTGTTGTCATCAGACTTCAACCATAAATAAAAGAGTATAATTCGTATGAATACGTTTGTCACTAAAAAATTGTTGTGTGTGTAATGTTTTATTTGTTAAAAAAATGTATGATAAAAGCATAATTCCAAAATAATATTAGCTCGATGCACTCCTTCACCATATAAACTATAACTGTGCAAAATTTCATCCACCTACGTTTCCGCATCTTTCGTCAAAAGAGAAACAAAGTTTTTCGCTTGCGTATTAATATATAGATATATTATATTATAAAGAAACATTCCGCATCTGAAGAGAGTAATGTTTGTAGCGATGGTGTCGGCTTTATTAATGGGTGAAATTATGTGGTTGTCATGGTAACGGCGGCCGGGTGCCTCCTGCTTAGTTATTGTCGTCTGATACCCGATCATAATCAACAAGGAGAAAGCTGCGCGATGCCGCTGGAATACGAATACACGACTGCGGATTGTACAGATTAATATAAAAGAGCTAGCCCTTGGGTCACATCCTGTATCCTCTTTTCATTATCACATATGAAGTATCTAGTACATAATCTATAATATAAAAATGAGTCGCTGAATGTGTTGCTAAGCGCAAAACTCGAGAACGGTTGGACCGATTTAGCTAATTATTTTTTTTAAATATTCCTTGAAGTACGAGGATGGTTCTTACGGAGAGAAAAGTTCTAAAAAAAATTAAATTTCCTGAAAAAGTCTAAAAACAAAACTTTTCTATACTCCCGTAGAAAAGATTTGTGATAATACTTAAAAATCAATTTGAACTTTAATACCATACGATAAAGTTTGTGTTAGTGGAGAGGTTCCGGGAAGGCAAAACAATTGAGTGACGTTAGTATCGTATAAATATTAATGTCAATATATATATAAATAAATTATACCTAAGCTTAATAATTTAAATAATTTACTTTACTTAATAAATAATTTATTAGCTTTTATTATAATGCAAATTGTATAATATATTCAGGTTATAACTTAATAGTTAGAATTTTAAGGGGTTTATTTTCTTCTTTTTAGACTATTGAAATAAAAGCTTTTTTTTCAAAAAGTTTTTTGCTTATAATTTATTTTTTGTTTTTTAATTAAATCTCTGACTAGATTTCTTAGGTCTGCTTGATTGTAGTTTGTTTTGTTTCAAGAATTTGTTAAAATCTGATTTGGTAACTTAATTTATTGTATAATACAAAGCATATTTTTTCGCAGTGAAAAGTACGGTTCCCATGCGATAAACGAAATTAGGCGCAACGGTGTTGCGGCGTATTGTTGCCAAGCCCCTCCAAAACGGCTGGACCTATTTAAAAAAAATTGTGTGTGTGTCGGTCGCAGGACAGAGAATCGGTTAACTGATATTTTTACCCAAAATAATGTATATCGCCAACCAACGTTTTCTAGGTCAGCCAGTATCAATATATCTTTATTTTAATACGTGATCAAAAACCTTTGGACCCCTTTTGACCAAAAATGCGGTAACGTAGGTGCATGAAATTTCGCACAGTTATAGTTTATATGGAGAAGGAGTGCATCGAGCCAATATTGTTTTAAAATTATGCTTTTATCATACCTTATTTAAATAAATAAAAAACATTACGCACACTACAATGTGCACGCTACTATATTTTGAATGACAAGCCTTAGATACACACGAATTACCTATGTACTGTTTTATTTAGGGTTGTAGTCTGTTGTCAAATTAAAAATGGATTGTTGTTTTTTTTATTAAATCTGAAATAGTCAATACTTTAAACGGGGAGCCAAAAGAAGAAGAAGAAAGTCAATATTTTGACAATAGAATATTAATATAGCCAAAATATAGCATTGAAACTTATAATTAAGTAAATAAATTTAAGATTGAATTTCGACCATTGGGCGATCTCAAGTTATAACTATGATCAAATACTTAAATACTCAATAAGTAATGAGGAAAGCAAACATTTGAATCAATAACATCTTTATGTTTTTAAGTCATCAGTTTTTAATGCCTATTGACGATCTCACTCAAAAGAAGACTATATTTTTTTTTTATCTACGGTTGATAGATTGATACACCATTCTGAGAACAGCATTTTATATCTTGTTAATTTGTTATAATATAATACTTTTCACAGCGTAAGCTATGCATATTGATTGCCGGTGATCAGGCTTAGTAAAGTCAGTAAATCTTTTAAAGGTCAATTTACAATAAATTTATACATTCATAAATTTTAAATAATCGGCCAAGTGCGAGTCGGACTTGTCTTATTTTCGCTCTATAACGGTACGGAACCCTTCGTTTCCGTACCGTTATAGAGCGAAAATAAGGAAAAAAATGTGTTTTTGTATGGGAGCCTCCCTTAATTATTTGTTTTATTTTTTTTCAAAAATCAAAATCAAAAATATTTATTTCCAAATAGGTTAACAAAGTAAACTCTTTTAGAACGTCGTGTCTACATGAGGTCTACCATCGGTTTGAATTTTATTATTTAATATTAAATAACACATAAAATTGAGGATTTTGTGAAAATTGTCTATATGTTGCCATTATGGATTACGTGCCAAAAAGACCAAAAAAATAACGTTTGTTGTATGGGAGCCCCCCTTAAATATATTTTTTTTTGTTTTTAGTATTTGTTGTTATAGCGGCACCAGAAATACATAATCTGTGAAAATTTCCGAAGTCTAGCTATAGCGGTTCTTGAGTTACAGCCTGGAGACAGACAGACAGACGGACAGACAGACGAACAGACAACGAAGTCTTAGTAATAGGGTCCCGTTTTAACCCTTTGGGTGCGGAACCCTAAAAGTATTCAAAGAACGTTTGCGTACCAAAACCTACTATAAGGTCAATGATTTTATCAACGATTAGATGACCGGTGAACTTCGTATCACTTCCCTCCTGATAATATTAATAACCTTCCCAGAGGGCCTAGCCAAGCGGCAAGCGATTATCGTAAACGCCAACGCCAACACCCCAAAATGTATGGAATTTGACATTAGTACCTATTCGCTAGCGAAGCGATGGCTTAAGTCAAATAAAAAAAATCGCATACATTTTGTTGGCGTTTACGATTATCGCTTGCCACTAGCTGAGCTTCCACGATTAATAATTATTTCGAGAGTAAAATTAGCGAAATCGGTTTAGCCATTCTCGAGTTTTATTGAGAGTATGTATAACTGTTTATGGTAGTAATGATGATGATGAATGTAATAAGCATAGTAGTAGTTCTTAAACTTCTTAAAATGACGCCGAAACTCCCAAACTTGTATCTATTAAGAGTCAGAAGTTCTCTCAGCACCTTCCGAACCATCGTATACCTCGGTGCAAAATCTAACTTGTTGGTAACATAATAATATGCTCAGAATACTTTACACTAAATTGAAGCTACCACATGTTTCCATATAAATAAGGACTAGTAGGATGTATTTGTTATTGTAATAAAATTATCCCATCAAAAACATCCTGTAAAAAACCAAGTCTCAGTTTTTATACCGTAAAAATTTATGAGATCCATGCAATACCATGTCGGTTAATTTATTCAGTCCCTACCTAGGGGACCTTCTGTCTCAATAAGTTATTACGTAAGTTATTATCATATCAATATGAAAAATCTTTTACGTTTTAAATAAATAGATCGACTTGGACATCGCATGAAAACACAATGTATCTTACAATTTATACATAATTATTATATTATTAGATTGTTTAGTCTATTGCGCTCCATGCGATAGATGCAGGCCCGTAGTGCCGTGTGATACTGTATAGTGTTATACTAAGCAATCTAATCATGCGAGGTCCCGGCCGTGAGGACGCGGAAGTCGTAGAAAAGTACCCGCATCTCACGGCTGGAAGGAGGGCATGGGGGGGTTTTAGTGGGTAAACCTTGTGTAGGGAGTCCCACATACCCCCGCCCCTTGCCCGGGGGGGGGGGCGGGGGATACGTAACATATTTCCCCTCCTCAAAAAAAAAAAAAAGGTAGGGACTGAATAAATTAACCGACTTGGTATTGCATGGATCTCATAAATTTTTACGGTATAAAAACTGAGTTGCGAGACTTGGTTTTTTACAGGATGTTTTTGATGAGATAATTTTATTACAATAACAAGTAGACAACAAATAGGTTTAATGGATAACCTGCGTAGTTGACTCACTGCAGAGTTCAGACTGCAGCCATGTTGAGTAATGGCTTGTTTACAACTAACTCGCGAGTTCATCTGCCTCGTAACAGGGGTCTCCAATTATGCGCCGATTGTTAAGTGTAAAATATAAATTAAGTATTATATAAAGTGTATTTATTTTAAAATGAACCTCTCACTCGCCATGATTATTTATAATGTTAGAGTTGTTAGGGGCTTTCATTTTGCACGACCGTTTTTATTTAAATTTGAAACTTCTAAAAATATGATTGTGAACCCGTACGACGCGGCTATCAATATTATATACAATATACATAATTATTATATTAATACGCGAGCAAAAAAAACTTTGGATTCCTTTTGACGAAAAATACGGAAACGTAGGTGATTGAATTTGGCACAGTTATAGTTTTAAATATGCTGAACGAGTGCATCGAGCTTATTATGAATAAAACATTACACACACTACAACACACACACTAAGAGATTTTGATTGACAAGCATTTTGACAAGCCTATACACTCGAATGCTCTTTTATTTATAGTTGGTCAGTTGTCAAATTGAAAAAATATCATAAAAATATTCCAGTCTGTCATCATTTGACTTTATTAATCTGAGACTGTCGCAGGAATTATATTGTCTAAAAATATCAAAGTAAATTTTTTGACAATAGAATATCAATAATAGAAAAGCGTTAAAATTTGAAACTTATAATTTAACTAGATGTCCCGCGCGGCTTCGCCCGCGTAAATTAGGAATTTTACAGAAACCGTACATTTTCCCATAAAAAATATTTCCCCCGTTTTTCCCACATTTTCCTGAGTTTCTTCGCCGTATTAGTCTTAGCGTGATAATATAATATAGCCTATAGTCTTACTCGATAAATCATCTATCTAACACTGAGATAAGTTTTTAAATCGGACCTGTAGTTCCTGAGATTGACGCGTTCAAGCAAACATACTCTTCAGGTTTATAATATTGGGTAGGTATAGATTTTATTTAATTATCGCTTGACAAACTCGAGTCTCGATCTAAAAGACTACGAAATGGTATAATATGGTAGTGATGATGATGATGATGATGATGAATGTAATTTGCATAGTAGCATATGCTTTCCGTTCTTAAAACAACGCCGAAACTCCCAAACTTGTATCTATAAAGAATCAGGAGTTCTCTCAGCACCTTCCGAACCACGTTATACCAGGTATATCTCGATGCAAAATCTTACTTGTTGGTAGCATATTATGCTTAGAATACTTCTCACGAAACCGAAGATAAAACTCGGATTTGCTGTGAACGTTGTTGGTGAATTGCAATTTGGTGCTATAAACGCGTTTAAAAACGTTTAGAACCGATTTAGTGTAGGTACACTAAACGCGTCCTATTTCTTAGGTGAAATTGCACCTAAATAAAATGACTTGAAATAATTTATGCTCTTGTTTTAATGAAGTTTTACTTCGATTTTTAAACTGAGCTCTCATTGAACAATGAACGCGTTTATATGGCGACGTAAATCTCGTTTTATTTCAAATAGATTTCACGTTCTTCTTTTAATCGCGATTAATAAATCTACGTTTACTTTACGTCACACGATGATTTTTATATGTTTTTATCATCTTGGAGCCTTGTCGCGTTGTTTTAGTAACAAAATAGCAAAAACGATAAATAAGTTCCCCAAACGCATCTGTGAAAACTGTCATCTTAACAAGTTTTTCGTCTATGTTTTTCGATCTGTCATGACACTACATTGACAGGACTTATGTGTGTTTTATGATGTTAAAACTCGAATAATGGGCGTTCAGAAGATAAAAATCGGATTTGCTATGAACGAGTTTAGGTTATGTTGGTCAAATGCAATTGAGTGTTACAAACGTGTTTATATGTTTAGAACCGATTTAGTGTGCGCTAAGCGCATTTAATTTCTCTGGTGAAATTGCTCCTACTTGGAATTCTATAAAAACGGAATATACTTTGTACAAAAAAAATCTGGGGAACATATTAGAGTCTAAGATTAAGTAGATAATAATTTTATTTTAATAAATGACGCAAAAAAGTAAAAAATTCAATGCGGTACTTTTTCTTTACTTTAATAAGTTGTAATTTATGTCAAAAAATCAATAAATTTCAGTAAATAATCGTAATTTTAAATGTTTTACCAAGTTTCGGTTTCGGCCGAAACTGAGAGTAAGGCCGCAAGTTCGGTTTCGGTTTTGGTTTCGGCTGAAAAACCAGTTTCGGTCGGACACTAATGCATAGATAAAGTACTGAGTAGTGACTAATTGAAAATGGTATAAAACAATCTAAAGAATCGAAATATATAATAAATAATTAGGAATGGTACCACATATTCTTATAGAAACTTTTAAAAGCAAGCGATAGCGCGATGTAAATGACTCTTAGCGCCATCTGTTTTGAATTTTTGGAACTAACTTAATTTGAACAAATTTACGCATTTTCACCCCCTTACAACCCCTTTTTCCAGTTAAAAAGTAGCCTATGTCCTTTCTCAGGCTTTAGACTATATGTGTCGAAATTTCATTACAATCGGTTTAGTAGTTTTGGCGTGAAAGCGAGACAGACAGACAGACAGAGATACTTTCGCATTTATAATATTAGTATAGATTAGTATTAGCTACCACTTGTAAATGCGAGAGCGGCCTCTGACCTCTCAACTCTGGTAACATTAAAAAAAGGCAAGAAATGGCCTGAACGTGGAGCATGATATGATACGCTTTAAGTGTAACTGAAGTCTGAACCTAATTATATTAAAAACCTTGCAAATGTACTATAAAAATTTATAAAATTGTTTTTAATTTTTTAAACCAGTTTCTCTTACGCCTGTTAGAGAAACTGATTTTATGGGGGTAACAGCTCTAAACAGGTTCGGAGCCACTGACCTAGAATATATATTTATCTAGATATAGATAGATTTTTAAAAGATTATCTAGACTATGACAGACTAACACAACAGCTCTTAAGTATAGGAGTTAGATTTCATAGCCTTCGGCACTGAGCCCTTATCTATGTGGGCTTTCTGTCACTTCAGATCTGGCAAATTACACCTTCTCGATAGTCGATACACAATAAGACCCAGCGGCGTTTTAAGATAAATCACTCAAATCTTGGGATCGTTGTCCATAAAATCTTAACTTTGACTACAAGTTACAACTGTTCTGTGTGTGTATTCAAATTTAAGAGTCGGTCTGTCCGTCTGTCTGTGTGTCGCCAGGCTGTAACTCAAGAACCGCTATAGCTAGACATCTGAAATTTTATATGATACTAATTTTTACACCCGCGACTTCGTCCGCGTCAACAAAATGTAAAATACATAGGTAAAACAATAAAGAAGTAAAAATATGTCCTCCTCCTTTTTGGAAGTCGGTTAAAAAATAGCCTAAGTTACTCCTTATTACATCAGCTATCTGCCAATAAAAGTCCCGTCAAAATCGGTCCAGCCATTTCGGAGATTAGCCGGAACAAACAGACAGACATACAGACAGACAAAAATTCTAAAAATTGTTATTTTGGTGTAAGTACCGTCTAAATGTTCATATGCATGTAGTAAAAAACGGTTATTTTAATATTACAAACAGACACTCCAATTTTATTTATAGGTATGTATAGATAAGAAGAAGATATCATTGGGTACCGCCGCAAAAGTTACTTCCCGCAATTTTTTAATCTGTAATATCTTCGAAAATATTCATTTAAATCATTATAATATGCTGTATAGGTCTACATTAAATCAACAATGTATTTAAGTTATTTAATTGGATAAGGATTAATGCTGTATATATGAAAACTGCTTCGAAAATTAGCCATTATTTGTCATAATAAAATTAAATTAAGAAATTTAAAAAAACCCCCGTCAAACGACTTTAAAAGGTAATGAAATAATATATTTTACTGACTTTAAGATTAAATAATTCCTAAGTGTAAAGTGATATTTTAGTCCATAATTGTTGTCACGGTGTGTCGGGGGACCGCCAAAATTGTCTTTTGCATTTTGTATCGCCATGTCACTGATTGCCTCGATTTGGTTCGCTAAAAACTGACCCTTTACTAACTATAATGTTATGTGAAATCAAACATCTACATTAGCGGTCCCCCGACACACCTTGACAACAATTATGGACCTAAACTTGAGGACTACGCTTACACAGGCAATCTATCTATATACTTATAATAAAATCGTAGAGGTAAAATTTTTGTACATTGAAAATAAACTTGAAAAAATGAGTCAGTCAGTCATATTAGAAGAGTAGAAGAATACATTTTAACTGTTTTTGAAATTTTTGTTTCTCTGTCTGTTTGTCTGTTTGTCTGTTTGTACAGGCTAATCTCTGAATCCGCTGGACTGATTTCAATGAAATTTGGCAAGATGATACCATTACATCCCTGGTCAACATCTTAGATACTTTTTTTTAACCGACTTTAAAAAAAGGAGGAGTTAATGTTTACTTTGATGTTTGTGGTCAGATTTTCAAAATTCTTTTTTTGTTGTATAGATTGCCCGAATTTGATACCATGTTTACAATAAAATCGGCCAAGTGCGAGTCGGACTCACGCACGAAGGGTTCCGTACCGTTATAGAGAAAAAATAGGCCAAAAGTTGTGTTTTTGTATGGGAGCCCCCCTTAAATTTTAATTATATTCCAATTTTATTATTAATTATCAAATAACACATATATTTAAGGATTCTGTGAAAATTTCAACTGCCTGCCTGTTGTAATTATTGGTATCGAGCAAAAAAGGCCAAAAAAATCATGTTTGTTGTATGGGAATACATTTGATTTAACTTAACCCTTAAATATTGATTTTATTTTGTTTTCAGTATTTGTTATTATAGCGGCAACAGATATACACAATATGTAAAAATTTCAGAACTCTAGCTATAACGGTTCTTAAGATACAGCCTGGAGATAGACAGAAGGACAGACAACGAAGTCTTATAGTAATAGGGTCCCGTTTTTACCCTTTGGGTACAGAACCCTAAAAACGGTGACTTGATAAGTAATGGAATTGAAGAAACTCCTCGGAATTTACAACGACAACCAAAGTGATTACCAATTCTAGCAAAGGTTGATCTTTAAAACTTTTCCTAATATTCGTAAACGCTTATCCAAACCCTGGATGGATATTGACCACTGCGTATCTCAATTCGTTACCAGCCATGGAAATTTTAAAGTCAAACTTTACGGATCTAAGTTACTAGCATCGGTCGAGCACATATGTAGAAATGGTAGAATATGTACGACCGAAGGCAGTATGTTTGAATCATGTTCTCTGGGAGAGTTTTTTCTGCCAAGACGAAAGAACTACAATGCTAGACAACCTACAGTGTAAATCTGATGTCGCATACTACGGTGATCGTGGACAGCAGGAAATTAATCCGTGCCTTCAAGCGTTTTTGTCATAATTATTATTGGCAACAGTCTAACACAACAAATTCCAATATTAATTTAGCTATACTTAGTACAGTTACAATTTTTATATTTATATTTTATTTTCGTGGTGCATTAAAAATTTCGTGTGTAATGTAGATCCAAATAAAATAGTCGTAGATGGGTGTTCAATTTTGTAAATCTCGATTTTAATAACATACATTCACGCGGACGAAGTTGCGGGCAACAGCTAGTATGTTATAAATTTCGTGGAATTAAACATAGAAAAACCAAAGTTTAAGAAAAAAAATTGTGTATTTTTTAATTAATGGCTTTTTGTGAAAAATCTAACACATTAAACTGGTTATTTTTTAATTTAATAAGATAGAGGAGGTTTTTATCTTTAATAAATTCTTTATTTCAATGCTCTAAGTCATCTAGTTTAGAAGTTATAACGATTGTCCTATGAAGTATAGGTCACATTAGTATGAAGCCAGAGATAAAATGGCTGCCATTTTACAACCGTGAGAGAGAGAAAAAATTTGAGGGTCAATTTGTCGATAAAATATGCCATAGATCATGACATTAAAGGATCGGACACCGGTGTCGGGACACATTGTATATCTTATATATAAAAATGGATTTTCAATTGTGATAGTAACGCTAAAACTCGAAGACGACTGAACGGATTGGGCTAATTTTAGTCTTAAAATATTCGTAGAAGTCCAGGGAAGGTTTTAAAGTGACACAAAGTTCACCGGGACAGCTAGTAAAAAATAAAAATGGATTTTTAATTGTGTTAGTAACGCTAAAACTCGAAAACGGCTGAACGGATTGGCCTAATTTTAGTCTTAAAATATTCGTAGAAGTCCAGGGAAGGCTTTAAAGTGACACGCAGTTCACCGGGGTGTTATATATAAAATTTTCGTGTCACAATGTTAGTCACCGTACTCCTCCGAAACGGCTTTTCTGATTTATACCAAATTTTATATGTGTGATGATTTGATAAATCGGATTATCGCGAAAATTCTAGGGACTTCGCGAAAACACGGATAATAATTAGACAATGGTGATTACATTTTTCAACCTTACTGACAAAAGGTCGTATTTTCGCGAAAACGCGAGTCGTCTTAGTAAGATTGCGAAACGAATCGTTAGTTATTATCGAAAAAATCACTGATTGGTCGGTTTAAGCGCCCACAAAAACATCTTCTCTGATTGGTTGAAGACTTGACGTTTTAAATGTCAATTCATTGTTTTTTTTGGGGTCGTTTTTGTAAGCGATCTAGCAGTTTTTTATATTTTTAATGTGTTTAAAATTGCAGTTATACTTGAAAAATAGTGCGAAAGGTTATCTAAAAGTGTGTCTGTAAATACAAAATGACTGATACAAGACGTGAAATTAGTGCTGAAAGTTCAACAGATCCAGAAACTAATTCTGAGCTTATGATTGAGATAAGAAAAAGGTTAAATAAAAAGTAAAGTTCCTATGAAGAGGCATAGTCATTTCTTACCCTTCAAACAGCTTAGGTATATTATTATGTGTAATTAATCTTATCTAATACAATTGGCGAATTACTGCCGAACATGAACAACTTAACGAGTCACGAGTCTCCATAGAGATATTATGGCCGGTTTTTTTATGGCCGGTATTATCCAGTAGCAATGCTGGCCCTAGACAAAGTATCTTTTGTTAAAAACGATGACGAAATTCGTTCTTCTTCTTCTTCTTTATTTATGGCGGCCTCAGTGAGTTGCCAATGTCAGAGTGGCTGTGTTGACTTTGCTCTATTATTGTAGGTCTGGTGAAACAACAAGGTATACCATACCTAAACGGAATCTAATTTAGTAGATTATCTGTTGAATAATCTAAAACAAACACAAACATATAAGGGTTAGAAAAACATCACAGTTTTATGTTGTTAGAACGGATATATGTACATAAAATTTCAATAAGTGGAGTATTTACATAACAAAGGATTGATTTGAAGTTTATAGGGCGGGGGATGTCGCTAGGAAGAAGGTCATAAAGAGAGGGATTATTTCTAGAGCAACAGAAAAAAATATGATCTAAGGTACCCTCGTCAAGGCCACATTCACACAGAGAGCTGTCCTTAACCCTAATCTTAGCTAGGAATACTGGTGAGCAGCAATGTCCAATCCTAATTCGACAAACGGTAGAACATACTGCTTTACTACTTCGAATGAACCTAAAAAACCAAGGCCTCACTGGAACGCTACTTTGTATGTCAAGACGAAATTCGTTATCAAAATGTATTTTGTTGTCGGTTTGACATAAGTCATCGCTAAATGACATTTCGCTTGCCAATCATTGCTCAATTTGTCAAATCCCATACATTTTTAATTTTGATAACGAATTTCGTCATCGTTTTTAACGAAAGGGACTTTGGCTACTACGGCAGAGCCGGACTGGACCACTCGATTGAAATAATGTAAACAGGCTATTATAATCTGGGGGCACGGGAGTGCCCCCGCCAAGATGAGCCAAGCGAAGCGCGCAAGGGCACTACCTACCTTTTCTCGAAACGTTTCGTCGTATTTTTGAACCCTCGTAACTTTGGTTTGAATAATGCCAGATAGTTGAAATTTTTAAGATATAATGACATGGGTATAGTTATTAAATGCGTAAAGTTTGAATATCGTAGCTATTATACTTTAGATTTTATAGGTGTCCAAAAACCCACAATTTGGTCACTGACTCACCGATCATCAAAACTGTTAGGGTACTTCCTGAAGTCTTAGAAAGCTGAAATTTGGTATGTAACTTAATATTAGTATCGAAACAACAAAAAAGTTATCAAACCCAACTTTACCTATATCCGTACCATGATAGAGCAAAATTAGGCAAAAATTTGTGTTTTTTGTATGGGAGCCCCCTTAATTTTTTATTTTATTTTAATATTATTATTAAATATTAAAGTAGACATATAACTAAGTACTATCGAAGGCTCAGTAATAGGGTCCCGTTTTTACCCCTTGGGTATGGAAAATTAAAAATAAGGTGAAAGTTTATAATTTATATGATAGTCGATAAGTCACGACGGGCGCCGCTAGATGCATGAGATATACATCCAAAAGATAGATAGACAGACAGACAGATGGATAGCGGACAGACAATGAAGTCTAGTAATAGGGTTCCGTTTCTACCCTCTTGGTACGGAAACCTAAAAAAATACACCAAAAAAAAAGAAAAAATTGGCCAAGTGCGAGTCGGACTCGCGCACGATGGGTTCCGTACTGTTATAGAGCGAAAGTAGGGAAAAAATTGTGTTTTTGTATGGGAGCCCCCCTTAATTTCAATTTTATTATCAAATATTACAGTACGTATATAATTTTGGGAGTCCCCTTTAAATATTTACTTTATTTTGTTTTTAGTATTTGTTGTTATAGCGGCACCAGAAATACACAATCTGTGAAAATTTCAAAAGTCTAGCTATAGAGGTTCTTGAGATACAGCCTGGAGACAGACAGACAGACATCGAAGCCTCAGTAATAGGGTCCCGTTTTTATCCTATGGGTACGGAACCCTAAAAATGAACTAAAAGAAAAAACAACGTAAACCAGCTTACAAAAAGAAATGAAATCCCACCAAAAACATTTTCATGTAAAAATGTTGCCAAGATGAGAACATAATATTAATATTATAGTTCGTCGTGTCAAAAAGTAGTGAGATCTCATGTAGAGCCAAGTTTCTAACCTTACATTCTCAGCCCTAAATCTAAAAAACCTTAATTTAACTCTAAAGCGCGGCAAAATATTTGATAATAATAATATAATGTGTCAGCCGCACGAGAAGAATCCAAAAACTCTACACATTAGTCAAAATCGGTGGCTTGGCCATTTTGTTATTCGTCAGGGCTTCGAACTTAATATACCGTAACTATAAATAATAAATGGCCAGGCCACCGATTTTGACTAATGTGTAGAGCTTTTAGATTCTCCTCGTGCGGCTAACACATTATATTATTATCAAGTATTTTGCCGCGCTTTAGAGTAAAATTAAGGTTTTTAGATTTAGGGCTGAGAATGTAAGGTTAGAAACTTGGCTCTACATGAGATCTCACTACTTTTTGACACGACGAACTATAATATTAATATTATGTTCTCATCTTGGCAACATAATATTTACATGAAAATGTTTTTGGTGGGATACCTCAATTACAGGTACTTTACACCAAAACGAGACGAAACGATCCGGGACTTGACAGTGCGTAAAAACAACACAAATGGGCATGTCTAATAGCGTGACTCTGCTCGGCATTTCAATTTTGATTTTTGTATCGCTTATGCGCGTCGTCGTGTCGCATCGTTTCGCAACATTTCGGTGTTATTATATTTTTTCATCAGAGTTTAGAAAATAAAAATTTTAAAAACTTTTTACCTACATTACATAATAAAAACTAAGGAAAAGTAACTCCGTCAAAAAACATGCTCCACAATACTTGTCAAAAAAGTGTACCTTAGGTACACATTTCAATACATTTGCAATATAGGTGACCTTGAGCGGTACTAGGCTGACGTTACATAACAGATCAAAAGGAACCAAATTTAAAACGGTAATAGTATGGGAGTTACGATTCCATAGTTTTTATTCTTCGTACTTAGCTTTTTACTAATGAATCTGAGAGATAATGTTCTTTTCCAAAAAATAGAGTATTCGCGTACTAAATTTTATTCCAATTCCTGTTTAACCGTGTAGAGGAAACAGATAGACATAATCTACGCATTTATAAAATTATTTATATAATTTATTACTGTAATATAATATTTCATTCGACTTGTGGTCATTGTATTGAGTATTGACAATATGTATTATCATTATAAAGTGCTATCATTTATCATACCTACTAACGTGACACCGAGCTATTCGTAAGTTCACGACAAATGCTTTCCCGGTTATTCATGAAGCTTATTTAATATTCCCCTTATAGTTAAGAGCAGTCCACACCGCCCTTTTTTCCATACAAACTTTGTCCCCTGTTTCCTTCCTGGATAATGCTAGTAGAGTTATATTTTTTTTCCTGAATATCTACGGCCACTAATACGATGTTCCTATGTTTTCTTTTTTTTCATTATTTAATTATTAAATAAGATATGAACGTTCTAAAACCCAAAAAAATGGCCAGATTTTCCGCTGTGTTCAAACGTCCAGAAAACAGATTTGGCTAGATTATACAAAAAAAGCAAAACATACGAACACAGCTCAAGCCTTTTTTTAATCTTTAATGAAAAAAGTACTTAAATCGGTTAAGTTTTGGAGAAGGAATCAGGGGACAACGAATCGTTGATTTTCTGGATTTTCTGCAGTTGTCTCTATCGCGTTCTGCGGTATTGGCTTGAGGTAAGGGAGACAGCTATAGATATTACACGTGCTTTTTTTTTCATTTCTCTTACCCCTGGTGTATCCTCTTAAGACAAACGCATCTGTGCCAGTGTGCCTGGGGGTCAGAGGAAAGCGAAACTGTCACGCTGTCACGCTGGCACGCTGGCACGCTGGCACGCTGCTGGCATGCCGCACTGGCAAGTGGGAACGATCTCTCTATTCTGCACAATGCATAAATCAATGGCCTTTGTTTTCACTCTCACTAGATCACATGGCTATCAGTAATTGTACAATTAATGTAAGTAGTTGTCTAGAAACTCTAGAAGTCAAGTTCAAGTTCAAGATAAATACTTATTTACAAAGAAATGTTAGAAAATGTTCTTCGAATACGCGATGTGTTTAACACATTTTTGTGTTTGTAGCTGCAGCAGACATGATAGATAATATAACCGTTTGGAGAAAAAAAAATTCTAATCGCGTAGCAACCAAAGACTTCCATTTAAACTATAGACGTCTTTGGTAACAACTTACACTAGGTAGGTATATTATATTTATTATTTATTATAAGCACATTATAAGTGTGACAGAACAAAGTATGTAGGGACATCTAACAACAAAATATCGAAAAAGCAATAAGTATTATATATATAATATATTACTTATATTATGATGCCCCAAATGCAAAGAGGAAAAAGAAACTTAAAATATTTTTAATATTTATGAGGAAAAGTTTATGTAAATATTCGTTAGATGTAACTGCCGGCATCCGATTAGCATATAATAATAAATTACAGTATGCTAGCATACTCCGGACTCCGGTGCAGAAGTATACAAATTATACGCTGACCGTTTGGCTTTGACCTCGGCCAATTTGCCCAAAATGTGTGTTTTGTATAATTATACATTACAAGCAGTATATTTTAAAGTGAAAATACCTAGTGACGTCCAGCGCAAGCTGAGTTAGGGTAAATTCACATCGCATCGTGACGCGACGATGCGATATTTAAATGAGTCATTCCTTACTGATAGTTATTTACTGCACAATCACCATTCACCATGTTTTTGGTTGTGGTTGGTACTACTAATATATATTCTGTGGTTGTGGTGACATAAGAGTCTTTAAAACAATGTTTCCTTAAATTTATTTGGTTTCAAAATTCCATATTAAATTCATAAAGGCCTACCATAATAAGAAACTAATAGCGGTAGGGTTTGGTTCCTTATCCTTAGATCCTTTTATAGTGATCTTGTAGGAGTTCATATATCAGCTTCATTATCATCTGTAATTACTAAACTCGGCTATCTCAGTAGGAAGTATATCCAGTCTCTATTTCCTTGGAAATTGTTTCGACACCGTAAAATATTCGTCTGGGAGTAGGTTGAAATATTAATTCATGTAAATAGACCTTTACTTATTTGCCTCCTGCCCCATTTAAATGTAAATAAATATAATCAATAATGGATTGAATCGATAAATAGGTAAACCTTTAACTGCTCAATTATATTGTTATACGGAAGTTACGTAGTTTCGTTTACGGGACTATTTAGTGAAATTAATTTGTTTACGCGACATTAAAACGAATTTAGCACGTTGTAAATTATACCGGACCGCCCGCATCGCTAATCTGATACTTATCTCTATCTGAAAACATTCTCGTAAGTCGTGGGTGACAGTAATAGCTGTGTCCATCGGAAAAGCCTGAAAACGGCTAACGGCCGTTCCCAATATTTGATCTATCTCTGGTTTTTCCCTACTAGAGATAGGAATAACTCACATTAGACATTAGAGACATATATTTTATGTCAATTGTGAGCTATTCCTATCTCTAGTAGGGCAAAACCAGAGATAGATCAAATATTGGGAACGGCCGTAAAGGATTTAGCATTACTAGAGATCGCCCAATGGTCGAAATTCGACCTTACTTTCAACGACATTAGGACTACTACCTATATTATGTAAAAAATTTTGACTTCATCATAGTTTTTTTTCAATTCTTGTCTCTGGGACTCAGCTGATCTCAGACTGGCCGTTTAAGCATTGTCTAATAGTATCTAAAATTAAATAAAAAAAAAACAATAATCCATTTTCAATTTGTCAACTTGTTGTCAACAGACTTCAACCATAAATAAAAGAGTATAATTCGTATGTATAGGCTTGTCACTCAAAAATCTGTCATTTTTCCTAGTAGTAGTGTCGTTGTGTGTGTAACGTTTTATTTGTTAAAAATATATATGATAAAAGCATCATTTTAAAATAATATTAGCTCGATGCACTCCTTCACCATAAACTATAAGTGTGCGAAATTTCATGCACCTACGTTTCCCCATTTTTCGTAAAAAGGGTTACAAAGTTTTTCTCTCACGTATCAATTGCATTATATTATATTATTTTACCTTAAACAAGAACTGAATGATAAATCACGTGCGTGACAAAACACTAATATCTAAGTAACAAGATTTATTTTTTATAAATTGTTTACTTACCTATTTATCTAACATTATAACATCAACATCAACAACTTTTAAAATGTGCCGTACCACGAAAACCTCGCAGGGTTTATCTGGGTTCCAGAGCGAGTCGCTCTATTATTACATAATCTAATACTGGGTGTTAGGGTTAACACCGCGCCGTTATCCTTAAAACCATCAAATGAGCCCGTCAAAATGAACAACTTTTTCTATGAGAACATGCTGGGAACTCAAAAAAATGCCGTCTTCATACCCATACGGATGCCTAGATCGGCAATTTGTATGGGTATGACCAGGGCCCCCGCACCATTATTATGTGCAATGTGTGCAATGCACACGGGCGCCATCCTCTAGGGGCGCCAAATCGCCATATTTAGAGGCGCCAAAACCAAGGACCCAAATTTGCCTAAAGGGGCGCTAAAATCCTTTTTTTTTGCATACAGGCGCCAGTAACCCTTATGACGACGGATTTTTTTGAGTTCCCAGCATTGTTCTCATAGAAAAAGTTGTTCATTTTGAAGGGGTCATTTAATGGTTTTAAGGATAACGGTGTTAACCCTAACAATATTAATATTTGAAAACATGTTTTCGAACCTTTTCTACTTTCGACTAATTTAACGAAGAGACATCAAGTTTTTGCACATTTTCAGCAGAAACCTAGTAGCAGTATGTCTTTTTATTTCATGTCATGTTGTTATTGTGACTGTGATTGTGCACCATAAAGTAAATGTCATTTGTTCATTCATTCAGCTGACCCCTCGTGTGTATATTCCAGAGTCTGCGGACGCGGAGGTGTTGTCGTCGGGGCGGGCGTTCAGCGAGCTGCCGTCGAAGCTGGGCAGCGAGATCGAGGACTCGCTCGCCGGCGTCACTGACGTACTGCAGGCTGGGTTAGCCAGGTATAACTTTACTTGTCTCATTTAACCAGTGCCGGCTTCCGCCGAAACAATTTTCCCTGAAGGAAAATTGCTTCTGACATACATAGGTTTTCAGGACAACAACCAATCTGTATGTTAATCCGACGCCTCAAAACTAAACTGAACGGTAACATTAATGCGAGTTTCTTACGCCGGTTCTTCTCGCCGGGTTAGTTCCCGAACCGGTGGTAGGCACCTTAGTGTTAGTATCGACGTTCGGAAATATTTTTGTAAAACAATTACTCTGAATAAAAAATATTTTGACTTTGATTTCATGTTCTCAGCAAGACAGCAGTTCGACTAGCCAAAACATGTTACGTCTAAACCAGTAGATTAACCTGACGTACATACGTAATAATATCACAAATCTTGGTTCTTTTGTTCACAACAAACTGTGGTTTTTTCGAAAGTCCAAAAAGACATCACAACGGTAGATCCCTTCCTCAAATTATTATTTCAACGTATAATAATTTTATATAGTTTATATTCTACTAGATGACGCCCGCAACTCCGTTGCGCCAAAACTCGTTAATCGCGCGGGAATCGTACATTTTTCCGGAACAAAAAGTATCCTATGTCCTATCCCGGGGCTCAAAGTATATTCATGCCAAATTTCAGCAAAATCGGTTCAGCGGTTTGGGCGTGAAGAGGTAACAGACAGACAGACAGACACACTTTCGCATTTATAATATTAGTATTTAATTCAATATAATTAGATTTTGTAGAAGTAGGTCAAAATAAAATCCATGACGCGTCAAGCGGGTCGTGACTCGTGACATAACACATTATTATTTTATTCCTCAACATGATTGATATTGTAATTACGAGTGTAATTTACAATTAGAGACACAATTGTTATTTATTTAAATTAATTAAAACACCTCAACAACTTCCGGTATATGAGATACCTAACAACCACTGTTGTATTACTAGCCTACTATATTATTACAGCAAGATGACGCATGTCGCCCGCAGGCCGCAACAACTCCTATATCCTATGTCCTTTCTGCTTATATCCTAATAATATTATGTCCTTTCGCTATAATATATCTTTATACCTTCCCTTTATCCTAATAATATTATGTCCTTTCCTGGGACGTAAAATATCTGCGTACCAAATTTCATCAAATCCGGTTTGGCGGTTTAAGCGTGAGAAGGTAATAGACTGACACACTTTCGCATGAAATTCATTAAAATTTTAGTATTCATTAAAATTTAGAGTCTATCTAAGGATATATATTTTGAGGCCCAATTATTTTTAATTATTAATTAACAATAAAATTTAGAAACTCACCACGTCGTCAAAAATATATTAAATTCTACAATAATATAAAACAAAAAACTTTTGTGTCTAGTGAATAGTGATCCATTCCATCATGTAAGTTTGTTTAGTTTAATACTTTTTTTGTGTTTAAGGTTCCAAAGTTATTTTAAGAAGTAAACTTAATCACTGTGTGTTTCATTGTGCGGAATTTCTTTTGATAAACGTTAATTAATTTTTATAACCAACGTTACTTACAGCAGCAATTAAAAAGTTAACGAATTATCGTTTTGGCTATAATTAAAAGCGAAAATCAATAATAAAATAATAATTGTTAATTCACCGAGGAACACGTGGTCATAACTCTGAAATTAGCCAGCAATCCGGCGGAACCACTTTCCCCGAGACTCGCGAGCCTCTCAGTTCTCACGTCACTTTCGACTCAAATTAATATAAGTTTTTAATGCCGTGTGTGCTCCACATGCAGTTCCCGATACTAGGAAATACTTTACACTGGCAGTATTATAACGACGAAGTCCAGTAACCTAGTTCTCATTCTGATTATTTCCAGCGCTAATGTGCATAGGCCAATGCTTGATATAAACAAAAAACATTGTACTCACCTATGTACAATACAAATTTTTAGTATTTAGAGAACAAAAACTTTATCAAAAACCATAAACTGTATCTTATACCTTCGTATTATATAACACATTAGAAAGTTGTCTCTGCTTTTTAAGAAACGCCGTTTAGCATAATATTATATTCATTGTTGTACACTACGTGGTGCTCATAGTATTATTGTTACTGTTAGACATATTATTATGATACTTATATTTATCAGACACAATTTTAGCTGATAAGATTCATGTCTAGTTGCGCAGCTTTGCCCGCTTTACAGTAAATCGCAGATACAGTTCATTTTTCTGCAATAAAAAGTAACATAATATTTAATGGACCATGGACCGTAATATGTACTATGTATCTCATATCTGTGGACATAACAATAATAATTGCTCAAGTAGTTTGGACGTCTAGATACAAGCAACCTCATCCTATTGTTAATAGTAATATAAGTATTGCAATGTGATTAAGCAAGTTCAGACATAAAATATTATAAAAGAAAACTTTCTTTTGTGGAATCCGAGCCATTCTAAGACGATTGTAAAGTCATTTAAGGTAATGTGAGCCTGATAATAATTAGTACAGTCAACGCGAGGCCCATCGCACGGCGACGTGTCATCATGCTGAGCCAATATTGATGCGGCTCTTAGCGGCGATTTCTCGACAAACAGTTTGGAGAGAGTCGCTTCCGATCGCGATGACTCATCGTCCTTCGAAATCGGCTTACATTTCCTCTGCTCTAGTGAAATTGAGAACGTAAGGAAAATTTTGCAGGCAAGTAAAAATTAGGGAAAATAAAGGAAAATCCACCAGAGGAAAACTAAATTCTGAAAGCGAATTGGAAACCAAATATTGCAAAGTTAATTTCTGAAATCAAGAAGAAAAATTCTGATATATCCACCACTCTATGGAAGGCACAAATTCCTTCTGAGATAAAAAGAAGCATTTTTCGAGCACGCGATATCTTACGTTTTTCCGCTTCACTGCGCTTCGGCTGCACGAGTGTGTAATAACCCTAATGAATTTTGCTTTACAACTCGTATGGCGTGAGGAGGTAATCGTCAAATTACTCTAAATCTACTCATGATTGACAGTAAATAGTCCTCTTCACTGCGATGATTCGTTCAAATTGTAAATTTCCATTCAATAACTCGTAGCGGGCGATTTCATGACCGTATTTAGAAGCTAACGGCACACAATCACACATGCATATTCGGTTACTACTTTCGTCTTTCAAACAGTTATCGATATTTATGGCTACAGTCAGTGTAAATTAATAAATAACCTTCTAATTCCGAAATGCTTCATTAGGGGTCCCACAGCCCTAAGGGCAGCACGATGTGTTGGAATAGGGCCGGAAGTTCCGTCCGGCATAATGCTCGCTACTAATGACTATGTCAGTTCAAATGGGAATATAATAGGTACATCACTACCTGGTCGAAAGCGTCTCCTAAATTTTCTCATGTGACTGAACTGTGCAGTTTTATCATTTAGTGTGTAGCTGGCCTTAACGCGACATTCCTATCATTGTAGAGCGTTCTCCGCGCGCAAGCACGACAGCGGCGGCATCGACAGCATCACCATCTCCGCCAACAGCGAGAAGAAGCCCAAGAAGAAGAAGCAGAAGCCCGCCAAGATCCAGCTGGTGCAGCCCGTGATGATGCATAAGACGGAGGACAAAGGTCGGGCTGGGGCGGTCGAGGGTCGCGACCTCGTGGCGGACGCATGGAGCATCGGGGACAAGATGCTGGACCGGTTCGCGCAGCATGCCCTGGACAGCGACGCGGCCGAGGACGGCGTCGCCGATAAGAGCTCGCTGGAAGGTGACGGTTTGCATGATTAGATACAGGTCAGGACGGCTCGCTCACGTGTGATGAGACAGTTTATACTAAACAAAGGTGGATAGAGCAGTGACTTAGATATTCGTAAAAGCAATTTCAGTGTTGTTTCGCTTTTGTGCATCACTGTGATGCGGCTCGTCTCGCCTTCGTTTCGGTGTGAACTGCCCTTATCACTCTCTTTTGGCTTATCCGTAAAAAGTGATATTAAATTGCAAAAATGTTAAATCACGTAAGAAAGCCGACTTGACCTTGCGGACGCATTCGACAACATAATACTTTCTAAGCTTAAAAGTAAAAAGTATTTTATCTGCATTGTAATTGCTACATTTGAACTACGTGCATAAAAAACTGGCCTCGATTTTCTTGATAAAGCTCTGACTTTTGTTCCGGAAGATGCAAAGAAAAACTATTGGAAACAGCAAAGTAACGAACGAACGAGTATTTAAAATCTAAGGATGAAAGGAAAACCAATATTGTGTTGTCGAACGCGGCCTTAGATGTAGAATTATTAGTATCCATTTAGAAAATTGGTAGATAGAGTATCAACTGTGACGTTTGTGACAAAATGTAAGTTTTTGGTCAGCAAAAGTAGTAAAAAGTTTAGTGCACGTACAAGGATATCTAATATCTAGATCTATCTCAAGGATCTTGTCTCTTATTTCACAAATGATGTAGAGGTGTAGAGGGAGGGTCGTCATTATAGTGGTACCATTTGGTTACACAAATACTAGTTTTATGGCCGAAAACGAGTAAAAGTAGTTACCGAATACGTAAGGTTATGCCGACCGCGTAATCGTGGTCATCTGGAAAGTGACTTTCTTTCTTTTTTAATAAGTTTGCATTTAAGCATGTAGCCACTTATTCCGACAAAGTTAATGTTACGGCGGCATGTGATTGTGTAGTGAAATGCTTGATATTTTTTAGTAATAAATGTTTTTGCTTTTGTAGAAACTGCAAACAACATGCGGGAAACGTATTAAATGACTTGAAAAATATTTACAACCTTCACTTTCGTTGCGATTTTTGGAACGAAGTTCCTTATCGCGCGTTCGGCGTAAATCTGAAGGCTAGACAGAACGATATTTGACCTTGATTTGACCTCGACACTTTTTTATTAGTACCTGCATGTTAGGGTCAACTAGATCTAGTCTAACTAGATGGCGTTTTTTTTTAAATAATCAGCGACGCCTTGTTAGTATTCCTGGGCGTCAATAGATGGCGTTTTTTTAATAATTTTTTTGAGTGTATAGGTAATATGTATACAGGTTTTTTTAACATAAGAAATAACTTCGTTCCATTCGGGTGTCCCTTGACACCTCTTTTTTTTAGGGTTTTTGTTTTTATAAATAACTAGACGATGCCCGCAACTCCGTTGCGCCAAAATACGTTTATCGCGCATGAACCGCGTATTTTCCTGGGTCAAAAAGTATCCTATGTCCTTACTCAAAGTATCTCCATACCAAATTTCAGCAAAATCATTTCAGTGATTTGGGCGTGAAGAGGTAACAGACAGACACACTTCCGCATTTATAATATTAGGATATTATAATGGGTATGGATTGTATTTGTAGAGGCACGTTTCTGTTACTGTATCTATATATTATATTGTAGAATAAACGTGATTATGATTTATGAAATTATATAGGTATGTTGTTGACGATATTAATACCTACTATGCATGTTTGTAATATACTTAGCAAAAAACTCTATTGCGCTCAATGGAGTTTTTTGTAGTATATTTTTTTACTTTCATTATTAATTGAACTAGTCAAAAATTTTAAAACTTTAATACTTATATAAATAAATTATGCGACAGCGGAGTATTTATTAGTAACATAGAATATCATTGATTTATCTAAGCGTCGTTGGGTGCTTTTCCGCTGTACATTATATAGCGGAAAAATTATATACAAATTAATATTGTTTGTGTCAATAACATTTTAAATAAAGACGAGGCATGATAAAGCAAAAAGCGTCAGTATAATTAAGAGGATACCACAGCAGCTAGAGAAATGAAAAAAAAGTACGTGTAATTTCTATAGCTGTCTCCCTTACCTCAAGCCTATACCGCAGAACGCGATAGAGACAACTGCAGAAAATCCAGAAAATCAACGATTCGTTGTCCCCTGATTCCTTCTCCAAAACTTAACCGATTTAAGTACTTTTTTCATTAAAGATTAAAAAAAGGCTTGAGCTGTGTTCCTATGTTTTGCTTTTTTTGTATAATCTATCCAAATCTGTTTTCTGGACGTTTGAACACAGTGGAAAATCTGGCCATTTTTTTGGGTTTTTGAACGTTCATATCTTATTTAATAATTAAATTATGAAAAAAAGGAAAACATAGGGACATTGTATTAGTGGCCGTAGATATTCAGGAAAAAAATTATAACTCTACTAGCATTATCCAGGGAGGAAACAGGGGACAGCGTTTGTATGGGAAAAATGGCGGTGTGGAATCCTCTTAAACTGCCCCATAAACTGCACAACAGATTCGGATGATGGCAGGAGACCTTTCGTGGTTGCGTGAGTTGTGAGAGAGATTTGTGTGAGTCTTGTGGTACGAGTACACCAGAAAATCGTAGTATACCGCTTCATCATGAAAGGTTGCATCCTAAAAGCAGTTAAGGCAAGGATAAACCCCAATTTGTTATTCCGTGTCTCCCTGTTTACCTAGTTCCAATATAATAACAAAAATGTAAAATATAAAGCACAATATTTAAAATACCTTAAACCATAAACATTTTAATAAAACGTAATACTTTGGCTGTAATTAATTTACAAACTCACCTCCGACAAAAATCTATTTCATCGAAATATAAGTATTAACTAGGACAATTATACATTTTATCGGGATAAATTGTCAGTAAATCTATATTAAAATCTACTGAACCGGACAATTTTGTTTCTTAAAATTTATTTCCAAAGATATTTAAAAAAAACATGAAAAACAGAGAAGATCCGCCCCTAGTAGCTACAGTTTTATGCTAAGCTAAAATGAATCTTATTGCGATGCGTATACGCTTGGTCTTTGGTTGTGTGCAAGGTTATCGTTTTGGATTGAGATTAATCCCCGCCTTAAAACTGATAATACAGTTGCTTAGGGACATATTATATGTCTTGGAAAGTGTCATTGAAATCTCGTTGATCTTGTTTAGATAGATGGCGTGATATTTTCTTTTGCTTAATTTTATAACCCATCCTTATTTTATATTATTGTTTTAAATATGAATAAGAATCACATAATTATAAAAATTAAAACAATTATTACGTGCGTAAAACACAAAGGTTTAAATTTTGTTCCCATTCTTAATGCTATATTTAATTTATAAACACTTTATGCTAATTGCTAAGTATTCAACTTGTTGGCAATTGCCGAAAAAAATAAGAAGACACAAAATAATATTACATAACTTCTTTCTTGCAAGAAAGCTATAATAACCTCTACAACCGTATTACTTTCTTTGGACATTTTATACACCCAATTTTATAAATTATAACCCAATGCTGACTCTACCCGTTAAATCTCAGAGCAAAGGGGCAAAAAGAAGAAGAAGAAGAAGGCGATCCTGAAGCTGTTGATCCTGGGCGCCGTGCTGAAGGCCAAGATCGGCACCCTGCTGCAGATACTGTCCTTCAAGCTGCAGGTGGGTTACATGTACTATTTTCTTAGCACGCTTTTCATGATGCAGCGCGCCAACATCCCAGATCGCGCTTTTGATGTTTTGGCAATCAACAGGTATATTTGCCTACCTCATCTGAAATTACTTCAGCCCGAGCGATCATACTAGATATTATTATGATCACATTAGCACCCCGTGCGATCGGAAGATCTTTCTTCGGGATTCGCGGTTCGCCATCATGTTCCCAGTTCCCACTAATCGTTGTCGTATGGTGTTCCAGGTGAAATTCTTCCTGATCGCGCTGATCGGTCTGGGCATCAACCTGGCGCGCTTCTGGGTCGAGCTCAAGAACAAGCACCACCAGCAGCCGCAGAAGGTAAATACTCCAAATTCTTACTACAAAGTGTTAAGGAACTCTATATATTATTATCCACCGCATGACGTCTTTACGTAACCGTTTTTGCTAAAGTTCTATGACCATTGACTTTAATGTATATTAATTAGGTTGGGAAAAAGATACATTTTTGCCACCTTGTTGGTAGGGACGTGATCCCATTGCTATAAAATTTTTAGGGCTTCTGATGAAAAAACTGCGACAAGTGGTTTGGCAGTCCTCTTGTGATGTTAACCTGACACTGCATAAGGAATTCTGCAGCGACCGAAACAGGTGGAAGTCTGAAGGTGCAAGGTCAGGAACTCAGGACTATACGGGGGATGCATTAACACCTCCCAGACAAACTTCCGTAATTTTTGCTGAGTGGCTAAAGATGTGTGAGGTCTAGCGTTATCATGGTGATAAACCACACCCCTTCTGTTGATTAACTCCGGCCGCATTCTCTCAACTTCTTGCTTTAATCTCATCAGTTGTTCAAAGTACAGTTCAGAATCGATGGTCCTGCCTGGCGCTAACAGCTCATAATGAATAATGCCCTTCCAATCCCACGACACACACAACATCACCTTGTTGCGAGCTAACCCGGGTTTCGCCACACTCTGTGAAGCCTGTCCGGCCTTTGACCACGATCTTTTTCGCACGTTCTTGTCGTACGTGATGTACTTTGCATCACCAGTTATCAGCTTCTTCAAAAATGGTTTGGTTTCATTAAGTCGTAGTAAAGAATTACAAATGAGTACACAGTTCATTAGGTTTCTTTCAGTGAGCTCATGTGGCACCTAAATATCGAGCTTTTTGTGTACCCAGCTTTTTTCAAATGCGCCAAAACCGTTTTGTGGTCAAACCCTAGTTCTTCAGCTACATCGTAGTTACGATGTAGCTGAAAAAAGTGGAGCAAGATCGGCATATTAGTAGTTACTAATATGCCGATCTTGCTCCATTTTTTCAAAAATAGCATCAGTTTTGTCCGTAACAGGGCGCTCAGAGCGACATGCATCTCTGGATTGAAAACGCCTAAACTAAATTTGCGCTACTCTCACAGATACTGCATTAGGTCAATAAACATCATCATTTTTTTTCGCGGCTGTGTTGCATTTTTACCTTTTTTGTAATAATGTTTTAAAATGTATCGAATTTCTTCATTATGCTAAGTACTGACGCACATACGGTTACGCACAATAATTTTACTCCAAATCGAACAATAATCACCGTGTGGACCGCCAAAACTGACAGCTCGAAGGCTCGCTTCGAGCCGGCTCGATGGAATTAAATATGTCAAATATGTCATTTCCTTCGATTTGGAGTAAAACTATCGAGCAAAACCGTATGTGCGTACTTAGCATTAGAATCACTCATTTTAACAATAAGAAAAACAAATGAAAACCTCACATTTACCTAATTTGAATTTGGAATTGTCTTCTGTAAAATTAGGCCTTTTTATGATACCAAAATCAGCCAGATACTATTGGTATAGCCCAAGAGATTTTATGACAAGTTCATACATAATATAATGCGAAAATACTTTTTCCCCAACCTATTAATTACTTATCGCCCTTAGATAAATAGATAACTGCATATTGTAACTTGTAAGTTCAACGCCACTTATTAAAAATATTATTATTGGTAGCTTGTAGGTACGAATCAATATTAAAAATCTAGTCAGAAAAATTAGTTTATGTCCCTATTATTATTTGTACAATAAGAATAGCAATTAATATGTCAATTAACTCCGGCCCTAGGAAGTTAGCCTTAATTAATACAAAGCCTTAATACATAATTAAATAATATTTTTGTGGAGTCGTGTCTACTGTTCTAGTTTATTAAAAGGCTCATCATCACTCACAGCTATTGTTCTCGTAGGTCTTAATATTAATATTAATTAATTTGATATTTTTTTAAAGAATTTGAATAAGAATCAGAAGATAATTATATGATTTGTTTTATTGAACACAATGAACTTTTGGCATAGAACATAAGTACTATTTCTTGGAAGAAACTAGTTTGAAACATTAAAAAATAATAGTAGAGGATTTATAATATATTATTATAATAGTAGTAGAGGAATTGAATGTATTAAAAGGGAACGCGGGTGCAGTAGAATTTAAACGAAGAAACTATTGCCATCGCGCTTCACCCTGCGCCGGTACGTGTATTGTGATAGAGACAGATACAGTAAATCGAGGTAACGTTATTTTTTAAATATATTCAAGAAGAGCGAGTCTATGTCTCTACATTTTTATATTTTTATCTTAAAGATCTTTCGTTTCATGGTCGGTGGATTGGCGGGGTACAAAAAAACACAAAAATTAATAATGCCCCATTATTAATTTTTGTGCTTCTTTAAGGTTCACTTTTTTTTTAATTTAAGTATTAGGAAATTTAGAAAAAATCGAACGTAGAGTTTTAACAGATCCCAATATTGCATAAAAAAATCATTTGTCTAGACGCATTGTCCAGAAAATAAATTGGGGAATACATTTGTATGGAAAAACAGTGTTAAAGCGTTCCCTCTTAAGGATTTGTATTCAGGACCTCTAATCGACCGTCACATTCACAAGTAGAAATAATATTTTAATAAGTGCTTAAATAACGTAAATTAAATATTTATGGCAACCCCAATATATAAGTGGTCAACAATATTGTCCCTCAAACCAATGGATACTGACCACCTTGAAAGTTGCTATGTACATTATCACAGTTGATTCCTATGCAGAAGGCGGACCTAAGTAATTTGGTCGCGTTAAGTCAAACCCATCCGACAGATCACAGCTTACATTGTATTGACATAAGCCGACTACATGACATAGGTCCGTCAACTGCCTAGGAATCAATTTCCTTGATGGTACATTATAATACCTAGTTGATTTCCCGTTGTACCGACTACCATGGTCACCAGTGGTGGAGTACAAGTAGTACCTATATACACCGGGAATAGGGCTATTATAGTGTCCACTTGTGTGGCGTGTAAGGTCAATAGATGTCAATATCTGTATCAATCGAGCCCTTGATGTCAAGATCTCACAAACAAAAACTCTCATTAAAAACTAAACATCGGCCAAGGCAGCATCAGTTTTATCGGCTCATAAACTTTTAACAGAACTTTCTAGAATAACGATAAAAAGTTTCATAGACAATGATATTTACTCCATACGTTGCGACTTGCGATAAAAAGTTTCATAGACTAACAATTATTACGACATGAGGTGCATGAACAAGTCAAGCACTTTCACCCTTCCGACCTCGAATGCTAATGCTTGCCAAAATACATACGACATACAAGTTACAACGTTCAGCTCACCATGTTCAGAGCAGAGAAAGTCGAAATAGTTTCACCGGTGAACTAATTAAATATGAATAATAATTATAATTTTTGAGAGAGTATATTATATTTATTATATTACTTATATTTAGAGTGTAAACCGACACTTTGGTTTATAAGTCTTTAATTTATCACAATTTTTTTCTGGTGGTCGTATAACTTATAAACGACGTCATTTCTTCTAGTCACTATAATAGTAGTCGAAACTCTTATTAAAACTATATAAGTAACTTAATTAGTAGCAGAGCAAGTACTATTGTATCGTTAATTCTAAATAACCCAAATTGCACACAATCTTGTTTGTAAGTTTTTGATATCAACGCCGCCATCATCATCATCTGATGATGATGATGATGGTGGCGTTGATATCAAAAACTTACAAACAAGATTCTTATAATAATAATATTAATACGCGAACGAAAAACTTTGTAACCCTTTTTACGAAAAATGGGGAAACGTTGGTGCATGAAATTTTGCACAGTTATAGTTGATATGGTGAAGGAGTGCATCGAGCTAATATTATTTTGAAATTATGCTTTTATCATACATTTTTTTTAACAAATAAAACATTACACACACTACAACACACACATGAGAAATGACAGATTTTTGAGTGACAAGCCTATACATACGAATTATACTCTTTTATTTATGGTTTGAAGTCTGTTGACAACAAGTTGACAAATTGAAAATGGATTATAGTTTTTTTATTGAATCTAAGATACTATTAGACAATGCTTACACGGCCAGTCTGAGATCAGCTAAGTCCCGGAGACAAGAGTTGAAAAAAAATGATAAAGTCAATATTTTTTACAAAATATAGGTAGTAGTCCTAATGTCGTTAAAACTAAGGTCGAATTTCGACCATTGGGCGATCTCTAGTATAAATAACTACCTGAAACGAAATGGCCGGAAAATATTCCTTTGCCGACGCTACTTCATCGTTTTACTATTTCAAAACGTAGGTATAGATTGGATTTTAAGAGTAGGCAGTAATTTCCTATGAGCACCAAACACAAACTCTCTTCATCTATCTCTGTCCCACCCGTCTCTGTAACTCTACCTCTCTCTGTCCCACACTGTCACTCACCGCTCGTGGCGTGCCCGCAGGTGATCTACTACGAGCACGCGCAGCACCAGCACCACTACGACCAGCACGACCAGCACGAGGAGGAGGAGCACGGCTGGGGGCCCTGGTCGCGCAGCATCGACCCCGAGGTACACCCCCCACGCTACTGCTATGTTCACTATAGAGAATAGGAATATTGCAATATGAAATTTGCTGTGTTTTAAAATCAGCTCTGTGTGATGTTAATAACAATTTCAGCACAGATTGTCGACACCTCTTTTCGACTTAACACTTGTCTCAATGTTTATTTTTGAAATATAAATTTTGTTTATCAGCAGTAAATCATGTGCCCAAAAATTCTCTAATGTTTTTACGAAACTTTTACGAATAGTATTAAATATATCTATTGTTTTTCGCTATGCGCACTACGTAAAGTTATAATCAAATGTGATTGTATTTAAGTTGTTTTGTTCAGACATTAATTTTAGACTCCAAAACCAACTATTGTTACTTCTAGGAGCAAGAAGCAGATGACAGCCTGCCGTACCGCGCTTACGAGAAGAACTCACAGGCCTACGCCCCGCGGCCTCTCCTCACCCTGTCATAACCAAAAAAGCTGACACAGAGGATTTAATCTTGTGTAGGAAAGAACATCATCATCTACAAAACATAAAAGCGTATCTAAGCAAAATACAGTATTAATGCCGCACTCAGAGTGGAACATTAATTACTTAAATGTAATAAATTAAAAATTTTGACATAAGCCTCATACATTATCTGTCAAACTCTCCATTAAATTGAAGGTTAATCGTAATTAAATGTCTCTGAGTACGGCGGTTAAAGCTGTATTTTTGCTAACAGTCCCAAATGCGGCCTGACTATAGAGTCCCGATTCCTAAGCGTACGACTGTTTTACCGACCAACATCAATATTACAAGCGCCATCTAGTGACGGCATTTTGTTGATCCCTGAAACTTTTGTCGCACAAAATTTCCTGGATAAGGACTCTTTGTTGTTATTTATTAACATTATTTATTAATTATTATTTATTGTTAGATAAAATTAGAGTAATATTGAACTGATATTTAATATTTTTATGATAAGACGTATAGTTTTTTGTAAATATAGTTTGAATTCTTCACTTACCTCTAAATAGTTTTAATATTCAATTTATTAAACTTACTGTTTACTAGTGAAAAATACTTGAACCAATATACTATCACCATTTTGTGAACATTTGAAATTTTCAAACATCCAAATACTAATAATAAGTAGTTTCAGTTAGATTTAAGTAATTTAATTTGTGAATAAGTTGTTGCATTTTACATAGAGGCTAATTAGAGGCTATTTTTGACAGTTTAGTGTTTATTTTGTTGAGTTGTTTGTTACAAGTAGTGTGTTTGTGAAGATCATTAAATTATTTTTATCTTTTATTTTTGTTTCATTAGAAAAGTCTGCTGCCATATACTTATTATTATTATTATTTTTTCAAAAAATGATAGTCTATTAAAATTACCTAAACTCCTTACCTACATTTCTATCCTGATTCCTAGCAATACATACTAATATCAACAAAGATCAAAACTATAATAAATATTATATTACAAAACAATAAAACGACGTAATTTATATAAACCAAAAAATATATTTCTTTCTCATTACATACATTAACACAAATCAATACAGGCACTAAAACATAACAGCCACTACCGCGGCGAGAAGCGGGGGTTGTCGGGCGCGTACGTGAAGCTGCGCAGCTCGTACGGCACGCCCGCGCCGGCAACGCCCTCCGCGCCGCCCCCCGCCTCCAGATCGCCGCACCCGCCGAATACGCGGTTAGGCGCGCGCGTCACGACGCCGTGCGGACCCGCGCTGCCGTTGGTCAGAGCTGCACTCCCATTGGTTAAAGTTGAGCTCCCGTTTGTCGGTTTCTCTACGCTGCCGTTGGTCAGTTTATCCTCACGTCCGTCGATCAACTTTTCTATTCTTCCATTCGTAAACTTCTCTGCGCTTCCATTAGCTAAATCTGAGCTCCCATTGCTTAATTTATCCCTACCTTTTAATTTAGAGTCACCGTTGGTCAATTTAGCGTCACCGTTAGTCAATTTAGCGTCACCGTTGGTCAGTTTGTCGTCGCCGTCGCTGAGCTCGTCGGTGGGGCTGTGGGGCGGGGCGATGGGGCGGAAGAGGGCGGAATGTGCGGTGGCCGTGTCGAGGTCGGCCTTGCGGGACACGATGATGCGGATGTCCGTGTGCAGGTAAAGCTTGCCGGATCTCGACGTCATGAACCTGCAACGATCAGTTTAATTTAATATGAAATACTATTTGTTACGAGTTTATGAATAAGATAGTAAAATTATGGCCCGAGCATTAAGGCTAAAAATATCATGCTACGTCTGTCATTTTTCGTGTTTATAAATAAAAAGCGTATAAAAAGAAGGTAGATGTTTGAAAAAACAATAAAAATAAAGATCCATGTAAGAGCCATAAATTTATCAAAATATTGGGTTGCCAGTATTACTCGTACCGAAGGTGTATGAGGTAGCGCAGCCACTTGTTGCAGTCGCGCGTGCCGGCGGGCGCGGGGGGCGGGGCGCCGGCGGGCATGTACAGCGTGCGCTGCCGCAGGAACGTGCGCGCATGCGGCGGCATGGCGGTCAGGTCGTACAGCACCACGAACATCTTCACCAGCGTGCCGTGAGGATTGAACAGCGACACCTGGAATATAACAGTTCCAAGTATAATTTAGGAGGCATTTATGTTGTATATTATTGTTGCTCTATGACGATCAACAGTAACTAAATTGATTGAAAAGGGACTACCAGTACATCGTAGGTTAACCTTCAAGCGGTCGCGCGACGTCGAATCGACTCCCTTCAATACGTTTTCGTTGATATTATCGATATTTCTCGTTGAATCCGTATCATTCTCTCAGTAGCTTTTCATAATTTATCTGCCTAATAAATAGCTTACACTTACTCTCCGTACCTCCTTTGCAGCAAGGAGCTCAATTGTTTTGGTCTCGGCGCCGGCGTCGAAAAGACTCCGCGCGCCTTTCTTATAATTTTTTTATGTAGTTTTTATATAGTTGAGGGAAATTCTGTGTTTATTTATAAAACTTAGACCCAGTTTCATCAAGCAATGTTAAATAAATAATGGCTTGTTAAATTAGTTAATGGATTGTTAGAGCTAACGAGCGTTCCACCATGCCCTAATGTCATGTTAAATCACCTAACACGGTGTTAAATTTAATTCCTGGTATGGAGGTCTGTTAAATATTTAACAGGCTGTTATATGAGTCAAAATAACAACTTTCAAAGACAATAATATGCAATATCAATAAAAGAATCTGATTTGACTTTTGAGTCTTTCCGCCATGTTTCCGCTAATTATTATTTATTTTCATATTTATTCATTTCTTATTATTAATTATTTTCATAGTTATGAATAATTAATTTTCACTTGTATCAAAATTACGAAACCGAAATATGTAAATAAAAGTTTCTATTATGATTCATGATTTACAGCTTTGACAGATAATAATTATTAACCTGGTAAATTAAGAAGAACTATTATAGCGTAACAAATGTAAGCGATCAGTGATATTTTAATTTGGTCGCATTATCTACTATTATACTACTATGGAAGAAAGTGACACATTGCAGCAAACATGTCGTATTAATCTTGTACATTGCAATTTCGTCGCCTTATAACAAGAATGAACGAATTGATAGTTGTTCACTCGTTGTTCACTTATCATTGCATTTACTAATCCGCTGTTAAATTTTTACTGTGGGACATAAGTATTTTAACAGTCTGTTTAATTTTCCAAGGTCCGTTAAGTAATGCCTTGTTAGGATTTAACAAACAGAGGTTGGTGAAATTGGGTCTAAGTCGTCGTTGACCGATAACATCGAGTGTTATTGCTAGATGAACTATCTCGTCTCAATCGGATGCATCTGTGCTACAGGCCGACATAACACATCTTAATCCCTCAAAATATTGCGTTGTCACCTTTTAGGAAACAGAACGTAATTCTAACGAGTTATACGCTCAAGCAACAATCTTTACAACGGCTTACCACAGTTCGTGATCTAGGAGTATATCACGACTCTCAATTATTATCGTTTGACGTACACGTGGATCAAATAGTATCTAAAGCTTACAAAGCTCTCGATTTTGTGCTAAGGTGTGCATCGTCTTTCAAAGATATAAAAACAATAAAAACATTATATTGTACCTATGTTCGTCCCTATTTGGAATACGCCTCGCAAGTTTGGAATCCTATGTATAATGACTATATTGATCGTATTGAAAACATCCAAAAGAAATTTGTTCGTTACCTTTGTTATCGTTTCAAATCCACTACGATTCCTATAATTTTTAACCCCCGACAAAAAAGAGGGGTGTTATAAGTTTGACGTGTCTGTCTGTCGGTCTGTCTGTCTGTCTGTCTGTCTGTGGCATCGTAGCATCCAAACGGGTGGACCGATTTTGATCTAGTTTTTTTTTGTTTGAAAGCTGACTTCATTGAGAGTGTTCTTATCTATAGTTCATCATCATCAGCCTGCTCCGTGCTGAAAAATCGCGATTCATCTGGTTCATGAAGGGCCGATTAGCAACTTGTAGTCGTTTGGTGGGCTCTATATTTTGCAATCTAGTTCGTGACATTTATGACTATTTATTTACACATTAATGGAAAGTTGACCTGGTGCTGCAGCATCACCTGGTAATCAATAGAATACCCAACTTAGAGCAATGGTTTCGTGTTTGGGCTCATTTTAATTGCGACAACTAGTAGACGTAGATAAACAGTAAATTTTTGCATGCTGCTGCTGCAGCATCACCTGGATTCTATAGGAGCCGAGCTCCTTATGAACCCAAAGTGGAGGTTTCATGTTTATATAATATGGATATATTATGTATCAACATATTATATCCCAATGAATACCATCCCCCGATACACCAACAAGGTGTATCGGGGGACCGCTAATTAATAATATTTGATTTCACATAACATTTTAGTTTAAGGGTCAGTTCACAACGAACCGAATCGAGACAATCAGTGACATGGCGATACAAAATGCAAAAGACACTGTTGGCGGTCCCCCGACACACCGTGACAACAATTATGGACTAAAATAATTCCTAAGTGTAAAGACACTTAGGAATTATTTAATCTTAAAGTCAGTAAAATGTATTATTTCATTACTTTTTAAAGTTGTTTGGCGGGGTTTTTTTTTTTTTAATTTCTTAATTTATAGATTTAGCCCCCCTATATTTGTACCAGTAGTTTCGACTAACTACCGTAAGAACTCATTTATCTTGCGCGCAGGTATAGGTATAATAACTTTAATAATATTTCTAAATCTGTAGACTTCAGACCTGTTCTCAACTATAGTTTGTGCGTTCTAAGATGATATAGGTGACAGTTCTCATATTCCTTGCTACGGTTTATGTTACAAGAAAACAAAAAAAAATCAAAATGTAATAAATTATATTCCATCTACAAAACAAATGTTTTCTATAATTGTAAATGAATAAAAATGAAAATTTGCTAAATACTAACTTATTAATATAAAATTATATTATTAACTGGTCCCTGTTAAGCATTAGTGTCTTAACCCACAATTTTTTTTTGTTGTTAAATTTTGAATGCAGTCTTGTTCTAAATCATCTACAGAACATAACTGCATTCATAACTCAATACGTAATTTTTGTGTGGGTTAGTACACGAATGCTTAACAGCGTCCAATTTACTGTGAAATAAGAATATAAAATTATTGTTACGAAAACATTTGAACATTGTCATTTGTCAGATGCATGAAACGGAACCCATGTTAATAGAGATTGACACTGTTGAATCGAAATCAAATCGATAAAAAAGGGCGGCCATCTTAAATCGCCGGCACTCCTAAAATGTCAATACGAAATCGATAATTTCGATTGCAATTCCTTTACAAAGTGTTTCGATATTTTTAAATTATCGATTAATTTTTATTACGTAACTTCCCTACTATTGTCAATTATAATGTCATCATAAAACGCAAACTATAGCATTGTGACAGCCAAGCGACTAATTGATGTTTGTTATTAATTATTATGTTTACGTGTAGCGTTAAATTTTAATGTTATGTATTTGTGACTCTTTAGTTACCTGCTATGTTTGAACTTATTACTTATCCTGTATATTTATCTGTGAGGACCTGTAATTATTGGCTTCTTATTTTCTAGTATAAGTTATTTAGGGCCTGTTTCACCACTTTCTGATAAAGTGCCTAATAGGCTATTCACAACTTTTTTGACAGATTCTCCATACTTGAACTGTCAAGCTAATTGGTGGATAGACATATCAGGAAGTGGTGAAACAGAACCTTACTGTTTTTATTGTTAGCTGTTGGTCTTCCTGACAAAATAAAATAAAATAATTGCTATCGCATTGCTCTCGATACGTGATAGGGGGGCGGATTTTATAACTAAGTTTTTACTAAAAATATATTTTATTTTCTAGGTGAATTGATTACTTTTAAAAAGAGTAATAATTAAATTTATGAAATAATACATTATGTTGAATGAAAAGTGTTTTGTTCCCTAAATTCACTTACGACATTTTTTACGTTACGCGCGACCATTGCCGTTACAAAATAGCGCACGCCCGCTTGAAGGTTAGTACCAGTCATTAAGTCAATAACACATACTTTAAGGTTTTAGACACTAATATTTATTTTACATTTAAAAAGAAAATCAATTCAATCATTAACTTTTAACAGTTTTATCTTCATTCTATTCACAGTTTATCTCATCCATTATCGCGTTACACCGTACCCAGATAAGAATCTGTTTTCGGTTTTTAAATCATGAATGTTCGATAAATTCCAAATGAATGCAATCAAAATACACAATGCTTTATCACATCGATAATTATATATTACACAACACGTATAAAGTATGAAGTATCATAATACCTGTATAGTCCCAGATCTAGCCACACGGTACCCCTCAGAGCCGAGGTTGATGTGTCCCATGTAGGGGGCGTTGGTCCCGCCCGGCGCGTAGAAGAACACGGTGACGGGCAGGCGCCGGTGCGGCGGACAGAAGGCGCCCGACGCACCCAGCTCCGCCGTGAAGCCCGCCACCGTCGCCACCGGCTCCAGACGACCCTTCAGCGCCGACTCCTCGAAGCTACCTGCAACGACGTACATAGCTAATTAGTCCCACTTCAATGATAAAGCAGCACAGTTCGGTCGCATCGGGTGGCTGAGCTGTGACTGAATTGTGCAGGTTTTTCGTCTGTTGCTGGCACGGAGCTAATACTAAGCTTTGTATTAGCTCCGTGATTGCTGGTTAGTCCGTTTGCCGGGAGTTGATAAAATATAATTTAGTTTTAAAATCGGAGCGGTGACCTCATTCTTTTAGAATTACAGCCTGTTTAATGTTCGTGTTTTTCAAATCGAGTGTCGATGGTCACTGATTTTTTCTGCACGACGTGCTTTAAGGTTAGTGTGCCTAATTAAAAAAACTGCAACGAAATTAAGCGAAATTATCAGCTCGCAGCAAACAAACATTATTTAGGTACTTAAAACTAAAACGACGATTTGGTACAACATACAAACATACATGTTGCGTAACAAGTGGTGATTTCTCACGCCGGTTCACGGTTGGGTTAGTAGTAAGTAGACTTTAGTCCTATTAGGGCCGAGCTGTCGTTAGTTTGTGTGTGTGCGTGCGCTCACCGAGCAGGCCCGAGCTGGGTCCGTGGCGGGGGCGTGGCGCGCGGGGCGGCGCGGCGGCGGGGGGCGGCGACGCGGGAGCCGGCCCGTGGTACAGCGCGCTGCAACACCGCACACGTCACTACACGCGCAAAATACGCCTCGCCAACATACATACACTAAGCCCGAAACTCGGAATCCTCCCGGGTATTTACAAAACGTACATTTTATCCGCTACACCGCACGAGACGGTTTCCACGAGAATCAGTGGACAGGAGAGTGAAACTCACGATTTGATCCCGGAGACGCCGTTGATGGAGTCGTCGAAGTCGAAGCAGGTGCTGCCGCGGCGCAGCGGCGCGGGGCTGGACGTCAGCGGCAGCCCGGTCTTGTGGTGGAACACCATCGACGCAGCCGAGTCGAACCGCCAGCGGAACCGGTCCACCTCCGTGGGCGAGGGCACCTCCCCGCCCCCCGCGCCGCCCCCGCCCGCCACGCCGTCCGCGCCGCCCGCGCCGCCCGCGCCGCCCGCCAGCTCGTCCACGGTGCCGTAGTCGCACTTCTCGTAGCAGACGTAGTCGTCTCCGACGGAGTACGTCTTCTGGCGCTTCGGCTCGGGGCGCGGCGCCGAGAACACGGAGTCGTCGTCGCGCAGGTTGAGGTCGCGCATGTCGGCGGTCTGCGCCAGGCGGTCGCTGATCACGCGCTCGATGCGGGCCGCGGGCGGGAAGTGGCGCCGCACTTTCGGCCGCCTCAATATTATATCTGACTTAAAACTAGCGTTGTCTAAGTTACTATCACACTGCGAGCTATCACAATTTCGCGGCGGGGGCCCGTCGTCCTCCCCGCGCTTGCGCCGCGCGCCGTTCTCGGGCGCGGGCGGGTCGGGGGCGGCGCCGCACGCGCACGCCGGCCCGTCCGTCTGCGTGGCGACGGTGCGCGTGCGCAGCGCGGCAGGCGCGGGCGGCGCGTACCGGCGCAGGCAGCCGAGCGCGCGCAGGCGGTCGAAGCGCGCCGCCTGCAGGATCGGGATGGACGTGGGGGCCTCGCGCCTTGCGCCGTCGCCCTCGGACGACGTGCTATCACAGAGTCTCCTCAGCTTGCTCTCCTTGCGCAGGCGGCGCTTGTACTTGGCGATCTCGCGCAGGCGGCGCTCGTCGGGCTCGGGGGGCGGAGGGGCGGCGGCGGGCGGCGAACGCGTGGCGTCGGACTCGTCGTCGCAGCTGCAACGGTGTTTGCCGCTCGCGCTGCACGGCGTGAGCATGCGGTCGTCGACGGGGCCGGGCGGGGGCGGGCGCGGGCCGAGCGCGAGCGTGCCGAGCTGCGCGGCGAGGTCGTCGGGCGCGAGCGGGGCGGGCGGCGCGGCGGGGGGCGGGGGCAGGCTGGGGCGGCGCGGGCGGCAGGCGCAGCGCACGCGCGGCACGCTCGGCAGGCGCGGCAGGGACTCGAGGCGCACGGCGAGACGCGCGCCGCCCAGCTCGGTGACGGGGAAGCGGTGCTCGGCGGGCGGGCGGGCGAACTCCGCGCCCTCGTGGCTCTCGCCGGGGAGCCGGATGGAGTAGATGAGGTTCAGCTTGCGCTCCTCCAGATCGCTCTCGTCGCAGTTCGCCTCCACCTTCTTATAGTTGCACGTCTCGCGACTCAGCTTCCTCCTAAAAATTTGTTTGCACTATTGAGGAAAAAGTTGCGGATGAGATATGAAAACTGTGACAAATGCCAAAGAAATGACGCGCCTTTTTTCTTTTTTTTTTTAAATATAAACGCTATCGTACAAAGTCATAATGTGCGTGTGCGGTGGACTAGGGGTGCGGACTGCGGGGCGGGTCTCACCTGCGCTCGGCGGGCTTGTCCTCGCTGGAGCTGTGTATGGTGGCGCGCCAGGCGGACAGCTGGGAGAAGTGCAGCTGCGACCGCACGGCGTTCAGCAGCCAGTGCGCCGTGATCGCGGGACCGGACTCCTCGCTCCTGAAACATGGTCACAGATACATTACGACGAGCCCACTATATTATTATGACACAATGAAGTTATATATCTATCTACAGTGTTGGCATGACACTGGTCATTCAAAGAGCACATTGTTTCCCTTGCTCAAAAAGCGACGAAGTAAAATGAAATTTCTATATTATGACTGTCAGTTTCCTAAAACGGTCGATTTCCCATAGAGTATTAAACTATAATGTGAACCCGTCTTTACTTCTACAGTCTATCGATAAACAAATCAGCTGCCTCAGGGTTGGGACACATAAACACGACACGACGTCGTGTCGTACCACGATGCGGCGTCGTTTCGTCGTCGCGTCGTGGGAATTGCCACAGTTGTTATTCAACATTCAGAGATGACGCATCGCCATGACACGATGTCGTGTCGTGTTTATGTGTCCCGGCCCTTACTCCCGACAGTGAGAATCGAATCGACAATCGAAACAGCTCGATCTCAACAGCTTCTGTTACTTCCGACATAATATATACTAGCACACGATCGTGCTGCGGCTCAAGTCAGAACTAATTCGATCTCAAAGGCTTTTCCCACTCCTGACAGCTATACTAGCGCACGATCGTGCTGCGGCTCAATTTGGAACTGATCAGACTCGTAAAACAAAATCGTATCAGTTTCGGGGGTAGGTACGCACTTGTTGGGCGTGACGCGCATGGTCCAGCGCTCGAGGAGCAGGGGGCGGGGCGCGTGCGCGTGCGGCTTGTCGTAGCCCGCCTCCGCCTCCGCGCACAGGCCCGCGTAGCACGACGCGCAGTCCGGGCCCAGGGAGATCTGAAAACACAACACACGAGGCTAACTATAGTCTGGTCGCTGTAGGGTTATTGTCATTTGTAGATAGCTACTTTTAATTTGTAATGAAGGTGAACTTATCTTACGCGTCACCTATGCCCTGTTTACCTTCATTTATTCCCTAGGAATTTAAAGCTCACGTCGAAATATTACCGATCAACGTCGATTTTAAATAGAGATCGCCCAATGGTCGAAATTCGACCTTACTTTCAACGACATTAGGACTATTATTTGTAATATTTTGTGAAAAAATATGGACTTTAACATATTTTTTCTTCAATTATTCTTGTCTCTGGGACTCAGCTGATCTCAGACTGGCCGTTTAAGCATTGTCTAACGGCCATTCCCAATATTTGATCTATCTCTGGTTTTGCCCTACTAGAGATAGGAATAGCTCACAATTGACAATGTCTCTAATGTCTAATGTGAGCTATTCCTATCACTAGTAGGGCAAAACCAGAGATAGATCAAATATTGGGAACGGCCGTAATAGTATCTAAAATTCAATTAAAAAAAACTATAATCCATTTTTAATTTGTCAACTTGTTGTCAACAGACTTCAACCATAAATAAAAGAGTATAATTCGTATGCATAGGCTTGTCACTCAAAAATCTGTCATCTTTCCTAGTGTGCGTGTTGTAGTGTGTGTAACGTTTTATTTGTTAAAAAAATGTATGATAAAAGCATAATTTTAAAATAATATTGGCTCCATGCACTCCTTCTCCATATAAACTATAACTGTGCGAAATTTCATGCATCTACGTTTCCCCATTTTTCGTAAAAAGGGTTACAAAGTTTTTCTCTCACGTATTAATTATATAGATATCCCGTCAAAAGACCTCCGAAACCGGACATTAATAGCGCTATAATATGTTGTTTGATGTTACCTACAGAGAGAAAGTTTGTTCTCCTGTCATTAGGCAGCACAAGTTTTTTGTTAAACATCACTTTTTTGTAGCAGTATCTTTAGTGAGTAGTTTAGGTATAAACTGGAAGCTTATCGTTTAAATAAATAATCGTTAACGCCGTTTCTAAATATAAATAAACCGACTTGACAGACCTAGCTCCTCAAACAATATCTCCGCAAGCTAGCACGAATGTCGAACAGAGTATGAGCGTGCAATTTCTCAGTTGATCGCGTCACGTGTTTGGCGCTGTGGACCGTGAAACATGGATTCGATCGTATGTTGAACCAAACAATGGACCGTGGGCTGGGCTGCGCTCTGAGTTTAAAATCAATTTCATTTAAACGTAAACAACAGTATTGGTCAATTCTTCCAAAGCAAGAATTTATAAAAAATTTATGAGGCTGTCTGGTATAAACTGTTACTTTTGACTAGTTTTGACCATTTACTGTTTGTATAAAGAATTTTATTTTTTTCTATGTCTTATCTAAGATTTCATTATATTCCATCGTATACGACATAAGTGACATAATCTCGTATCTCTGATTTTCTTGCGATTGTTAGGGTGTTTAGCGTTTACACACACCGCCGGAGCGGAACTTAGACTCAACGAGCAATCACACAATTATTGATGCGAATTTCGAGGTATGAGAATAGTGTCCCTGAACTGAACCTCGTGGGTGGTACTGACTATAGTGAGTTCTCTCGCCTTAGAGTCATCGCGACAACTTTTTGTCGTGTCGCTTTTAGCCATCACCTCGACATTTAGCGATCACATTTTTTGCTAGCATCTACTTCGAACGTTTTATTACATTACTGGCAGTTTTGTCATTAATTGTTATTGGGTACATACGTGAAGAATTTTTAATTTATTGATTACAATAAATGACAAAATATGTAATAAATATACAATATCATAGCACAATTTCACAATTTAACAGTTTGTTAAAATGTCATGTCTTCTCTTGCATTCATATAAAAAATGTAACAGGGAAAGGTGATAGTAATTCGATCGTTGATGAAATTGGACCCATGTCATTGGACGTTACGCAAAAAAGTAAAACTGATAAGGATAAAACACTGTTAAACTATAACGTGATTGATACACTGTGGATATTTTTATTATTAACGATATAAATCTAATTTTTTTTAATAACAAGCTGACATTTCCGTGTATATTAATAAGACCCAGTTTCATCAAGCAATGTTAAATAAATAATGGCTTGTTAAATCAGTTAACGGCCTGTTAGAGCTATCGAGCGTTCCACCATGCCCTAATGTCATATTAAATCACCTAACACGCTGTTAAATTTAATTCCTGCTTAATATTTAATGGAGGTCCGTTAAATATTTAACAGGCTGTTATATGAGTCAAAATAACAACTTTCAAAGACAATAATATGCAATATCAATAAAAGAATCTGTTTTGACTTTTGAGTCTTTCCGCCATGTTTCCGCTACGTCCTTATTATGAATTATTTTCATAGTTAGGTATGAATAATTATTTATTTTCACTTTGCCAAAAATTCAGCCTTCGGATTTTCCTTGACATTGCAAATATACTAACTTGTATCAAAATTACCAAACCGAAATATGTTAATAAAAGTTTGTATTATGATTCATGTTTTCAGCTTTGACAGATAATAATTATTAACCTGGTAAATTAAGAAGAACTATTATAGCGTAACAAATGTATGCGATCAGTGATATTTTAATTTGGTCGCATTATCTACTATTATACTACTATGGAAGAAAGTGACACATTGCAGCAAACATGTCGTATTAATCTTGTACATTGCAATTTCGTCGCCTTATAACAAGAATGAACGAATTGATAGTTGTTCACTCGTTGTTCACTTAACATTGCATTTACTAATCCGCTGTTAAATTTTTACTGTGGGACATAAGTATTTTAACAGTCTGTTTAATTTTCCAAGGTCCGTTAAGTAATGCCTTGTTAGGATTTAACAAACAGAGGTTGGTGAAATTGGGTCTCAAGCTTATAGTTATGGTAATTTTCCCATCGTAAGTGCAACACGCGGCGCGGCGACCACAACTGTTACAGTCATCTGTTGCAACACAATTAATCATCCTACTAATTACCAGCACCTAGTAACTAGTTAGTCGTAGTGTTAACTTGGCTACGTCACTACTGAACAATCACTATCACCGTGAATCCGCCTACACGAAAACGGAAACCGATTTCTTAATTAAATTACGACGAAAAATTTAGAGTTTATTCTTTAACTTTGAGCTATGTCCTGCCATATATATTCTGTGCCAATACCAAATTGTATGTATAAGCAAGGTCACTGACAAATTCTGTGTAGTGTGCCATTCTCTTCAAGTACTTTTGTGCCGGACCAAACAGTGCAAAATCCTGAATCGCACTATCGGATTTTCTTTTTTTTATGAAATAAGGGGGCAAACGAGCAAACGGGTCACCTGATGGAAAGCAACTTCCGTCGCCCATGGACACTCGCAGCATCAGAAGAGCTGCAGGTGCGTTGCCGGCCTTTTAAGAGGGAATAGGGTAATAGGGGAGGGTAGGGATGGAAAGGGAAGGGAATAGGGTAGGGGATTGGGCCTCCGGTAAACTCACTCACTCGGCGAAACACAGCGCAAGCGCTGTTTCACGCCGGTTTTCTGTGAGAACGTGGTATTTCTCAGGTCGAGCCGGTCCATTCGTGCCGAAGCATGGCTCTTCCACATATAAATATATCTGAGATCGGCGCGACATAATATTTTTATACTACGTCTGAAATTAAGCTTCGCGCGGCCCAATCGAGCTTACCACCCTGATTCTTCTTCTCTTTAGAATATTCCCACCCTTTTAATTAAAGAGATACATACACCATATTATACTGTTGTCTGTTGACTGTACACAATAACTACGATGTTATCGGCCTTAACTAGACCTACAGACGTAGGCCGCGGCCCTCGGGCCCTGTTAATACATGTGTCACATCGGAAACGACCCTAATGAACATTTAACGACTGTCAAGTGCCTGTTGCGAGGGTTCCTCTACATCTGTGCTCCTCAGTCCTCGGTTAAACAATAGTTGTCCGATACCCCGATACAAAGCGGCAGTCTTTCTCGAGATGAGAAGAGACTTAGAGAGAACTTACTACAAGCATTCTAACGCCCGATCAGAAATGTAGAAAATATTCCATATTGCAAAATATTCACGAAACTAAATCGATATATAGCATAGCTGTCAAAAAGTTGTTGTTGATGCAACAAAAGCCGCAGCGCCATCATTGCAAATCTTTTTACCTTTTCACGCCCAAACCGCTGAACCGATTTTGCTGAAATTTGGTATGGAGATATACTTTGTGTCCCGAGTAAAACGAAAGGACTTAGGATACTTTTTATGCCCGGAAAAATGTACGGTTCTCTCGCGATAATTTTGGCGCAACGGAGTTGCGGGCGTCATCTAGATGATTAAACAACTGGCCATGTCTCGTTGCACATTCTCCCTACAACAGTCCCAACTGCTCCTCATCAGGTCTCCTACCTCGATGCATAGCGGGATGTGGTCGCTCCACAGCGCGTGCACGTGGCTGTCGAGCTGCGCCACCACGCGCGGCGAGGGCTCCGCCGCCGGCTTCGGTTGACACTGCTGGATCTGAAACCACAGGGGGTGACAGTTAGCTTACCCGCTGTTTGGATTAACGATAGCGACGTAAAGGAAGAGCACAAGATTCGGATTGACGGATTGGCAACACTCGGCTTCCGTCGTGCACATAATATTATTGCACGGTGCCCATTAGGTACCCGTATTTTCCGAGTTTTAAAATCCGAAAAGTTTTAAAATCTGGACGTAGAAAAAGACAATAGAGCCTACGCTTACGTTACTTGATACTTCGTTGAAGTGTATCTAAAATTGGACCGAAATTGTACTCTGTTTCGGTCCAATTTCAAGTTACTTTTAATAATAATTAAGATTCGAATTTTACATAATCATCGTGATCGTCTACGCCGAAACGAGCCAACTTAAGAGAATAGGCTCTTAATCACCAGGCCATCGAATAATAAAAATTTGTAAATACCTGTTGAGTGGTGTCGGGGTCCGCGATAATCTTGTGTCGGCGACGCTGCGCGTGCGCGGGGCTGGTGCTGCGCGCGCGCACTATCAGCCGCCCCAGCTGACCGAGCAGAGCCGGCCCGCTCGCCGCCGCCGCCACCGGCGCCGACTCGTTACTGTGCATCTGGCGAACAAGAGAACTGATATAAGATAAACGGCAGACATTCAGGATGTAGGTAGATTACACGTTCCGGGAACGGCCCTGCGCGCTGCGAGATGAGCGGTAGTAAGAAAGCCTACAATAAGAGTTACGACGTGCGAGTTTCCCGAGGATTAGTAAGTCCCGTAAACCTCAGAGCTCTGTACCTACTCTGTAGCTAAAGGTACCCATCACTCGTCAAAAACAATATTTTCTCTGAGTAATATAATATCTTCGTCTGTCATTTCGTGCCGCAGAAATGCTCATATGGATACTGGTGGACGACGGTCGACGACGCGTATCGTCAAGCACGACAACGGTTGTCGTAAAAATGTATTCATAAGGTTTTAAAGAATAACGGTACCAGATTGATTGACCAAATTACAGATTTCCCGTATCAATTTTTAATTTTCTATTCATTCACAGAAACCATGCCTACGGTAATAATTCCACCATTCATAATGAGTTAGCATGTATTCCAGCATCGTCACGGGCGCAACAAAGTAACCCACTACACTCCACCTGATGGCACAGCGCCAGCGATGTGCATATCCCGTAGATGAGGCCTAAATACCCCGCCCGCCTCATCTAACAGATATTAAAAAACCCCCGCCAAACAACTTCAAAAAGTAATGAAATAATATTTACTGCCTTTAAGTTCAAATAATTCTTAACTTGTGTAAAGTAATATTTTAGTCCATAATTGTTGTCACGGTGTGTTGGGGGACTGCCAAGTAAACTACAACCTACGTCCTACAACCGCGAAGTCGCTGATTATCTCGATTCGGTTTGCTGTGAACTGATACACTACACACACACTACACTACACTGTGACTATAATTTATGTGAAATCAAACATCTACATTAGCGGTCCCCCGACACACCGTGACAACAATTATGGACTAAAATATTACTTTACACAAGTTAAGAATTATTTGAACTTAAAGGCAGTAAATATTATTTCATTACTTTTTAAAGTTGTTTGGCGGGGGTTTTTTAAATTTCTTAATTTTATTTTATTTCATACTTTTTATTTTTAAACTTGTGTTGGTTATAGTGCAGAATAATTCCTATCAACAGAATCATAATATTCTTATGATTACCATATTCTATCAAAGTCCTTTTCGATGAGGCCGTTAATATGAGCCTAAACATGAAACCTCCACCTTGGGTTCATACGAGGCTCGGTTCCTATAGAATCCAGGTGATGCTGCAGCAGCCGCATGTAAACATTTACTGTTTATCTACTTCTTACTGAATGTCGCAATTAAAATGAGCCCAAACACGAAACCTCTGCTCTAAGTTAGATATCCTATTGATTACCAGGTGATGCTGCAGCACCAGGTCAACTTTCCATTAATATGTGTATACGTATATTCACAAATATTGTTTATTCACAAATGTCACAAACAAGAATGAAATATGAAACCCATCGAACGATTACAAGTTGCTAACGACCTTTCATGAACTAGATAAACCCTGATTGTCCAGCACTGAGCAGGCTGATGATGATGAACTATAGCTAAGAACACTCTCGATCATGTCAGCTTTTAAACAAAAAAAAATAGATCAAAATCGGCCCACCCGTTTGGATGCTACGATGCCACGGACAGATACACACACAGACAAACAGACAAACAAACAGACAGACAGACAGACAGACAGACAGACACGTCAAACTTATAACACCCCTCTTTTTTGTCGGCGGTTAAAACTGACTCAGTGCTTCCACTTGACGTCACGAGCTTTTACTCTTTATAAGATGAACCAAGCTGACGGGTCCCATTACAAGGGTTTCTTTCTACGGTAGAATATACTCGTAGACAAATTGGTAATTGAAATCTGGCCCTATAGTCCGTCAGCAAAGCCTGTCCTCAGTTCTGTTTTTACTCCTTATAGATCCTTTGTAAACCAGTAAACCAAACATATAACAGATTAAATTCGTAACAGTAAATTCATAGCATTCACTTTATAGCTTGCTATTGAGGTTGTGATCAAACTCCAAAGGAAAGTGACGTCACAGTACCCCGTTAGCGTAACAAAGAGTTCGGTGGCGGAGGTGGCCGTGCCCTCATTCGGGAGGCCCTGTTGCCAAGCGCGCTAGTTTAAATATAGAACGTTGCAGCGACCTAGATCCCCCGCTGCGAACTCACCTAGACCTTACTTCCATAGCCATAAGGTCGAAAATAACACCGGATATGTACTGACATTATGGACTATGAACTTCATAATATAGACAACTTGAATATTTCGTGTACATTGTTATGTTATATATATATATATATATATATATATATATATATATATATATATATATATATATATATATATATATATATATATATATATATATATATATATATATATATATATATATATATATATATTAATGTAAAACTAAAATAAAAATTTATAATCTTGATGACCTTAAGCAATATCTTAGCTGACTATGCCGAGTTAAATACATTAAAAATATGTCTTACGTTTAAATTAATCAACAATTTATTGAATGTAAAGGTTTGTTAGAACTCAGAAGGTCTTATTGAGTTCTTTAGGCCAATGATAATACCATCATGATAGCGAAGTCTATAGCGTGCACAATCGACGTCGATGATCAAATGATCAAACGGGTTACCTGATGGAAAGTAAGCGCCGATATCGGTCCATGGACACTCGCAACATCACAAAAGTTGCAAGAGCTTTTCCGGCCTAACTCGATCGCGGATTCTTGGAAATCTATTGTTCTCGCGGTCGCATGCGACCGCTTAGGAACAAAAGAGATTCAAGAGAAGTTTGTCTACACGTTCTTTATGCTCTATCCATAGGCCAACGTGGCCTTGCGAGCATTATACATAGTACCTGGATGACCGAGCTTTGCTCGGTATAGCAAACACTCTAGTTTTTATTATTCGTAGAAACACTCATTGACTTCGTGTTACTTAATAACGCCATCTGCTGGTCGTTAAAACAATTAGTTGCTCACAAAATGGTATTATTATTCGCCAATAGATGTCAGGAACAGTCATATTTTTCAGTTTATCGATTATCGATAAAACGCGAATAAAAAGACATTTTTTGAAAATGATTCCTAGCTAGATCGATTTATCGCCCCCGAAACCCCCTATATACTAAATTTCATGAAAATATTATATATATATGTATGTATATATATATATATATATATATATATATATATATATATATATATATATATATATATATATATATATATATATATATATATATTTATTATTTTTTTTTCTTTTTTTACGTTTAAAGATATAATATTACGCGTAAAGATATAAGATAAGATTACATGGAACATAAAAAGACTGTACAGCAATTAGTCTATGTATTGCATAAGGCAACACTTGGACACGGTCAACGTTGTTATATCAGGTAATGTGTCGTGTTACGAAATTGCTCATCTCCACGGTCGACCTTAGCGCAGCCTACACCATGTCCAGTTTGTAACGATCATAGAGATAATAATATTAAGGTGAGTATACTGAGTAGGTACACAAGGGGACATGTCTTGTGTATTCACCCTAATAGTAACGATCTTCAAAATACCTTCAGATTCTTACGCTTTAGTTCTGTTTAGGGTCAATCGCAAACGGAGAGATGAAATAAACATAATATAATGTGTAATTAACTAATTACTAATTAATATTGTGACGTGATTATTCGTTTAACTCTCAACTCTCAAACCAAAGTATTAAAAGCAAAGCTTTTTGCAGGAGTTTCATTTTTGCAGTAACATTAGTGCCATTTAAGGTCGCCATTGCTTCGATTGAGATTAAATTGCATCTGAACTGAACAGAGCATCACAGATAACGAAGACACCAATGATTACCCAGCAGTCAGCACAACAAAGAGCTAATCGGGACGTGAAATATTTTTCAGTTCCGCGTGGCGCTAGGGCGGGCGGGGCGCTGGTGTGGGGCGGGCGGCGCGGGGCTGCATAAGTGTGTCAAGGACAGTGCAAGGCACGTGCCACGCCCTGGATTCTGGCAGCGATCTAGTTCAACAAAGGGCTGTGACGTAATGTAGCTAGGGCTAGCGATGTGCAAGATCTCGGTTAAAGACTCTCGCACAGGCCAAGAATGTACAGCCCTGATTACGAATATCGAATCTTTATTAATCTCGTCAGCAAAGAAGTAACTGCTTAACAGCAAAGTTACTGCCTTATTATTCTATGTCTTTTACCATTGCAAAAGACAGATACTGACTCTTACAATGGTAAAAGACATGGAATAATAAGGCAGTAACTTTGCTGCATCTATACCAAAATTGCAATTCGCAAATATGAAAGTGTGTCTGTTTGTACTTACTACTAAGTACCTATTCACACTTATACCGCCGCGGCGACCGGATTTTGATGAAATTTTGTATGGAGATATTTTGAGTCCCGGAAAAAAACAAACATTCTCGCAACGCGGCAAGTGGCAACATAGGAGCTTACATATTAGTGACATTAAAATAGGTTGGCAACCCTGGAGAATACGATCGAAGATGATCTGCGGAGATATCGTCGATAGGCAGTTAATGTGTTTCCTTTGTCCGCTTCATTGCCAACTTAACACGATACGGTATCTGACTCATATAGTTTCTACTTGTTTCTCGATAATAACGCCTATTACTTGATTACTCATTATAACTGTATCTTAGGCTGGTATAAATAGTCAGTACTCAAGATGCGACCCGGTCTCAAGACGCGATTCGGCTCTGTGATTGGTCCAAATTTTGACAGCCAACCAATCACAGAGCCTGAACTGTGTCTTGAGACCGAGATTCATCTTGAGTACTGACTATTTATACCGGCCTTAGAGCACTTTCATTTTTACTTGATTTTGTTTTGTTAATGTCTTTTAAAATGCCATATACTCTCACTTACACGGAAGTCGGAACCCTCCATGAGCGAGTCCGACTCGGCCTTAGCCGTACAAAAAATCACAAGAGCGGCAAATATTATGTGCACAAACTCTAAAATCTGATTCATTATTTCGAACATAATATTATAAACTAGAGATCGCCCAATGGTCGAAATTCGTAATTAAAACCTTAGTTTCGACGACATTAGGACTAACTACCTATATTTTGTAAAAAAATATTGACTTTATCATATTTTTTTCAACTCTTGTCTCTGGGACTCAGCTGATCTCAGACTGGCCGTGTAAGCATTGTCTAATAGTATCTAAGATTCAATAAAAATTTATTGTTTGTGTTGACAACAATTTGTCACCTTGTTGTCAACAGACTTCAACCATAAATAAAAGAGTATAATTCGTATGTATAGGCTTGTCACTCAAAAATCTGCCATCGTTCCTAGTGTGTGTGTTGTAGTGTGTGTAATGTTTTATTTGTTAAAAAAATGTATGATAAAAGCATAATTTTAAAATAATATTAGCTCGATGCACTCCTTCACCATATAAACTATAACTGTGCAAAATTTCATTTACCTACGTTTCCCCATTTTTCGTCAAAAGGGATACAAAGTTTTTCGCTTGCGTATTAATATACTTATAGATAACTATCAGTACACTCAGTGGCGGATCAACGCTGGGTCTTTACGGGCCGCGATTTGGGCACCGGTGACCCAGTTCCCGCGACTTTCATCTCCGACCTCGGGTCAAGGGGAGCGCCCCAACTCGGGACCTGCTCCTTACCGCACGTCATAAAACTTTAGCGATTACGTGATTTGCGGACCGTCAAACGTAAAGAGAGGAAATTAAGACAAAATATAATATCGCATAATATATTTGCTCGCAATTTCGTTCCATCGAAACAGCTTGAACGCGGAAGCATTTTTCTGGGATCCCATGTTATTTTCTAGGACAGGAGTTTCTCTGTACTAATTCCGGTTCTGGGCATAGGCCTCTCTCAAAGGCTCTGTCCAGCAGTGGACGACTATAGGCTGATATGATGATGATGATGATGATGAGTTTCGGTGCATAAGTGCACTGTGCAACTGACAGACGTGCTTTCGAAACTATAATATTATGTGTGAATATGTATATTACACTTCTTCATTTAACGAGTTGTATTTAGTACAAATAACGTTTAGCTAGTTGACTAAGACACATTACGCCCATACGCTGATAATGATGCAATTCCGGCTGCTGTTTCGAAATTTCCTCATGTTAACATAGAAAGTGCCTCTTGGCAACACCAATTTACTTTCTATGTAATAAAAACGAATTTTAAATTATGTCAGTCTCGCTAAAACTCGAAAACGACTGAACCGATTTCCGAACCCAGAGAAGGTTTTCTTTCACTTTCCTCAGTCCGAATTCGGACTGAGGAAAGTGAAACGAATTTCACCGGGTCATCTAGTATTCACTAACTTTAAATAGGTACCATACAAAAAGATCCACACTGTAGAACGTTTTAGTTAAGTATAGATTGTTTGATCTTTGTCTGGCTGGTTAGAAAATTATGTGGATTGACATAGAAGGACTGTAGCAATAGTGTAATTAAAATGTATGCTATTATCTCACCATGGCATCAAAGGTGTTACTTCCGATCAAAGTACACTTTAAACCAACCACTAACTAGTAACACACCCAGAAACAATACACTGTAAGCTTAACAGTGCGCGGAAACGCGAAATAATTAAAATATTAAAATGTAGCACCCTTGAGAGTAGTTCGCGAGTCGCGTGGTGTTTCGCAACCTAACCTACTTTCCGTAAGGTCAATGCGAGCTGTCGAATACATGCCACCACGACTACCACCGCAACAAGTTGCCAGAACCGCTAGCATAAGGAGCTTGCGCTAAACCCCTCAATATTGTAAGGCAGTAAGCGAGCTGAAGAGAGCTAAAGCTAAAACACTTAGATCGGTTAAGTCATCTTCTAAACTCTATACAAGAAAGGGAGAATCCAAATAACTTTATCTGATTACAGCAACAAGGCAGCTCCAACTTGTAACATCTCTCTGTTTCAAGAAAAGCTGGTAAAATCTAAACATTAAGGTAGATCGTCAGAATCCGATGAGAACGTCAAAATACGAAGAAATAGAGAAAGACAGAGAAAATGTTTGTGCCAGGAAATAGGAATCTAAATTTCACCAACAGATAAAATAGCAGGAATTTCGTAAGCGTTATCACAGTATTACAAGCAGTAAAAGCAGCAGCAGCAGTATCGAGAAAGAAGAGAAAGGGATAATAATCCCTTATTGTAATACTGTGGCGTTATTAAGTAAGAAATGTATGGAGCCTAGTAGAATAACAAGTTAGAACATTGAATTCAGCTTTCTCGATACTGCCAGGAATATCAAAATTCTGAGGCAATGCAACAAAACTTATAATAGTGATGCTCATGTATGTAATATCCGCACCACGTTGACGTACTAAAATTATGGTCCGCACGTGGCGAGCTCTAATCTCGGATAAATTTAAACTTTAATATATCTAAATACATTTCAAGTACCTAAGTAACGCAAATGCATTTTAAAAGAAATCGTCACCTACGTCATAGTTCATACACATCTGTCACACTCATCCGTCACACGTCTGTCAATGTCGTTTCCTCTTGCAGTTCCGTTGCCTAATATAGCACTTGCACAAAGTACGTAAGAATTAAGATCAAAGATCTAAAAAATATATATTATAGTGTTCAAGATCTCCTAATTTTTTATTAAAAGTTTTTATTTAACTTGCTCTGTATGTATGTATGTTCGGGTGAAATTTTGGAACTCTATTTTTAAGTATTTTTTTTTGTTTTTGTTTTGAAATTGAAGTATTGATCTGAAATTTTGCATGCACGTTTAGTTTGGATGACAATGCACGATATTGTAATATGTGACATCACTCTAAATCCAATATGGTCGACCATCCAAGACGGCGAAATAGTCATCAAAAATTTTTTGTTTATAATTTATTAGAGCATTTAAATAAAAGCTTTTTTTTCAAAAACTTTTTTGCTTATAATTTATTTAAATTTAATGTTTTATGTTGTACCTATAAAGTACCTATTTTTAAAATAAAACTTAGTGAAATTGCTCCACTTAAGTGATTTGGATACAATAGACAGAAACTTCTAGAAATAAAGTAAAAAAAAAATATTTGAAACCAAATTCGTAAAATTCTGTATTTTCGCAATGGTAGTTTGTACCTAGCAGCGAGAGATAACGTAATGTAGGTCAAACACTCTTCAGGGGTGACGACTGACGATTAATATTGGCATTTCTCGTCGGTTCGTCGACGATAGCGGGCGGCATGCCGGCCACGTATCAATAGAACCACAGGAAAATAAGGGCCTGTTTCACCACTTCCTGATAAGTGCCGGATAGGCTATCCACAACTTAACTTGACAGGTAGAGTACGGACAATAAATAAATGTAGTCAAAAATAACTAAGAATAGTCTGTAAAGGTAGTCTAACTAGTCTAGATAATAATGGGAAAGTTGGCTTAATAAATTGGTCTGCAACTAGTAGAAGAAGTAAAAAAATTGAAGCATCATAGAGTATGAGGGTAAAAGAAGAAGATAATAGAATGCTGGATGGGACGGCACTGAATACGTCGTGACTCGTGACCGCAGTAGTAATTAGTAAATGAACCAGAACCCCGAACCTCCTATCAGTTGCATTATCTTATTGATTTATGACAAGGACGTCTGTTACCTAATCAGTTATGCCATTTATGAGCGTTGGAAACAAACAAGTTACAGCTGTGCGCGTGTGAACATGTCATATTACTACATACATACATACATAATACAATATATCGATTCAGTTGACAACTAAAAGACGGGCGTATAGAGCCAGTACCTACCTATATACAATTATGTACTTAGATCATAAATCATTAGAAAAAATTTAAACATTCAGTAAGTTCAGCAGTAACCATCGTAAACTGTAAGGTTTTTCCGACCTAAAAATTCTAGCAATGGATTATTATTATTATTAAATTATACTAAGTACAAACTATTAGACAATGATGATACAAACTGTATCATATTGTATTCCAGTCACAGAGCACGACCACTGAGCAGGGAATTAGAAATCCTTGAAGCAAACAGAACGCGGAAGCCAACTCTAAATATAATCGCACACTATGTTGACAAACATTATCCTGTCCTCCTCTAACATACCACGGCTCCGGTAGCACCGTCTCACTCGCACGCATAGTGAAACATAGGAGATCGTGTGTATTTAACAAACACACTAATAACATCACAACACTAAATTTTTGTGGCCTGAATCCTGATATAGTTAATTAATAAATATGTTGACTGTTATTTACAAACAGTTAAGCATTCTTTATTGAGTGCTGGTAAAACAATGAAATTATGAAAACACAGTCTAATGAATCACAAAAAAATCTAATATAATACATGTTATAGGTAATATTGTCATACAAGTAAATAAAAGATCGAGTGGAACGAAGATATTTTGGACATCGCTTGGGACACTATTCCAAACACAAGAGACCATGAGCTTACTACTGAGTACTGACCTGAGGCCGCAAGTTTCTTACAAATTACATCCAGTTAACTCATTTATGATTAATGTTTATTGTTAGTGATCTGGCATTAAATCTGAGTCAGACTTCCTTGAACTCAGAAATATCATTGTTTCTTAATTCCCTAAATTGCATGATGAGTTGATGAGTGATGACACAGCAGCCAGTGTCTGCTACAGGTATGTGCTAACTGCTAGGTATTGCGTCTCATTGCACCAAATTAACCGAAGCCACGTCACAATGATCCTCGTACTTGCAGCTTGAGCAACGCAGTGCGCACCGAACATAGTGTTAAATTGTTAATTCACGTCATCCAAAACTCTCGCCACTAGCTACATAAATTTTGTATACGGTGCGCGCTGGTTCAAGATCAAAGTCCCAGCGAATATCATTAACCAAATTCGTTGCGTCGTCGTGCGAGCGCCGAGCGACGGCGTCCGGCGACCACGTGAGTCGGTGGTCGAGAATCACGGTGACCACGGCCTGTGCCAGCCCCAGCCCCAGCTTGTACTCACTACTTCGCTGCTAGGTACTCGTACTTAATGGTCTCTTCCTGGAACCGAACCTTTGTATGATAATCGTCACTCAACAGTCATGCTATCGTTCCAATTGGAAACTTATCGCGTAGATAACAGATTTCAAAACGCTCGGTTGCAAAGTGGCTTAGGAGTTAGGACCGTTTTACATTGAACGGCATCAAGGTAATCATTAAAATTTCATTCGCGTTATTTTTAGCCTTATGCTAGTCGGCGTTGAGCCTACTATCGCTCGCGGCGCCGAGATATATCTCTTTTTAAATATGAGGCAAAATTCGAATGCACTTTTACGTCACGATCCCCCCGAGCCCTTCTGACACAGATACTGTCGTCAGGCCGGGAATAGCGGCGAGAGGCGATGCTGCGGCTCCGCGGCACGACTAGTGCGTTAGAACGGCGATTACCGTGTAGTGATACGTCTCCGTGTAGTGAATAGTGATACGTCTCAAATACACATTCAGGTCGGGCGTCGAGTGGTCTAGACGGGTTCGACTACGAAAGTACGCGAGTTTGACGCAACTGCACCTTGGCACGGTTACCGGCGGAGATAGGAGACGAATAATGAGTTTGGCGATAGACTATAGAGTGGAAATTGCACTGGCCGACGGACCGACGGTTTTCGGCGATGTCGGAGGGCGGGCCGGCCTGCCGTTTCCAGTTGACGAAGCTTTTTCTCGAAATCGCCTCCTCCCATCCCATCTCTCGACACGCCGCGAAAGCCCGGGACGATGACCGCCCGAAACTAATCTCCGGTGTGTCTCGTAACAGCCGAAAAACGTGTCGACGATAAAAACTGTAAACCTCTCGTCGGCTCGTACAAAGTTTAAGGCCTTCAAAAATGTATATAATCAGAGACCAGCCATACATAATACTGGTAAATCAGCGGACCGGTTTTAGTCGCTTCCTGAAAAATGTTACGTTCACGGCTAAAATTAAGAAGATTTACAAGTTTTAGGAGCTAGATTGCCAAGGCGAATTTCCTCTATTTCAGACCGAGTCGGTCGGCGGTCCATAAGAGCGTCTATCATCTGCCACTTAGCAGTTGGCGACTGTTTGTCAAATGTCAAGTTACAGCGGCGCGGCGACATGCGAGCTGCCAGCCAGAGCCCTTGGCTGTGGCATGCTGTGGCCAAGATTGACGTACACCGTACACGTGTTCCATAAATCGCTAGACTGACAATTCATGGAAATAATAACCAGAATTTCAAATATTATAACGCCACCACCCTCTTTGAATTCAATTAAACCGGCTCTTGCTCTAGTTTTCTTTTAACAAAAGAACTGTTTAAAGAAAACAAGAGCCAGTGATTACAGAAATAACATTAAATTTTAAAATTGAAAGTTACAATCGCTTCGTTTCTTATTTCCGATCGCATGTCCTTCTGGGGGCTACACGTCATTAACACCATTCACCATCAAATTTCGCAACAATCACACGACCAGAGAACATAATGTTGCTCCAATGTTAACAGCGAGGAGATCATTTTAATAGGTACCTACTTAGGTAGAGCCCATTTACAGAACGAGGCAATATTATTTATGTAACACTAGATAACACCCGCAACTCCGTTGCGCCAAAATTCGTTTACCGCGTGGGAACCGTACATTTTCCCGGTATAAAAAGTATCCTATGTCCTTTCTCGGGACTCAGAGTATCTCCATACCAAATTTCAGCAAAATCGGTTCAGCGGTTTGGGCGTGAAGAGGTAACAGACAGACACACTTACGCATTTATAATATTAGTAAGTATAGTAAGTATGGATAGATCGCTTTGTGGCTCGCGAAGTGATCTATGTCCTTCAGATACATCCCGATGTCTCACAAGCTATCAGTGCGATAGTGGAGGGATATGGTGAGCGGTGCGGCGGTGTAGTGATTAGGAATAGATAGCGGAGCACTCCGCGGACTCCACTTCCGCCATCAACCGCGATAACTAACACTGTTGGAGAGAGCACTTAATAGCTGTATCAAACGATGCTAGTGCTACACTAGAAACTTGTTCCTATGTTTTATTCTATTTTGAAATAATTTGCTCGTTAGTCTTTTAGATGTGATTTAGACGAGCTGCGATCGGTCTCAATCTTTGTGGGACTCCAGACATTTTAAGTAGTAGTAAATAAGGGAGACCGCAGACTCGATCGCACAAAAAGTCTGTCGTCTGCGATCTTCCTGAATGTGACTTTGCTCGTTGTAAAAGGAACTGCTGTTGCAAAAGCTGCGACGATGTTAGAGGATCGAACACCGCGAGTGAAAGTATTACATCGCTCGAGCTCGGCCGATGTGTGCCATCGAGTTTATTTTTCACTGGTTTCATTAAAATAATGTTGCACAAACCTGTTACATTAGATACCTAGTCAATGTTTTAGAACGGCCCATTACGAGTTCCGGCATAATAATTTGCCGCACAGAATAACATATCACCGAGTAAAATTTTATTTCCACTTCCAATCTCTATATTTACTCTATACTACTATCATATTCAGCATTCTCGCAGCTACGTCTTTATTTAACCGTTCATTAAATAATTGATTCATTAGTCTAACGAAATAAATTAACGTATAAATATTATGGAGGTAATTATGATTACAATAATTCACTGCAGTAATCGCTGGAGTTGTAAAATCTATAAATACCTCGGTGCCGACATTTTTCTCGATGTCAAAGATCTCTGTGCACTCACCTGAAACAAGCAAAACAATCTTAGCTATTTTTGTAGCCAGTAAACAGGCATAATATTATGACTTATGAGTGTACATAAAAAAATAATTATATCAGAATTATGTCTAGAAGTTAAAAAACCGGCCAAGTGCGAGTCGGACTCGCGCACCGAGGGTTCCGACAGCTTAAAGGTATTATAGACCTGAGTATTTGGTATGAATTTCAATTTAATACCTCTACGCGTTTATGAGGAAATGTGTAGTAAGTTTAAAATTATTAAAAAAAAATATATTATGTGATGTAACTAAAAATTTATGGTTTTCGTAATTTTTCCTTTATCTATGCTATAAGACGTTGCTTCGTACCAAATTTCAAGATTCTGAGTTCACGGGAAGCACCCTGTAGGTTTTGATTCCCTTGCAAGTGTCGAAAATTTGCGGCATAAACGGCTGTATCTTTTGATTGCGTTGGCTTAGAAGTTTGATTTTTTCACAGCTTCAAGGGACAGTAGACCTGAGTAATTGATATAAATTTCAGCTTCATACCTCCACGCGTTCCTGAGAAAAAGGGTCTTGACAGACGGACAGACGGACAACAAAGTGATCCTATAAGGGTTCCGTTTTTTCCTTTTGAGGTACGGAACCCTAAAAACAAACACGACCATTGCAGCTTCATCCCCAAACCCAAACAAGCAATCTCACGAGTGCTTTTGAACTGCATCGCAATAGAATTGAGGGGGGCATGTAAGCATATCCATTACGGGGTGCGATGTAGCTGTGTGCGGAAGTCAGACGGGCCGGGCAGGGCAGGCAGGGCGGGCAGGGCGCAGGGCCGAGTCTAGTGACTAGTCTAGGGCCTGGGTCAACGCACGGACAACAAAGACGGTGCAGTCGTTCAACCTGCTAAGTCAATTTTTCAGGCCATCGAGCGACGAGCAGATTAAGTCACCTCGTGACCTGCACTTTGACTCCTTTATCTCTCGCCTTTGTACGCAGTAAAATAAATGTTCATAGTGAATCCTTATTGCGACTTGAAGGGTTCTCGGAAAAGTGACACACGAAAGGCATCCATTCAGGTAGGCGAATCCCGGATAATCTCTCAGGATTTAAATCAAACAAAGATTACAATGATCATTCGAGGTTGCAACGAACTGCGGTCTACTCTACGAAGTCTACGAGCTCTACGGGCTACGGCAGATACTCACTCCGGGCGAAGATACACAGCGCGTTCATCTTATCTTATCGCACACACTTATCATACCGACTATTGTTCCACCGTATCGCAACTCGTAATTAATGACATAAATATAATAATGTATACGGCATTAACCAGGTTAACGGGGGTAAACGGCCGCACCGACTATGAATAAAATAGCATCTTCGGGGGCGAAAACAAACAATTTCCGAGCCGGTCCCGGGGTGGACTGAAGTGGGTAATGAGTGGTATCTATTTCCATATTCAGGTCAGGCCACTCGTGCAGGTGACCGTTTCACCGATAATGTTTAGGGAAACCAGATTTAACGAAATTAGCTCATGAACCGTGCACGCCGGATAGACGCGAACAGCGACGCCGCGTGTGAAAACTTATTGTTGACGCTAGACAATAACGTGGTAGCGAGATCCCACCGTCTAGTTCCTACCTACGTTATCACTTAGAAAGACTCGACTACGATAGACCAGAACGATGATCATGAGTTTTTTTTTTATGAAATAAGGGGGCAAACGAGCAAACGGGTCACCTGATGGAAAGCAACTTCCGTCGCCCATGGACACTGGCAGCATCAGAAGAGCTGCAGGTGCGTTGCCGGCCTTTTAAGAGGGAATAGGGTAATAGGGGAGGGTAGGGATGGGAAGGGAATCGGGTAGGGGATTGGGCCTCCGGTAAACTCACTCACTCGGCGAAACACAGCGCAAGCGCTGTTTCACGCCGGTTTTCTGTGAGAACGTGGTATTTCTTCGGTCGAGCCGGCCCATTCGTGCCGAAGCATGGCTCTCCCACGTATAAAATGTAAAGAATACGTTTTAATATGAAACATAAACGGTTTGTTAAACCTCGAAATCCGTGAATCAACAGTGCGTTACACTCTCGTTTCTTTGTTGAAATGTCGAAGGATGGCTGACCTCGCTTTACGATTTAATGCACGATTATGATCATTTTAGTACTCATTGGGCGCTTAAAATTGATTATTTTAGTTAAAATTTTTATCTGATATTTAAAATTTAGATCGGAGGAGGTCAAAAGTCCGAGGGTGGCAAAAAGTCAACGATGTAAAAGGAAGAATGAGTTAACTTCCAGGAAGTTAAAAACGGGACAATATATTCCTGAGGTTAATTGAATGTTTAAATAATTTATAATGTACATGATAATATAATATAAATTATAGCAATAACGATTTATAATTAGTTTAAGGTGAGGTGGTGATGGCATGGGGTGATAGAAAATATTTTGAGAGACTTGAGAGTAGAGTAGAGAGTTTTAATGGCAATGTTTTGGCTCTCTCTACTATAATACGAGTATAAAATATTATACTAGACCAAAATATTATTATTATATTTTACGTAAGTAAATACAAATATTAAATACATGATATTGTATACGACAGAAAATAATGATCAACACCATACTTAAATATTTATAAATTACTAGGCACTTAATTTGTAAAATAAAAAAATATAAAAAGCTATCCACTAGCCAGGCCAACCCTGAACAAAGGACGCGCACGCGACACGTCCGCACCCCGCGCGCGTTCGCTCCAGACTGACTTCCCAAAGTTCCCAAACACAAATCAGCTGTTTGTGCAGCCACCAGCCACAGGTCTAGTCTAGACTCCAGACGTCTCGTAAAACTATCCTGAGTATATGCATCCTCTTTGTTAACTTTAAATTGAACATTTTATTATAATGCCGCTGTGCTAAACGTAGTTTTGTTGTAAAATATTGAGTTTCGCGACGGACGACTGACGAGTGACGGGGGATGCGGGTAGTCGCGAGTCTTTGTTACAAGCTGAAGATTAATGATCGATAAAAATTAAATTACCTCTCTTGTTTATGTATACAAGGCATAGTACAAAGTAAAATTAAATGAAGTTAGTAAAATGTAGGTACCTTGATATTTAATCAAAGCGAATGGAAGTGCTCTGCCAAGTTTCAGCAGGCCGCGCGCATGAAGTGCACTGTTTACACGAACCGTTTCGACGTGGTTTCGACGCACTTTTGACCCCCCCTGTAGCTCAGTGCCTATTGCGACTCGAAATTTGCGATAAAATTGAACCTACTAATTAAGATAAAATTAAACCTACGTAATTATAATATACTAGTAATTAAGCAGTATACCCAATTTCATAGGTATAGCTTCGGTAGATCCTGAAATATGTCCCTGCAAAAATAGCTAATTTTGGGACTGACTCACTCATTCACTCACTCACTGACCGGTAATCAAAGTAAAGGCGTGTGGGGTATCTATGGATAGGTCTTAAAAATCATATTGAAGTTTCTAATATATTTTTTTCTAACCTGAATAGTTTGCGAGAGAGACTCTTCCAAAGTGGTAAAATGTTAAAATGTGCCCCCCCCCCCCCTAATTTCTAAAGTATAAGTCATGATAAGTCTAAAAAAATATAATATGATATACATTACTATAAAAACTACTAACGAAAATTGGTTTGAACGAGATCTAGCTAGTAGTTTTTTTTATACGTCATAAATGGTAAACCTTAAATTAACTTTCATTAAATCAACTGAAACATAAAAATAAATCAAAAACCTTTTCACAAAAAATAAACCTTATTGTTGCTGCGTAACCCTTCATGGGCGAGTCCAACTCGCACTTGGCCGGTATTTTTCCTTTGTAATTAAAGGTTTTTCCCGTCGAAATTACCTGCAAACTTAGCACCGCCACGATACAAAAGGGAGAGAATAGAAATATTGACTGACATAAGGGGCAAAATATCACTTTGTCTAGTAATAGGATCATCCTAGATGTTCACTGTTATTAGTGGCCCAAGTGACAAGTCTTAACTTTATATTAGACTGACATGAAGGAAATACTCCTTCATTTCAGTCTAATGTATTCGAGGCTTTAGCGGTAACAAGCGTGTAAGTGACCTTGTATTTATATTTTAGGCGAACGACCTTTGCTTTTATTTATAACTAGTTATAGCAATATACTGCGTGGTACTGCGTAGCTCTACGACTCGAACCCAGCAACCGTATACGGTATATTATTCGGCCATTGGGCGCTGTCGGAAAAGTATGGCAAGGTGATTTTCGTGAATGGCTACTCGACGATGATTAGCTATGCAAAAATTAGCCTGGTACAAATGGTTCAATTTTTTTATTAAAATTAACGTATTCGCGTCGGTATGGCGGGCTGTAAGTAAGCCGCACCCGACAAGTATGGCATTACGCTTTCGCCTACTTATTTTTTTTCGACTATCGGAAAATATATGCATTTTTGTGGAACAAATGGTTCGACACTCGTTATTTATCCGACACGTTCGATTTTGGGACAGTGCGAGCGCTATGACCATCATTTTCCTTTTTGCCTTTACGTAATTATACCCCTGTGAAACCGCCATACTGGTACAAATGACCAAGAATTTTGTGTCAGTATCTCCAGGCCTATAAACAAATCTGACAAAATTATTGACGATTCATGCAGATTAACATTCTGTTTAATATACCGCAAAGGTGTTTCTCTACGTTTTATGCCGCGGCGCTATAGAAGTGGGGTGTAAATCCAAAAGAAAGACGAGAGTGAAAATAACATGCTTGCGCCATTTATAGACCCATATTATTAGTCCTAGTCGTGACAAACGTTAATAACAATCACCACAGTCAGTACAATAGGAATGTAGGACACAGACGCGCGCGTAGTGCGGGTGACGACCGCGGACCACGACAGTTCGGCTAAAGGAGTGAGCACACTGAGACGGGCCGAGCCGGGGCTGTGCGTTCCGGGGCTCATCGCAAAAATCCGCCTCCATACAATTTGTATGGAAGCGGAAATTCGCTGCGCCCCGACACAGTGTGCGATACGCGCATCCGCTTCCATACAAATTGTATGGAGGCGGATTTTTGCGATGAGCCCCGGCACGCTGAGCGACGGCACGGCCCGTCTCAGTGTGATCACTCCTTAATTCGGCGCTGCGGACTGTTTACAAACACGCTTCCCCGTACTGGGTCGCAACCACGTGTGACGTGATGCTACCAGTCTTCAGATTCAGACGGGATAGACATTGCTTACTATGCAAAAGTAGAGGCAAAATCTAGAATACATTCCTTTACAGTTTACATAGAGAGCACTCGCATCTGCTTAGGCAGTAAGAATTTCGGAAGGTATTTAAAATCTTATATCTTATAACTACTTCCTACTAATATTATAAAGGCGAAAGTTTGTTTGGATGTATGGATGTGTGGATGTATGGATGTTTGTTACTCTTTCACGCAAAAACTACTGTACGGATTTTAATGAAACTTTACAATAATGTAGCTTATACATCAGAATAACACATAGTCTACAATTTTAACCGACTTTCAAAATGGGGGAGGTGTTATGTTCGTTTTCTTATATTCAACGATTACTCCGCCGTTTGTTAACCGATTTTCAAAATTTTTCTTTTGTTATATAGGGTATGGTATTATATTATATTCACAAAAGTGGTGATCTGATGAAGGATGCATAGGTAATCGAGGGAACTCCTCAAAATTTATATGGAAACATGTGGTGACTTCGGTTTCGTGAGAAGTATTCTAAGCATAGGCTACCAACAAGTAAGATTTTGCACCGAGGCATACCTGGTATACCGTGATTCGGAAGGTGCTGAGAGAACTCCTGGTTCTTTATAGATACAAGTTTGGGAGTTTCGGCGTTGTTTTAAGAACGGACAGCATATGCTACTATGCAAATGACATTCATCATCATCATCATCATCATCACTACCATATTATACCATATATATCGTTCCATGGTTATGACTTATGAGCCTATAATGACCCTGTTATTGGTACTTTTCATAGTCTTTTAGATCGAGACTCGAGTTTGTCAAGCGATAATTGAAAAAAATCTAAGCGCTAATTTCAGGAACTACTGGTCCGATTTAAAAACTTATTTCAGTGTTAGATTGCTAATTTATCAGGTAAGACTATAGACTATATATTATCACGCTAAGACTAATACGACCGAAGAAACTCAGTAACATGTCGGAAAAACGGGGGAAATATTAGAAATTACGAACTACTGGAGCAATTTTTATGGCAATATTTGACACAGATATAGAGTAAACCAAGTGAAGGGAGTAGGAACATAAGAGCTATTTTTGTGGGAAAAGAGCTAGTTATAATATTATGTGATATGTCCCCGTATGGTAGATGGCCCATGACAAATACTATCTGTCCATTTACCTATGCCCTTAAAGCCTATAGTCACTAATCACTAAAGGCGAGAAAGTCTTTACTCACTAGCGATCAGTTTCCCAACTTCCGAGGCGGGTGTCGTCACCGGTCACCTAGCGCGCCACGAACCACTGACTCATCTATTGATTGCGGTTTACACAGTTCCAGTGAGCCAGTTTAGTTTTATATCATTACAGTCCGTTCAGAGTTAGATCCCGGGAGTTCTTAAGCAAAATTTTATGACGTGTTATGAACATTTACTAGTGTATGCAGACTATGAGTATTGCTCATTGACGATTCTATAACGAAGCAATAAAAAAACGTTGGCTAAAGGGCTTTCGATTTCGATTTATAACATTCATCCGAAGTCGATTAGGAATTGTCACTTCGAACTTCTCGATCGTTCAATAATAAATAATAATTATAGTCGCGTCGTATCCGTTGTTATCTATAATCTATATATTAATACGTGAGCCAAAAATTTTGTATCCATTTTGACGAAAAATGGGGAAACGTAGATGAATGAAATTTTGCACAGTTATAGCTTATATGGTGAAGGAGCGCATCGAGCTTATATTATTTTGAAATTTTATGCTTTTATCACATTACATTTTTTTAACAAATAAAACATTACACACACTACAACACACACACTAGGAAAAATGACAGATTTTTGAGTGACAAGCACAATTCAACCATAAATAAAAGAGTATATGTATGGGACATATACTCTTTTATTTATGGTTGAAGTCTGTTGACAAGGTGACAAATTGAAAATGGTTTTTTTTTTATTGAATCTTAGATACTATAAGACAATACTTACACGGCCAGTCTGAGATCAGCTGAGTCCCAGAGACAAGAGTTGAAAAAAAATTGATAAAGTAAATATTTTTTTACAAAATATAGGTAGTAGAGGTAGTAGTCCTAATGTCGTTGAAACTAAGGTCGAATTTCAACCATTGGGCGATCTCAAGTTCATTCCAAATTGATTTGATCTACCGCAAGTCAAAACCGTGTAGATCTCGGGAGCGCCATTTATTAAGTAAATTAAACATAAGGGTGGGTTTCACCAAGTAACTTTAGCTATAACTGTAACTTTAACTATAACTACAATGCAAAATGTAAATCTTTGGTTAAAGTCAAAAATGGACGCCATATTTGACCATTAAGTATATATTAGTTACGGTATTATTTTTTGCAATAATCCGCGGATTATTGCTAAAAATAATTACAAACTAAATTTTAAGCTATGGATTTCCGCAAAGTAACGCCTGATTCTATTAACACAATTTTTTGTCTACTTTCGCTCTGTACCGGTACGGAACCCTTCGTGCGCGAGTCAGACTCGCACTTGGCCGATTTTTAGTATTTGTTGTTATAGCGGCAACAGAAATACATAATCTGTGAAAATTTCATTTCTCTAGCTGTTACCGTTCTTGAGTTACAGCCTGGAGACAGACAGACATCGAAGTGTTAGTAATAATTTACCCTTTGGGTACGGAACCCTAAAAAGCAAATAATTCTCGAAGAAAAGGGCGTAGGTCGGTATTACGGTTGTGGATGTAAAAATCCATAATACCAAAATACCCGACCTTGAAGGAAGCGTGGACTGAGGTTTATGAACTTCCGCATAATATACTATGTTGTGCTTATCATTTATACAGGGTGTAACAAAACTAAGTGATAATACTTTGGGGTGTGTATATGTTCCTTGTAGAGAGTTCACTGCATGGGCGCCGGCAGGGGGTGCCAGGGGTGAGGGGGTGCACTTGCACCACTTGGGAATCTCGGGATCAACAGGAATTTGATTGAATTTTGAATTCAATTCAGAGTTTTTGACCGAACTTGTTTTCTATAAAGGTATCTTTATTATCCTCGGTTATCTTCCCTCGGTGGACACTTAATCCAGACATGCTGTTCGTAACAGGTAAAAAGAAAAGAAAAAAAACTAAAATCTGCACCCCTTGGAAATTATTTCTGCAGGCGCCTATGGTTCACTGTGAAAATAGCAGCGCTAAAAGATCAAACTTGTGACGCTGGGCGCTTGCCCATACAAAAGTGAAAAAAAAATTGGTCTTTCAGCGCTGCTACTTTCACAGTGAACTCTATACAAGGAACACATACACACCCTTAAGTATTATCACTTAGTTTTGTTACACCCTGTATTATATTCCAACCTACAACGTTATATTATATTAACTAGAGATCGCCCAATGGTCGAAATTCGACCTTAGTTTCAACGACATTAGGGCTACCTACGGCTATTTTTTGTAAAAAATATTGACTTTATCTTTTTTTTTTTTCAACTCTTGTCTCTGGGCCTTAGCTGATCAAGACTGGCCGTGTAAGCATTTTCTTAGATTTAATAGATTTAATAAAAAAAACTATAATCCATTTTCAATTTGTCAACTTGTTGTCAACAGACTTCAACCATAAATAAAAGAGTATAATTCGTATGTCTATAGGCTTGTCACTCAAAAATCTGTCATTTCTTATGTGTGTGTGTTGTAGTGTGTGTAATGATTTATTTGTTAAAAAAATGTATGATAAAAGCATAATTTCAAAATATTAGTTCGATGCACTCCTTCACCATATAAACTACTAGCTGTTGCCCGCGACTTCGTCCGCGTGGACTTCAGTTTATAGCGCGCGATGTCAACAAAATTGGTGTCAAATGCTTTTATAAAAAAACCCTGGTACCCCTTAAATCAATACAGCTGTCCAGTGTGCACACAATAAGTGTTTCATTTTTTTATATTAAACTTTATATTTTATGCCAAATTTTAAAGCTTATTTAGCCCCCCAATTACACAACTTTACCCATAAACTATTTATCATTGATAGGTTTAAGGTTACGTCACTGCACAGATAAAGTACTGAGTTATTTAATACCTACCGTAGAATAGATCAACAATCGAAAAAAATCGAAACTTAGGTGGAAGATGATACCACCTCTTATAGAAAGACTTTTGAGCAAGCGTCAGCGCGATGTAGAAGACGCACGGCGCCATCTATTATGAATTTTTGGAACTAACTTAATTTTAACAAATTTACGCATTTTCACCCCCTTACAACCCTTTTTTTTCAGTAAAAAAAGTAGCCTATGTCCTTTCTCAGGCTTTAGACTATCTGTATACAAAATTTCATTACAATCGGTTCGGTAGTTTTGGCGTTTGGCGTGAAAGCGAGACTGACAGACAGACAGACAGACAGAGATACTTTCGCATTTATAATATTAGTATAGATTATGTGCACACTGCACAGCTGTTTTTGGGTATTTGGATTAATTAAGGGCCGCGCTACACCGGAATGGCAGCGGCGAGGCGAGCACTTTCAGCGCTGCCATTCCGGTGTAGCGCGGCCCTAAGAGGGGTACCAGTTACCAGGGTTTTAAAAAGTTTTTAAATTTGACACAAATTTTGTTGACACCGCGCGCTATAAACTAAAGTCCACGCGGACGAAGTCGCGGGCAACAGCTAGTTATGAATAAAAACAATATATAATAAAGTAGGTATAATTAGTTCTGTTACAATAATGAAGTAAAAAATAAAACGCCATCTGTTTTCATATATTAGAATTAAAATGTTGATTGCATTGATATAGTTTCTGGATGGAATACAGGCCAACACGGTACACTCGAACTCCTTTATTTTAGAGCGCCTTCTGTTGTCAACTCTTCATTTTATATGTTCTTTATTTTATGTGTGTGTTTGTAACTGTGATGTGCGCAATAAAGTATATTCATTCATTCATTCATTCATTCATAATGCATGCATTTCTAATATATTATATTAGAAATGCAGTAGGAGTTCTATAAGATAAGATAGATTGATTATTATTATACCAAGTGATAATATTATTAAACATATTATTCTAACGTATTAAAAACTATAAACAAAAACATAATAACTAATAATAATTATGATTAGTTCTATGTTACAATGAAGTAAAAAATAAAACGCCATCTGTTGAATCGTATTAGAACTAAAATGTTCATTGCATCGATATATTTCTGGATTTTTTATAATATTATACATAAAATATATTTAAGATTTTTGAAATATTATTTTAATCCGCATCCAAGACACATGAACATTGAAAACTTTTTGTTCCACCTGCGGGACTCGAACCCAGGACCCCTGGGATGAGCGCTGGCCACGCGCAATGCGAATTAATTTTCATCGATATTTTCATGGAAATAAGATATTTTCCCACATCAAAATGTAGCCTATGTCCTTTCTCAGACTCTAGAATAACTGTGTACAAAATTTCATTGCAATTGGTTCAGTAGTTTTGGCGTGAAAGCGAGACAGACAGACAGACAGACAGACAGACAGACAGACAGAGATACTTTCGCATTTATAATATTAGTATGGATAACTGTGCAAAATTTCATGCACGTCTACGTTTCCCCATTTTTCGTAAAAAGGGTTACAAAGTTTTTCGTTCGCGTATTAATATTATGATATAACTTGTAGCTATTATTTATACTGCTACTAGCTGTTGCCCGCGACTTCGTCCGCGTTAGCATAGTAGATCACATCCCAAGTATTATTTATTGTACAAAAATACATATTCAATGTACAGCGGGGCTAAAATGGTCGCTTTGAATAATCATGACATGAATCATAATATGATTCATTTTTCTAAAATCGCAAAATGCAACTCTGCTTGCAATTCATTTCTGTATTTTTGTACTGATTTGACATTTGTTAGTTTGACAGTTTTAACAATTCATTTACTGAATTGATTGAGAGGAATTGCTAAATATGACCATTTTAGCCCCGCAGCATTGACTTTCCTACGATTTTATTATATATAGATGTTCCGCGCGGCTTCGCTTGCGTAATTTAGGAATTTCACACGACCGTTCATTTTTCCGCAAAAAAATAGCCTATGTCCCTTAACGTGATCTTTTCTTCATGTTTGCCAAATAACATAAAAATTGCTCCAGTAGTTCTTAATAATCTTAAGATAATAGGCAATTTCAATAAGATAAGATAGTAGCCTATGTCCTTTCTCAGGCTTAATTATTGCAATTCGCTATCAGCTGCTAACCTTACAAATAAAAATATACAGCGAATAAACACGGTCTGCTTGTCTTCGTCTGGTTACATTGGAAAAGCCATAGCCACACGTGACTCGGTTGACAAAGACACTGGACCTGGAATACGCTGCGTATTATCTTAGCGAGAGGGTTAATATTTAACACAGCCGTCTGTACACAGAGATGTAAATCGCGTATAATCTGCGGGATTCTCCCCCGGGGACGTCTGTAGTTTTCAATACAATGAACCCCTCCGAGCCCGCGGTCTGTTAAGCCCTCCCGTCGTTATTTCAGCTACAGGTTAGGTCTCGAACAAAAACACCGCGACTTTTCCGAAGGCGGGGTTATGGACCCCGGCGAGGGCTCCGACACGCACGCACCGGGCTAAAATTGGAATAATGATGTGCGCGTACGTATCGATATATCGATATCATTTGCACTCCGCCAATTACTTGTATCGACTTTTAAGTTTTATTACGAGTCATGAATCTATTATATAATATTAATACGTGAGCCAAAAACTTTGTATCCCGTTTGACGAAAAATTGGGAAACGTAGGTGAATGAAATTTTACACAGTTATAGTTTACATGGTGAAGGAGTGCATCGAGCTAATATTATTTTGAAATTATGCATTTATCATACATTTTTTTAACAAATAGAACAGTACACACACTACAATACACACACTAGGAAAAATGACAGATTTTTTAGTGACAAGCCTATACATACGAATTATACTCTTTTATTTATGGTTGAAGTCTGTTGACAATAAGGTGACAAATTGTTGTCAACACAAACAATAATTTTTTATTGAATCTTAGATACTATTAGACAATGCTTACACGGCCAGTCTGAGATCAGCTGAGTCCCAGAGACAAGAGTTGAAAAAAATATGATAAAGTCAATTTTTTTTTTTCAAAATATAGGCAGTAGTCCTAATGTCGTTGAAACTAAGGTCGAATTACGACCATGGGGCGATCTCTAGTATCAATTAAATATTGAATACAATAACCAATGCACATAATATTCATCTTGGTAATAGCACTCGACAATCTTTGTTTCTCCATGGAAGTGAGTAGACGTGACACAATTCAAAAACTGGAAATGGATTTTTTGCAAAAAAATAAGGTAAGTCATTTCTAAAACAACATTATATTCAATTTATTTTGTCAGTTGGAACTTGAAAGAGTTGACGAGTGATTCTCGGAAGGGATAATTGACTTCCACTTTCTCACGCAAAACCCTAAAATCTGTATTCCAAGATAAAATATGAAGTTTGGATGTTTGCCATCGTAAACCATGATGAAAATAAATACACGTTTGGCAGGAAGGTATTCTTTTCGTTTCGTAACTGCTTTTTAGGGTTCCGTACCCAAAGGGTAAAAACGAGACCCTATTACTAAGACTTCTTTTTTTTTTATGAAATAAGGGGGCAAACGAGCAAACGGGTCACCTGATGGAAAGCAACTTCCAGTCGCCCATGGACACTCGCAGCATCAGAAGAGCTGCAGGTGCGTTGCCGGCCTTTTAAGAGGAACAGGGTAATAGGGGTAAGGATGGGAAGTTAAGGGAATAGGGGAGGGTAGGGAAGGGAATAGGGTAGGGGATTGGGCCTCCGGTAAACTCTCTCACTCGGAGAACACAGCGCAAGCGCTGTTTCACGCCGGTTTTCTGTGAGAACGTGGTATTTCTCCGGTCGAGCCGGCCCATTCGTGCCGAAGCATAGCTCTCCCACGTATAAAACTTAACTTCGTTGTCTGTCCGTCTGTCTGTCTCCAGGCTCTGTACCTCAAGAACCGCTATAGCTAGACTACTGAAATTTTCACAGATATAATATCTGTTGCCGCTATAACAACAAATAGTGAAAACAAAATAAAATTAATATTTAAGGGGGGCCCCCATACAACAAACGTGATTTTTTTGGCCTTTTTTGCTCCATATCAATAGAATTTTTCACAAAGTCCTTTGTTATAAATGTGTACTTTAATATTAAAGAATAATATTTAAATAAAATAAAAATTTAAGTGCGCGAGTGCGACTCGCACTTGGCCGATTTTTATTTGATCAACTATCTCGGTTCTCGATCGAAAAACCGCGTCGCCACCAGTCGCTGGGGACAAGTTTTTAAACGGGGCTTCGGCAACAATGTTGTATTCACGTGCAGTTAATAAAGTACTAACTACTTAGTACAACACACTCCAAAGCAGCTTCTATCTAGGTAAGGTACTTAACACGTTTAAGCAGTAAATTACAATAAACATTATCTTTATATTAAGATTAGCTGTCCCGGCAAACGTTGTTTTGCCATACATATTACTAGCTGTTGCCCGCGACTTCATCCGCGCGGACTTCAGTTTATAGCGCGCGGTGTCAACAAAATTGTTGTCAAATTTAAAAGCTTTGTATTAAAACCCTAGTACGCATTAAATCAAAATGCCCAAAACAGATGTGCAGTGTGCACATAATATTATTTTAAATTAAACTTTAAATTAAATTAAACTTTATTTATGCCAAATTTTAAAGCTTATTTAGCCCCCCATTACACAACTTTGCCCATAAACTATAATTTATCATTGATAGGTTTAAGGTTACGTCACTGCATAGATAAAGTACTGAGTAGTGACTAGTTAGTTATATAAAAGCGTGTAAAACAATCTAAAGAATCGAAAAATGCAACTTGAGATGGCACCACCTCATATAGAAGCGATAGCGCGATGTAGACGACCATCGCCATCTGTTATGAATTTTTGGAACTAACTAATTTGAACAAATTTACGCATTTTCACCCCTTTACAACCCCCTTTTTCTTGATTTCATTACAATAAAATTAATTTCAATTCAATTTCAGTTCAGTGGTTTTGGCGTGAAAGCGAGACAGACAGACAGACAGAGATACTTTCGCATTCATAATATGAGTATAGAAGTATAGATTTCGCACATATTATTTCATTGAAGTGACTAAATAAGTATGTCACCATGGCAACGTCCATCGCTATCCCGTCGCACAAACAATGGTCGCCGTCAGTCTCGATTTGTAATAATTTACTATTATTCATTCAACAAATGCACTTATCAATATAAAATTATTATAACATGTTAACTTCATTGTGTGTGTATATAAATCTATATATATAAAACTCAAAGGTGACTGACTGACATGGTGATCTATCAACGCACAGCCCAAACCACTGGACGGATCGGGCTGAAATTTTGCATGCAGGTAGATGTTATGACGAAGGCATCCGCTAAGAAAGGATAGTGATAAATTCCAACCCCAAGGGGTTGAAATAGGGGATGAAAGTTTGTATGTAATAATACTTCTTAACTCGAGCGAAGCCGCGGGCAAAAGTTTGTTGTAAAATAAAATAAAAAGTAGCCAGTAGCCGATTCTTAGACCATTCAGGTCTATGAATCGGCTACTGGCTGCTTGCATTATAAAATTTGGTAAAAATCAGTAAAGCCGTTTCGGAGGAGTACGGTAACTAACATTGTGACACGAGAATTTTAGTATATAAGACTGGCTGTTCCGGCAAACGTTTCTTTGCCATATAAACTAGATATACCGCGCAGCTTCGCCCGCGTAAATTAGGAATTCTACAGAAACCGTACATTTTCCCATAAAAAATATTTCCTCCGTTTTTCCCACATTTTCCTGAGTTTCTTCGGTCGTATTAGTCTTAGCGTGATAATATAATATAGCCTATAGTCTTACTCGATAAATGATCTATCTAACACTGAGATAAGTTTTTAAATCGGACCTGTAGTTCCTGAGATTGACGCGTTCAAGCAAACATATACATTCAGGTTTATAATATTAGGTAGGTATAGATTTTTTTTAATTATCGCTTGACAAACGCGAGTCTCGATCTAAAAGACTATGAAATGGTATAATATGGTAGTGATGATGATGATGATGATGATGATGAATGTAATTTGCATAGTAGCATATGCTTTCTGTTCTTAACCCATATAGACCCGCCGTGCCCAAACGAGGACACTTTTAAAAATACTTAATTTTTTTCTCTTTCAAGTTTATACTTATTTTTATTGTAAGTGTCAATTTGCTAAGTGTATTTTTTTATTCCCAGAAGGTACAAATAATATAAAAATAGTTCACAGTGTTTTATAATGATTTTTCTGAAGCTGTTTCTCTATTTTTGCTCTACATAAACGATTTACCTAAAATCTTAAATAGCCAAATAGCTCTTCCAGTATTATTCGCAGACGATATATCTATCCTAATAAAATATGAAAATACAAACTCAACAGATGACGTATTGCAAAAAATATTAAAAGATGTAACTGATTGGCTTCGAGATCACAATTTGGAAATTAACTTTAAAAAAACAAAAACTATTCAATTCAGATCATATAAAAAACCAGCAATAAAAATAAATACAATGTTTGAGAACACTAATTTAGATACAGTAGACACATTCAATCTGCTCGGCATTAACATAGACACTCATTTAAATTGGAAAACACATATTCAAACCATCAAATCAAAATTATCAAAATTCACATACGCACTTTTTCATCTTAAATGCAGCACAGACACACAAACCTCCCTCACGGCATACTATGCTTATGCATACTCCTGGCTGCGATACGGGATCATACTGTGGGGGAACAGCGTAAACAGCCACGAACTCTTACCTTACAAAAAAAATGCGTAAGAATAATAGCACAAATAAAAAATAGAGACAGCTGCAGGCCATATTTCATTAAATACAAATTACTTACACTTACATCAATTTACATACTAGATATTAGCTTATTTGTTTTCAAAAATTTCGATTACTTTATTAAAGTTAAAGATACACATGACATTAACACACGACACAAAAACAGACTACATTTACCATACCCCAGAATTAAAATGCTAAACGAAAGCCCATACTACATGTCAGTCAAAATATTTAATCACCTCCCAGAAACGAGAAAATCAAAAAACTACCTAACTGAAAAATGTTTCTACTCGCTAGAAGAATTCTTTTCTAAAGAAGATTAAGGTCTAAAGAATAATGTTCATAAAATATATTAGGTACTTTCATTCATGTATTATTGTAATTGTTTATATTATATGAAATTAAGAAACGAATAATACATCATACCTATTATGTTACTTATGTAAGTAGTTAACAAATTACAACAAAATATTTGTCAAGTACTATTTTATAAGCAACCGCCTGTACAAGGTGCTGAGTTTGTATATTGTATACTATACTTGGATGCTAATAAAGTCTTTGAATCTTTCTAACATCCGAAATGACGCCAAGTTAGTATTTTTTATTTTTAAGTTTTTCTTTTAGGTATTCATATTTTTTTACCTAAAAGAGCTCCTTACACTATAACCTATAAAAAATATACATATAAGTGTGAAAAGCTTTAGTCTTTATAAGATTAGGAGTAGTTTTATACAAGTGTCCCTATTTGGGGCCAATGAACTCAATCAACTGAATGAACTGAAAAATCAATGAACTGAAGGGTATTCAATAGCTATGATAAATATTATGGACTTTAGGCAGTTGCTATGATTGAAGATGACAGTGGAAAGATATTTCCTTCGCAACCATGTGTCTCTTTATCAGTTTTTCGCTACTCCAAGGGGTAGCTGGCTATTGTGCAACTGATACTGTTGGCCAAGGCAGTACATAAAAGGGTCCTCTCGTATCCGTCAAGGATATGAAAAAAAAAACGACGAGTTTGACTACCGTTTCGACCAACTGAATTAGAATTTGTTTTACATCGGCTGGATTATAATATCTATGTGATCGGGGGAAGCCATTAAAGCGTTTTTCTTCTGGGAAAAGTAAACAGATGTATTACTGTTGAAAGAATGTGGACGTTAGCTTTCTACATTTTTATCAAAGCTATAACAAGAATATGCGTGGGTTCAAGTCAACTGTTCAATCGATTTTCTCGCACTGTTATACGAAACAAAAGTTGGTGGTAACTGGTAGATACTGTTTACGCACATGCTGGATGTAGCAGTGGCAAACGCATGGCGGCTGCATCGTCAAAGTAATAAAAACAAGAATTAAATTAGCTCCAATTTCGGTGGCATTTGGTCGTCATTACTTGAGACATACAAGCGGTAGAATCCTGCAACCAGCAATACATATATGTACTGCCAAACCTGCAGCATGAAGGGTCATTTTCCCGAAAAACTGTTCCAACAATCGCGTTGTTCTGGTGAGCTAGCATTACGTCATGAAAAAGGTCAAAGGCAATTTGACAAATGTGTGAAAACACGGTACATTCATAAAATATGTATCGAAAATTTTCACACCGTATGATCCCATTGGCCCCATTTGAGGACGGCATTTTTTTAATATAAGAATTTAAAAAAATATAAGTTTTTTTGTGTTTTCCTAATAATATTATTGGTTTCTATAAATTAATAAAGAAATTTCATATTTTCCATGGCTCAGTTTCATTTGGGTCTAAATGGGTAAAAACAACGCCGAAACTCCCAAACTCGTATCTATAAAGAATCAGGAGTTTTCTCAGCACCTTCCGAACCACGGTATACCAGGTACATCTCGGTGCAAAATCTTACTTGTTGGTAGCATATGCTTAGAATACTTCTCACGGAACCGAAGTCACCACATGTTTCCCTATAAGTTTTGAGGAGTTGCCTCGATTACTTATGGATCCTTCATCAGATCACCACTTTTGTGAATATAATACCAAATTGGGATGATACCCTATATACCAAAAGAAAAAATATATACCAAAAAAAAATCGGTTAACAAACGGCGGAGTAATCGTTCAATATAAGAAAACGAACATAACACCTCTCCCATTTTGAAAGTCGGTTAAAATTGTAGCCTATGTGTTATTCTGATGTATAAGCTATATTATTGTAAAGTTTCATCAAAATCCGTTCAGTAGTTTTTGCGTAAAAGAGTAACAAACATCCATACATCCACACATCCATACATCCACACATCCACACATCCATACATCCATACATCCAAACAAACTTTCGCCTTTATAATATTAGTAGGATTTCGCCCGTATTATTTTATTGAAGTGACTAAATAAGTATGTCACCATGGCAACGTCCAACGCTATCCCGTCGCACAAACAATGGTCGCCGTCAGTCTCGTGTTGTAATAATTTACTATTATTTATTCAACAAATGCACTTATTATTATAAAAAGTACACAGTAGCCGATTCTCAGACCCACTGAATATGCAGTATAAAGTTTGGTTAAAATCAGTATTAATCCGTTTCGGAGGAGTACGCGGCCTAACATTGTGATTTGTGACACGAGAATTTTATATATAAACGAGAATTTTATATATAACATTATAACTTAGTCAGAAGCAAACTGCTATTTAATTATGTCTGCTCCAACAAACAAGTCATTTTACAACCGAACATAACCAGTTCAAAAGTTTCAGGTTAAACTCCCGCTAGCTATCCCTAAAAGGCAACCATGTTAAGTAGGCAAGTCAACAATGGCGAGTGATGCGCTTTTATCGATTAAACAGATTAAATTAATTAAGTCTTATCGATAGTCTTTGATCGTATACGTGGGAGAGCCATGCTTCGGCACGAATGGGCCGGCTCGACCGGAGAAATACCACGTTCTCACAGAAAACCGGCGTGAAACAGCGCTTGTGCTGTGTTTCGCTGAGTGAGTGAGTTTACCGGAGGCCCAATTCCCTTTCCTATCCTCCCCTATTCCTTTCCCTTCCCATCCCTACCCTCCCCTATTACCCTATTCCCTCTTAAAAGGCTGGCAACGCACCTGCAGCTCTTCTGATGCTGCGAGTGTCCATGGGCGACGGAAGTTGCTTTCCATCAGGTGACCCGTTTGTTCGTTTGTCCCCTTCTTTCATAAAAAAAAAAAAAATCGTTGACCTTTGGTGCTGCCATTGTATACCGTACACTATTTTTATCGATATTTAAATATAGGTTAATTCAGATAGACTGATATTTTTAATGAGCAAAATATGTTGACAACATTTCATTTTGCTAATGGTAATGAGTTATTATCACTTATAATACCACAAGAGCTTCAAAATTATCGGGTATTTCCCGATAGGTTCGTTGCAAACAAATGAAGGAGTTTTTTCCTGAAAAACTTGACGACTTTATTTGTTTGCAGGGAACCTTGAGGGAAATGCCAGATAATTTTGAAGCTCGTGTGGTATTCGGGGGATTATTTTTCCGTCCCAAATGTCGGCCAATAGAATTAGAATTTGTTTTTTATATATAGCAACTACCAGAGAAAATTTTCAAAAAATTATTAGTATAATACCATGTAGGTTGTACCACGTGACGTCGAATGGTGCAATTCTATTGGTCGATATTTGGGTCGGAAAAATAATCTTATTTATCTGACAGATTTCATAATCTTATATATAAAAATGGATTTTCAAATGTGTTAGTCGCGCTAAAACTCGAAAACGGTTGAACGGATTGGGCTGATTTTAGTCTTAAAATATTCGTAGAAGTCCAGGGAAGGTTTTAAAGTGACCTGTGACACGAAGTTCACCGGGACAGCTAGTTCTAGATAAAAATTATTTATAAGCAGGTATATTAAATGTTTATAACTTTAAGAATAGCTTTAATATTAATTAATTCATAATTATATTGTTGGCTTTCATATTCTTTATTATTGTAAAACTGGAAGTGTTGATACAGATTGCCTTTTTACTGAACATATTCTTTATTGAACGTTACGTTTCGACTTTCGACACAAACTCATTAATATACCAAGTACTTTAATAAGTAGATTATATCCGCTAAAGTTCGATCACGCGAATTTCTAAAACGGAACGTCTAGAAATCCACTCCCTATTATTTTAAACTTCGATTGAGACTTTTAGTACGGGAGCCCTGGAACAATTTTTTTTTCTATCAAGCTAATTTTTTGTGAGTAGCTTCATTTTGATAAGACGAACAACATTTTTATTTGCGAAAAATCTCGAAAGTGGTAGCTAACAGAGATAGAAAGGATTTCATACTTTGAAAAATATGGATTGTTCTATTTGTAGGACAATGATGTGCCGTGCCTGAAGTTCCGAACGTTCAAGTGAACGAATTAGCTACAAAACATAAACAAATTATCTTGAGTATCAAAATATAATATGTATCATAGTGAGATAAGGGGACACTTTTAGAGGGTGCAAATGTTATTTCTAACTCAAAAAATAGTCACCCCTAAAACCCACCCTTATAATTCCAAGTCGACTTTCTTCCACCCCACAGTGATTGAAAATTCTAAAAAAAATCATGCTAGTATATCTATAGATCCTACATACGATGGTAATATTTTCCACTTGCGGACTCACCCCTAAAAATTACCCTTAAAATTCAAAGTCGATTTTCTCCCACACCACAGTGATTGAAAATTCTAAAAAAATTAATGCTAGTATATTTTAAGATCCTACACACGATGGTAATATTTTAAACTTGCGGACTCATCCCTAAAACTTACCCTTAAAATTCAAAGTCGATTTTCTCCCACACCACAGAGATTGAAAATTCTAAAAAAATTCATGCTAGTATACTTATAGATCCTACATACGATGGTAATATTTTCAACTTGCGGACTCACCCCTAAAACTTACCCTTAAAATTCTAAGTCGATTTTCTCCCACACCAAAGTGATTGAAAATCCTAAAAACATTCATGCTAGTATACTTATAGATCCTACATACGATGGTAATATTTTCAACTTGCGGACTCACCCCTAAAACTTACCCTTAAAATTCAAAGTCGATTTTCTCCCACACCACAGTGATTGAAAATTCTGAAAAAAATCATGCTAGTATACTTGTAGATCCTACATACGATGGTAATATTTTCAACTTGCGGACTCACCCCTAAAACTTACCCTTAAAATTCAAAGTCCGTTTTCTCCCACAACACAGTGATTGAAAATTCAAAAAAAATTCATGCTAGTATACTTATAGATCCTACATACGATGGTAATATTCAGGGGCTGGGGGCTAAAAATACAGTGAATAGTTTGAAATATAGATTTTATTGATGCTAAGTAGTCTTTCAAAGTTTTTATTGTATTCATGCAGAACTTGCGTTCGTTGGGCATTGTTTGCTTGTAAAAGGAATACTTGATAAATCTGACAATAAGGGTTGAATAATGACCTCACTTTGTGTCGTCATAGTTCAAATATGTGACATTTGTTAATTACTTTTTACTTAGAAAAAATCTTTAACGTTGTTTAAAATGGATAGTATTGACAACAAGGGGGAAGATATTTTTATTGTATTTTATTAACGTAGTTAACATTTAAACAAGCCTTGTGTTCGACATCGCGATACTGATGATGTGACCGCACGTGTATAACTGTGACACGTCACACGGCACACCGCACAAGGTGACTCGAACACATAGAGCTCGATGTGATATAGAGCCGTACGCTAGTCGCCAGCAGCTAGTAAGCTACTCCGTCACCGAGCGCCGTGTCCGCGCTGCCTCATATCGATTACGTGATTTGCAACGTTTGCGTGATCATATTTTCATGGAAGTAAAAACCTATTCGCTTCATGACAACCAAAATCAATATGATGATTATAACTACTTTAAAGCAGTAGGTACTTAACTGCATTGTGAATTTTGATCATAACTACTGAGAATTTCCAAAAAAGGAGGAACAATCGTCCTTTTCTTTTTAACCGACTGACTTCCAAAAAGGAGGAGGTTATAATATGTTCGGCTGTGGATATTTTTTAAGTTCAGTTTTCATCATCGTTTCACTTTTTTCACAATCGAATTATCATCGTGATGCGGATCATATTAATATGTTTTCATAATAAAATTATTTATGATCTTAATAAATAAATTGCTACTGCTTGTCGCCGGTTCAATACCTGCAATTGTTATGGCAACACTGGATTTCTATCATTGCGTGTCATTCTGACTGACATCCCGCTGTTGCCATTTGCATATAACAAACTAGTAACTACTTTGATGCCATTAATTAACTATTTTATTGCACAATAAAAACTGGCATTAAGTTTTCCTTGCTTTTAAAATGACATGACATTAACAAACTTTGCATGTACTTATATGTTTATCGTGAATAATGTAAAATAGAAATTTGGTCAAATAAATTAATTTTCAATTAAGTGGCTATTGATGTATTAGTAACTAAACACTAGATTTTAGTAACATGGGGTTTTTATACATTTCAATCTTCATGTTTTCTTTTTTAGCATGTCGCCAGTATTTATGAAATCTTTAATAAAATAAAAAATAAAAACACTTTTATAGGAGCTCTCACGAAAAAAACTATTCCTACGTTCTCTTTTATTAGAATTTAGGTGTCATGTCTAAATTCATCATAATATTATGCGTACCAAAGCAGCATTTACAGTTAGCTTTGTTCCACGTCACCCTCCTAATCGGAAGTTGTTAACTTTATACCTACTGTATAATATTATAATCTTAAGACTTAAGAGGAGTCCACACCGCCCTTTTTTCCATACAAACGTTGTCCCCTGTTTCCTCCCTGGATAATGCTAGTAGAGTTATAATTTTTTTCCTGAATATCTACAGCCACTAATACAATGTCCCTATGTTTTCTTTTTTTCATAATTTAATTATTAAATAAGATATGAACGTTCAAAAACCCAAAAAAATGGCCATATTTTCCGCTGTGTTCAAACATCCAGAAAACAGATTTGGCTAGATTATACAAAAAAAAAGCAAAACATAGGAACACAGCTCAAGCCTTTTTTTAATCTTTAATGAAAAAAGTACTTAAATCGGTTAAGTTTTGGAGACGGAATCAGGGGACAACGAATCATTGATTTTCTGGATTTTCTGCAGTTGTTTCTATCGCATTCTGTGGTATAGGCTTGAGGTAAGGGAGACAGCTATAGATATTACACGTACTTTTTTTCATTTCTCTAGCCCCTGGTGTATCCTCTTAATATTATGTTGCTGCAACAGTTCAAATTATTTTAATTTTTAGTCTGAAATCGAAGCTAAACTAGGCGTGGCAATTAGCCACAATTATCAACTTGTAATGAGTGAGCTGTGGATTCGCCATCTAGAGTGTAGGAAGGATATACAGACATAGAGAGAGAAAAATTATTGAATATTGGTCATTAACTCATTACTCATTGCCCATTTGATTGGCCATTTTGTGTGTTGTAATTTGTAAATTGTGAAACGCCGCGACGCGTGCCTCCATTTAACTACATAAATATAATTTTTTTAAAATATTATTTCCTATTAATTATATTTTTATATATTTTTATAGATCCTAGGGTATAAAATACATCAATCTATATTTCGAACCATTCACCACTACAATCGAGCAATGCAAGCAATCCAGTAAAGTTCTGGACAAATTGCACCTAAAATAATTAAAATTTCAAAACATATCCATTCTAAAAATATTTAAAATAAGAAATTTGTAAAATACACGCGCCCATAGCTTATTGCAATTTGCAGGTTCTGGCCTTAGAGTTTCCATAATATTATACTATTGTTTATCTAATACGTAAGTTACACGTGGTACAACGATGCAACAAGGTCACGACTCACGACTCACGACTATAGAAAAAAAATATCATGCATCAAATAATATTATATCGATATCTAACTTGCACATCCCTATAATTGCCTAGAAAAGTACAACAAAAAAATTGACGATCGATTTTCATCCCAGATACTTAACGTTACGAATTAAAGTCGCGTAAAATCACAATGAAAAATAAAAAACAGCTGGCCTGCACCTCGATACCTGTCCGACCCGTTATAATACCGCGGACCAAAACCTGTGCAGTTTCTACGGCGAGAGGTAACCCGTGATCAGCTGATGTGCTCCTACTCGTACTTATACGAGATCGACGGTCCTCACAGAACTCGCCTCAATGTTCAAAACGGTTAAATATTTCTAGTACTTTATACGAGAATAATTCAATCACATACTATGAAGATACGCGTTGAAATAACTCCGAATAGGAAACACTTCCAATTCGATCAGTAACATTTTAAAATAGTCGCATTATACCATCAACTTGAGCAGCGAACTTGTCATTTTAACTTTCTAAAATACAGGAAAGACGTGCGAGAGGCATGCAAAGCGTTTGGGATTGTTCGAGATCTAAGTTTAATCTCCCGAATTGTGCCCTCGATACGATGAAATCTAAACATATGGCACGGTCCATCTTTAAATAAGACAAAAGATTACCTTCTAAACAGCAAGCAATATCATCAACTCCACACGAACACACCTGCGCTATAATATAACACTTCGATAATCGTGTATTTTTCTCCTTAAATACATTATTGCACTGTTAACAAGATGTCCTTAGCGTTGAACGCTTTCTTTGTGTCTTATTTCAACTGGGCAGTGGGCTTCACCACAAAACGAGCGTTCGCTGAGCGCTCGCTGCAGTCAAGAACTAAAAAATGTCAGCTGGGCAGGGAGCCCTCTCATTGGTGGATCGATTCTCCTCGGCATAAACTTTTCGCCCTCTTCTTTCTAGTGTCTTTCGTCTCTTTCTTACACACTTTATTTTTTTGCTTTTTTAGCAACTTTGCCTCAATATAATGGTAAAAATTTTGTTAATTTAACATTTTTTTACTGTTTTACATTTACGGTATGTATGTTTATGAAAGGTAACTAATGATATTGTCCAAATGGAATCATATGGGAAACAAAGCAATTCGCTGTCAACAGCCACGAGTCCACGACACGAAGCTTTATTGACATATTTTGTTTTCTCAATTTCTATTGGTTTGCGCACAGCTGTTTTTGACGCGTGCTTGTTTACAAAAAGTTTCATCTTACTTTCACAGAGGGCAGCACATGTAGGGATCTACGATTGAGTCTGTCCTAGCAGTGCAATCTGACGTCTTGATAGCCAATTACATCTTGTCAAATCGTTCTGATTTTATTCTGTAATCTGTGGTTCCTGATTACCATACTGACTTGATACTGACCAATATATACTAGTAATCTGTGATACTGACACTAAAATGGAATTTACACCATGAAGTGATGAAAATTGAAAAAATGCAACTCAAATAATTTATTTTTAATACAAAATATTATGAACAGCAAGAATTACCTTTTCACCTTTTAAAGGGCCATAAAACTTCGAGACGACGTACCTATTGCAAGATTACATTAAACGTTGCCATAGAAACTATTACTATGTTGTGGAAGTTTGTAACTGAATCATCTCAAGAAAAACTAATTTTATACTCTTTTATAAATAAAAATACATCAATTACACATGGACTCTGTAAGCCTTTTGGAACGTGAAAATGAATTCAAGAAGCTCAACAAGCAACTGGAAAAGAAAACAGAAATATTAATGAAAGAAATTGAGAATGCTATGGTGAATATCAAAAGTTATACTATATAAATTAGTTATATTCTATGAAAATGCTGTAGTAATGTGAATCGCACAGTTCGTAACAAATGCATTCGCTTTTTAAGCTGTAGCTTAATAACATATTATATTGATGGTATTACAACTAAACTAAGTATATTAAAACAAAATTTATTTTATTAACCACTTTGCAGGCCAAGAAAGACATATTCTCTGATTTTTCTTGCAATTTAAAACTGAGTCCGAGATTCAGCAATCCTACAAAGCATAAATGCGATTCTTCCTCCACTACATCCAAAGGGTCTAGTGAGACTTCTAAAACACTAACTCCTAAACAGACAGTCAAAAAGCCAAGAGGACTAAAAAAGCCCAACGGAAACATAGACAAAAGTGATGGGCTACAGACAGTTTGTTTGAGTGAGAAGCAGTGCCATTGCTGCTCCTTGTCCCCCAACAGAGACCTGGAGTTTTTGTATGCTTTTGTTTCTATTAGTGTGAAGGATGACATCCTCCCGCAGTCATTTACAAAAGGTGTGTTGTCGTAATCATAATCATTACGTATTTATTTTCATGAAAATAAATGATTTGATTTACAGTTAATGAAATAACTAGTTATAAAAACTTTATTTTGGATAACAAAATGATTTAAATTTATTTTGACATTGGTCATTGACTGAACTCACAATTAAATTAGATAATAGAAATAGAAATAGCGTATTGTCTCAGCCACCAGGTAACCCCAGTTTCCTTTCTGCCCATCGTTGTAGTGTAGGGGTCCTCGCCCCTACATTTTATGTACGGAAATAGTTCAGATTTAGACGAATTCTTAAAAAGGCTCTATTAAAGAGTAAGAATTATTTAATACTTTTTAGTTCTTATTATTATTGTTTTTACCTTGAAAGTTGGTTTAAATTTTTTTTAAAACAATAATAATATGTTTTCAGAGAAAATAAATGTGGAGAGTGTCTGCAAGTGTCTGGCAAGTAAAGTGAAACTGTTACAAGAGCAAATAGACAAGCTGAAGGAAAATATTAATATAAAGGTAAGAATTTCTACATTTCTCTTGTCTGTCAAAATATCTCAAAATACTATGGCTAGTTTACGAAGAAAGACTACTAGAACTAAGAGCACTTGAGCTAAATTTTGAAAATGTGCATGGTAATAGGTTCAGCGGTTCAGGCATAAAAAGATAAGGCAACCGACAGTCACCCTTTCATATTTACTAGAGATCGCCCAATGGTCGAAATTCGACCTTAGTTTCAATAAATAAAAGAGTATAATTTGTATGTATAGGTTTGTCACTCAAAAATCTGTCGTCTTCTTGAGTGTGCGTGTTGTAGCGTGTGTAATGTTTTATTTGTTAAAAAAATGTGTGACAAAAGCATAATTTCAAAATAATATTAGCTCGATGCACTCCTTCACCATATAAACTATAACTGTGCAAAATTTCATTCACCTACGTTTCCCTATTTTTCGTCAAAAGGGATACAAAGTTTTTGGCTCACGTATTAATATATAGATAATATTAGTATTGATACATATAGAGATTCTTCATAAAATGACAAGTTTCGAAAAGGTGATGTCGAGTACGAAAATCTAATAAGTAATAAGAATCTCGTGGTCCTCAGAGCCGGCAGTGCTCGGCGCAAATGCGTCAGCTGGCGGAGCTGGAGGGCGGGCGGCTGGAGCTGCAGGGCGCCGCCCACGCCGCCCGCGCCGACGCCGTCGCCGCCCGCGCCAAGTGCCAGCTGCTGCAGAACAAACTCGATGTAAGTGATGTGCTGTTACTGCTATATGATATTGTGGCGGTACCCACAATAAGTCTCACAGTCCTACATCGCGCTATCGAAGTTTCGGAAAACGGCATGATATTATATACAATGTCTGAAATGACGTCAATGGGCTTCGGCCTGACTGAGCATGCGATCTCGCTCAGTCGGAAGGTCTACCTTTTCGGCTGTCACTTACATCGTTAAAATGTTATATCTGTAAACGAGCAATTCTATATTTAAAGCAATTAGTTGCTCACAAAATAGTATGAATATTCGCCAAAAGATGTCAGGAAGAGTCATATTTTTCAGTTTTATATATATATATATATATATATATATATATATATATATATATATATATATATATATATATAAAACTGAAAAATATGACTCTTCCTGACATCTTTTGGCGAATATTCATACTATATATTCATATTCATATTATATATATATATATATATATATATATATATATATATATATATATATATATATATATATATATATATATAAGAGAAATTCGGCACTGCCCAAATGTCTCAGGGTACGGCTTTTAAAATCTTAAAGCTTCGTGCAGTATTAATATGTAGTAAACTGTAAAATTATTTGTTAATAGCCTATCTAGGCCTCAGTTCACAACGAGATTGTTTGAAGCCACTGCATTATAAAAACTGCGATTCAAAATTCATTGCCAAAGTCTGAATTTCTACCTGTGCGGTGCGCCTAGCTTCCTGCGACGAAATACCTTTAATATTATGTTGCTATTTTTACTGGTGGGCACTGTAGACCTTCCAGAAAGAGTTGTCTAGTAACCTATTCGTAAAACAATATTCCTCTCCGTGTGAGACTACCGTACCGGGGACGAGAGCGCCCTGTACACACTCGCGCTCGGCCTGTCGACGAGTGTGTACGGCCGCCATAAAACTCATTTGACAGGAGAGAGACAAGCAGCTGCGGGACAGCCGTGCCGCCTGCGAAAGTCTGTCTGTGGAGGTGAAGCGGGCTCGGGCGCGGTGCGGTGGGCTGGAGGCGCGCGCCGCCCAGCACGAGGACCAAGTAGCCGCGCTCCGACAACAGCTGCAGGCTGCTGCCGCCGCGGAGAAGGTGGGCTGCTACTTGATGCGGATGTAGTGTATAATACTATAGAAAAAGGCACAGAACTTATGAGTTATGACATACCTCTGTGGCGGTATCCACGTATACCACGTATCGCCGCATATAACATACATACCGACGCACTTAGTAAACTCACATAGTGCGACGCAGGAATGTGGCGATAATAGTGGTATAAGGCATTAGCGCCACATTCCTGCGTCGAAATATCGAAGTTTACTAAGTGCGTCGATATATTATATGTCGTAGGATGATTTGATAGATCGAATTTTCGCGAAGATTCACGCGGATAATTAGACAATGGTGATTACATTTTTCAACCTTACTAACAAAAAGTAGTGTTTATATAGGTCAGCCGAAATCAATCACGTGGGCTTCGGCCAGACCGAGCGGCGAGCATAACACCTCGCTCGATCGGAAAATCTTTCTTCTCGGCCGCCACGTATATTTCCACACCTCCTTTAAAATTCCATGCCACATTGTTTTGGCTAAAGTTAACGGCTAGTTAAATGCTCCCGGCAATAAAAGGGATCTAGTAAAGTAAGTTTCGGTATTTTACATAGGGAGGGAGGGGGATTCAAACATCAAGTATGAACAAAACTTGCGCTATTCTGTATAGTTGAACACTAGAATCATGCGTACATAAGTAAGTATCAGAATGTCCACGTACCACATAAAATGCGAAGATTGTTATGCGCTACTATATGAATGGTTTTGCTGTAATCTGTTACTTATTGTGGACGCATCCTTCCGTTATTAATATTTTTTGTTATTAATTATTATACACAGCATGACATGAGCATGAGCAGACATGATCAATACTTAAGGAAAGTACTCCGTACTCAATTCTCATTATAATTAAGTATGTAATAAAATAAGGTACTTGATTTTTTACCAAATTTCCCTTTAAATAAATGAATCATGGACACTTAGTAAATTACTATGCGGCAGGCGCGGCTGCGTGCGCCCCGCGCCGCGCGCTACTGGTCCCGCGCGCTGTGTCCATGCGTTGGGTAAATAATTATTAAACTTTAAGCTACATTTACTCAATTGATCAATTGATATTATTTTTTTCAACTAATATAATAGCCAAATATCACGTCCTCGAGTATTGAACATGTCTCACCAGTCATGCTGTATACGCCATTCTCTACCATCTCTACCTAAAAATGAAGACAGATTTCCTCTACCCGAACCTACAACCTAACAACCACCACAACTCCCAGGAGTACCGCGATACATCCCGAGCGTCGGAGACGGCGGCGCGGGCGGCGGCGGCGCAGCAGCAGCAGCGCCTGCGCCACCTGCAGACCACGGTGGAGCGGCAGGCGCGCCTCGTCGCCAACCTACGCCGGCAGCTCGCGCTCACCGCCGCCAGCTCAGCCCTGGGTAGCCTGGAGAAGGACTACAACGAGTTCCTCACGCAGGACTTCTAGACTTCTAGTATAAGTTAATGAATGTGGTTGGTGGTTATTGTCAGATGTATGTTAGCTGTCTGTACACGCTCGCCAGGTTACTAGGCGATGCTTAGTTGCCGCAACTTTATTGCGCCTAAATAAAATGTCCTATCCTGAGTGTCGGGACCCAAAAGATTTGGCATCTCCATGCCAAATTTTACAGACTTAAGGGTCCCACACATTGACAGTCCGCCTGCAGGCTCTGGTTGGCAGGCTGCCTGACAGTCATTGACCGTCGATACAAAATCGTCAGGGGAACTGTGAGTCTGTGCTCTTTTCTTATTAACTGCCAGGCGGCGGGCGGCGGCCTGCCGGCGAACTGTTAATGTACTGCGTTTTGCATTCTACTATCAAGTATGTTCCTTTAATGAGTACATACTTGAGAGTAGAATGCAAAAGTCTACATTTAAGCGTTGAACCGATTTGGATGAAACTTGGTAGGAAGATATAAATTGGAGTTCCAGGACATAGGATAGTTTTTGTTACCCCAAAATGTACGGTTATTGCATGATAAAGGATTTCCTGCGCTAACTTTTTTGTCTAGGACATAGTACTGACTGATTAGCATAGAATCCGGGAGTTGACAGTATGTTTAAAATTTAAAAATAATTATTAAATTTTATAGACTTAAACTCTAAAAACAAATAACGAAAAAATAATTATTGATTTATTTTATTTTACAGTGATAAAAATTGGATTTATTAACTGTAAGTCACGTGATTGGAAACGCCAATCTGAAGCAGTGACGTCATCGTTCAGTGTCAAAGAAAATTGACAGTTGTTAGCTTACTCACTTTTGCTCTGTCTACGGTTTTGTTTCATGTACGATGACGTCACACGTGAGCACGTGACCATAATGCCGCGTTTTTGTGACATATTTTGAATTCAGTATTTAAAATAATGAATAAAATATTAATTTACCAACAACTGAAGCGCTTAAAACTATTTTTAAAAAGTTGTCAACTCCCGGATTATGAATAAGACTGATGTATCGATGTTTCATATTAGATACTAACTGCGATCATAAGAATATAAAATATTTTTACATGGATTTTATTGTTGTTGTTAATTACCTATTGTAACTTCTTTTCGTACTTTACTTTACTTTCAGATTCGTACTAAGGAATGTTACTATTTTACTCTAGCTAATGTCATTCATAATTCATAATTCTTTATTCACAAGAATGCAGTACATTGCAAAACTTATCATAAAATTAAATTGTAACATTTCCATGTTGGGTTCGCATAAGATAAAATACATACTTCCATACTAAAATTATAAATGCGCTAGATATGTGTCTGTCTATTAGTTCTATTACCTCTTCACGGTAAACTGAAGCGATTTTGCTAAACTTCGGTATGGTGATTCTATGAGTCCCGGGAAAGGATCAAGCGCAATAAATAAACTTTGGAGCAACGGAGTTGCGGGCGTCATCTAGTATGTTATAAGAACAACAATACTCGGAAAATACGCATAAGGCAACCAACATGGCCGGCGATGATTCAAAGTTTGTCCCGCGGCCCTGATTAGATCATTGGAAGCCGATATGCATACGGCATACCACACAATACACACTTATTGTACGGTGACCATAATGTATTGCTTATGCCCGACTGTCCTGTCCCGTTAAGTATTGGTAGAGTTGTAGCCTCTTGCAATTAAAGTTGAAGATATTCACATAGCGAATCGGTTTCTTATTCACAGCAGCTAACCTATGAACGTACCAGACGAAGACTTATACTCAATTTATAGTGGCGCGGAATGGAATGGAACCAACTTTTTGCAAAGAAACTGCATAATATAGCACAATACATTTTATATCAACAGTAAAACACACAAGTTAAATACAAGCCAAAAAATTGAACGCGCGTCTTCCTCGGAATTCTCCGGTGCCAAATCCCGCATCATGAGGCAAAATTGAAGCTTCCATTCCGCGGCGATGTAAATACTAAATTGAGCCTAAGATAATAAGTTATGTGTAAATATTTTAACTAGTAACGGGAATTATTTTTATAAAGAGATACAATAGAGATACTTACCTAGGACGAGTCTGTCATCATGTATAAAATTTTGACTATTATTACCTATGTATTTGCAGTACCTCTACCTATGTGATTTCTAAAAGCTAGTATACTTATTATAAAATGTACGGTATCCGCAGATAGGAAAATTAACAAATCCTATTTTATTTGCTAGTTCTCTCGTAACAATTGCTTTAATGCATAATGAATATTTTACCAGCCCACTCACAAGTTCAGCATACGTCCTAGAAAACCACGCCGTATTGCCACCGCGTAACCTTAGATAAACTCGACCTTTTCGTAAACCGAACAGCTCGTATTAACTCTCCGAACTTCGAGCTAACTTGACGCGAAACACAAAGCGATATAGTTAGGCCGCAGTATACTTACTTAGCAGTAGTGCTAAACCCGGTAGAAGCTTCACTCGGTACCTGTCAACCATGCGGGCCGCTCTAGCCGTAGCCGTGTTATCGGTGGTGGTGGCGTGTGGGAGCGGCGACCACCTGGTGGTGGGTAACGTGGCGAACCGCGTGGTGGAGGTGCACCACGAGCGGGTGGAGTACAACGCCATACCCTTCATGAAGAGAGTCAAGCAGTACTTCTATACGTCACCGAATAATCGCCCTATCGCGGTGAGTAGGTACTTTGAAACCTATATCGATACGTCAAGACGTGGATCTTGATATCCTATTTCTTAAGTCCATAGGTTGAGGTTGATATCGTGCTTAAAAATAACCAACAAAGATTAAGGATCGGTCTTTCCTTGTTTATGTTGTCAAATAAAAATACACAAGGAGCATATTCTGACGAATATCAAAATCGGTTAATCTATAATTTAGGAGTTACAATGCCATGAACGATTACGAACATGAAACAATTCTTTTGGTTGGGAGTAAAAATTACAAGCGTTGTAGTTTCCACAAAATATAAAACTCTTCGACAAGACGACAGATGACTGTAGGACGTAGGTACATTATCAAAAGCCAAATGATATATTGTAAAAATAACATTAAGTTAACTTTTGGAAATGGACTTGTATCACCGAATGTACTCTATAATCTCTAACGTAGACCGTGTAGAATCCATGTAGGTAAATTGTAAACAGTTAAACTACACGTGGTACATGTTGTGGGCAGAAATAAAGAAAAAAAGCAACGCACCTGCAGCTCTTGTGATGTTGCGAGTGTCCATGGGCGACGGTAGTTGCTTTCCATCAGGAGACCCGTTTGCTCGTTTGCCTCCTTATTTTATAAAAAAAAACTAAAAGAATTAAAATGAGCCCTTTCTTGTCTTTCGTGAGTGATAACAGCTGAAATTGCGCCACTGCCCTACGACCTCGCGAATCACTGCACAGTGCACACTATCCCAGTTAGGGTTGCCAACCATACTGTTTTAAACAGTATTATACTGTTTTTCATTAAATTATACTTTTTACTGTTGAAGAAAAATAAAGTAGGTATACAAAATACTGTTTTCAGCATCAAAATGTCAACACTTTATTCTGGCGTATTAAACCAAGACGCTCAGACTTTTTTTAAAATTTCAAGTTAGTTTTGACAGAAGCTCTAATTAATTCCTCGATCGTACTGTTCATTTTACTAAAATACTGTTGAAAATACTTCAGACATCTGAATATACTTTATTTCTTGCCAAACAAGATGGCAACCCTAATCCCAGTACACACTACACAGCTTACACTCTGTAAAGATAATAATGGGCAATAGCTATGTACAACATATCTATTGTAGGAAATCTCATTTAAAATTTGATCTTGTTTCTTATGATTCAAATCATTCAGGTGTGACATAAATAAGAAATTAAAAAAAAAACCCCGCCAAACAACTTTAAAAAGTACTTATTGAAATAATATTTACTGCCTTTAAGTTCAAATAATTCCTAACTTGTGTAAAGTAATAATATTTTAGTCCATAATTGTTGTCACGGTGTGTCGGGGGACCGCCAAGTAAACTACAACCTACAACCGCCAAGTCGCTGATTATCTCCATTCGGTTCGCTGTGAACTGATCCTTAAACTATAATGTTAATATGTTAAATCTCAAATCAAACATCTACATTAGCGGTCCCCCGACACACCTTGACAACAATTATGGACTAAAATATTACTTTACACAAGTTAGGAATTATTTGAACTTAAAGGCAGTAAATATTATTTCATTACTTTTTAAAGTTGTTTGGCGGGGGTTTTTTTTAATTTCTTAATTTATAATTCCTATCAACGTAATTACCAGCAGTGGCGGCGTAAGGGGGGGGGGGGGCGGTCCGCCCCGGGTGCCTAGTATCAAGGGGTGACAACTCACTCGTGCAGCTTAGGGTCAATTTATGCTAGCCAGAAGAGTTGCAGAGAGCTATGTTAGAATGTCTTGACAGATTAAGAAAATATAGAGCATCGTTACAAAGCGATGGATGACATTATAATTACATATTTTAGTGTTGTTCAACCTAAAACTCTGCTTACGTCAACAGTTACGTCTCTTTTATAAAAATATCGCCTATAGCCTAGTTCCTGAGATAAGGGGTTCAAATAAGCCCTTTCAAATAATTTCCCTCCGTTTTTTCTAAATTTTCCTCTATTTCTTCGCTCCTATAAGTCTTAGCGTGATAAAATATATATAGATTTTCACGATAAATGTGCTATCTAACACTGAAAGAATTTTTCAAATCGGACCAGTAGGTCCTGAGTAATAGCGCGTTCAAACAAACAAACAAACTCTTCCGCTTTTTAATATTAGTATAGATTGAAAAGACCGGCGGGGCTAAAATGGTCGCTTTGAAGAATCATGATATGAATCATATTATGATTCATTTTTCTAAAATCGCAAAATGCAACTTTGCTTGCAATTCATTTCTGTATTTTTGTACTGATTTGACATTTGTCAGTTTGACAGTTTTCACAATTCATTTGCTGAATTGATTGAGAGGAATTGCTAAATGTGACCATTTTAGCCCCGCTGAAAGTAAATTTTTGATAATGTAATCACACATTTTAGTGAAATAAAGTCATGTAAATGTAAGCACATTTAGTATTAATTGTCGTTTTATTTAGGGGGTGCTAGAAACCCGCCCCGGGTGCCAAACCATGCTACGCCGCCACTGATTACCATCCATCAATGTCCTTTTCCACCTCCTCCACTTTGGGTTCATACGGAGCTCGGCTCCTATTGAATCCAGGCGATGCTGCAGCAGCAGCATGTAAATATTTACTGTCTATCTACTTCTTACTGGTTGTAGCAATTAAAATGAGCCCAAACACAAAACCTCTGCTCTAAGTTGGCGAGGAGTTGGATATCCTATTGATTACCAGGTGATGCTGCAGCACCTGGTCAACTTTCCATTAATATGTGTATACGTATATTGCATATTCACAAATGTTACGAACTAGAATGAAATTTAAAACCCATTAAACGAATACAAGTTGCTAACGGCCTTTCATGAACCAGATAACCCCTGATTGTCCAGCACTGAGCAGGCTGACGATGATGAATTATAGCTAAGAACACTCTCGATCATGTCAGCTTTCAAACAAAAAAAACTAGATCAAAATCGGTCCATCCGTTTGGATGCTACGATGCCACGGACAGATACACACACAGACAAACAGACAGACAGACACGTCAAAATTTTAACACCTCTCTTTTTTGTCGGGGGTTAATAAAAATAAATGAAACCTTTTAATTTCATAAAAATAAACTTTATTGCTGCTGCGGAATATATATAATTTCATAAAAATAATATGGACGAGTCCAACTCGCACTTGGTCGGTTTTTTTTTGTTCTAGGTATAGCGTAATCTAAGTGAATAATTATATGAATTGTTGTTCTTATGAGAACAACAATTCATCTATGCTAATATTATAAATGCGAAAGTATCTCTGTCTGTCTGTCTCGCTTTCACGCCAAAACTACCGAACCGATTGTAATGAAGTTTTGTATACAGATAGTCTAAAGCCTGAGATAGGACATAGGCTACTAACTACTTTTTACTGGAAAAAAGGGTTGTAAGGGGGTGAAAATACGTAAATTTGTTCAAATTAAGTTAGTTCCAAAAATTCATAATAGATGCCGTCGTGCGTCTCCTACATCGCGCTGACGCTTGCTCAAAAGTCTTTCTATAAGAGGTGGTATCATCTTACTGCTTACATTCAAGTTCCGATTTTTTCCGATTGTTATTTCTATTCTACGTTATTAAATAACTCAGTACTTTATCTATGCAGTGACGTAACCTTAAACCTATCAATGATAAATAGTTTATGGGTAAAGTTGTGTAATTGGGGGGCTAAATAAGCTTTAAAATTTGGCATAAAATAAAAAGTTTAATTTAAAAAAATGAAATATTATGTGCACACTTGACACTGCACAGCTGTTTTGATTTAAGGGGTACCAGGGTTTTTTTATAAAAGCTTTTGATACCAATTTTGTTGACACCGCGCTCTATAAACTGAAATCAACGCGGACGAAGTTGCGGGCAACAGCTAGTATATTATATAGGTATTAAGAAATTCTAGACGATGTTGTTTCAAAGAAACTGCAGTGCGAACGAAGTTTACAAACATTAGTCTTTACATAGCCACAGCCATTTTAGGGGGTGGCCACAAATTACGTGAGGTGTTATTTTTTATATTTTTTGACCCCCCCCTACCCCCTGGTGAGTACAGTCAGTAGATTTTCTTTCGAACGAATTTGTGAATGATCTTAATCGCATAACGATTACGCTTACGATTAAATCTTAAGCATATTACGTACAATCTGGATGAAATGGACCAAAATAGTATTATTTTGTTGAGAAAAAAATTACGTGAGATTTGCCGAGCCCCCCCCTCCTCCCTTAAACATGTGTAGGTACATGCAATTATAGTTTACTTACATCATACTTATGTGCATTCCTACTACCCGAGTGTTATTATAACGCCTACATATCCCAATGTATACCCGAGGAAATTGATTCCTAGGCAGCCACGCAACCAAATTACTTAGGTCCGCCATCTGCTTAGAAATCAACTTCTCTGATATATTACATGATATACATTGACTTATCGATACCTACTTGCTTTATAGACCTACTTGCTTTTCTCCCGCACGAAAAAATTGCTATCGCTCTCTATCGCATAGCTGTGGAAACAAGATAACAGTAGGTATATTTAGGTATATAGTCGGGCATGAGTGAAATGAGAGCCATGGATGGTAAAGAAAATCTTTTACTCCGCGAAAATTCTCAAGGGCCTAAACTTTACACCCAACTCCTAGGTTACATAATATCGAGTGCTCTAGTATAAATAGTTCTTCAAAGTTTAGAGTGTTATCGGCAGCTTCATTATCGAGGGTGTTCTGTGTGCAGGGTATCCAGGCGCTGGACAACTGGCACAGCAAGTCGTCGATCAACATAACGGCGGGCGGCGTGGGCTACCCCTTCGCCAACCTGCGCCTCAAGAGCGAGCGCGGCCGCGGCATGAGCTACGACATCGGCATATACGCCAGCCCCGACTACATATAGACTATAAACAGTACACTTAATATAAGAGCTCCCTTGAAACACGACAGACTTAAGACAGACTGTTATTTCAAATACAAAATATAGAAGGACCGCAAGTGCAGTCGGGACCGACTGCTCTAGAGTCGAGCGGTCGCGTTGGCAGTTGGCACCGATCGCTCACGAACTGCTCGAGCGGTCCGTGTATTGCGGATAAGAAATTTAGTATGAAAACTGCAGATCACCGTGCGGCGACCGCATTTTGCAGTCGGTTGTGACTGCAAGATGCGATCCGTCTATGGCCGGTCTTATAGTCTTAGTTTTAAGAATGTCGTGGCTCAAATGAGCTAGCATCAAAATGATTTACAGCAAGCTGATTGTGCTAGTTAACTTTGTACTTACATATTGTCTGTCCAACACTTCATACTCTCTATTTCAATCAAATTTTATCTAAATGTAAACAAATTCCAGAATAAGCGTTATAATGCTACTGATTGAAAATCGACGCCACATTAACTTAGAACGAGTTTCAATTTTTGGCTACATTTAGGTTAAAACTACATCTATTTTTGTGCTTAAAACTAATTGAAGAGTATAGCAATAACTGTACTACATATTTTGTAAGGAGATTCCTAATTCTGCATTGTTACAATAAGGGTCAATTATTCAGACCGCAAAGCGAGTCGGAACGTCATGCAAGTCTGTCAATTCAATACAAATTTAGAAATGCGTCTACGCGTCGCGTTGCCGCGTTGCGGTCTGAATTGACCCTAAATGGCGGCGCCACACCGGAATGGCACGGCGCACTTTCAGTGTCATATTATAATTTTAAACGAGAGAAGTCTACGGCCGCCCGTGGCCACTCGTGGCCGCTGGCGCCCGCGGTTTCTCAAGCGATACTATACAGTATTACATACAATAATGAAGATAAAGTGTAAAATCATATTATGACACTGAATGCTCGCCGCGCCGCTGCCATTCCGGTGTGACGCGGCAATAAAACACACACTTATCGGGTAATGTAGCCTATGATGATGAAATTAATATTTTGACAAACGTCGCTGTAAATAAACAAACGCCAAAGGATTGTCCATAAAACTGGATGATAGATTTAAGCAATAAAGCTAAAAAAATCGTTGTTTATTATTTATACTTATTTTAAATTTTATTTAGTGCAAAAGTTACTCACTTATACTAATCTGTGTTAAAGTTAACTCGGGGTTATCAAGTTACCACAGAGTACTTTATTATATTATTATGTATATATAAGGAAGTTAATGTCTTTAATAATCCGACCTCTGTGGCTCAGTAGTGAGCGTGTTGGTAGCTCAAGCCGGGGGTCGCGGGTTCGAATCCCGCCGACAGAACAAAAGGTTTTCAAAGTTCCTGGGTCATGGATGTGTATTAAATATGTGTATCATATAATAAAAATCTTAAATATATGTATAGTATAAAAGTATTAAATATATTTCCGGTGTCTGGTACCTGTAACACAAGTTCTTCAGGTACTTAGCACGGGGCCAGACTGACGTGGTGTGAAGCGTCCATAGATATTATATTATATATTATTATAAAAAAAATAAGGACCGAAAACCACTTGTTTTCTGACAACTGATATGGATATAAATGTGATTAAAGTATTACCCTAGATTCATCCAAATGGGCCTTTAGTTTGTTACCAAGATTGGCAACTCGCAGACTCCAGCTTACATCTATCAAGATATTAAATGTTATATAGAGATATTAGATATTAATATTGGAATATTGGATAAATAAAACACCAAGTATAAGATCAGTATGTATAATAAAGTTGTAATACAGAGGTGTATAGCACGCCGCGCACCCTGCCGAGTGCGGGGTGACACACGATATGCACTCGCCCACAGCGCAGCCCGTAGCGGCCGCCGCTACGTGGGGACCGACGAGCAGAATCGCCTGATTGGAAGCGATCGTAATCCTCAGTCCTCACTGAACTCAAATTCTTCACCCCTTTTGCGCTAGTCTGGTTTATGCTAATGTTGTTAAAATTCAACGTGACATTCAACAAGGTATTAACTTGAACCCTGACTGGCGCAAGTTTACGAATCCACACATCTTCCTCACTCGAATCGACACAATCATTTTAAAAGTACAAAATTATCGCCAAAATTACAGTACAACAAATATGCTCCATATTTTCTCAGCTTTACCGAGAATAGTTGACAGGCGGCGGCGGCAGAAATCGGCGCAAACTTACAGAACTATTCAATACAAAATGGATCTTATCATATCACAGTAGTGTAAATTGGGAAACGATGCCGAAGCCAAACTCGAAACGGCCGCATTGTATAAAATTTCAACATTCATATCTGTCGAATAACAAACGAGTAACAATATAATTAGCCCTAACTGACTATTTATTACTTATTACACAGTGAAGACATTCTTTAGTATACAAAGAGATACACACTTTAGAATTTTAACTCTTATTTTTCTTCCCGCATTGTATGAACATACACAGAAGCATTCCTACCTTTAAATACCCTTAGAACAGGGGTCACCGATTAGTTTCACCCGGGGGTCCATTTTAGGAAATGAAATTCGCGGTCCGCACATTTTATATACAAAAATATTAAACAAAGGTAATTACAGAAATTACAAAGGTATTTATTTACATATCAAGTAGAAAAGTGTCAATTTTTGTAGCTAATTATATATTAAATCCTGGAGATGTACATCAGTAAGACGAGACCGAAATTTATTTTTAAAGGAAGTTCATCTTCCAACATGCTCGGTCCGCACACAATGGGTCAGCGGTCCGATTGCGGACTGCGGTCCGCCATTTGGTGACCCCTGCCTTAGGACTTCGTTAAACAATTATTATCGATAGCTGCGACACCCGCGTTACACTACATAATAACAATTTAACCGCCTAATCACATGCGAGCCGACGAAGCTATCCAGTGAAGACAGTGTTACAATCGGAACTAGCTATGTACCGTAAAAGATTCGCTTTGGATAGGGTAAATACAATAGTCTGTTAAATATAGAGGTGTGCTCATAAGAATAATATAATGCGGCAGCAGACTGTCTTCCCGCCCCCAGCGGACTTAGTGAGTCCCTTCAACACGCGTACCAGCAGAGAAGCGCTCTGAGCCTTGGGGTGCGGGGCGGTCACTGGTCCTCGTCCGGCAGGTCGGCGGGGTCAGGCAGCTCGGGCTCCTCGCGTGCTCTGTTGGGCTCCAGCTCGATGACGGGGTCCGCGGTCGCCTCCGCCAGGTTCGTGACGGACTTGGACTTGAAGCACTGGAAGTCCACGTGCCTGCTCTTGGCCTCCTCCTTCTCCCAGGACATGTGTATAAAGGGTCGCTGGACGTAATTGTATATCACCTCCGCTCGCCCCCCCGGCCTCTTGCGCACCTTCTCCTTGTACGTGGGGTACCCCTCCACGCCCAGACGTATCTTCTTTAGGCCTCGCTCCTTCATCACTTGTTTTGCGACATCCCTGAAAGGATATAATATGTAACAAAATGTTACACAAGTTTCAAAGAACAATGTGAAGTTTCTTATATGCACAACATATTTTGTTCTTATTGGATGATAGTCTTAGAATATTAGATAGGAGTTTTTATATCCACCGCATACATTACTTTTCGTCACGCTTTAACAATAAGAATATTGTTATATTTAATATTAAAAATAATTTCTTCACTGAAACTAAACTAAAGACAAAAGTTTGTATGTATGTGTTGAAGAATTTTATTTTGCATAATTAATTGTTTGTTCCTTCTTGATGCAAAAACTCTTCAATAGATATCAATAAAATATGGCATGGAATTACTAACAACATACAGGCTACTGATTCCCCCGAAAACTAATTTGTATTATTATTCCCGCGGGATGCTGTTAAAACAATTTTTCAAAACTAGAGATCGCCCAATGGTCGAAATTCGACCTTAGTTTCAACGACATGTACTACTACAGAATATATATTATGCTACTACCTATATTTTGTAAAAAAATATTCACTTTATCATATTTTTTTTCAACTCTTGTCTCTGGGACTCAGCTGATCTCAGACTGGCCGTGTAAGCATTGTCTAATAGTATTGTTACGGTATACGGACATGTAGTGCCATCTAGCGGCAAACCAGCGAAACTGATCAGGGGACACACTACACATAAATCCCCTACTCGAAACTAGATGGCGCTAGGTGGTACATGCTCGAGCCTCCTAGAAAGTTCCACTTGTTTACTTGTTTACGTGAATCGGGAACTTTCTGGAATTCGTCTCGCCATATAAAAAGCCGCAGGTAGACGGCCCGGCAATTCAGTTCGTTTCGAGCTATCATCAAGACGACTTCAGAGTGAAAACAAGTGATCAATAGTGAGTGAACAACCTAGGATATATATATATATACAACAAACAAAACAGCTAGTACGATAAGCCTATATGTATACACATATAGGCTTATCACTCAAAAATCTGTCATCGTTCCTAGTGTGTGTGTGTTGTAGTGTGTGTAATGTTTTATTTGTTAAAAAAATGTATGATAAAAGCATAATTTCAAAATATTATTAGCTCGATGCACTCCTTCACCATATAATAATAAACTATAATTATGCAAAATTTCATTGACCTACGTTTCCCCATTTTTCGTCAAAAGGGATACAAAGTTTTTCGCTTATATAGATGTAGTATACAATAATGTTACCTATTCTCGATGTACTTGAAGAATCTATAGAGCGGCGTGGAGAGCACCGTCTGGCTGTACTCGTCGCCCATCTGCGGCGGGTACTCCTCGTCCCACTCCACGGAGTCGTCGTCCAGCAGCACCACCACGTGGCACTCGCGGTCGCCGCGCTGCGCGCTCTCCACCATCAGCGGCAGGATCAACCGCTCCAGGAAACTCTCGAACTGACGTCGGGCTCCCTCGTTGGACAGCTCGTGGAGGAGCCCCCGGAGATTCTGAAATGTTATTTTTAATTTGCGTTAACCTCTCGAATCCCACTTTGGCTAAGTGCGATTCGAGAGGTTGTTGTATGGGAGCCCCCCTTAATTATTTCATTTATGTAAATTTTATTATAAATTATTAAAGTGCGAATAAAATAGAGTATTTCGTGAATATTTCAAGTGCCTATGTAATATGTATAGCCGTTATTAATTACGAGCAAAAAATAGCTAAAAAATCACGTTTGTTGTATGGGAGCCCCCGTTAAATATTTAATTTATTTTGTTTTTAGTATTTGTTGTTATAGCGGCAACAGATATATACAATCTGTGAAATTTTCAGAAGTCTAGTCTAGCAGTTCTTGAGTTACAGCCTGGAGACACACAGACAGACAGACGGACAGACATTGAAGTCTTAGTAATAGGGTCCCGTTTTTACCCTTTGGGTACGGAACCCTAAAAAGTGTCGAGGTCAAATCAAGGTCAAATATCGTTCTGTCTAGCCTTCAGATCTACGACGAACGCGCGATAAGGAACTTCGTTCCAAAACTTATGTTTAGTTTACATACTTAAATGTTTTTGGAGTTTGGACATGACTAAATAGAATTTTGACAAAATACTAGTACATGGGAGAAGTTTCAAATGTGGGTGAAAGGTGAAACATACGTTGTTGATTTGTTTTTGTTTTGGAACGAGTTCCTTTTCGCGCGTTCGGCGTTAAGGAGGCTAGACAGAACGATATTTGACCTCGACATTTTTTTATTAGTCTGCATGGTAGGGGCAGAGGGCGTTGATAGTATTACTGTGCGTCAACTAGATGGCGTTTTTTAAACTAAACAGACTTGTAGGAACTGTTATTTCCGTGGTTGACACTGGCTCGGCAATGCACGCACACAACATACACAACGTCCACGCTCACCTGCGGCTCTCGTGATACTCACGTCTGTACCATTGTATACATACACACGAGACAATGTATGTATGTCTTTATTGGACATACACTACATCCAGTGACGCGTTGTTAGTATTCCTGGGCCGTCAACAGATAGCGTTTTTTTTAAATATTTTTTTTGAGTGTAGGTATATAAGCATTATGCACACAGGTTTTTTGAACATAAATAACTTCGTTCCATTCGGGTGTCCCTTGACACCTCTCAAGTATTTTTTTATTAGGGTTCCGTACGCAAAGGGTAAAAACGAGACCCTATTACTAAGACTATGTTGTCTGTCCATCTGTCTGTCCGTCTGTGTGTCTCCAGGCTGTATCTCAAGAACCGCTATAGCTAGACTTCTGAAATTTTCACAGATTGTGTATATCTGTTGCCGCTATAACAACAAATACTGAAAACAAAATAAAATTGTTATTTAAAGATCTCATACAACAAAAGTGATTTTTCGGGCCTTTTCACTCTACATCAATAATGACAAGAGGTAGGCACTTGAATTTTCCACACATTCTTTTGTTATATGTGTTGTTTAATACTCATTTAATAATAAAATTAAAATAAGTTTAAAATTTAAGTGGGGCTCCCATACAGAAATTTTTAGACAATTTTTGCTCTATAGCGGTACGGAACCCCTCGTGCGCGAGTCCGACTCGCACTTGGCCGATTTTTTATATATTTTGTTGATTAAGAACATAGGTTACATTAAAAGAGAAGCTTGATAAATTAATAATTAATTGATATATGAACTGTCCAAATTACGTAATTGTTATTGACACTGGTCAATGCCACACACAAAATTGTGTTTTTCTTGACCCAGAAAAGTTACAATTTTATTATTCCTATTTTGTATACACAATACCAGCCCATTTCGAGCTAATGCATGTCTATCATCACACAATATCTACACAGTTTGAAAATAATATTATATTGTTCTTATGAGACATAGTAATTAATTCGTTACGCGTGATGCGTGAGCTATGGGGAACTGCAGCCAAATCTAATATTGAAATCCTCCAACGTTTTCAATCAAAAGTTTTTCGTATGATAAAAGACGCACCATGGTATATAACCAACAAACAACTACACAGCGACCTCAACATGCCTCTGGTTCAGCAGGAGATCTCAGAAAGACTAAAATCTTACGCCAAGCGCATTGAAAATCACCTAAACCCACTAGCAAACCATCTAATGCAAAATCAGATAAAAACTTTTAATAGAATAAAGAGGAAAGCACCCCAAGATCTAATATAGAGAATATAAATATTGAACTAGTCAAAGGGCTAGATTCATTCAAGATAAATTAAAATTACATAACCTCTAGCTAAATGCCCTTAACCAGGCAGATTGCAAGAAAATAAAAGAGCCTTAAAAAAATCGTTATGCTTGCTGCTGACTGCAACTGTGTACTTTGAATGAGGGTAATTAAAGGCAGTAATTGATGTATAAGTAGGTACCTGGCATCTGACAGTGTTGGCATCAAATGGAACGAGCAGGTAGTCGCAGGCCTCTCTGAGCTCCTGCACGGAGACAGTAGGCGGGCATCGGATGGTGCCTCCCCTGTAGTACTCCAGAATTGCTCTGAACACTGTAGCAGATATACCCTCTGCCACTTCATATTCTCCCCTCTCATTGGTGTGTGTAAATTCTATGCCTGTCAAATTAAACAGAAGTTTGAAACCATTGATATAATAATTATAACTAAAGATAAAAAATTCAAATTCAAAAACTCAAATAAAAAATTAGATTTTAGAGGGTGTTTTAAATTTCAACGCTTTTCTATTGATATTCGTTAAAAAAATGTATGATAAAAGCATAATTTCAAAATAATATTAGCTCGATGCACTCCTTCACCAATCACCATATAAACTATAACTGTGCAAAATTTCAATCACCTATGTTTCCGCATTGTTCATCAAAAGGGATGAAAAGTTTTTTGCTCGCGTATTAAGAGCGCACCTGGCCCTAACTTGACTACATACTTAAACCTGGATCTCAAAATCTGTAAGGTCTAGAAAAATCATTTTTTGACACAAATAACTTAAGTTCATGAAGATTAAATGCTCAAGACGAAAACACGATTACTGAAAAAATGCTCGATAGTTTCTTTTTTATAAAAAACCTTGTTTTAGGCACATTTTTGCTTGGATCTTCTAAGTTTGCTTTTTTTTCCTTAATATTTTTAGAGTTCCGTACCCAAAGGGTAAAAAACGGGACCCTATTACTAAGACTTCGATGTCTGTCCGTCTGTCTGTCTGTATGTCTTCAGGCAGTAACATTGCAGTATATTATTTTATGGGAAAAATGGACACGACCGCGGTCGAAGTTCAAAACGAAATTACTAAACAAACTTGCAATTGGCATAACTTTTTTTTTGCTCCAGAAGACGTTTTGCCACTAAGCCTGAAAAATATGAGGGCCGCAAGAGTGAAGCTTACGGGGAAGTGGGCTAGATAAGATTCTAGCAGGGTAAGAACGGTCTAAGAAATTGCGTGTCCATAGTTAAAAGTTAATGTTAAATCTATACTAATATTATAAATGCGAAAGTATCTCTGTCTATCTGTCTGTCTGTCTGTCTCGCTTTCACGCCAAAACTACTGAACCGATTGTAACGAAATTTTGTACACAGATAGTCTAAACCCTGAAAAAGGACATAGGCTACTTTTTTACTGGAAAAAGGGGTTGTAAGGGGGTGTTTATGCGTAAATTTGTTCAAATTAAGTTAGTTCCAAAAACTCATAACAGATGGCGCCAAGAGTCGCCTAGATCGCGCTATCGCTTGCTCATATATATTACTATAAGAAGTGGTACCATGTTGAGTAAAATTTTTGATTCTTTCGATTGTTATACACGTAACACGTTATTAAATAACTCACCTACCGATAATAAATATACTAAATAGTTTATGGGTAAAGCTAAAGTTGTGTAATGCAGCTAAGTTGTGTAAAGCTAAATAAGCTTTAAAATTTGGTATAAAAAAGTTTAATAAAAAAAAATTTTATATTATGTGCACACTGCACACTGCACGGCTGTTTTGGGTATTTTGATTAAGGGGTACCAGGGTTTTAAAAAGCTTTTGACACCAATTTTGTTGACCCCGCGCGCTATAAACTGAAGTCCACGCGGACGAAGTCGCGGGCAACAGCTAGTATTTAAATAAAACGCGTGGTAAAAGGAAAAGAGTGAGGCGAGATGATTTACTAAATAAATCTCGCGAGATATAATTATCCCAATATATCCTATAATCTCACAGTCAAACAAAATTCTTAAGTAAATGAAGGTCATACACAATATAATCAATTTATCATAGCATTTACTAAATCGTTTGTTTGGGAAACATTGTTAAAATAGCACGTAATTTGCTAACAGTTATGTGTATTAAAAAAGCCTGCGTTTGTTCAATAATATAATTTCGATAACAATAAGTTTAGACAATTTAATGAAAATAAAACGAAGTGCTAATTTTTGATTTGGGAAAAATCTGGAAAACATAATCTCAAAACACGATATAGATGGTGCTGAACTGAGCCGGTGCCTCGCTGGCAAGCAAGCATGAGTTAACTGCGAAGTTTACTGAACGACGCATGAGTTTCGGCGGGGCCGAAGGTTTCGGCTATATTTTGGCCGAAACCGAAACTAAGGCCGAAACTGGCCGAAACCGAAACCGAAAGTTCGGTCGGTCACTAACAAATACTAAAAACAAAATAAATTAAATATTTAAGGGGGGCTTCCATACAACAAACGTGATTTTTCAAATATTTTTTGCTCGATATCAATGATGACAACAGATTGGCACTTGCATTTGTCACCATGGCATTGATTGTATCTATACTTTAATAATTAATAATAAAATTTAAATAAAATTAATAATTAAGGGGGACTCCCATACAAAAATCACATTTTTTTTACTATTTTTGCTCTATATTGGTGCAGAGCCCTTCTTGCGCGAGTCCAACTCGCACTTGGCCTATTTTTTAATATCTAAAAAGGCATTGATAAAACCTAAAGAAGGAGGGGCACTTCGTACCCACTAATGTAGCACTTTGAGACATATACCAAATGAAAGGGCTTGAAAAGTTGAACATTTTTTTGTATGACGAAATATCTCTAAACCATGGCAGGTCTGTCCCATTCGCGCGGTTAGGTATCGAACTGTCTGGCTTAATGACTTATTAAGATTTGTATATGTTTATACGAGGAAATGGAAGAGATGCAAAAATACTGCATCAGCATATCCTCAACAATATTCCCACTGAGATATCATCTGGAGATGAACTGTCTGGCTTAGTGACTTATTAAGATTTGTATATGTTTATACGAGGAAATGGAAGAGATGCAAAAATACTGCATCAGCATATCCTCAACAATATTCCCACTGAGATATCATCTGGAGATACTTAATTCTACAAAGGGGTATGAAGATTTTTGTATGGAGCCTGGCCGACCTACTGTCTGCCATTTTGTTTTTTTTTTTAAATCGCGTTCACGAATAATTCTTTGAAAAATGGATAGCTAACATCAATACAAACAAAAAATAATCTTGGACAAAACCGCGTAAAGTGTCATATTTCGAAGATATGAGCTGCCAAAGTTTTATCATTGGAAATAAATATTTAAGACTAGCTGTTGCCCGCGACTTCGTCCGCGTGGACTTCAGTTTATAGTGCGCGATGTCAACAAAATTGGTGTCAAAAGCTTTTATAAAAAAAACCCTGGTACCCATTAAATCAACACAGCTGTGTAGTGTGCACACAATAAGTACTTCATTTTTTATATTAAACTTTATATTTTATGCCAAATTTATAGCTTATTTAGCCCCCCAATTACAGAACTTTACCCATAAAACTATTTATCATTGATAGGTTTAGCCCCAATTTCACCAACGTCTTTTAGTGTTAACAGCTTGTTAATATGTCCTGTCTTCTCTTTCATTCATATGAAAAACGAAACAGCTAACGTGATACTAATTCGAGCATTAACTTTAACAGTCGTTGGTGAAATTTGGTCTTAAGGTTACGTCACTGCTTGCACAGATAAAGTACTGACTTATTTAATACCGTAGAATAGATATAACAATCGAAAAAATCGAGACTTAAATGTAAGATGATACCACCTCTTATAGAAAAACTTTTGAGCAAGCGTCAGCGCGATGTAGAAGACGCACGGCGCCATCTATTATGAATTTTTTGAACAAATTTACGACCCTTAGAACCCTTTTTTCCAGTAAAAAAGTAGCCTATGTCCTTTCTCAGGCTTTAGACTAGTATTATACTTAGTATACAAAATTTCATTACAATCGGTTCGGTAGTTTTAGCGTTTGGCGTGAAAGCGAGACTGACAGACAAACAGACAGACAGAGATACTTTCGCATTTATAATATTAGTATAGATTATGTGCACACTGCACAGCTGTTTTTGGGTATTTTGATTAATTAAGGGCCGCGCTACACCGGAATGGCAGCGGTGAGGCGAGCACTTTCAGCGCTGCCATTCCGGTGTAGCGCGGCCCTAAGAGGGGTACCTTTAAAACACTTACCAGGGTTTTAAAACTTTTTAAAACCCTGGTAAGTGTTTTAAAAAGTTTTTAAATTTGACACAAATTTTGTTGACACCGCGCGCTATAAACTAAAGTCCACGCAGACGAAGTCGCGGGCAACAGCTAGTTATGAATAAAAACAATAATATATAATAAAGTAAGTATGATTAGTTCTGTTACAATAATAAAACGCCATCTGTTTTCATATATTAGAATTAAAATGTTGATTGCATTGATATATTTTCTGGATGGAATATAGGCCAACACGGTACACTCGAACTCCTTAGAAATGCAGTAGGAGTTCTATAAGATAAGATAGATTGATTATTATTATACCAAGTGATAATATTATTAAACATAATATTCTAACGTATTAAAAACTATAAACAAAAACATAATAACTAATAAGTCTAATCATACTTATTAGTTATTATGTTACAATGAAGTAAAAATAAAACGCCATCTGTTGAATCGTATTAGAACTAAAATGTTCATTGCATTGATATATTTCTGGATTTTTTATAATATTATACATAAAATATATTTAAGATTTTTGAAATATTATTTTAATACACATCCAAGACCCAGGAACATTGAAAACTTTTTGTTCCGCCTGCGGGACTCGAACCCAGGACCCCCGGGATGAGCGCTGGCCACGCGCAATGCGAATTAATTTTCATCGATATTTTCATGGAAATAAGATATTTTCCCACATCAAAATGTAGCCTATGTCCTTTCTCAGACTCTAGAATAACTGTGTACAAAATTTCATTGCAATCGGTTCAGTAGTTTTGGCGTGAAAGCGAGACAGACAGACAGACAGACAGACAGAGATACTTTCGCATTTATAATATTAGTATAGATATTGCAACTCTAAGGCATGGTTATTCCAAGTGGTTTATCGTCTGTGAAACAGTAGCCACTCTGTAACACGCCGTCGCGTGATGACAAAGGGCAATCTAGCTCAAACAATATTTTATCAACTACCTACCTAATGAGAAACTACTACTGCAAAGTCTCAGTTTTGACGATTCAGTGCTTTTCCGATATTTTTATAACAAAACAAAATCTACGGTACACTTCTCTATCTGGGGCACGGCAGTGCCCCAGCTAAGCTAAGCAAAGGCACGGCCGTACCATACTTTTCTCGAAGCGGTTCGCGGCTATTTCACACCCCCTTTATCTTCGAAGTTAACAAAGCTAGGGATTTAGAATTTCAGTCACTAGTAGCAAGTATTAAAACTAGCTTAATCTCCAAATTACATGAAATTTCGATAAATAGTTTAATTGTTACGGATGGTCAAAGTTACTACATTTTGTCACTCACTGACTGACAGATCATCAAAATTGTAAGGCACTTCTAGCAGACTTAGAACCTTGAAATTTGGTACCCGGATAGGTCTTTAATCACAATGAAAGGAAAAATTATGAAACCGGCCAAGTGCGAGCCGGACTGGCGTACATAGGGTTCCGTACCGTAAATTTGTATGGAAGGCCCCCTTAAATAATATTTTTATTTAATTTTTATTATTAATTATTAAAGTTAAAATACAGTTGAGTATTTTCTGAAATTTTCAAAAACCTTACTGTTACCATTATGGATATAGAGCAAAAAAGGGGAAAATATAGTGTTTGTTGTATGAGGCCCCCTATTAATAATTTATTTTATTTTAATTGGGCTATTAGCTTTTATAACGACACCAGAAATACATAATTTGTGAAAATTGCAACTATCTAGCTATTGCGGTTCTCGAGATCCAGCCTGGTGACGTACGTAGGTGTGCTCCTTTCCTGCGAGGAATGTTGAGATGCTTACATCAGTGCTGCTATGTGTTCAACGGTTATGCTAAAAATGACCACCTTCAAGTATTAAAGCTTAAGAGTCAATTATCTATACATATAAATAAAATTGGAGTGTCTGTTTGTAATATTGAAAGAACCGTTTTTTACTAGATGCATATGAATGTATATAGGGTACATACACCAAAACAACATTTTTTAAAAATTTTGTCTGTATGTCTGTCTGTCTGTTTGTTCCGGCAAATCTCTGAAACGGCTGGAGCTATTTTGCCGGGACTTTTTTTGGTAGATAGCTGATGTAGTAAGGTGTAACTTAGGCTACTTTTTAACCGACTAAATATAAAGATATAAAGATAAGCATGAGATAGTACTTTTTGCTGATGACACTTCACTAATTTTTAATGTGCAGCATATGCTGTTAAAAAAATTCGTGAAATCACTGATGTAGAGACCGCGCGATTAGTTTACTTTAGCTACTTTCATAGCATAATGTCTTACGGCATCCTCTTGTGGGGAAACGCGGCGGACATCAATACAATATTTGTGCTGCAGAAGCGAGCTATTCGTTCTATTTATAAGATGTCGTCTTTGGAATCTCTAAGAGAAAAGTTTAAAGAAATAAGAATTCTGACCGTCACATCTCAATACATTTTTGAAAATCTCTTATATGTTAGAAAGAACATAAATATTTTCAAAAAGAAAAGTGATAATCATAATGTAAATACTAGAAATAAGAACAAGTTAGCAATACCAATGTTCAGACTAGCCAAAATAAGCAAATCCTTTAAAGGCCAATGTATACGCCTATACAATAAAATCCCAGAAAATGTTCAAAATCTACCTTTAAACAAATTTAAAAAAGCAGTTAAAGAACGTTTGTGTGCTAAAGCGTATTATAAAGTCAATGATTTCTTCGAGGACAGCAAACCTTGGGAATAGGGTGGCTCCATGCAGGTTACCTTTCTTTTAATTTTGTTACATAGCTGTAAGCCATAACATTGTAATTTTCCATTTTTTTTGTAAAAGATGGCCCCGTGCGAGTTTCTTATGCCGGTTCTTCTCGGCGGGGTAGTTCCCGAACTGGTGGTAGGCAATGTAGTTTCTTCGTTCGACTTTTAATAAGTGTATCATGATACCCATTTTGAATAAAAATATATTTTATTTATTTATTTATTTATTTACTTCCAAAAAGGAGGAGGTTATATTTTACTTTTTTCATATTTGTTAGCGGACTATCCATCTTTGTTATTATACTATGTTGACGCGGACGAAGTCGCGGGAAACGGCTAGTATATGAATATAATAATCGACCCAGAGCTTAGAAGTATTTACGTTACATTGTTCACCTTTAGAACTAACAAAGCCTCAAAGAAAAAATATAAAGGAGATAGAGAATGAGTGCTAAGCTAAGTACAGAAAAGTTATAACGTGACCTGGGGGCCTACTACAACCTCTTAGAGCAGTATTATTTTAATCTTACTTTATGATTACGTACCATCACCTCTTAAAAGTAAGATTACTTTATGATTGTTCTGTCAAGACGTTTTGTGACGTCATGTCCCATGGTACGCTCTTAGCATACCATGAGCTCCGTTTGACAGATGAGTAAAATTACTTTAACGTCAAAAGTAGCGATCATATTATATCCGCTGTGAAATATCAACTTTTTTAAGATTGTTTTGCATTTTTTACTGTTTTTTAGTAAAATTATATTTGAAAATTGAGTACGGTATGACTTTAAATTACGCATATTATTATGTATTAACAAGAAAAGTCTTAACTTTATTTGTATTTAAAGTTAACCATGTACATAAAAAATGGCTTTTGTTTTGAGATAACCAAAGAATTAAATATTTACGTACCTTCTATTTACCTAAATATTATAAAACAAAGTTGCCTTTTTTCCCTCGTGTCCCTTTGTTCCCTTTAATCTTTAAAACTACGCAACGGATTTGGATGATTCTTTCAGTGTTACTTTATTTTTAGCCCGACAATAATTGAGCACTGGAGCATTTTTGATGTTATTTGGCACAGATAAGAAGTAGACCATGTGAAGGATCATTGGCATCCTTAACGTGATCAAGGCTATCAATTTTAACCATTTTTTCAGTAGCTATATATTTTATACCTGTGCGACGCCGGGGTGGCTAGTATACAGGGTTACCTCATAAGTCGACCTAGATCCATTAAGGGGCTATAGTTAAGATAATTTCTGACTGATTTCATGCGATTTCATGCATTTTCACGCATCGATTTTCGTGCAAATGTGGTCAAACAAAGAACTCACCGGAACTGAACATCCTGCCGAGCATGGTATTAGGGTGGGCGGTGAAGTGCGCGGGGTCCACCACGAACCGCGTGTTGTCCACCACCAGCGTTATCCGGTCCTCGCACACCTGGTTCTTCTGCCCGTTCTTCGGGGGATCCTGGGTCGATGTGGAGGGCATGGGCCCGTTGGACGACAGGTTTTTAGGCGGCATAGCCGTCGGAATCCGTCTTATGTTTGGTCCGTTACGTTTCGATAGGCGTTTACGGCGCTCCTCCTCGGCCGTTCTGTATTCTTCGGTGTCGCTACTGCTGTCCGGATAGAAAAACATTCGATCTAACATGGCCTCCTGGCCCTTGGTTTGTGATTCAGACATCAGCGTCGGCTTACGATGAGCGATCGCATAACGCTCTTCACGCTGCGATCAAATTTTTGTTGATTATCTCACTAATGATCCTAATATTTCACTACGAAAGTACTAGAAAGTAACTGCAAAATCAACGATCTCTCACATCCTTTGTTGTTGACAAATGACAATTGATATTTACCATAGACATTTTTTTTTTATTTGTCCTGGTCGGGACAGGCAAAGGGAGCGTTTTTACCATAGACAACATCGACGAGTTTAAAGTGGCCCATTCACTATCCTACATTGCAGTCCACCGTGCAGGACTGCGAAATGGATTTAAAGTGAACCCTACGAGATTTATCTAAATATAAATAATGTACCAAATATTGTACATATTAAAAGGTCTACAGAAAACTCCGCGATGGTAAGTATAATATGTCTATCTCGGATATCCCACAATAACAGTTTTTTGTCATAAATACTTTTAACGACAAATAATGGGTAATTTTCGAAGCGATTTTAACTAATAAGGCATGAATCCTTATTCAATTAAACAATTTTTTTTTATTTATTTTATTTCTTTATTTATTTATTTCTTTTCTCTTATAAGATACATAACAGTTATACACTTCCTGCAAAACTGCTTACGCAGTTTGACTGCAAGTTACAGTCTCTTTAATGTTTAAATATCTAAATACTTATTACTTATATTACTTACTTATATTATAATGTTAATAAAATATTTTCTGCTACATATATATGAGTTAATTAGGTACTTATGCAAAACTAAAGCGTCCCCAACAAAAACTCCCTCAACATTCTTTTAAATTTACACAAATTAGATTCCAGTCTAATGTATCTCTCTAATCTAATAATTAATTAAAATACATTATTGATTTAAGGATATATATAAGGTCAAATTCCGTACTACATCCAATTAATTTATGAAAGTACTAAATACTGTATGTAAAAAATTGGACACCCAGACACTTATTATTAATTATAATGATTTTTTATAATAGATTTTTAAAGAACTATTCGATATTTAATTATTATTGAAAAAAATGATGCAATTTGAATACCGCGAATGGCGGCCTAGAGCTCGGCAAGACAAAACTTTAAATGAAGGTGGCGAAAAAAGGAACTAACGCTGCCATCATACAAAAACGACATTTTTGACAGCTCTTCTTTACCAGCAGCGCCCCGCTTACGTCCGTTTAAAACTTTGTCGCGCCCTTCGAAGGAAACTTTTCATCAATTTCAATTTTAAATATTTCCTCAGAATTACCGGTGAACCCACTTTTTTTTGGGCTTAAAAAATCGCAAATCGTACAAAGAAATTCATAAGCAGTTTTTTAGGCGTTTATCTTTGATACAAAGTTCCCAATGAGGGATTTTCATTTATATTTTTTAATTTTAATTTTAACAGTCTTAACTAGATGGCGTAAGGATAGACACTTCTAGATTTTCTATTGGTTCCTCGCCGATCTGAAATTATCTGCAGGTTGGCATCACTGACTACATATGGGTTGTGTTTCTTAAAAAATATCAGTGTACTGTCAAGTGTGACATAAATCAAAATATCTTAAACCTAAGCGATCATTGGCCTAAGCGATTAGACCAGTACACTGGTAATAGTTTAGGAACACGCTGACATAATAAAAACTTGTCAAACTGAAACTTGACAACTGAAAGAGTTTTGGCGGGCATGTCACTTTCAAACTTCTTCTACTTTTTATTGTTGGTGTGGTTTTTATTATTTTTTCCCAAATTGTGTTATTTGGGATTTTGATATTCATTATTGGTAAAATATTAGCCATTGAATATCCGTTATCTTGCACAAGTACAGGTAAGATGTTGTCAAAACCAAAATCTATAATTCCTGTGACATTTGGTGTGAATATCGGTAAATAGGGTTATTTCTTCCATGAATTTTAGCTAAAACATCGTTATAATAACAGCTTTATTATCCTATTCATTGTAATATTATTGCGTCTTTTTCAAATTGAAATGTATCAAGTTTTACATTATTTTGCCCAGTTTTGTAGCAATTATTGATGGTATTACCGGTAGTTGTCTACCCATACGCCATCTAGTTACTAAAATGGAAACTGTTTGACAATCAAATTAAAAAAATAGGAAAATCCCTCATTCTGATGAATAATAAAAAAATGTAACACTTCCGGCAAACATTACGTAGTATGATAAATGGAAATTTTAAAATGAATTATTTCACATAACTTAGGTTATTATTTAACATAACGGTAAGGTGTTGATTTTGTGGTATCAATCGATGCAGTAGGTTTACTTCTACTATATATTTCGAATTTAGGTCAGAATCTTTGAATTTATAAATGTTATATACATCCTTAATATACATCTATATAGCCCTTTACAGCATATGATTTAAATGAATATTTTCGAAGATAATATTACATACAGCTCGACAAGGCTTTAAATGAACGTGGGTGACATTGACGGGAGCGCTGCTGGTAAAGGAGAACTGTCAAACACATGTCAAAAATGACGTTTTTGCAACGTTTTTGTATGATAGCATCATAGATTAAGTATAGCATTATGAGAGAAACGTTTAGTTCCTTTTCTCGCCACGTTCATATAAAACCTTGTCGAACCATATTTAAAAATTTTGTGCGACGTAGCTTTTGTGGCGGTGCCGAATGCGGGCCACGGGTAGTAATCTAGTATAGATTACTACCCGTGGCCCGCATTCGGCACCGCCACAAATATTATAAATGCGAAAGTATCTCTGTCTGTCTGTCTGTCTGTCTCGCTTTCACGCCAAAACTACCGAACTGATTGTAATGCAATTTTGTATACAGATAGTCTAAAGCCTGAGAAAGGACATAGGCTACTTTTTTTACTGGAAAAAGGGTTGTAAGGGGGTGAAAATGCGTAAATTTGTTCAAATTAAGTTAGTTCCAAAAATTCATAATAGATGGCGCCGTGCGTCTCCTACATCGCGCTGACGCTTGCTCAAAAGTCTTTCTATAAGAGGTGGTATCATGGAACATTTAAGTTTCGATTTTTTTCGATTGTTATTTCTGTTCTACGTTATATCTATGCAGTGACGTAACTTTAACCTATCAATGATAAATAGTTTATGGGTAAAGTTGTGTTATTGGGGGCTAATTAAGCTTTAAAATTTGGCATAAAATATAGTTTAATTAAAAAAATATATATATGTGCACACTGCACAGCTGTTTTCATTTAAGGGATACCAGGGTTTTTATATATAAAAAAAGCTTTTGACACCAATTTTGTTGACATCGCGCGCTATAAACTGAAGTCCACGCGGACGAAGTCGCGGGCAACAGCTAGTAATGAATATAAATCAAAACTGCTAAATCGAATTTAATTATTTTTTAACCGACTTTCAAAAAACTTGGAGGTTATATATTCGACTGTGGATATATTTTTTTAGTTTTTTTTTATTTTTGTAAATTCGACCACTACTCCGCCGTTTGTGAACCGATTTTCAAAACTTTTGTTTTGTTATATAAAAGGGCCCATTCACAGCAGGACTGCACGGCAGTCCTGCAGTGAATGGGCCTCACTGATTGGTTCACACTCAGTGTTGCCGGCTGGAAACACCGAGTGTGAACCAATCAGTGAGGCCCATTCACTGAGGACTGCCGTGCAGTCCTGCTGTGAATGGGCCCTTTTAGGTTTCACTCCAAACATCAAACTAAACGTAGAAATAATCTGCTCTGTGGATTTATCCGGTTACCGGACAAACTTGGGACAAACGCGCTTGAGCGAAATTTTCGTTATCCGTCAATATATACTAGTAATCTGTGTTATCCGTTCACCGGACAGACGCGCCAGAAGGGTTAATTTCATCCGTTTACGCATGTTTTATTTTTAAGCTTAAAAATTGAAGAAATTTCATTAAATAATAAAAACGTTTATAATTCGGGCTGTGAGTAAAAGGTGATTAGAGTAAATTTCTAGGCTAACCCGGCATCGTTTTTATATCGTGACTACACTAACGAATTTTTGTGTAGGAAACAAGACTATTTTGTATTTATTCCTTCGTTCTGTTATGAACAATAAGGAAACTAATAATGAATATCATGATCCCGACTACCCCGAAAATCCAGTGTGCATTAAAGAGGAGAAAAGAAGTCAGCAAGAAACTGAGGAAAAAATTAAAGCTATTATCAGAAAGGAGTTTACAAACGAATTACATGTTAGAGAAAGTGAAGTAATGTTAATAGATCAAAGGTTAGTCTGTAAATGTTACAAACAACTTGTCTGGTAAGTATGTCTTGTAGTTAACATTAAAACATGTTGAGTAAGTATTTGTATGTTACATACTCATATTATGTTTACTTAGATCTTGCTGTATTCTCTGATTTCGCCCCGGTTTCAAAGTACATATATAATGTATAGCCAAATAAGCTGTAGCCAAACCCAAAAACAATACTTCACATAAAATGTTATTTATAAACACTTAATGATATTTATTATCAATAAACTATTGAAAGACAGTGCCGTAAATAGGGCGGTGCCACCGGTGCCTAGGCACAGGGCGTAGACTCTGAGGGGGGCAAGAATGGCCAGACCAGTACTATTATTTTTTCGGTTTGCTCCTGATAAGTTCCCGCCGCGCCCCTCCCAACGCTCCCCTCCTCCCCGTGCTCGATCCCAACAATACGTTATACTTACATGCCAGTAACATCAAAAAGTCTTTTAAATGCTTTTTAAATGAGACAAAATATAAAAAAAAAAATGTTTAATAATTTCCAAAATATTATTAGTATAATATCATTTTATTATTATTGTAATTGGTCTACTAACACCAAGTTCTATTTTATCACCCTGAATGAAACAAAGTAGGCCTATAATAGCATTGCTCTGGGTACCTATAATACCTAATTTAAAAAAAAAACTATGGCACTGTTGAAAGAGATACCAAAAGAACTTTCTGTAAAGTACAGGAATAAAGTATAGTAAACCATTTTATAATGTTGCTTAAATTAATTTGTTTGCATACATTATTTACACATATTCTGTTACAGAATGGCAAAGGCGCGGAGGTATCTACATCAAATTCGTTACCATTTAGTAAACAGTTACTACTCCGATCCCAAGCTGTCGCTAACTGGCAGCCAGATAGAGGATGATATCTCTGCACAGACTCGGGCTAAGGCTCAGGTAACATTAAAGTTCTTTATGAAACAATATAACAGCTATAATACCAGATGTGTATTAAATGTTATTTTACATTTTGAGTAACACAAAGTGAACCTGTTTGTGTATTTTGCAGTTATTAGTATAGCATATTATATCTCATAATGCAGGTTGCAGCTTTATTGCGTGAAAGTCAGCCGCAGATCCATCCATCAGTCCTGAAATTACTCGGGAAGAAATCTGTAGACATAGAAGAAATATTAACTACTAGATCACAAAGAAAAAGATCGAGGAAGAATTATTCTGTAAGTGTTAAATGTACATAATTTAACAATTTCTGGAAGTATATTAAACAAACATGAGATTCTGTAAACACATTGCTTTATAACTCAAGAACTACCATTACTACAATAAAAAAAACGTTTTTGGCTAATAACTGAAATACGATGCGTTGTAGCCTAATTCTGATTGAATAGTAGCTTTACCGCTTCTATGCTTCGTTCAGTAAGTGAGAGGGCTGTAAACACATCCACCTTCCCCTCATTACGACCTCCTTGGCTCAGTTGGTGGGCTGTTGGTAGCTCAAGCCGGGGGTCGCAGGTTCGAATCCCGCCGACGGAACAAAAAGTTTTCAAAAGTTCCTGGGTCATGGATGTGTATTAAATATGTGTATCATATAATAAAAATCTTAAATATATGTAAAGTATAAGAGTATTAAATATATTTCCGTTGTCTGGTACCCGTAGCACAAGTCCTTCAGGTACTTACCACGGGGTCAGACTGACGTGGTGTGAAGCGTCCATAGATATTATTTATTATTACACCGCTTGACGCGGCAACGCACCAGTAGCACCGCTGGTGTTGCAGACGACGCAAGACACTATGGTAACCAGTTTCCATCAGATGGAACATACACTAAAGGAGTGAGCACACTGAGACGGGCCGTGCCGGGGCTCATCGCAAAAATCCGCCTCCATACAATTTGTATGGAAGCGGAAATCCGCTGCGCCCCGACACAGTGTGCGATACGCGCATCCGCTTCCATACAAATTGTATGGAGGCGGATTTTTGCGATGAGCCCCGGCACGCTGAGCCCCGGAACGGCCCGTCTCAGTGTGCTCACTCCTTAATAAGTGTTAGCCTGCTTAGTTAAATGTATAAAAAACATTCGGGACTGAGCTGGTCAGCTACATTTTGTTAACCTTCTATAGTAAACCTTCAATATTGGAATTTTGAAATAATTTTAATATTCATTGTAGCTTGTAGACAATTTTGAACAAAATTAATTACTGAGAGTCGAGATTAACATTATAAACCTTCGGCTTCGGCGAAAAATAGACCTTCGGTCGGACACTTATTTTTATGAAATTAAAAGGTTTTTGGTTTTTTATTTTATTTCAGTTGATTTAATGAAAGTTAAATTAAGGTTTACAATTTATGACGTTTAAAAAAAACTACTTGTTAGATCTCGTTCAAACCAATTTTCGTTGGTAGTTTTTATAGTAATGTACATCATATATTTTTTTAGACTTATCATGACTGTCTACGTATTATCATACTTTAGAAGTTAGAGGGGGGGGTGGGGGGGGCACACACATTTTACCACTTTGGAAGAGTCTCTCTCGCAAACTATTCAGGTTAGAAAAAAAACATGTTTTCTATATATATGTATATATATTAATAAAAAATAAATAAAAATAAAATATGATTTTTGAAGATCTATCCATAGATACCCCACACGGATAGGTTAGATGAAAAAAAAATTCAGTTTCAGTTGTACCTATGGGGACCCCTAAAATTTTTTATAAGTTTTCCATTTTCGTATCAAAATCTTAATGCGGTTCACAGACTACATCTACTTACCAAGTTTTAATAGTATAGCTCTTATAGTTTCGGAGAAAAGTGGCTGTGACATACGGACGGTCAGACAGACAGGCAGACAGACATGACGAATCTATAAGGGTTCCGTTTTTTGCCATTTGGCTACGGAACCCTAAAAAGGCAATTAAATAATTTTTTTCAAGTCAGACAACTTTTAAATCAATTTGTTTCAGGCAATGGTGAATCCCAAAAACTATACAACAGCGGCTGGTGAAACTCAGACCCTGCGGCCTCACACCTCCAAACCTCACAATACCGTCCCCCCAGAGGAGCCTTCCACTAGTCGAGTAAAGAAAGTGCCTAAACATTTGACGCCGAAAGTGGAAAATGTTTTAAAATTAGATGAAATCACAAGAAACAAAATCAAGCATCGATATAGGATAATTATAGGTACTGTACTTTTATTTTTAGTAACATAAAGTTGTTATTTGTGTCAGGTAGATGTTACTCCACTTGAGAGGGCATATAAAGCAAAATTGATGTGAACATGTTTTGTTGGTTCACTTTAAAGTACTCATTCAAAGTTATGCAAGTTGTGGCATCTCCTTTTGAATCAATTAGACTGGGTTGCACCAGCTAACTTTAACTTTAACTGTAACTTTATCTTTAATTTTAACTACAGTGCAAAATGTCAAATCTTTGGTTAAAGTTAAATATGGCGTCCTTACCTCCGCTCATACGTGAATTTCTCTGGTTAAATTTAAGGTTAAAGTTAAAGCTAGGACGCCATATTTAACTATAAAAATAACTTTAGTTAAACTTTAACTTTAACCACGCCTCTGGTGCAACCCAACCTTAGATAATTTGTGTCATGGTGAATTGTTTGTGCAGGCAACACGTCGAAGTACGCGCCGGCGGCGGGGCGCGCGGACCGCTCGACGCACAAGTGGCTGCTGTACGTGCGCGGGCCGGCGGGCACGGACGTCGCGCGCGTGCTCGCCGCCGCCAGCGTGCGACTACACCCCTCCTACGCGCCGCACCACATCGTGCGTCTCGAGTCAGTCACACACTTTATTATAATAATACAACCGTAAACAGTATGAAGTAATTTTTATGTTATGCACAACAAAAACTATACATAGAATTAATGAAAACGAGGATAGCTTTTCACTACACGTTTTCTCTTTTTACCGACGGAGATTAAGCCCGGCCGTTGTCCGAATTCTGATCAGAAACAGTTGAATTTCGCCGGACCGCCACCCCGCACACTATCTGAAATATCCTTCCGGCGAGTTCGAGCTCACTCGGCTCAGTACAAAATGTAAGAGACAGCGCGGACGTTCAACTGTTTCGTATCAGAAATTTCAGACAATGTGCGGCCGGGCTTAAACTCTATTAATATTTGTCTGTACAGCCCCACTAGACAAGTGGCAAGCGATTATCGTAAACGTCAACAAAATGTATGCGATTTGACTTAAGCCATCACTTCGCTAACGAATACTGATGTCAAATACATTTTGTTGGCGTTTACGCAGAACATTATCCGTTATCGCTAAACGATTATTGGACGTGTTATAGCCAAATATTGTATGAAATTGTTGAAGCGACACCGTTACTCTCCTTTCGCGCCTTTACCTGTATCGGTAACGTCGTCAGGAAGCCGCCGTTCCACGTGTCGCGGCGCGGGTGGGGCGAGTTCCCGGCGCGAGTGGAGCTCCACTTCCGCCTGCCCGAGGTCAACCGTCCCGCCGCCGTCGAGCACACCATCAAGCTCGACCGCAACTACACCGGCTTGCAGACGCTCGGTCAGTCGTAAACCACTCCTTACCCCTCCTTAGTGAACAGGCAAATACTTTTGTTCATTTTTGTCTAACAAAGGAATCGCAATCGTCGTAGGTGCGGAGACGATAGTGGACGTGTGGCTGTACAGCACGCCCGATATGCTGGAGTTCGAGTACAAGGACGAGGCGGAGGCGGAGGCGCCCGCCCCCGACCGAGTGCAGACTCGGTCGGGGGCGGGCGCCTCGTTCCGGGTGAAGAGCGAGCCCGAGCCCGCGCCCCGGCCGGATCCCGAGCCCGCCCCGGCCGGCATCAAGCTCGAGCCGCCGGAACCGCTCGAGCCCGCGGACGCCGACAGCTGGCTCGACTTCTTCGCCCGTGACACCACCGAGCTCAACGTCGACGAAATGCTGGTGATACACGCGCGACCGCCCCCTGCCGCCCCCGACCCGCCATCCGACCGCCCCGACGTCGCTAACGGCGACGACGAGCCCGCTGCCCCCGACGAGCCGCCCCCCGTCGCCCCCTCCCCCGCCCGGAAGCGCATCGTCAAGTACGTGGACCCCACCACGAGGAAGATCTACTACCTCGAGATGGACCGGAGCCTCGACATCAGCAAGGTGCAGGAGATAGTCATCGACTCGAAGGAGGGCCCGCGGACCGCCAAGATCGGCCCCGTCGAGAGGCAGGAGATAGTCATCGACTCGAAGGAGGGCCCGCCGACCGTCAAGATCGGCCCCGTCGAGAGCAACGGCCTAAGGAAGGTTCGGAGGAAAAAGAGCGGCGTTTCCGTGCTGAAGCCCGAGGTGAGGGGTCGGGCGAGCGCGGACGGCGCAGAGTGTGCGGCGGAACTCGGCCACATCGCCAACGACCACTGCTACGCGGGCGGCGAGTGGCTGCCCCGCCCCGCGCCCCGCCCGCCGCCCCGCGACCCCGCCTCCGCCCTCGTCGCGCTCGAGGCCACCGTGGCGCGCTTCTCCTGCGAGCGCGTCGTCGTCAACTACCTCCTGAAGAAGATGCCGCTCATCAACGTGGAGGCGGCCGACCTCGACTTCCTCCAGGACTTCCCGTTCGTCGTCGAAAACGAGCAGAAGTACTGGAAGTTGGATTTCGCGAAACGAAGAAATATCGAGGTAAAATATTAATATGTAGATAAAATTCTCCTTAATTACACAATTTTTATTTTTTATTGAGTAGTGCTAAGTACTCACATGCGGTTTCGCTCGATAGTTTTACTCCAAATCGAGTAATAATTACTGTGTGAACCGCAAAACTCACAGCTCGAAGGCTCGCATCATTCGATTTCTTCGAGCCGGCTCGATGGAATTAAATATATCGATTTAGAATAAAATTATCGAACAATGCTGAATGCGTGGACGTAATCCCGAGCCGCGGGTGAATATTTTTTATCAAAACATTTTTTTCATAAGTAGTAAACGATGAGCATAGACTCTAAATTATCCACAATAGATTTTGACGTGACCCCTTATAACTGCCTAAAGTTACTTATTCTGACGTTTTAAACTTTCAGTGGTCGAGGGCGAAATTGATAAACCGTATTCTGGCGGCGAGGTTCAAGTCGGAGCCGGGCCGCGTGTGGCGGACGAAGCAGATCCTGGTGTACTCGCGGCTGCACGGCTTCTACCCGGTGCGGCCGGACGTGCCGGGGGACGACGACGTCGCCGACGCGCCCGCACCGCCCGCCGACCTCGCCAGCCTGAGTCTGTTCCGCGAGAGCCGCTACCCGCCGGTCGCGGACGCCGCGCTCGACGTGTCCGACGACGAGGAGGTGGACGTGGTGGGGGCGGGGCGGGGAGACGCGCGGCCGGGAGCGGCGCCGGGGGAGGGGCTAGAGGGACTGGAGGTGCTGCCGGCGGGGGCGGACGAGCGCCTGCACCACGCCTTCGTGGAGCGCGCCGCCGCCGACATCGGCATCGAGCTGCGCCTCGAGGATATAGGCAGTGGATACTGCTACAGGTGATGGCACAACACAGTTTCAACAAATATGAGCAAGATTCGTCCTACTCTGTTGACGTTTTGTTTTTAGGTGTCGACGATTTTCAGATATTTGCATAGTTTAACGAATATTGCCGAGCACTATTTATGAAATGGTTGGACGCCGTAATAGCGGCTGTACACACTCGACGAGAGCCTCTCGCCGAGATGCTCGGCCATACATGCTTGCTCTGGTTTACCTCGCGACAGTCGCGAGAGCCAACGAGACGGGGACGAGAGCGCCCTGTACACACTCGCGCTCGGCCTGTCGACGACTGTGTACAGCCGCCATAATGTATTGTCTGTACGTAGCGCGGTGCACCTGGTGCTGGTGTCGGCGCTGCGCAGCTTCGCGGAGGATCTGGTGCGGGGGGCGCTGGCGGCGCGGTACGCCCCCGACCGCAACAACACAGTCTGGCTCGGGTATGTATTTTTATAGAGTATGTATTATATACTTAAAACCACTCTTTTTTCCTTCTAGTAATTATTATTATGTGTATCAAAATTTGCCATTACATGTTGTAACATGTAATGGCAAATTTTGATACACATTAATTTGTTAACTTCGGTACTACGAATAATAAAAACTAAGGAAAAGTAACTCCGTCAAAAAAGATGCTCTTCATGCTTCATGCTCATGCAAAAATATACTTGTCAAAAAAGTGTACCTAAGGTACACATTTCAATACATTTGCAATATTTAGGTGACCTTGAACGGTACTAGGCTGAAGTTACATGACAGATCAAAAGGAACCAAATTTAAAACGGTAATAGTATGGGAGTTATGATTCCTTAGTTTTTATTATTCGTAGCTTAGGTAGTACATTAAATTATAAAACTTGGAAAGCTTTAGAAAAAGTATAATATGAAGATATGCCATCATTAGGAACTTATTTAAAACTTGGAAATTCATATTGGTCTACTTTAGAAAAGGTTCATACAGCTTGTTTTAGTTTTTACTGCATAAAGGAAAACATTTTAAATCTGTAATGTATACAGGGCACGTCGCGCGGCAGAGGCGGTGATACGGCCGGCGCACGTGTGGGCGGCGGCGGCGGACGCGCGGGGGGCGGGGCGACTGCGGCTGCTGTCCCGCGCGGCGCTGGCGGTGCGACCCGCAACACAAACGCCGCTATAATACACGATACATCAAACACATGACTTTTATTTGAAAGAAAGGCAAAAAATATCCATACTAATATAATATTATATTATGTATTATCTTATTTAAAAAAATCTGTCACAATGACGGCGACCATTGCTCGTGCGACGCGACGGGATAGCGATGGACGAAAAACAACGTTTGCCGGGACAGCCAGTCGTGTGTATATAAAATTCTCGTGTCACAATGTTAGTTACCAACTACCATACTCCTCCGAAACGGCTTTACTTACTGATTTTTACCAAATTTTATATGCATATTCAATAGGTTTGAGAATCGGCTACTGGGTACTTTTTAACCGACTTCCAAAAAGGAGGAGGTTATATTATGTTCGTCTGTTTTTTTTTGTATGTTCAACGATCACTTCGCCGTTTGTGGACCGATTTTCAAGATTTTTTCGCTATTGTATCGGGTTTAGTCCAAATTTGGTACCATGTTCATAAAAAAGGTGACTTGATCATGGGATCCATAAGTAATCGAGGGAATTCCTCGCTATTTATACCAAAAACCCATTCTGGATGATATTGTGATTTCGATTCATAATCTGAAGTATTTAAAATGGAAACTTATAGTGATTTTGGATAAATAATGAAGTATTCTAAGTAAATCTTACCAAAAAGTCAGATTTTGCACCAAGATATACCATGGTTCGAAGGTGGTGAACAGATCTCCGGCCTCCTTATAGATACATGTTTGGGGGCTTCGACGTTCTTTTAAGAATTGAAGGCATATGCTAATGGTGCATTAGATGAATCATCATCATCGTCTCTACCCTTACATCTTGCAACATCACATTATGACTCTATTATTAGTATTATTAGTGTTTTTCATAGTTTTTTACATCGAGACAGATATCTTTGATCATTATTCCGCTGTTTGTGGACCGATTTCGAAAATTCTTTTGTTGTAATGTATAGGGTATAATCCGAATTTGGTACAATTATTACGAAGGTGATGATCTGATGATGGGATCTATAAGCAATCGAGGGAAATTCTCGAAATTTATAAAACACACAATATGGTGGTTAAGATGTTGTTTCTAGTAACTCAAGCATATATTGTTACAAATAAGTGAAATTGTCCTACGAAGGTGTCTCTAGATCCAAAGGCACTGAACAGAACTCCTGAACCTTTAAACATAAAAGCTTGGAATTTTCAGCATCACTTAGGTAACTGCAAGCATTTACCACAATTTCGCGTTACTGGTTATCTACGCAATATAATATGCGTAGATACCCAGTAACCACTACGAAAGTAGTGGTTGTCTACGCATAAATCCTTTTGGTTGTGTAGATAACTAAAAAGAGTAAAATTATTATTCTTTAACAAAAAATTTAACCCGACTTCCAAGGTAAAAACAATATTCTTAAAATGATCTAAAAAGTATGAAATAATTCTTATTCTTCATTAGTGCCTTAGGTTGGGTTGCACCAACTAACTTTATTTAACCATAGGTTGTCTCTATCGCGCTCTGCGGTGGGAGACTTGAGATTGGTGAGACAGCAATACATTTTCAAATACCTATTTTCAATTTCTCTCGCCCCTGGTGTATCCTCTTAACCACGCCTCTGGTGCATGCAACCCAACCTAAGTTTTATTTAGTGGTCCCCAACCTTTTTTTCATGCGGGCCACAAACATGTTTTGGTCTTGGTGTCGCGGGCCGCAACAGAATTTTTTAGTTTTAAAAATAAAGTTCTTCAAAATTAACGATTTAAAAGTGAAAAAAAAAACACGACTTTCACGATGACTTTACATTGTTTTGCCAGTGGGCGTGAATTTCAAAATGGTTTAACATCTCGCGGCCCGCGAGATGTTAAACCAACATCTCGCGGGCCGCGACAAATAAAATCCCGGCGGGCCGCATGCGGCCCGCGGGTCGCTGGTTGGGGATAGCTGGTTTAGACAAATGATTTTTATACAATATTATGATCTGTTAAGTTATGTTCGATTTTTTCTAAATTTATTAATAAATAAAAAATATGACCCATAAAAATTGCAAAAAATGAATGCCCGTACCCGCCAATCGACCGACTATAAAATAAATTTGAAAGATGTTTACGATAAAATAAAAACGTAGTGGTATAGACTCATTCTTCCTGAAGATGTTTAAAAAGAAGGGCACTCATTTTTTGCGATTTTTAAGGGTCATATTTTTTTATTTATTAGTAAATTTAGATAAAATCAAACGTAGCTTAGATCATACATAATATTGTATAAAATTCATTGGTCTAAACGCATTGTCCAGGAAGTAAATTGAGGAATACGTTTGTATGGAAAAACAGTACGAGCGTACCCTTTTAATGTGCTTTTAAGACTCTGTATTTTATAAAGTAATGATCGTACAGTCACTAAAGAGATATTATAAATAATTTTCGAGTCACAAGCAAAAACCTTGAAAAAGAGACCAAGAACAACTGTACCAATTTTCAAAACTACACGAACTATTCGGTCTGATATTCTTAATTTTCCCAGGCTAATAGAAATAAACCTTGTTGCTGCTGCGGAACCCTTCATGGGCGAGTCCAACTCGCACTTGGTCGGTTTTTTATAGTAATGAAATATGAGTTGTTCTATTGTGATTCTTTGATATTATTTACCAGTTCCTGGTGATTAAGACTGAATAGTTACATAGTTCATGCCATAACCAAAATCACAATTTTAAATAACACCCGAGTAGAGCTGATGGTGATGATGATAAATCATAATGCCTACGAACGCTCAAACCTACGTATGAGGTTTTGAGACCAAGAAATTGTGAAAACCTTGAAGTGTTTCCATAGACCCAACAAACTTGAACCAAGCCTGTTGCGTCGGGGGTCAAAAAAAGGTTATACTTTGTAAGCGATAAGGTTTATAGGAAAAGAAAACAAAAATTCAACGAAGTTATACTTATTTTTATTTGTTTTTGTATAATTTAACAACATGGGGCCTGCAAAATTTTCTGAGCCACTCCTCGCGCGCCGACCGCCCGCGCCGGTGTCAACGCTCGACGCCTCTAGAACAAACTGTAGCGTCCATGGTCACTCGTACTCGCTAGCGAGTATCAATTTTGACAGCTAGTCGAGCACTAATTAATCTTTACTATATTTCTATAAGACTTGTCTTTTCAAATGTATTAAAAACTGTATAGTATCTATATATTAATACGTGAGAGAAAAACTTTGTAACCCTTTTTACGAAAAATGGGGAAGCGTTGGAGCATGAAATTTCGCACAGTTGTAGTTTATATGGTGAAGGAGTGCATCGAGCTAATATTATTTTAAAATTATGCTTTTATCATATATATTTTTAACAAATAAAACGTTACACACACTACGACACTACTACTAGGAAAAATGGCAGATTTTTGAGTGACAAGCCTATACATACGAATTATACTCTTTTATTTATGGTTGAAGTCTGTTGACAACAAGTTGACACATTGAAAATGGATTATTGTTTTTTTTTTATTTAATTTTAGATACTATTAGACAATGCTTAAACGGCCAGTCTGAGATCAGCTGAGTCCCAGAGACAAAAATTGAAAAAAACTATGATGAAGTCAATATTTTTTACAAAATATAGGTAGCAGTCATAATGTCGTTGCGAGTAAGGTCGAATTTTGACCATTGGGCGATCTCTAGTAAAACTTAATAGTAAGTACCTATACAATAGTATTAAAATTTATTTACATCAAAGTTTATAATGTAATCGACATAAGATGGCATTTACAAGAACACAAAACTCATTATTATTAACTATAATATATAAAAAATACACAACGGATAATTTACACATGTTGCTGTATTAGTCTGCTACATTTACAGTTAAAGAAATATCAGCGACCTGTCTTACTATATTATAGTTCTGAATAATAAAATAGATGCACCCGAATTACTCAATAAATGTGATAATAATACTACCTTTATAAACGCTTTCAACAAATTGCTGGACTTTTTATTATTTTCATTCACGCCACAGCTTAATAAGATTTTGTGGCTTAATAGTAGTAACATTTTTATTTCTCTTTATTTTAAACTAGCGCGGCCTGCCCCGGCTTCGCATCGGGTATAAAATATGTAACTACTGAAAAAAATATTAATTAATCTATTCAGCAGATTCAGCAGTTTTGACTTGTATTTATTAAATTACTACCCGTGGCCCGCATTGGTCGGTACCGCCGCAAAAGTTACTTCCCGCATTCTATACTAATATTATAAATGCGAAAGTATCTCTGTCTGTCTGTCTCGCTTTCACGCCAAAACTACCGAATCGATTGTAATGAAATTTTGTATACAGATAGTCTAAAGCCTGAGAAGGCTACTTTTTTACTGGAAAAACTGGGGTGAAAATACGAAAATTTGTTCAAATTAAGTTAGTTCCAAAAATTTATACTAGATGGCGCCGTGCGTCTCTTACATCGCGCTAACGCTTGCCCAACATCTTTCTATAAGAGGTGGTATCATTATTTCGATTTTTATCGATTGTTTTTTCTTTTTTATGTTATTTAATAAGTCAGTACTTTATATTATATACAGTGACGTAACCTTAAACCTATCAATGATAAATAGTTTATGGGTAAAGTTGTGTAATTGGGGGGCTAAATAAGGTTTAAAATTTGGCATAAAATATAAAGTTTAATTTTGAAAAATGAAATATTATGTGCACACTGTACAGCTGTTTTGATTGAAGGGGTACCAGGGTTTTTTTTATACAAGCTTTTGACACCAATTTTGTTGACATCGCGCGCTATAAACTGAAGTCCACGCGGACGAAGTCGCGGGCAACAGCTAGTCTGTAATATCTTCGAAAATATTCATTTAAATCATATGCTGTAAAGGGCCATATAGATCTACATTAAATCAACAATGTATATAAGTTATTTAATTGGATAAGGATTAATGCTGTATTTATTAAAATTGCTTCGAAAATTTGCCAATATTTGTCGTAAAAAGAAAATGACAAAAAATGTTATTGTGGGATATCCATAAGAGATAGACATATACCATCGCAGAGTTTTCTGTACACCTTTTCAATGTGTACAATACTTGGTACATTATTTTGATAAATCTGGTAGGGTTCAGCCTGCGTTTGCAATGTAAGCGGAAAAAATGTAATTATTTACGACATCACATTAGAAACCCCAACAATAACAATATTTCTCCACTATTTAATTAACCGATTCAGTGCGGATGACACGGGAGCCGTATCATACGCGTTTTTAACGTGTGGCGTATGACACGGGAGTCGTGTCATTTGAAAAACGATTGTATCTCCCTCAAATTACACTTTAGAAGGTTCTACTCTGAACAAAATCATCTTAATTTTCCACGTAGAACAAGCCTATAGGCTTCGCCTCTGAATATTCTGTGAATAGAAAAAAAGTAGGGGCCGTCAACCTTTTTTAAAAGGTCCATTCATTGCGGATTATACGGCAGCCGCGTCTTAAAACGTTAAGGTTTTTAACGTGTGGCGTATGACACGTGAGCCGTGTCATTTAAAAAGCGATTGTATCTCCCTCAAATTACACTTTATAAGGTTCTACTCCGAACAAAACCGTCTAAATTTTCTACGTAAAACAAGCTTATAGGCTTCCTCTCTGAATATTCTGTGAATTGAAAAAAGTAGGTGCTGTCTCCTTTTTTAGCCCACCGTACATTATCCGAAATTTCTGATCACAAAAATTCGGACGCCCGCCGGCTAACTAGCCGCCAGCTAACCTAATCGCCAGGTCTATGACAGAATAATGTAACTGCAACTTATAGGACTGGTACTGACTTCAAAATTATGAAGATTGAGAACAGAAATACTGAGTACAGAATAAGAATTATTATTTAATACTTTCTAGTTCAAATTAGAAAATTACTATTGTTTTTACCTTGGAAGTCGGTTTTAATTTTTTTGTTTAAAAATAATAATTTTACTCTTTTTAGTTATTCTCAAGGTTTTCTACACAGTTTTGGCGTTTTTTATTAACATAATTGTCACCAACACACCTTGGTAGCCCATAACATCAAATTCGAATAATAGTATTATGCTTTAAAATAACAAAATAATATTAAAATCATTAGACAAACTACAGAATAATGATCAAAAACATCAGTCTCGAATCTCGATCTATAAGACTATGAAAAGTACTAATAACAGGGTCATAATTTGATGATGCATGGTGTAGTATTGATGATGATGATTAATGTAATCAGCATAGTAGCTTATGATTTTGGTATTTTAAACAACAGCGAAACTCCCAAACACGTATCTATAAGAAATCAGGAGTTCTGTTCAGCACCTTCGGGACCGTGGAATACTATAGTGCAAAATTTTTCTTTTTGGTAGCAGAATATGATCAAAACACATCCCATAAAACCAAAATAACCATATGTTCCCATTTGATTTTCAAGAAGTCCCCTGGATTCCTCATGGTTCCCATCATCAGATCACCACTTTTGTGAACATGGTACCAACTCGGAACCGGATCAATCGGAACAAATACCCCATACAACAAAAGAAAAATTTTGAAAATCGGTTCACAAACGGCGGAGTAATCGTTGAACACACCTCCTCTTTTTTTTTCGAAGTCGGTTAAAAAAACTTAACAACGAACTTCTTTAAATTTATCTACGAACGTTTTATTTACTTTGGAAACCCAGATCTATTTAATATAGGTAGGTACTCATTTTTCTAACTTTGAAACCTACAAAAGGTTTGCAACATCTGAATAAAAAAATCGCTTACCTGCCATTTTTAGGTTTACACTTAGTAAAACTACTCGAAATCAACTCAAAACAACGTAGCCTTCCGTCAACAACAATGGTTTTAGCTCAACTAAATAAATCAAGTTAATACAAGCGTAAAAAACAAAAAAAAAACATAAAGCTTTTTGAACGTGGCGGATGACACAGTAGCCGTGTCATCTACTTCTATGGCGTATGACACGGCTCACGTGTCACGGGAAAATTGTATGCCGCCACGACTGAAAGTCTTCAAAAATGTGCGCCGCATTGAATCAGTTAATGTTATACTATAACCTTCCTCTTGAATCATTCTATCTATTAAAGAAAACCGCATCAAAATCCGTTGCGTAGTTTTAAAGAATAAAGGGACATGAGAGGAAAAAAAGGGACTTTGTTTTATAATATGTACTAGCTGTTGCCCGCGACTTCGTCCGCATGGACTTCGGTTTATAGCGCGCGGTGTCAACAAAATTGTTGTCAAATTTAAAAGCTTTTTAAAACCCTAGTACCCCTTAAATCAAAATACCCAAAAACATCTGTGCAGTGTGCACATAATATTTCATTATTTTAAATTAAACTTTATTTATGCTAAATTTTAAAGCTTATTTAACCCCCCATTACACAACTTTACCCATAAACTATAATAATTTATCATTGATAGGTTTAGCACAGAGATATTTACGTCACTGCATAGATAAAGTACCTACTCAGTAGTGAGTTATATAAAAGCGTGTAAAACAATTTATAGAATCGAAAAATGTAGCTTGAGATGGTACCACCTCTTATAGAAACACGTAAGAGCAAACGATAGCGCGATGTAGGCGACTCTTAGCGCCATCTGTTATGAATTTTTGGAACTAACTTATTTTGAACAAATTTACGCATTTTCACCCCCTTACAACCCCTTTTTCCAGTTAAAAAGTAGCTTATGTCCTTTCTCAGGCTTTAGACTATCTGTGTACAAAATTTCATTACAATCGGTTCAGTAGTTTTGGCGTGAAAGCGAGACAGACAGACAGCGATACTTTCGCATTTATAATATTATATATATAGTATAGATAGATGTAGCTTATTGTAGGTCATAATTATTATAATATGGTATCGTCATGATATGTTCAATTAACCATTAATTTAATCCTTTCCATAACCTTTAATTTATTATACGTATACACTAGTGAAAACTTGTTATAACAGTTGTCTTTAAAATGCTGGAAGTTTTCCTTATACACAAAACATAAATAAATTTGAAATAAACTCGCCAGACAAAGACAGCGACCTTGTACAAATTATCCGTTGTACAAATATATTTGTCGAGTCGTTCACACGTACAAAGAACTTTGAATGTACCATCGAAGAAATTGATTCATAGGCAGATGACGGACCTACGTCATGCGGTCGGATCATGTCAACTTAATGTAAAGTATAGTTTAAAAACAGCCAATAAGACTGGCAGTCAGTATTGGCTTGGTATATGCCACGTGTGAACAGTTTTTCAAGCCAGGCTAACACTGGCTATTTTTCTAGCCAGTGACCTCCGCCCTCATACCCCTCGACCCTCGCGCCAGCGTTGCGGACATGTGTCTATCATGTGTTTACGCATCTCGCCAGTCACTGGCGAACGTCCGTACGGTATGCATGTGTTTGGAATTTCTAGGACAAAATGCCGAGAAAATTCAACGACGAGGATACTTTAAAAATTATATAACTTTATCTCGAATGCTTGTGTAATTGTTGAAAATAAACAAACGCGCGTTTCCGCACTAGAACAACTTCATGCCGGAATGAATTAAAAAAAGGAATCGTTTCGTTTTCTTTTTTTCTAATATTTCAATCGACTCTTCTGTTCGAACTACGTAGATGTTCCTTAAAACATTTCTTTTTCAACAGACTTTGCCGTTAACTCATTATTTTTTTAACTGCAAACGTGTGGACACCCGAAGAAAAATCCGTGAATGCGATGGCTTTGTCTAAACAAAAGGGGCCAGGCCAGTTCTGGCTTCTGCAGGACTGGCGCCAAGATTATTGGCTGAGTGTAAACTATACTTTAGTCATCAGCTGTCGGCTGGGATTGACAAAACGCGACCAAAATACGTAGGTCCGCTATCTCCTATTAATCAACTTCTCTGATAGTACAAATGAATCTCACAAGTAGTGTTGGCCTTCAGCGCACTCTACGCTGGCGCGCGCTGTCCGCCGAGCAGCGGCGCGGGCGCGGGGGCGGGGGTGGGCGCGGGCGCGGGGGGCGTGTCCACTCCGGCGCGCCGATCGCTCCTGATCTTGTCACCGTTCATGATCGCCTTGATGTCGTCCGCGTCCAGCGTTTCGTACCTGCAGCACGCGAGTTCATTATTAGAAACTCCAATTTGGGTAAGACAGCGCAAAAGAGGTTGTTCGTATCATCGTATATATCTAGTCCAGGGATGGCGAACCAATGGCACGCGTGCCACCAGTGGCACCGAGCACGTGACATAAAATTTGGAGCACGCTACCGGTCACAAAACTAGTATCGAAAAGTACAAGTACAAGTAGTACAAGGTGTGTTTACAACTGCACATTAGTCAAAGTTCTTTGAAAGATATATCGCACTGAAAAAGGGATTATAGAAATTAGAATTTAATGGCTATGCAAAATAGGGTACGCCACAGACATAGATCAAGATAGATACCGCATGTGTATGTACTATCAGAGAAGTTGATTCCTATGCAAATCGGGGACCTAAGTAGTTTGGTTGCGTTACGTCAAACCCAGCTGACAGATCACAATTAACATTGAATTGACATATTCGACCAAATAACGTTGGTCTGTCAATCGCATAGGAATCAACTTCCTCGATGGTACTTCGCGTGCCATATCGCGTTCCCAAACGACGAGCAATGCTCGTCTTTCGAAATTCTATTCTTTAGTCTGCTATCGGAATCGGACGTCAATGAGAATTTTAAAAATGTCTAAATGCCTAAAAGTGCTGTATTGAGCTGTAGACATTCAAATAGAAACGTTGGCTTAGATAATGGAAGGATTTCTTACAACGGTACGTCACACTAGGTAGGAAAAAAGTGGCACGCTCGTTTTCATACAAATGGAGCGACATGCGGTATCTATCTTGATCTATGTCTGTGGGGTACGCACTTAAGCAGGGCGTCGGAGAGCGCCTTGTGCTCCTTGGCGTGCGCCTTGAGGATCGCCTTCGCGCGCTCGTAGCTCTCCGACAGGATCTTCTTGATCTCCGCGTCCACCTGCAGACGTTCATCAGTTAATAACTAAACAGCGGTTTACCGGTATACCGCAGAATAGCCGTATTTTTACGCGGTATCGTGTGAACAACTTTTTCTGCGGTTCTCATTGCATGTTAACGTTAAGAACGTATGTAAAGTGTAATGATAACTAAGCTGTTTTGCTGAGACTCACTATGTCAATCCTTCATAGCATATCCAAGTCATCTGGCGTTACGTTCTTTTATTATCATCTCATTTTTTGATATGAATTATTTTTTGATATGAATAGAAAGTATTAAATCGGCGCCATTTTCATGTTGCCAGTGACTCACACAGACATATCTAATGATAAAATTTCAAGCTAAAATCCAACAAGGCTGTTGAGCGTGACAAAGCAATACATGTAATTGACAAACACAATCCTCTTTCTGGCTAAGTCGGGTTAATCTAGTAGACAGTACCGAGTGGTAGGTACTCACAAGCTCATTGGTATAGGGCCCGAGCTGGTCCGAAGGCGTGAGGCCGCGCGGGGGCTCCAGGGTCCGCAGCCCCACCTTCTCGCTCATGCCCCACTCGCGCACCATGTGGTTGGCGATCGACGTCGCCTGCTTCAGGTCAGACGACGCGCCTGGAAGTAAAACCCGTCAAATATCCAAAGAAATAACGTATAAAAATATTGATGTACCCTGTTAACGATCAAATTTGTTTGATGTAATTTACGTTTTCATCAAACAGCAGCGCAGACGAACAAACGTGCTTCAAACAAGTTTGTCAAACAATTAGCTAGAATCGGTTTGAGATCATGAGCTCTTGTTTGACAAATACAGCGGAACACGTTCAAACACGTTTGTCAAACGCTACGCCAATCCAAACTTTCTTCAAACAGCTCAAACACGTAGATTGTTTGACAAACGCTTCAAACAAAGCTGTACACTATCAAATTGTTTGACAAACACGTAAAGTTTGACAAACAATTTGATCGTTTACAGGGTACTCATATTATGTGTTGCTGTCAATTTCCAATAAGTGATAGGTAATGTTACAATGGTATGTTTTCTTTTTGCTAAAGTACAGTCGCCAGACAGAATCTGTTCTCTACATTTTTTTAAAAGTCGTCAACGTTGCTTGTTTTTTTTTTCGACTACTGGTAACAAAACGCGTCGTATTTGTGCACGAGTGAGAGGCAAGTAGAGTAGGGATCCTGTCGCTTTAGTAGGTACTCATATTTTGTGTAAAACTGCATAATTATGATGGAGGGATGTTTATGCAATGTATAATCTGTACCTGAGGTGATCTTTTCGGGGCCGTAGACGAGCTCCTCAGCGGCGCGGCCGCCCATCATGGTGTCCATCATGGCGAGCAGCTGCTGCTTGGTGACGTGGTAGCGCTCCTTGGCCGGGATGTACGCCGTGTGGCCCAGCGACGGCCCGCGCGGGATTATCGTCACCTTGTGCAGCGGGTGCGCGTCCTGGAATATAACGGGCCTTTACAATTTGATATAGTGATAATAACGTTGCCTACGAATACTTATGTCCTTTAAAGATCAACAAGGACGATCACGAAAAAACTATGTTCTGCGGTGAACCTACCTTGGTGTAGTAGGCGACGACGGCGTGGCCGCCCTCGTGTATGGCGGTGATGGCGTTGGCCTCGTCGTCGGGCAAGCGCGTGCGGCGCGCGGGGCCCATCAGCACCTTGTCGCGCGCCTCCTCGAGGTGCGCCATGCCGACGGCGACGGCGCCCTCGGCCGCGGCCCGCAGCGCCGCCTGGTTCACCATGCTCTCGAGGTCGGCGCCCGTGAAGCCGGTGGTGCCCCGCGCCAGCGCCTCCACGTCCAGGCCGGGGTGCGCCCGCACGCGCGCCACGTACAGCCGCAGGATCTCCAGCCGACCGACGTAGTCCGGTGCCGGCACGTTCACCTAACGGTAGTCATAATATTGGAGTTATTTTTGTTTTTTTTTTAAAGGAAAACTTACAGCTAATACGAAGGTTGAATTAACAGAATAACAATACAAATGCCAATTATTAGAAGTTTTCGCGACAAGGTAACACCGCGAGCGGCGAGTCTATCAATTCAATAGGTGTCTAGTCGTATAGCGAGCGAAATTCAGATATGCAATCATGTTGCAATGTGAACTGACTGTGTTACGGCCTGTCCACATCTCCACGTCACGACGCGACGTCGTCAACGTGGAACGGTGCGGTAACGTGACACGGTACAGTGACGTGACGTGAAAATGCACGTCACGGTGTAGCTACATTTTAAGTCTTTTTTTCTTCATCTCTCTCCGTCTTCTTAACAATAGCAGAAACAGAATACGTATTGTGCGGTCCACATCTAGATAAGTAGTGAAGAATGTAGCAGTTTTACAAGGCATTGTGACGTACAATGTTGCTACATCGTCACGTGCATTTGTGTGTTACGTTGACGTAAATTTTCACATCACGACAACGTACCATGCCACGTTACCGCACCGTTCCACGTTGACGACGTCGTAATTAACCAGTCGCCTGCGACATCCACTGTCGCAGTCGACTGGTTAAAAAAGTAATTTAATCAAACAGCTAGCTAGCCCTTTGACTGAACAACCCTATTCAATCACACGGCTATACGTAGTTTAGCCGACTTGTTGACTGCAACGTTCAACACTACAGCTAGACGACGCTTAGCCAACTGGGTAATTGGTAAATTAACTATGGTGACCATTAGTTTAGTGCTATTATTACACAAGCGTAATAATAACAAGCAGATTTATTAAAACTAACTAATTTTGTACACAATTTCAATAAATACCTTGGCGATGCATTTCATAATCCCGTAATTTCTCCTCAAATATTTGTTTAAATTTTGATTCACTCATATATGCCCCCATTATTTCTGTCTCTTTAATGATACTGGTAACGTATATTTACGAAAAATATCTTAATATTCCACAATTAATAACACCGGTTAGTTGACGCCATATTGTAAGCAAAACGCACCTAGCGCTGAGGTGGTGAGCGCTGAACTAATTTAATCAAACGGCGGCTTTTGAATCAGCTGTGGTGTTGAACGTTTTGAGCGACTGAAATATTCATTTAAAAAACTAGACGTGTGATTGAATGGCGTTGTTCAGTCAAAGGGCTAGCTGTTTGATTGGACGGCTATTTTAACCAGTTGGCTGCGACATAAACATCATTATCCTTGAAACCATCAAATGAGCCCGTCAAAATGAACAACTTTTTCTATGAGAACAATGCTGGGAACTCAAAAAAAACCGTCTTCATACCCATTGGCTGCGAAATGGACATGTGGACAGGCTCTTAGATATAATATAACAAATATAATAACTTAACAGACATAATTATTAATTTTAGTAGATGTATTTAGTTTGTAAACAGTTTTCCCCACCTCGACGTCGAATCGTCCGGGCCGGAGCAGCGCGGGGTCGAGATCGTCGCGGCGGTTGGTGGCACCGAGCACGATCACGCCCTCGTTCTGGTGGAACCCGTCCATCTCCGACAGCAGCTGGTTTATTGTCTGAAACGAGTTTGTTACACTTCAGTTTATGATACAAATAGAGGATACTATTCAGTAAAAATTACCAAGGTAAACATAACAATTTTCATTTTCAAAATTAAGCATCGTTTAGTCTTGATTTTATTCCATTAGAAACTTAGTTAGTTCATCTATTTACAATAACAAGAGATCGCCCAATGGTCGAAATTCGACCTTATTGAACGACATTACTACTACCTATATTTTGTAAAAAAATATTGAATTTATCGTTTTTTTTTTCAACTCTTGTCACTGGGACTCAGCTGATGTCAGACTGGCCGTGTAAGTATTGTCTAAGCCTGGGCGCGTACTAGCGGCCATGCCGCGGCGGCCAACGAGAGTATGGTGTGGCCGCTTGACAGCGTGCGGTCAGGTGCGCGTGGTCTATGGCGGTTTCATACTAAGATATGTATCTCGATTGCCGCCGCGATCTGGCCGCCGCGGCTTGGCCGCTAGTGCGCGCCTGTGCTAATAGTATCTGAGATTCAATAAAAAATACTATAATCCATTTTCAATTTGTCAACTTGTTGACAACAGACTTCAACCATAAATAAAAGAGTATAATTCGTATACAGCATAGGTTTGTCACTCAAAAATCTGTCATCTTCTTGAGTGTGCGTATTGTAGCGTGTGTAATGTTTTATTTGTTAAAAAAATGTATGATAAAAGCATAATTTCAAAATAATATTAGCTCGATGCACTCCTTCACCATATAAACTATAACTGTGCAAAAATTTCATTCACCTACGTTTCCGCATTTTTCGTCAAAAGGGTTACAAAGTTTTTCGTTCGCGTATTAATATATAGATTCCAGTTCGACTTGAACACTAACTGTGCAGTTATTAGTACGATAGACGCGGCGGGCGTTTCTTGGCTGTCGCGCTCTATACTAAACTAGCTATTTGACCGAGCTTTGCTCGGTATTCGATAAAACACACACCAATAAAATGACATTTTCTAAAAATGATTCCTAGCTAGATCGATTTATCGCCCCCGAAACCCCCTATACACTAAATTTCATGAAAATCGTTGGAGCCGATTCCGAGATTCCAATTATATATATATATACAAGAATTGCTCGTTTAAAGATATAAGATACTGTGAATCCGAGTTGAAATTTGAATTACGGGTTGTCAGGAAGGCCAAGTTATTTCAAATATTGCACTATCACTAATAATATCGAAACGCCCCTTGAGGGTCCATCCATAAAGTATGTCACACCTAAAGTTGGCGGGAGGGGATCGACGAAGTGTGACATGGTGTGACAAGGAGGGAGGAGGAGTCCTAAGTTTTGAGATATCACATTATATATTAAATAAATAGAATAGTGAAATTTAAAATATTAAGGCGGTTATAATTTTTAGATGTAAAAATGCAAATTTGTGACGTCGCACTAAGAATGTCAGTTGCTTACCTGATTGGCGTAGGGGTGCAGCACGCTGTTGGTGCGCTTGGCGCCGACGGAGTCTATCTCGTCGATGAATATCACGCACGGAGCGCGCTCCTTCGCCGCCTCTGTGGTCAATTGTACTATCAGAGAAGTTGATTCCTATGCAAATCGGGGACCTAAGTAGTTTGATTGCGTTACGTCAAACCCAGCTGACAGATCACAATTAACATTGAATTGACATATTCGACCAAATAACGTTGGTCTGTCAATTGCATAGGAATCAACTTCCTCGATGGTACAACATCGTAAATACACACTAAAGGTGGCCATACACGGGACAATTATCGTAACGATTTATCTCCTCGATGTTAAAATCGAACGACAAATTGTACGTGTGTAGCAATATCGCAAACGATTTTACGTTCAAAAGATCGATTGGACGATTTTCTTGACGATCGATCGAAACGACAAATTGTCCACCTTAACAAGTCAACATTTCAAAAATATTGTGTATAGTCCGTCAAGAAAGTAAAGAAATTAAAAAGTGGCAACATCGTAGTGTCATCCCTTTTTTCTTAGATTGATTTGAAAGGGATGACACTACGATGTTGCCACTTTTTAATTTCTTCACTTTCTTGACACTTGACAGACTATAATTGCAACCTCTCTCTCTGTCCATCTCTCTCTTGCAAAACGATTTGTGATATAATAACAGCGTGTACACGGTACCGTCGTGTCGATATATCGCTCTTTTTTATTTAATGAAAAAAAAATGTTTATAAAATCATTCTGAAATACGAAAATGCAAATTCTGTTGCAACAATAGAAATCAATGAGTACTTATTGAATTTAGGATATAAAACTTCACTACATATTAGTGAAAAGTGAAAACTTTTGACTGGCTTATCAACTATGTATTGTTTTATTTAAAATTACATAAGCTGTAAGTTTTCTATGTATGTTAAACCAAAAATAACGTATAATAACTGCCACACCGGTTTTGGTGATGGTTTCATTGAAACCAGGCCTGTTACGCAGGAGTAATTTTATAGTGCCCAAGTATGTGCGCAGTACACAAGAGCACCCAGTAGGACGGACGACCGACACGACTGGCGAGAGATCAGGCGGAGGACCGACTTTTTACACCAAGTCCGAGCCAAGAGCCGCGCTCTAAGCCACTGGACCACGGAGGCGTTACTCACTAAACAGATCCCGCACCCTCCTGGCGCCCTGACCGACTAGTATCTCGTCGAACTCGGGTCCGGCGGCGTGGAAGAACGGCACCCGCGCCTCGCCCGCCACCGCGCGCGCCAGCAGCGTCTTGCCCGTGCCCGGCGGACCCACCAGCAGCACGCCTTTCGGCAGCTTCCCGCCCAGAGATGAGAACTTCTCCGGGGACTTCAGAAACTCCACCTGATAACACACATTCAATAAATCATTTGATCACCAAATATGTAGTATTAATAATGAGACTTATGTATAGGTAATTTTTAGGGTTTCGTACCCAAAGGGTAAAACGGGACCCTATTACTAAGACTTCGATGTCTGTCTGTCTTTCTGTCTGTCTGTCTCCAGGCTGTAACTCAAGAACCGCTATAGCTAGACTTCTGAAATTTTCACAGATTGTGTATATCTGTTGCTGCTATAACAAATACTAAAAATAAAATAAAGTTAATATTTAAGGGGGTCTCCCATACAAGAAACGTGATTTTTTGGCCTTTTTTGCTCGAATTCAATAATGGTAACAGGGCACTTGAAATTTTTACAAAATCCTCAATTATATTTGTACTTTAATAATTTAATAATTAATACTACAATTAGAATAAAGTAAACATTTAAGGGGGGCTCCCATACAAAAAACACAATTGTTTGTCACTTTCACACTATACCGCTGTAAGTCTGGGGCAAATATCCCAAAGAATATTTACATTTTACCCTACCTAACTGTCGATCTGTCTTTCTGTACTACTGGAACCAAATTTGTCGGTCTGTATGTCTGATAATATTTATCCCCTACGGATTACATATAATTATAAAATACTCAGTTTTTAAAATAAAAGCTTTTTTTTCAAAAAGTTTTTTGAATATATTTTATTTTTTGTTTTTTAGATATCTCTGAATAGATTTCTTAGTATGTTCTTAGTTTTGTTTTGTTTCAAGAATTTGTTAAAATCGGATTAACTTAAGTCCTTAAGAAATTTTAATCAGTGAAAAAACCGTGTCTATATCTAGCGAGTTGTTTAAATATTCCGTTTATTTCTACATGACTAAAAATTTAACTTAACAAAAATTGTGTAAAACCAGACTGGATTTGACTTGACATAACATGACATGACGATACGACACGACACGTCACGTCAAATTATGACACGACACGTCACGTCACGTTACATCACAAGTCACGTCACGTTACCCCACGACACGACACGATACGACACGACACGACACGACACGACACGACTCGTCACGTCACGACACGTCACGAAATGACACGACACGACACGACACAACGACGCCACTGAGCCCTTTTATTTGATACCCATATTATTGCAGAAGTGCTTCAAAAATAACTATTCCCCTATATTGGATGAGCGTCCATTTTGTATGTAGAATGACATAACATTCGTTTCCGAGTTACTCTCGATGAGCCCTTTCATTTGATACTCATATTGCAGAAGTGCATTAAAAATAACTATGACTGTATTCCCGTGTCTTGGATGAGCCGCCATATTAGATGTAGAACGACAGTACATTCGTTTTCATGATACTCTCAATGAGCTCTTTCATTTGATACCCATATCGCAGTAGTGCATTAAAAATAACTATTCCTCTATCTTGGATGCGCCGCCATTTTGGATGTAGAATGACATTACATTCGTTTTCGAGTTACTCTCAAACAACCCTTTCATTTAATATCCATATTGTAAGACTGCATAGAAAATAACTATTTCGCCATCATGGATGGTCGGCCATATTGGATTTAGAGTGATGTCACATACCACATCGTGCATGGTCATCCAAACTAAACGTGTATGCAAAATTTCAGCTCAATCGGTTAAATATATCTACTTCAAAATTAGGTTCCAAAATTCCACCGCAACATACATACTTACATACATACAGAGCAAGTTAAATAAAAGCTTTTAAAAAATTTGAGAATCTTTTATGAAAATAGTATTTTAAAATAAAATATTTTCAATAAAAGGTACTGTGTTGTATTTTTGTAACATAACAGCTATAATATTATTTTTCCTTCTGGTAACATCGATAAAAAATATCCCAACAAAGATGTCAAAGTCAATCAAACTTTTTGCTTTCGAGTGTGGTGCTAAAGAAGCATGTAAAACAGTGTGCTCTACAATTTGTCGAGTTAGGCTCGGACATTGTTGCTCGCCTGTCTTTCTTGCAAAAATTAGGGTAAGGGATAGTTCCCTTTGTGAGTGTGGGCTAGACGAAGGTACCTTGGATCATATATTTTTAATTCTCTTGTCCTAATAACCATATGATCTTCTCCCCGCAACCATTCCCCGTCCTATCAATTTTAAATCTGTGTTATGTTTTGTAAATACGTCATTTATTAAAGTGTTACGTACATTTATTGATACTAATAAAATAAAATTGTAATTAGTAAGTAGTTACTAACCCTAAATGTTTGTGTTGTTTTAGGTCCTCTCAACAGACTCATTTTATAAAAGTAGTACACCGTACACTTGTTTAAGCATTAGACCTTCTTCAACACAGAGTCTTTGCCACTCACTCTAATATTGGCAACTCACCAAGGAGCCATTATTAAAAAGAATAAGAAGAAGAAGAGTGTGGTGCTGTCTGTCTGTCATAGATATGCGTCTACGCTTTTTTCTTGCGGCTTACGAATTACGGAGAAATTTGTTTGTTTCTGTGCATATTATGTCCGTCGAGTAGAGCCTCCGTTCCTCCGGTTTGTGTGTTTGTAAATTGTAAGTGCTGTGCGATTGCTCCTGTGCAAGAACTGAGATAGGACTCTTTGTACTTTGTAGAAGTGTTGTGTTCCTTTAAAATGTTTTGAAATAAAATAATGTTCTTGTAATAAATAAAATTTATAAAATTCTGTTGTTTTATTTTAATTTTAAATGTACATCTAATATTCTATAAATATTTAGGTACCTATAGTAATACTAGAATCCATAGTACCGCAATAAAGCGCCATCTGTAACTTTACGACGGTACTAGACCGTGGTAAAGTTACAGATGGCGCTTTATTGCGGTTTCCACAAAATAAAGAGAGTGAGGTCTCTATTCCAGTATATAATAAAGTACTCTGTGGGAGTGGCGTGTGCGCTCGTCGTTTCTGGAAGCCGGCGCTCTCGGCGACCGGTTGTAAGGGAGACGGACACGCGCCGCGCGGAAGCGATAAGCGTAGCGATTTTGTCGTGCATATAACAAACTAGCTGTTGCCCGCGGGCAACAGCTAGCTTTGTCCGCGTGGACTTTAGTTTATAGCGCGCGGTGTCAACAAAATTTGTGTCAAATTTAAAAACTTTTTAAAACCCTGGTAAGTGGTATCCCTCTTAGGGCCGCGCTACACCAGAATGGCAGCGCTGAAAGTGCTCGCCTCGCCGCTGCCATTCCGGTGTAGCGCGGCCCTTAATTAATCAAAATACCCAAAAACAGCTGTGCAGTGTGCACATAATCTATACTAATATTATAAATGCGAAAGTATATCTGTCTGTCTGTCTGTCTGTCTGTCAGTCTCGCTTTCACGCCAAACGCCAAAACTACCGAACCGATTGTAATGAAATTTTGTATACAGATAGTCTAAAGCCTGAGAAAGGACATAGGCTACTTTTTTACTGGAAAAAAGGGTTGTAAGGGGGTGAAAATGCGTAAATTTGTTCAAATTTCCAACTCAAACTCGGAAACTCGGAAAAGTTAGTTCCAACGATTCATAATAGATGGCGTCGTGCGTCTTCTACATCGCGCTGACGCTTGCTCAAACGTCTTCCTATAAGACGTGGTATCATCTTACATTTAAGTTTCGATTTTTTTCGATTGTTATATCTATTCTACGGTATTAAATAACTCAGTACTTTATCTGTGCAAATCTGTGTGTGTGTGTGTGTGTGTAAGAAGTAGCCTATGTCCTTTCTCAGGCTTTAGACTATCTGTGTACAAAATTTCATTACAATCGGTTCAGTAGTTTTGGCGCTGTTGTTTTTAAATTTGATATCTAATTTGGTAGGTGAGTTATTAGTTAATAACGTGTATAACAATCGAAAGAATCGTAAAACATACCTTGACATGGTACCACCTCTTATAGAAATACGCATGAGCAAGCAATAGCGCGATCTAGGGGACTCTTGGCGCCATCTGTTTTAAGTTTTTGGAACTAAGTTAATTTGACCAAATTTACGCATTTTCACCCCCTTACAACCCCTTTTTCCAGTTAAAAAGTAGCCTATGTCCTTTCTCAGGCTTTAGACTATCTGTGTACAAAATTTCATTACTATCGGTTCAGTAGTTTTGGCGTGAAAGCGAGACAGACAGACAGATATACTTTCACATTTATAATATTAGTATGGATATCGCTACACCGGTACGGAACCCTTCGTGCGCGGGTCCGAATCGCACTTGGCCGATTTTTATAACATTGTTTATTAGTAAATCTATATTATATTATGTATATATTCAAAGCAGCCTGGGTCTCGTGCCTGGCTGGTAACCAAAGAGATTATGATGATGACTTCTCTTAAGTTTGGGGGTAGCATGGGCACCGAAGAAATCTCGCCTAGGGCGCTATTAGTGCATCCGGCATTGCATGGGCTTTCAGCCACTGACCAATAGCGCACTAGCAGCTAGGCCGCAGCGGCCAGGTCGCGGCGGCCATCGAGATATATACCAGTATGAAATCGCCATAGACCACGCGCACCGGGCCGCAACACATACTCTCGATGGCCGCCGCGACTAGCCGCTAGTGCGCTAATTTAATATGCAAATATTGGGTAGCAGTTTAAGCCCAATTTAAGATAATTGGGCTTAACCCATCTAGCCCCGTACGAGCACCGGTGATCGCGACAAGAATAGAATACAATAGCATTTCCGAGAATCCGCGATCGAAGGAATTAATCCTTCGATTGGGGATTCTCGGCTATCTCGGGGATATTCTGCTACCCACCACATCCTTCAACTCCTGCTTGGCCTCGTCGGCGCCCTTCACGTCGTCGAAGGTGACGGAGATGTCCTCGGGGTCCACCTCCACCTGGTTACCCAGCTGTATCCTGCGCATGTTTATTATACTTATTATAACTGTCACGCAAATATAACCTGTATCATTATAGTAATAGTGTTTTATTGCATAATTTAAGCTGAGTGGTTAATATTAAGTAGACGTACTAATATACATAAAAAGTTTCATATAGACTTTAGAATTATTGTCGAATTTTATATTCCAACTAGCGGTCGCCCGTGGCTCCACTGATGTAGGTTACCGCTGCAAAAAGCCTACACAGGAAAGACTCGGTCAGCAAATAATTCCCAGGTCCTTTTACAGACTCCGACACTCATAGACGACGCAGTCATTATACGCAGGCTGCACAGTGCACAGTGCAGGCTGCACAGACGGATTGTCTTCCTCCCGCACCCCCGCCTTGGTGACGCCCACTATCACAACATTTTAATTTCGCCATAATTTCAAAATCAAACGTCCAATTTTAATCATTTGAATGATTAAAATTGGACCAAACCAAATAAAGAAATAAAAATTCGTTTATTATCTCACCACAAGATCAATACAATGTTATGTAGTACATACTTAACAAACTTGGCACTGGTTATGTGGGAGACTGATGCCTAAACTAGGCGAAGTCTATATTTCAGGACACCAGGATCTTCAGGCTAGGTAAAAGTATTCCAACTACATATTTACAACAGAGCAGTTATTTTTTAGTTACTTTTATTATCAACTAGCTGTCCCGGTGAACTTCGTGTCACTTTAAAACCTTCCCTGGACTTCTACGAATATTTTAAGACTAAAATTAGCCCAATCCGTTAAGCCGTTTTCGAGTTTTAGCGTTAGTAACATAATTGAAAATCCATTTTTATATATTTGACTTTTAAGTATTATCACAAATCTTTTGTATGGGAGTATAGAAAAGTGTTGTTTTTAGACTTTTTCAGGAAATTTAATTTTTTTTTAGAATTTTTCTCTCCCTAAGAACCATCCTCGTACTTTAAGGAATATTTTAAAAAAAGAATTAGCGAAATCGGTCCAACCGTTCTCAAGTTTTGCGCTTAGCAACACATTCAGCGACTCATTTTTATTGTTGCTTATAGGGTGTGATAGTAGTACTGCATGTGTGTGTGTGTGTGTGTGTGTGTGTGTGTGTGTGTGTGTGTGTGTGTGTGTGTGTGTGTGTGTGTGTGTATATATATATATTTTTTTTTTTTTTTTTTTCATTATAACATTTTTTTTCACTTTTGTATGGGGAAACTCGTGACGCTCGGGCCCTTGCCCATACAAAAGTGAAAAAAAATGTTCGTCTTTCAGAGCTGCTACTTTCACAGTAAACTCTCTACAAGGAACATACCCTACACACTACACACCCTAAAGTATTATCACTAGTTTTTGTTACACACTGTATAAGAATTGCTCGTTTAAAGATATAAGATAATATCTGTGGCCACTATAACGACAAATACTAAAAATAAAATAATATTTAAGGGGGGCTCCCATACAACAAACGTGATTTTTTTGCCTTTTCGCTCTATATCAATAATGACAACAGGTAGGTACTTGAATTTTTCTCAAAGTCCTTAATTATATGTGTACTTTAAAATTTAATAATAATTTAAAAAAAATTAAGGGGACCTCCCATACAACAACTACAAATTTTGGCCTAATTTTGCTCTATAATGGTACGGAACCCTTTGTGCGCGAGTCCTACTTGCACTTGGCCGATTTTTTACACCTTGCGTCCGAAAAACCCAAATATCTTACGGACCTTTCCAAAATAAGCCTATGTTCAGCAGAAATAATGTAGGATTCCAATGGTAAAATAATTTTTCAAATCGGTTCAGTAGTTACGGAGCCTATTAAATTCAAACAAACAAACAAAAAAATCAAATCTTTCCTCTTTATAATATACTAGCTGTCCCGGCAAACGTTGTTTTGCCCATATTATTTTATTGAAGTGACTAAAATATAAGTATGGCGCCAGCCGCCAGGACCCCGATCTAGCCATTTAGCCGCTCCAGGCACAGATCATTTTCGCCGCCCTTTACATATACAGGAAACATATTTGTTGGGGGAAAATGGGAGGAGTATTTAAGTAAAATACTCAAATATTTCCACTAGCAAACTTAAGGTAGGTTAGCTGGTAAAATTCTCAAACTTAAGTGGTAGATGGCTAGGTTGGAAGATAGAAATAAGTCAATTTCGTCGCCTCATTTTTGCCGCTCTTGGCAAATGCCCGGCTCGCCCCCCCTTAGATCGGGCCCTGTATGGCGCCATGATCGTTCGACCTGGTTCTCTTAGGCATTTTCAAAAATTTAAGAAAATAATTGAATGCGCCAATACCTCAGTCAATGAAAGAAGATGACGAAAATTGAAGATGAAAGTGCAGTGTGGAAATAGCTATATCTAAAATCCCCTCTCGCACGCGCACCCCCGCGCCGCCTTGATGACGCCCACTTCGCAACGGGCCGTGCAGTAGAATTCATAATATTATTATTTAAATGTCGCCATAACTTTAAAACTAAACGTCCAATTTTAATCAATCACAGACCATATATTATCTACATAAACTGTAGTTAGTGATGAAATAATTTATTTTGATATAAGGATTAATAGCATGAGTAAAATAAACTCGTCTAAATGTAGTCCAAAAAAAATTCAAGATTTTTTAAATAAGTGCCTCACTCGATATAGATACATATAGTGTGTCGCGGACTTTTTTGTAGATATTTATAAGATCTACAACTAAATGGAACATTTTATGGTTCTATCTTTTATAGTTTAGGCAGCGTACGCAAAATGAGTAACTGTTCTGGTCGAATTTTTACACCTTGTGTCCAAACAAAACAAAAATTTCGAAAATCGGTTCACAAACGGCGGAGTAATCGTTGAACGTACAAAAAAAAAAAAAAAAAAAAAACCACAGCCGAACATACAGGGTGTCAAAAGACCGCTTCCGATAACTTCGTGGGGTTATTATAGGGCATGAGATATATCCATTGGTGCAAGAAATTTTCATGTAATCGCCAGTTTTTAAAATAGTCAAAATTTTCAACACGCAATGTATAATGCGTGCAGTTAATGCGCGATAATATCGCCCGCCGCCGATGAATGAAACCCCGGGCCGAGCCGGCCCCCCCGCGCCACCCGCGCCGAATACCGCGCGCGCGGCTCTGCGCTAGTCATGAGTTAAGACAAAACAGCTGATCGTGGTGTGCCCTATACCCTAGCCCGTAGGTACCTAGTGAATAAACCACCAATATTGTAATGATAAATTACAATAGTTTACACGATTTAACAAAATGTTACAATTTATTAATTACCGTTTCTCAGGTTTTTACTCAAAAATACTCAGTTTTTACTTCCGGCCAAAAAGGAAAAGAAATCATAATTCACATCCGATCATCATCCGATTTACACATCTGTAAAAATACATACACAGTTACCTACTGCACCTATCAATACCTATCAATGGAAAACATACGTGATAACATGTTCACTGACCTGTGATCAGCTGTCTGCTTTTATGAAATGCAGTTCGAACTGTGCTCCATGATCCATCTAACTCGATGTAGATTGCAGAGTTATTCAACACTTAACAAAAGTAATTACAGGAGACATTCCAATTCTTTAAACACTTTTTATTCCACTGTTTAAACCGCACTATCGTCTATCGACGACGATGTTCACCTGTTCCTTAAAGCATCGCACATTCATCGGACGTATCTTGTCACGGCCCGTTATTAATTACAAACATAAAAAAAATAGTTAACAATACACAAAACAAGCAATAATATGACAACATCTAAACGTAAAATTACAAAACTTAAACAAAAACGTCACAGTACCTACACCAGCACGGCGCGTGTTAGACAGCCGACTGAACAAAATTGAAGAAAAAACTTTGTAAAATAATAGGGATGTATCCCTGTGCAATGTGAATATTTTGAGTAATCGATAATTTTTTTATCGATAAATCGTATTAATTGTTTTACATACGAGTACGTATTGATTACTGTCAAACTAAAAATAAACAAATACCTACTCAATATTAAGAAAAGCGACAATAATTAAAAGTTATTTAATTAATTAGGTATTAAAGTATTTTAGACGCGCATAACGCGTACCACGGTATAACAATCACTTTATCACGGTAATGTAGGTATCGAATTTAAAAAAATGAGATGAGATCTACTAAATAATAGTTATAATTTTTATTATTTAATGGTAATTTAAATATCGACTAAATAGTATTGAATTTATAGGGTACAACACTTAGATTGTCCTTGAAATGGATTAGCGACACGTGCGTCGGGCACCTGCACAGCGGCGCGCTTTGTCGGCGCCGCGATCAAAGCAAGCCGCCGGTCGGTGTCCTTTGACTACTTCCGAAAGTCGATACACGACGAACATTATTTCAAAAATTAAAATAGATTTTTTAATTTAGTAGCCATTTGAGCATTGAGGTAATAGGTTGTTAGAGTTGTTAGGAGATAAGTTTGATTTTTTAACAATTACTTCAAGTATCAAAACGTGGTAGTATTGTGTAAAGTGTTAATAATTGATTATTATTTCAGTTGTAATAAAATACTTTGTGGTGGTTGATACATTTCGTTAACGAGAAGTTTTTTTGACGTTCTTGGTAGTGACTGGTCTTATTGCTTGGTGTTAAGGACTATTTTCAAAATGCATAAAGAAGTAAGAACACTTGAACTCAACATTTTTCACGTAAGTTAATTGCCAGTTTTATGTATGAGGTTTTTTCGTGTATCGTCTGTTATTTCGATTGATAAGTGACGATTGCGGATAAACAGTTCATCCGCATAGGTTTCGTTACTTACGATGAACTTTTTAACTAGTCTAATAATCTTAGAAGTTTGCCATACTGTCGTAAGTTGTTACACATGCACAGACAGTTACTTACAGTTTTCTACATGAGCTACCATTAAACTCTTAACACTGCAAGTAGCTTAGATGAGAGGTCAGAGGTCAGAGTTCTAAGTTCCACGTCATGGTGACCTTCATGGGTTTGAAATTGAAAAGACATACATTAGGGTTTCTGTGTGTTCTGTCGTAAGTCGTAACTCGTAGTGTATCGTCATTCGTCGCATACGACCTTTCGACTTAGCGTGCGTAGGGCGGAGCTAACAGCTGATTAACGCGGTCAACGTTCTCGGGTATGTACTCGGAACACGAGAACGTTGACCGTGCGCTTGCAAATGCTTATTGGGGTAAAAATAATAAAATTTAAAAAAATATTTTAAAATATTTTTCTATGTGGTTTATTATCATGTTTAAAGGGTTTTAATTATAAAAAAATAAAGAATAAAAAATTAAAAAAATAAAAAAAAAATTAAAAAAAAATACATATTCGTAATCAGAAAATGTAGTATAATCATACCCCAAAGTTATCGGAAGTGGTCTTATTACACCCTGTATAACCTCCCGTTTTTTGGAAGTCGGTTAAAACCCAAATATCTTACGGAAACCTATTTTTTCCAAAATAAAATTTAGCCTGTTACTCGTGGATAACGTAGCTTTCAAATGGTGAAAATTCGAAATTTTTAAAATCGGTCCAGTAATGGTCCAGTAGTTTTTGGGTCTATTCATTACAACTAGAGATCGTCCAATGGTCGAAATTCGACCTTAGTTTCAACGACATTAGGACTACCTACTACCTATATTTTGTAAAAAATATTGACTTTATCATATTTTTTACAACTCTTGTCTCTGAAACTCAGCTGATCTCAGACTGGCCGTGTAAGCATTGTCTAATATAATCTCAGATTCAATAAAAAAACTTTAATCCATTTTCAATTTGTCACCTTGTTGTCAACAGACTTCAACCATAAATAAAAGAGTATAATTTGTATGTCTTGTCACTCAAAAATCTGTCATTTTTCCTAGTGTGTGTGTTATAGTATGTGTAATGTTTTTTTTTTTTTAAAAATTTATGATAAAAGCATAATTTCAAAAAATTATTAGCTTGATGCACTCCTTTACCGTATAAACTATAACTGTGCAAAATTTCATTCACCTGTTTCCCCATTTTTTGTCAAAAGGGTTACAAAGTTTTTGGCTCACATATTAATATATAGATTATACAAACAAAGTTTTCCTCTTTATAATATTAGTGTAGAGTGTAGACTATGTACTTAGATGATTAATAAAAATAAATAAGCTTAGTTTTTTACATAATATGACACCTACCGGAAGACAGTGCCGCTGACAGAAGCCATCAAGCTGACAAAGATGGCCAGGAACAGCACAATGGTCAGCAGCTGCTGCACCAGCTTCAGGTACTTAGATGTCTTGGTGCCGCGCACATTCTCGGGGTGGGAGCCTGAAATCGTAATTACTAATTAGTAAGAATACTGTCATGTTATTCATTTTGAGTAATATAATGCAAAAACGTATCTTTCAATAGCTTTAGCGTTTCTCAGGGCATACAACTCTCTCCTTTTAAATCAACAAAACAACTTTAAGCACAATAGTTCCGCTGGGACTTAGACCATTGTTTGATAAAATATTATTTTATTTAATATTCCATATGATTTTTTAAGAGTAGATGAGATCGACATCCGAATCCAAAGTGCTCTTCAGTGTAGTGCGGCGCAAAAAAAAAAGAAGTGCAAAGATACTAATATATAAATCCCACAAAAAACATTTCTTTTAAAATGTTGTCGAACGACCACATAAGGTTTACCCAGTGAAAAAGATATGAGATCTCATGTAGAACCAAGCTTCTGAATCTACATTCTACACGGCCTAACTCTACTGACCCTAACTTAAACAGTAAACACATTCTACATATCAGTAAATGACTGTAAGTACTGATTTATGTCATAATATGTTTAAGTGTATACTTAACTTAGATTACCAAATTTTAGCTTTCTAGCACTTCAGGAAGTAGCTAAACATTTTGATGATCATCAGTGTGTCAGTGAGTCAGTGACGAAATCGGCGTATTTTAGATATCAATAAAATCTAAAGTATTAGAGCTATTCAATTGAAACTTTGTATGTTTAATAAGTGTATTATTGACATCATATCCTGAGAATATGAACTATTTTGTGCATCGGAAACCAACTCTATGAGGATTCAAAAAAACGACTAAACACTTAGAGAAAGGTAGGTAGTGCCCTTGCGCTTCGCTTGGCTCGTCTCGGCGACTGTAATTTGACCTATACTCAAGGCCAATAGCGCACTAGCGGCTGGGCTGCGGCGGCCAGGTCGCGGCAGCCAGGTTGCGGCGGCCAAGTCGCGGCGGCCATCGAGAAGAGACAGAAGCTGCAGAATGTGTACCTGCTAAATATCCTTCTGCAAAGGCAATTTTAATTTTATCCTTCTGTTGGTTCGTGAGGACATTGTCTTCGGTGAGCAGCTTATCCAGGCGGGGCACCACCTCCGGCCCCAGACCCGATTGCTTCTCAACATTTGCTGTTGCACTCAGCCCTGCAACACACATCAAACTTATAAAAATTAAACAATTTTTGTGCATAATTTTTTTTTTTTATTATGTGACGTTATTAATGAAGCACCAGGAACTATTTACGGTATTTATTACATTGACACAAGTTAGTACATACTTAATATTATAGTTGGTATGCTAGAAAGATGAATTTAAGTGACAACTAATACAAGTTTCTTCTTAATTATTAGGCAGGTCACAGGTCATGTTCAACCTCTAACAATAAGAGGTATCTAAACATTATAACAAAAATATTCTTACTGTAATAAAATACTAACCCAAAAACTTACGCAGTCTGTTAATGAGATTGGGATTCCTCTTCAGGTCAGCATTAATGCTTCTCTCTGTTTTGAAACCTCGGACTTGTATGTTGCAGTTGAATGACTTATCTATTAGACTTCTAGACAGCAGGCCCACAAAGTTACTAGTTACACTGAATTTACCATTTTTACCGCTTAGGTCGACCGTCACAGTAGGAGACCTCGAATGTGTCCATCCTCTTTTGTTTTGATCGAAGGAAGCCGAGGATACGTAGGAAACCTTTTTGCTGGAGGTTGATTCCAAAATATTATTGAAACTTTTGGGAGTTCTCATCGACGGGACGAGGGATTTGACGTTAATATTACGCATCTCTGTTGCAACATTCTTATCGATGTTCCGTAAGGCCTCCTCGAAGCTCTCCGGGCATGCCGCAGGACTATGCGAAGCTCCTGCACTTTCTTTGCCTTTCACATCCTTGTTTCTGTCGCCGTTTTGCTTTTTTGTGCGAAATAAACTAGCGTAGCGCGACGAAAACTGACCAACACTTACTAAAATCTGCAACGACGAAGGTTATAGTGACAAACAATTTTCGGAGCGCAATAATTGCGACAGCACGTGAAGCTAGCTAAATTTGTATTTACCTGATTTTGGGTGTTAAGAGAATTCAATGAGAACATGTTACATGTAGTATAGATTGTTTTGTTCTCAAGTGCACTCGAAAATTTTGTAGGCTTTTCTTTGCGATTCTTACAAGGTGTCAATCACAGATTACTAGTATTTAAGGTGTCAATTGTCAATTTTAAAATCACAAAATATGTCAATTTTGTCAAAGACAATACTAATATTTTTTATGTCGGCTGTACACTCTCGCCGAGAGCTCTCGGGCGTGAGTCTCGTGCGAGAGCCCCTTGCCCGAGTGTGATCGTGTACATTCTCGCTTAGTTCAATCGCAGTTATGAACTCAGAGAAGATGGACCATTAAAATGATTAAAACCTTCCATAACCGTCCATCTCATAGAGAAAAATTCTATTTTTCTCTATGAGATGGACGAAAACACTTCTCTTGCAGCTGCCGTAGCTCTCTGTGCTATGAGCTATTATAAATAATTAATTAGTAATTACCAAATATTTCCGCAATAAAAATTAAAAAAAATGGCGAAAACGTATCTACGATCAATTATCATTGATCACCATTTACCATGCATCGCAAGATATCATTGTAATCCAAAGATCTATATCTCACAGATAATGACTGATAATAACGTTTATTATTGTTATTTATCTGTTCTGCACTGTCTAGCTTTTTGAAACATTAATCTACCCTAGCATAAGAAATAATATTAGGATTGATGATGCACAGTTTGGCTTTCGTCCCGGTCTCTCAACAGATTCAGCTATATTTGCGCTCAAATCAACGGTTCAGTATTACACAAAAAGAAAAACATCCGTATACGCATGCTTTTTAGATCTTAGCCGTGCTTTTGACCTGGTAAATTACAATTTACTTTGGCAAAAGCTCCTACAATGTAGTATACCCGACCAAACAGTGAATCTGTTGAGGTACTGGTACGAAAATCAAACGAATTTCGCAAAATGGGGCGACGCAACCTCTAATGATTTTAGATTAGAGTGTGGGGTGCGCCAAGGAGGGTTAACCTCGCCGGACCTGTTTAGCCTGTACGTCAATGGTCTGATTGAGGAGCTCAGAGGCACCCGTGTGGGTTGCCACATAGGTACGACATGCATTAATAATTTGAGCTATGCTGACGATATGGTGCTTCTGAGCCCCTCAATCAGAGGCTTAAGACGTCTTCTCGGCATTTGTGAGAACGCATACCGCATTCTTATGAGACTGCCTAGATACTGCAGTGCTTCGGGCATGTTTGCCGACGCCAGAGTTCCCGATTACTTCGCCGTTGTTAGGGCACGAGTTGCGGAATTCTGGGCCCGCGTGCGATGGTCTAGGAACGAAATTCTCGGTGTGTGTGCCGGGTGTCCGGAGAACTCGTTTCCAGCCTACTGGTTATCGGTACATCGCGACAGAAACCAGAAATGACTTTTAGAATTATTTTTAAACGATATTTTTGTAGCATTTTATTTTATTTGTATTATTATTTAAAATTCACAATGTTTATGTACTATTTAATTTTAACTTTTAATTTAATTTAATTTTATATGGGTTTATTGCCTGCAATAAATGATTATTATTATTATTACTAGCGGCGCGACTAGTAGTGAAAAACGCGAGAGTGTACAGTAATGCGCTCGCTTTCCTCGCGAGACTCTTTGTCTCGGGTGCAAAATACCGACACCAGACCGAGAGGGTCCGAGACGAGGCGAGCGCACCCATTTACACTCTGGCACTCGGGCCGCCTCGCTGTGTCTCGGCGAGAGTGTACAGCCGACATTAATTAAATCTTTGTTGACAAAATAGTTACAACTTAAGATATATATATATATATATATATATATATATATATATATATATATATATATATATATATATATATATATATCTATTATATATATAAAAGAAAGTCGTGTTAGTTACACCACTTATAACTCAAGAACGGCAGAACAGATTTGGCTGAAAATTGGTAGGGAGGTAGCTTAGAGCCAGGAGACGGACATAGGATACTTTTTATCCCGTTCGACAGCGTTCCTGTGTGACTTGACATGAAACGTCAGTCACTATAAAACGTGGTATAACAAAAAAGAATCAGACTTGGAATAACAAAACGAAAATGACAGCTATGTAATTGACGTAAAATGACAGCTATGTAATGACGTATGGATGACAATTTGATATTTGTAAGAAATCAATATTAAAACTATTTCTATTAAATAAATAATTAACAAGTGGATTGAAGTGAAGTGAAGTTTAATTAATAATGCCGCGACCAAGACGATCGAATCTTTCCCGACAAAGCCGTAATGCAAGAAGAATACAAAATACTGCAAATGGAAGGACTGAAGAAGAACAAGAAATTGCACGTGAACAGCGCCGCAATAGTATGGCTCGACTTCGTGCTTCTCAATCACGAGAGCAAAGTGAAGCAGCCTGTGAAACAGCTCGGTTGGCAATGCAGAATCGTCGAGCGAACAACAGAAGTCAACAAATAGATAATTTGGGAATTGGGAAGGGAATAGTTGAGGGTAGGGAAGGGAATAGGGTAGGGGTAAGGGGATTGGGCCTCCGGTAAACTCACTCACTCGGCGAAACACAGCGCAAGCGCTGTTTCACGCCGGTTTTCTGTGAGTTTACTATGATGATAACTATGATTTTCACCTAAACCATTTAATCTATTTTGATGAAATTTGGCATGGAGCTATACTCATTTTAATCATGGTTAAATCGTCAAGACAGGACAACGTCTGTCGGGTCAGCTAGTATATATATATATATATATATATATATATATATATATATATATATATATATATATATATATATATATATATATATATATATATATATATATATATATATATTATAATAATAATTAATAACTGATAAAGTACGCTAGGTATATTAACTTTATGGTTGACACATAATAATATAATGTCTTATTAAGGTACGGTTTGATGATTTAATGATTAGATCATAATTCCTCATTCCCACGGATACAATTTTTTCACAAACAACAAAGTATTTGTAGTTTTTAAATTCTAAATTCTAATTTACAATAAAAAGCAATTGGCAAATAAATAAAAGGCAGGCCGCTGTGCAGTCCGCCAGCTTATGCAGGATAGTGAATGGTGTTGCAAGTTGCAACTTGCAGCGTGCAGGCTGCATCATGCAGCATGGCGGCCGGCCTGCGGGCTGCGACACCATTCACTATCCTGCATAAGCCGGCGGAGGCACGGCGGACTGCAATGCAGGAGTGTGAAAAGCAATTTGTGTCTATGGTTTACCCTTTGCCTGTCCCGACCAGGACGAATTAAAAAAAAATGTCTATGGTTTATTGCCTGTCCCCACCGGGACGAATTAAAAAAAAAATGTCTATGGTTTATTTGGACAGTAAATTCCAAAATGGCGACGAGCGATGACGAGCCTATGCATTTATATGAAGTTTTTCAAAACTGTTTTAATAAAATAGCAAATAAACAACAAGGTGAGTGAGAAAATGCATATCGAGGCCCGTCGCGTGTTCCCCAAATAAACTTTCGCGATAAAGTGCAGTGTTTCATTGTGAAATTCGTCCAAAGTGTTTGCGTGTTATGCCATATTCAGTGTTGTAGCCGACCAACATTTTTTCAAAATACGAAAGAAATTACAGGTTTGCCCGATTAAAACTTGATCCTTTTACTCAACAGAGGCTTAGCAATGGTACTATGATAAATTCGTTGCTTCTGTTCCAAAACTGAGGTCTGAAAAGGCTATGTTTTGGTTAGAAGAGCAAATTGTCAAATGTGCAGTGTGCTGTCCATTGTGTGTTGCTGTTTGAGATTTTATTACATACAAATTCTGTATTATTCTATTGAAATTATTGAAATTTGAAGCTACTGCGTCCTGTGCACTAATTATGTGCGTACACTCGCTATTCGTTAAACTCGGGAGTAGCGTTTTCATCGAGATATCAAAGCGTATTTTTATTTGCCTCTCAAACGTATCTATAAAGCGAAGCTTTTTTTTGCAGTTTTGATCGTCCCAAACGGCGATGTAGATCGCAAATCGCAGTTTTATGTTCTCTTTACGTGTACGGTATGTTTACAATTTAAATTTGTTTATTTACACAAGTTAGGCGCGGACGGCGCGATGGGACCGCCTAAAGCATTGTGCTATGTGTAGCCAAATATCTATTTACGGTTCGACGTATAGACTTCGTTTTTAGAATTCAAACATTAAACTATATGTTATGATGTAAACTGATAGTAAACTCGTTCACCTGAAGCATCATACATAATAAATTGCTAAAATATTTGCTTTAATTCTCATGCTGGCATGGTTCTAGTTGAAGCCAAATATCAAGAAAAGGTTATGTTATTATAATGTACTGAAATCTATCACTGAAGAAGGAGGAACAAAGTGTCGTAAAGATAATAATTTCCCTGTACTAATCATTATTTACTAAATGTCACCTACAATTTTGTTGATAAAGAAATTAACTTATTGCGCAGTAACCCTCTGTTTTGCCTTAATATTAGCTATAATGTGATCTTTTCCAGAACTTAAAAGTATCATGTTACCTAATTTCTTCTAAATTGATTCACCGGTTTAAGCTTAAGAGGGCGACTAACCCCAAAAATCAAACATCGTCCTTCTCTCTTCACACTCATGCCCGTCTATCATATGCCAGTTGAAAAAGAATGATGCGGATTCATTGCTAAATTAGTTTTTTCTCAATAACTCAATAAATATACAACATTTTAAAAATCTGCTAGGTCGATCTATCAATGATAGAATTTTATACAATGTGTTAAAATGTTAACTTAGTTCAATGCACGGTTATGGCAATAAATGAAAAATTCGTAAAAATTAGATGCATCTTTGTGATTTTTTTCTATTGAAAATTTTTTAATATATCGTGTTTTTGCTCAGATGGAATTCTCGGAAATATAATATAGTATCTAATTCTAGAAAATGAAACAATTTGGGGCTTATTTTCAAGTATAAAAATGAATTATAAAATCGACACTTTAGGGTTAGTCGCCCCCTTAAAGAGGTACTCACGACTGCATCAATACTATTTGTTTAGATTTATTTTTTCATATTAGGTTTATTTATTAATAATTAACAGGTATTTTGACTATGTTCATAGCGGTTGTAGAAATGTTAATAAATTATTTCATTCATTTTATAATAACAAACACCTGTTGTATGTTTTAAAGATACAAAAATTTTATATAGCATGTAAATTTAAGATTACCTATCAAGTCCCATACAAACACCGGTGTCCGGTGACCACCACAACAATAAAATAACAATAGATTTCCAAGAATCCGCAATCGAAGCATTAAAATATATATACAAATATTTAGGCCTCTATTAATCATTCGTAATAGATGTGTATTTGAAAGTTGAATAAAATATTTACCCATGTCTGATTTAGCAGATTTTTTTCAATAAACTAATCCACTCTTTGCTAGCTAGTGTGGCAATAAAGAAATCAGTCAATTTTAATAAATAATAAAATTCAACAAAATCCTTAGATAGAACAATTACTTTTCCATTCACATATTTTTTACTTTGTATTTAAATACTAAAACAATGCAAGTTGCTCTGCAAATAAAAGCTTTAAAATAATTGGCCAAGTGCGAGTCGGACTCGCGCACGTAGTGTTCCGTACCATTATAGGGCAAAATTAGGCCAAAAATTGTATTTTTTGTATGGGATTTAATTAATTTTTAGGGTTCCGTGCCTCAAAAGGAAAAAACGGAACCCTTATAGGATCACTTTGTTGTCCGTCTGTCCGTCTGTCAAGACCCTTTTTCTCAGGAACGCGTGGAGGTATGAAGCTGAAACTTATATCAATTACTCAGGTCTACTGTCCCTTGAAGCTGTGAAAAAATCAAACTTCTAAGCCAACGCAATCAAAAGATACAGCCGTTTATGCCGCAAATTTTCGACACTTGCAAGGGAATCAAAACCTACAGGGTGCTTCCCGTGAACTCAGAATCTTGAAATTTGGTACGAAGCAACGTCTTATAGCATAGATAAAGGAAAAATTACGAAAACCATAAATTTTTAGTTACATCACATAATATATTTTTTTTTAATAATTTTAAACTTACTACCCATTTCCTCATAAACGCGTAGAGGTATTAAATTGAAATTCATACCAAATACTCAGGTCTATAATACCTTTAAGCTGTAACAAAATCAAACTTCTATGTCAACGCAATCAAAAGAAACAGCAATTTAAGCTGCATATTTTGAAACTCGCAAGTACTCGCAAGGGAATCAAAACCTAAAGGGTACTTCCAGTCGACCAGAATCTTGAAATTTGGCATGAAGCAACGTTTTATAGCACACATAAAGGAAATATTCCGAAAACCTTAAATTTTTAGTTACATTACAAAATATATATTTTTTAATAAATATAAACTTATTACTTTTTTCCTCATGAACGCATAGAGCTATTACTTAAACGATAAAGAGATCTTTGTCTTAAATTTATACTCCTCCATCTTTCCCCATTGTAATGTTATGAATTTCATTTTGCAATAAAAATACCATAGTTATGACTCGATTGTCGTAATGAACGAACTTTGTAAACCTTGCAGGTTTGTACGGAACCCTCGGTGCGCGAGTCCGACTCGCACTTGGCCGGTTTTTTTTTATTTTATTTTAACATTATTATAAAATATTAAAGTACACATATAATTAAGGACTTTTAGAAAAAATAAACTACCTACCTGTTGCCATTATTGATATAGAACAAAAAAGGCCAAAAAAAATCATGTTTGTTGTATAGGAGCCCCCCTTAAATATTAATATTATTTTGTTTTTAGTTGTTGTTGTTATTTGTTGTTATAGCGACAACAGATAATACACAATCTGTGAAAATTTCAGAATTCTAGCTATAGCGGTTCTTGAGTTTCAGCCTGGAGACAGACGGACAGACATCAAAGTCTCAGTAATATGGTCCCGTTTTTACCCTTTGGATACGGAACCCTAAAAAACTGATATATAACTGACAGCTTTAAAGCTCATTCAAAGTAACAGAGAGTAATTACTAATTAGTTAATTACTGTATATCTTATATCTTTAAACGAGCAATTCTTGTATAATTATATAATTGAAATCTCGGAATCGGCTCCAACAATTTTCATGAAATTAAGTATACTAGAGATCGCCCGATGGTCGAAATTCAACCTTAGTTTCAACGACATTAGGACTACTACATTTAATTTGTAAAAAAATATTGACTTTATCATATTTTTTTTCAACTCTCTTCTCTGGGACTCTGCTGATCTCAGACTGGCCATGTAAGCATTGTCTAATAGTATCTAAGATTCAATAAAAAAAAACTATAGTCCAATAAGTACATTACACACAGGACCTAGGGCAGTAAAATAGGAAATGTCTGAGATCACATATGTAATTGTTGGCCGAGGCAAATCCGAGGTCAACAAACATGTGATCTGGGGCTTTATTTACTGCCCATGGTGCGTATACTATTTTTCTCATCAATGGAGGCGGAAAACAGCTACATCAGTAAGCGCAGCGGGAAGAAAGTTGACGTTTTCTGTCTGGAGGTGAGAAAATATAATTTTATAACAGTAATGAATTGGTATTATGTCATGTTATCAAAAGATGAGTTTGAGTAATGAATTGGTATTATGTCATGTTATCAAAAGATGAGTTTGATCAATCTTCATAACTTGTGTCCTAATTATTGTAACAAAGTCTAGTGTTTTGACTTCCCTTTGAGTCAGTCGCAGCACATAGGTACAATTTGTTTATCCAGTTCAAGGCCGGGCTTGATTGACACAATAGAATCTATTAGCTGTCATATTTGTTGCCAATTGATTGTTCTCTGCGAGCCTGCTGTTTGGCTACATATTTTGGGCCACATATTAATTAATATTAATAATATGTGCCCAAACAATTATCTCAAATAACATCAGCGTCAGTTTGTGATGTACTCAATTCTAAACTGATTAATTAATCTAAATTAATTATTGTACATTGAGATTATTTTGTTTACAATGTGCTTTCCTGTAAGACACTCACAAACAACCTGCAACTTTTAGGCAACAATAATTTTATTTTATCTAGATGTAGATAACAGCTGTTGCATTAGAAATTATGATTGCTGAGCACTACTAACTTCTCCGCACTGTTGCTAGTGCCTCTCACTGGATCTCAGGTAACTTGACCTGATTTCTTTCAGCTAATAATATGATCTTGTCACTAACAATTGGAGGGAACCCTTAAAAGTGCAATGAGCTCTGTATAAGGCCGCACCGAATATGGTCCGTCACGGAGCCCGTCGAAAGTGTTACGTCGATTGAGACGCGCCTGGCTCCCAGTGAATAGTGCTCATCAACCCAATGGTCAGAAAGAAATTGCACCATCGATTTAACTAGCTAGCAGCATCCGCGGATATTAGAGTACAGGCTCATGTCTAAAATGGATGGATCATAATATCTGGTGACGTATGTAGGACGATATAAGAGCATAAAATAATAACATTCAGCACTATGCCGTCACTTACATAAGCTTTCAGTTGGAAAGAAGTGCTGGTGAGAATTCAAAAGTGCAGGTAGAGTGAGTACATTTTGTATGGCATTTTTAGGATTCCGGAGCCTCTTATCACTTTTTAGGGTTCCGTTCCCAAAGGGTAAAAACGGGACCCTATTACTAAGACTTCGTTGTCTGTCCGTCTGTCTGTCTGTCTCCAGGCTGTAACACAAGAACGGATATAGCTAGACTTCTGAAATTTTCACAGATTATGTATATCTGTTGCCGTTATAACAACAAATACTAAAAATAAAATAAAGTTAATATTTAAGGGGGGCTCCCATACAAGAAACGTGATTTTCTTGGCCTTTTTAGCTTCTTACGCCCTAAGGACGAACGTGACACATAAAAATTCGTGAAATCTTGAAGGATAATATGTATTATGTACCCTTAATGGCCGCTAGGGGACCAATTAGCGTTAGGAGGCGGTAGGTGAAAACAGGCATAAGACTAATAGGAGCGAAGAAATGGAGGAAAATGTGGAAAAAACGGGGAAAATTATTTGAATGGGCTAACTTAAACGCACTAATCTCAGGAACTACTGGTCCGATTTGAAAAATTCTTTCAGTGTTAGATAGCCCATTTATTGAGGAAGGCTTTAAATAGGCTATATTTTATCACGCTAAGACTAATAGGAGAATATGGGAAAAAACGGGGAAATTATTTGAAAGGGCTTATGTCGCGAAATACTGGAGCAATTTTTATGTTACTTGGCACAGATATGCTGGCGACTCAAAAAAATCCGTCTTCATACCCATACAAATTGCCGATCCGGGCATCCGTATGGGTATGAAGACGGCATTTTTTTTTTGTTAAGTTCACAGCATCGTTCTCATAGAAAAAGTTGTTCATTTTGACGGACTCATTTGATGGTTTCAAGGATAACGGTGTTTACACTAAGACACTGTATATTTTATACCCGTGCAACGCCGGGGCGGGTCGCTAATAGATAATAAATTGTAACCAATACAAGTTTTCCCCTCGTTGTGTATCGTTATATCGCAACTAAAAGTTGTGTTTGCCCTAGCGACCAATAATTCTCGCGATCCATGCCGAGGTCGTCCATTCGATGATAATGTCCAACGATATGTCACCTCCGGCGGGCCCGGCACTTTCAAATAGGTGCTCGCAGCTCGCCACTCGCCGACCGATGGACTCATTCTGATAACAGCTAAGTAACGATAAAACGCGTTAATTGAATCTTAAAACTAAAGAAGTCTTCCGAGGAACGGTAGTTGATGAGTGATGTGTGGCTCGTTAAAGCGACGCTACACGTCGAATGGTTAAACCCAAGTTTCTAATAGGTGTTCAATCCTAACTTTATCACACTTGATATCGGTATATAAAAACTTGATAGTTGATAGTCCCTATACGTTTCACATTCGTTCTTTGATAACGCGAGCCTAAGTCTTCAGGAGACCAAACAGTCGCTGGGCCAGTAATTGCTCTTAATGTGAGGCCGTTGACGCAGGACGGTTGGGCAACTCCGCGGTGGGAGGATAACACGAAGGAAGCCTCCCACGACGGCCGATCGTCTCAAACATGTCGGGGTTCCGAGAGGCGCGTGTTTGTTCGAGTGCGGTCGCATGTACCTCCGCAATATTTAGCGGGCGAGTAAACAAATTAGCTGCGGTCATTAATCATTATTAATTATAAACAGCGGCCGACGGGCGATAGCCCCGGGCCGGGGTTACTACGCGCATCGCCTCGGACCGCTTATCTCGACGTTAATTAATATTGTAAATATCATCATTACCGACTGTTGCACAACTCCAGCGCCCGCCCCTCGCCCCTCGCCCGTCGCCCCAGCTTGAGGGACAGCGGTGCAGCGAGCCCGATGCCGCGATGCCCGCACTCAACCTATAAGACAGCAATAATTCCGACATTATCAATGTTCCATAGACTTGTTTGTTACCGTACCACACAACGTGTTGTAGGTTCCCTTAGCAAGTTTGATTTCAATTTGGTTCAGCAGGAGTAGGCTGTAGGACCGACTGCCAAATGCACTCGCGACCACTCAAGAACACCTTAAGAGATCGGCAGGCTTAGCATGACCACTGTAGAAAGGTTTATCCTTTCGGTAAAGTAGTCAAAGTGATGAATTAACAAAGGAAATCTGTTAGTGTGTCGGCAAAAACTGTCAGCGTTTCTATTCTTTCGCATATCTCTACTGTGACCGAGCTAAGCCCGTTGTAGATTTACGGCCGTTCCCAATATTTGATCTATCTCTGGTTTTGCCCTACTAGAGATAGGAATAGCTCACAATTGACATAAAATATATGTCTCTAATGTCTAATGTGAGTTATTCCTATCTCTAGTAGGGCCAAACCAGAGATAGATCAAATATTGGGAATCGCCGTTAGTGGAATCTATGACTGATGTTTGTGCTGTAGCATGTGATAATGACGTCAATATGACAGCAGTATCTGGGAAGTAGTGAAAAAAATAATTTATGGAGATATAACGAAAAATAAATTGGAACGAGTCATCGTATTACAAGTAAACACGTAAACTCGTGTTCGTCAGGAAAGGGGCGTCGCTATTGGTCGTCTCGCACCTGACCAAATACTATGACGTTAACGCTAATTCACCAAATACTATGCGCGTTTAATACGATATCATCATTATGAACTCAGTAGATAAATCAGTATACCGTCGCCCCTAATAATTTAGGTGCCCTCGCTAAATATCTGAATAGCATACAGGGCTTGTACCATGAAACTGTTTTGAGACTCAAATAATCGGACGAGAATGCCGTCTCCTACTCTAACAAACGTGAAATGACGTATCTAGAGCAGGACGCAGCATTCTTGTCCGATTGTTTGAGTCTCAAAACAGTGTCGTGGCCTACTACGAAACTGTTCGGTTCTACAGGTTCGTCTCTTAACTGATAGATTTGACCCATTGTAGCTGCATACAGCGTAAACGAATTTAAATTGTCTACTACCTACGTACTTGCCTAGCTGGTTTAGTTGAATTAAACCAAAAGTATTCGAACACCACTGAGACTTCCTAAATCCTTTGAAAAGCAGGCTTCAACTGTGTATCTTGTGGGAGACCTACTTATCCGGTATGAAATGTCCGTTGTTCGTAGCTAATTGAATGTGTATTTTTATGCTTTAACACCGCGAATAAACATTACTAACAAAGATTTACATGTATAATTCCGCACACATGCGAGAACGACACAATATAACTTTGTTTCTTGTTAAAAATTGTTGAAGTAGAAGAATCTGAAAGCTTCAGCCCCAATTTCACCAAAGACCGTTAAAGTTAACGCTCGAATTAGTATCACGTTACCTCTTTCGTTTTTCATATGAATAAAAGAGAAGACATGACAATTTAACAAGCTGTTAACACTAACAGACGTTGGTGAAATTGGGGCTCAGTCTGCTATCGTATCTTTTGCTTTATAGGTAATAATATTTTAGCAGTAGTTTGGTCGTTCATTAGGCTAACAATCGGCAATCGCCAGTCTAATGAAACCTTATTGCCAATACTTCCATATCGTATCCGTAAGATTACGCACCGGCACTATTGTTCGTCGTTTAAGGTTGTATCCATATTGGCCGGCGGCCGCTGGTCCGGCGACCGAGAGATAGAGACTGTTGCAAGCGTTGTGTGGTGAAGTGTACCGCCATTATCTGTCGACTCGTGTGTCGTGTCGGGTTTCCTCGGGCGGGGGTTATCGCTCGGACCGAATTTATTGTATTGATATTATGTCCCGACCGACGACCGTATGGCACTCCTCTTTGGTCTTTATACGGACGACCTGACATTTAACCTTCATCGTAATTTTTGTTGATTATGACTATTACTTAATTCCGACGCTAAAATACTCGGTTATCACTTATCTCGGTGATCCCAAAGTAAATACATCAGAATATGTCTCATATATTAAGCTAAGGAGTAAGGATATAAAGTATAAACTGTCCTCGTTTAGGAAGTAGAGTAACAAACCCTACGCGGTACTCGATTGTTTCGTAACTTAGTAGTTGACGATAACGTTAATGCCGTAAACCCAATTGCGCCGGCAACTGGGTCAAAGTTAGAATATTCAGTCGCCACTCGGCAGGACTTCGGCTGCCCATGGCGAGCGCCAATAACTCGTGCGCGTCTCGCGCGCTTTACCATATGCAGTGCGTGCGAAAAACTAAAGCGCGTCAAACAGCGCACCTCCTGCTCAACGATACTAGATCATAAAAGTGCCGCCCAGGACACAAAATCCTGTGCATTACGCTCCTCGCTCGTTAATTTAATGACTAAGTTAAGCATTCCACTTTTTTCGACTCGATCAATTGCAACGATGCATAAATCAACATTGAAGGTATCGATGCTCTCGGATTCCCATGAATACTGAAGTAAATGACTCGGCTTTGTTCCTAAATGGGATCAGCTTTTTAAAAGTCACATTACAAATCGTCCCGAGTGAGTACGAGCGGTTTAAGAAGAACGAGGTTAGTCGTAAAAGCCAAAAAAGGCCCGCACAAACTCACAATAAACAACAATTACACACATCACATTAAGTTCGACTAAATGTTGTCGAAAGTATTTCGGAGTAACTGTCTGTAATCGTTATTGTGAAGTCCTTCTACAGCATCTTACAATGCATGTAGCACTTTCTCATGTCGCGCCATAGAACGAATTAGCCGAAAAACTCTCTGAAAATTCTTGCTGGTGGTCCGTTCATTCCTCTAATACACGCTCGGCGAACGTGGTTTTCACGCGTCCTTTACTACTTCCATGGAAAAACAAAGATACTTAAGTCCAGTTGCTGATTAAACAAATCAGCAACTAGACTTACGCCACGATCAACCTCCGTACTTTACATTTTCTGGTAGAAAAGATAGCTCATTGCGTAAGATTGGATAAAATCTAAGACCTACATTCTTAGCAAATGGAATGTTGCGCGCAGAAGGTTTTAAGAGATGTCTCATGTCGCGCATTGGGATGCTCGACGGGCGACAGGCGGCGGGAGATTTGGCCGTAATCGGTGATGCGCTAGTGCTCAGCGTGTATTACTTAGTACACACGGCGTTAGTCACCGCGCTGATAACCCGGCCCGGGTGAAGGCGACACCCTAATGAGGAGACTGCGCAATTACACCCGACCCCACTGACCATCGCCTGATGCGTGTAAGAAAACCTATAAAATAATGTAAACAATGTCACTACATCGAGCTCTATCGAACCAGATTTGTAGCTGTAATCTGTATCATTCCTCTGTATTCTATTGACCATAAAACTGTTTTATGCTGATATTCCTTCTGACCTTGAGGAGGGCCATAAACAAGTTTTACGGCTCGGCAGCTAGCTCGGTCCCCGATGATGATGTTGACTCACAGAAGTAGGTGAGGGCTGAGGATATAGCAGCCGGGTAAACACGGCGACCGCCGACCCTCTGTTTGCTCGCTTCTCGTCGGGACACTCACAAACACTCGCTCATTTTCGGCTCGGATGACCGCCGCCGCCGCCGCCTAGCAAACATCCCCAACCCCCTCTCACCCTCGTTTAATTGAGATGTCAGATTTGGTTTACCGATGTGTGGAGGGAAGAATAATTAATGATTACGTACGTAATATTCAAGTGCCGTAGAAATCTTAGTTTGTTTAGGACTCGAGGCTCCTCTCCTTAACCCAAAAAATCAAAAATAGGTTGATTAACATCATCTTCTACAGTTGAATTGAATTGAATTAATGTCACAGAAGGCTTTAAGAGGATTCCACACCGCCATTTTTCCCATACAAACGCTGTCCCCTGTTTCCTCCCTGGATAATGCTAGTAGAGTTATAATTTTTTTCCTGAATATCTACGGCCACTAATACAATGTCCCTATGTTTTCCTTTTTTTCATAATTTAATTATTAAATAAGATATGAACGTTCAAAAACCCAAAAAAATGGCCAAATTTTCCACTGTGTTCAAACGTCCAGAAAACAGATTTGGATAGATTATACAAAAAAAGCAAAACATAGGAACACAGCTCAAGCCTTTTTTTAATCTTTAATGAAAAAAGTACTTAAATCGGTTAAGTTTTGGAGAAGGAATCAGGGGACAACGAATCGTTGATTTTCTGGATTTTCTGCAGTTGTCTCTATCGCGTTCTGCGGTATAGGCTTGAGGTAAGGGAGACAGCTATAGATATTACACGTACTTTTTTTTCATTTCTCTAGCTGCTGTGGTATCCTCTTAAATAATGCTTGATTTGAATAAAGCATACAAACTCCCAGCTAGAGCTTCTGCCACGGCTCTAGCAATGTGCTCATCGATGAGTTTTACAGTCACATTATTATTAATAACATTGGTCCGTTCTAAGTAGGTTAAATATATGAATTAGCCGTGCTTAGAGTGTGTCGTATTAATGATGTGTAGCGCTAACTCGGCTAAGTAATGGTCGCTGGGGAAGTCGCGTGGCCGGCGCGTGCGTCGCGGTCGCCACTCGCCGGCCGCCCGCCGCGCCCACCGCCGCGCCGCACAGTGGAAAATTTGGGTCCGTATCGGATCAAAAATCTGTAACTTCAAGGTTTTTCATCGTATTGTATTGAGATTTGGCGCATGTATACAGTGATATACAAAGATTTAAAAAATAATCAATTTTTGTATTTTTTTTCAATGTATACATAATTTATTTTAGGTTAAAAAAAAAGAAAAGAGAAAAAGTAATACGAGTAGTTATATTATGTTTATTTTTATAAATAAGTACTAATATGAGTAAAATTAAGAAAACGTAAACAATTACTTATCACACAAGCATAATAAAATACATAAAATTATAAAATCGCATAGTACCTATCTATACCTCACACCAAACTAATTGATCTCAGATTAGACAAATCGTATAATATTATTGGTTTTATATAACTAGGTTTGAGTTACTTATAATGTTGTATCTAATTGTTATTATCCTCACTATTCCTAACTAAAATTACTTCCGGTGTAAATGTAGGATCACCTTCAGATACCACCTTCAAAAGACTTTGTGCGTCTTCATCAAGATCCTTCACATTTCTCACATAAGGGTTTATTAAACTTAAAAAGGTATAGATCTGAAGTATATAGAAGTGTTTTAAATACGTCTTCATTTTCTGGCATGGTGCAGGCGCATATTTCTGTAGTCTTTATTGCGCGACTCTTGTGCATCTTCCGATAGTTGCCCAATAGGAAGAACAGAAAAATGTTTGATCACGTTTTCTCCGTGTATAAGTAATTTGTGCATGTAGTACCAATCATAGTTCCTAACATAAATTCGCGCAGTTTCTAAGGCATAAACTCCAAATTTTTCGGGGTCGATCATCATTCTAGAAGATAGAGCTTGTAAAATAATATACATTATTCAAGCGTTTAATTAATGTTTCATCAACACCTGTTATGTTCGCCGAGCAAGTGTAATTGTAAAAGAACCTTCGTGCTGTATTTCCATCACTTGAGTTTCCACTTATCTTCTTCGTTCACCATAAGTTGATGGCAGTGAATGTGCTTCAGACTCCGGAAACTGTACTGAATATTCTGACTCCAGCCAGCTAGTATTATTCCGAATAAATTTGTCCTTTTTCCGTGATGCTTGAGCCCAGCGCTTATTGAAAGAAGGCAGAATATGTCTTTGAATGTCACCAATTACAAAACACGAGTTGTTTTCAGGAACATTTAATGTTTGCTGTAGAACTATGGACAACGATTCCAAGGTTCTGCCACGCTCGATATAGGGAATTATGAAACCGCCCTTCGTACAGTTGAAAGTTGACATTTTAACGTTAATAACCAATTTAAATAAGTGTCACTTAATATATAATACACGCTGAAGTGTGCAATTTGAAGATATTTGCTTTCCCTTATATACTGGTTTTTTAGATATGAAATACGTACTAATATCAATATTATGCATATTTACTCACGCAGGACGAGTGCAGAATAGAATATAATAAGCTATTGCTATCAAAATATTGTGATTGATATTGATTTTGCACACTATGTCAGCAGTAAGCGCGAAAGATACCGAATTATCTACTCCGGTCTCCGACCTCTATCACACTTTTCCCCATAACTTCCAGGACCGCAAACTTCCGCAGTTGATTTGTTTAATTTTTCATTTATGAATAGTTAGGCTATCAAATAACACATAAAGTTGCGCGTGTGGAGCCGTGGGTAAATGTGAAAACCTTCGACGAAAAAAAAAAGTAAAAAATAGGGTATATCCATTTTTAAGTACTTACTCAAAAATAAAAAGCATATTAAAAAAAAGTTAATAGCTCATTATTATGAACATAAAATATCCTTTTTAAAAATGTATAAAACCGCATGCATGTGCTAAATACTTTTTTCACAATATTCATTTGAATTATGTGTATGCAAACATTTGAATGAGCCATCCGCTACTTCAACTTACTTCAACCTATGATAAAAAAATATTTATGCAGTTTTAGTAGAAAAAAATGTCTGATTAGGATTATTAGGTTATTAGAGTATCGAATGCAATAAATATTTCGTTCAAATTGTGATATTTTTAAAAACCATTTATGATATGCTCTAGTTCTACCATTTTCCATAGTGCGCCGCGCCGCCCGCCGCCGTGGCCGTGGGGACGACGCGATGCTGTTACAAATTACATAGATTCATAAAATATTATGTTACTTGAACAAATCATGTTTAATAGTAACTATTATGCATTTCGTCATGTACATTTTTAACCCCCGACAAAAAAGAGGGGTGTTATAAGTTTGACGTGTCTGTCTGTCTGTTTGTCTTTGTGGCATCGAAACGGGTAGACCAATTTTGATCTAGTTTTTTTTTGTTTGAAAGCTGACATGAGACGAGAGTGTTCTTAGCCATAGTTCATCATCATCAGCCTGCTCAGTGCTGGAAATCACGGTTTATCTGGTTCGCGAAAGCCCGATTAGCAACTTGCAGTCGTTTGATAGGTTTTATATTTTGCATTCTAGTTTGCGACATTTATGAATATTGAATATATACACAACCCATATAGACCCGCCGTGCCCAAACGAGGACACTTTTAAAATTACTTAAATTTTTTGTCTTTTAAGTTTATACTTATTTTTATTGTAAGTGTCAATTTGCTAAAAGTGTATTTTTTTATTCTTAGGAGGTACAAATAATATTAAAATAGTTCACAGTGTTTTATAATGATTTTTCTGAAGCTGTTTTTAACATCCGAAATGACGCCAAGTTAGTATTTTTAGGGTTCCGTAGCCAAATGGCAAAAAACGGAACCCTTATAGATTCGTCATGTCTGTCTGTCTGTCTGTCTGTCTGTCTGTCTGTCCGTCCGTATGTCACAGCTACTTTTTGCCGAAACTATAAGAGCTATTGAAACTTGGTAATGAGATGTAGTCTGTGAACCGCATTAAAATTTTGATATAAAAATGGAAAAACCATAAAAATTTTTAGGGGTCCCCATAGATACAACTAAAACAAAAAAAAAATTTCATCTAACCTATGCGTGTGGGGTAATCTATGGATAGGTCTTCAAAAATCATATTAAGGTTCCTAATAGAATTTTTTTCTAACCTGAATAGTTTGCGAGAGAGACTCTTCCAAAGTGTGCAAAGCCCCCTCTAACTTTTTTTTTTATGAAATAAGGGGGCAAACGAGCAAACGGGTCCCCTGATGGAAAGCAACTTCCGTCGCCCATGGACACATCAGAAGAGCTGCAGGTGCGTTGCCGGCCTTTTAAGAGGGAATAGGGTAATAAGGGAGGGTATAGGGATGGGAAGGGAAGGGAATAGGGGAGAGTAGGGAAGGGAATAGGGTAGGGGATTGGGCTTCCGGTAAACTCACTCACTCGACGAAACACAGCGCAAGCGCTGTTTCACGCCGGTTTTCTGTGAGAACGTGATATTTCTCCGGTCGAGCCGGTCCATTCGTGCCGAAGCATGGCTCTCCCACGTATGAACTAAAACTAATTTCTAAAGTATATGTCTATAAAAAATACATGATAAGTCTATAAAAAATATATGATGTACCTACATTACCTACATGCCGACTTAGAACTGATGTTGAAATTTTTAAATTTGACGTATTATGACGAAAATCGTCGCTAGGGTTGTTAAATTGTTACCTACGAATTTAAAAATATGACATATTCGATGGACGTGTCCCTCTTTGGTCGTATTGTTGTTTGTGTTTTGGCACATGCGATTAAAATTGTCAGAATCCAATTTTGAAATCTTTATTTTAAATATTTAAAAATAAATTATATCAGCCAGCGCGAGGCACATTCCGTTCATAGTCCTAGTGAAACCCGACGAATTTGACAGATATTGAAACCTGTCCGTTTCTTTGCAGTCGAGCTACTGGTAGTTATGTCTATTGTGACATTACTATAAAAACTACCAACGAAAATTGGTTTGAACGAGATTTAGCAAGTAGTTTTTTCTATCTATACTTAATATTATAAAGCGGAAGAGTTTGTTTGTTTGTTTGATTGAACGCGCTAATCTCAGGAACTACTGGTCCGATTTGAAAAATTCTTTCAGTGTTAGATAGCCCATTTATCGAGGAAGGCTATAGGCTATATTTTATCACTCTAATACTAATAGGAGCGAAGAAATGGAGGAAAGTGTGGAAAAAACTGGGGGAAATTATTTGAAAGGGCTTATTTGAACGCGCTAATCTCAGGAACTACTGGTCCGATTTGAAAAATTCTTTCAGTGTTAGATAGCCTATTTATTGAGGAAGGCAATAGGCTATATTTTATTGCGCTAAGACTAATACCAGCGAAGAAATAGAGGAAAGTGTGGAAAAAACGGGAGACATTATTTGAAATGGCTTATTTGAACGCGCTAATCTCAGGAACTACTGGTCCGATTTGGAAAATTGTTTCAGTGTTAGATAGCCCATTTATCGAGAAAGGCTATAGGCTATATTTTATCACGCTAAGACTGATAGGAGTGAAGAAATAGAGGAAAATGTGGAAAAAAACGGGGGAAATTATTTGAAAGGGCTTATCTCACGAACTACTGGAGCAATCTTTCTGTTATTTGGCACAGATAAGAAATAAACCACGTGAAGGATCATAGGCTATTTTTTGTGGACTAAAATGTCTGTGAAATATCTAATTTACGCGGGCGAAGCTGCACGGAACGTTATATTTCGCGTGGTCACGACATCACGCGTAAACGGCTGGACCCATTTTGCTGAAATTTGGTATAAAGATACTTTGAGTCCCGAAAAAGAACATAGGATACATTTTATCCCGGAAAAATGTACGGTTACTGCACAATATACTTTTATGATTTGCGCGTAAACTATTCGAATCTATTTTGATGGCATTTGGTATGGAGATACAGTCTCGGGAAAGGACAAGGAATACTAATTTTGTCCCGTAAAATGTACGGTTCCCGTACAATAAACTTTTATGATTATCGCCTAAACTATTCAATATATTTTGATAAAATTTGGCATGGAGATTGGAGATACTAATTTGAATCTGGGACAAGGAATGTTTTTTGTCCCTGGAAAAATGGGCGGTTCCCACACAATATACTTTTCTGATTTGCGCGTAAACGACTCAATCGATGTACGGGAACAACTATAAACTAAAGTCCACGCGGACGAAGTCGCGGGCAACAGCTAGTACGTCATAAATGGTAAACCTTAAACCAATAAAAAAAAATTTTTTTTCATCTAACCTCGCATGTGTGGTATCTATAATAATAATAGCTCCCACACCGGTTTCGGTGACGATGGCCGGTTTCATTGAAACCAGGCCAGCTACGCAGGAGTAATTTTTATAGTGCCCAAGTGTGTGCGCAGTACACAAGAGCACTCTCTATTCCTTTACTCTCATAACCCAGTGGGACGGAAGACCGACACGACTGGCGAGAGATCAGGCGCAGGACCGACATTTTACATGCCCATCCGACGCATGGATCATCTTACTTGTCAGACAATCAGGTGATCAGCCTATAATGTCCTAACCAAACTTGGAAATAACATGTTTCCAACGCGGGAATCGAACCCACGACCTCCGAGTCAAGAGCCGCGCTCTATACCACTAGACCACGGAGGCGTTAAGGCGGGGTATCTATGGAGTATGGATAGGTCTTTAAAAATCATATTGAAGTTTCTAATAACATTTTTTCTAATCTGAATAGTTTGCGACAGAGACTCTTGCAAAGTGGTAAAATGTGTGTCGCCCCCCCTCTAACTTTTAAAGTAGGGGCATGATAAATCTAAAAAAAATATATGATGTACATTACTATAAAAACTACCAACGAAAATTGTTTTGAACAAGATCTAGCAAGTGGTTTTTTTTCTACGTTATAAATGGTAAACATTAAATAAACTTTCATTAAATCAACTGAAATATAATAAAAAGTAAATCAAAAACTTTTTAATTTCATAAAAATAAACCTTATTGCTGCTGCGGAACTCTTCATGGGCGAGTCCAACTCGCACTTGGCCGGTTTTTATTTTTAAGTTTTTCTTTTAGGCATTTATATTTTTTTACTTGAAAGAGCTCATTACACTAAAACCTATAAAAATATACATATACTAGCGACCCGCTCCGGCTTCGCACGGGTATTATACAGGGTGCAATTCAACCTTCCTGCCAAATTTGGATATATTGATCCTTGTTAAAAATAAAAATACACGTATTTCTTCTTTTATGATTACTCAGTACTAAAATTTTGAGAAATAGCCTCCGAAAGTTATCCTACCAAACACCACAAAATATGGACACATGCGCGGCCCGGCCCCGCCCCGCCCTTCCATTGACATTCTTGCAGTGACGGATTAAGACTACTTGATGCTCTAAGCAATCCATGCATGTGGGTCCCCCTATCCGTATCTCAACTAGAATCGGTCTTTGAACCTTTACTCTTCTGGTGCCCCCTCAGACGTGATGCCCTAGGCAATTGCTTAATTTGATTTAATCCGTCACTGCATTCTTGTTATTATCATAAGTTGCGAATTTTCCCTTCAATCGTCAAATGTAAAGGACGTGGACAGGTATGTTTAGAATAAAATTAATTGATACACATCAAAAGAATCGAAAATTACAACTTTTTAATTACGAAAAATAAGCACTTTAGAAATCTATACTAATCTATACTAATATTATAAATGCAAAAGTATCTCTGTCTGTCTGTCTCGCTTTCACGCCAAAACTACTGAACCGATTGTTATGAAATTTTGTACACAGATAGTCTAAAGCCTGAGAAAGGACATAGGCTACTTTTTAACTGGAAAAAGGGGTTGTAAGGGGGTGAAAATACATAAATTTCTTCAAATTAAGTTAGTTCCAAAAAATCATAACAGATGGCGCCAACAGTCGCCTAGATCGCGCTATTGCTTGCTCATATTATGTATTTCTGTAAGAGGTGGTATCATGTTCGATTGGGTTTTTTCGATTCTTTCGATTGTTATACACGTTATTGATTAATAACTCACCTACCAACATAGATATCAGAAACAGCCTGCCAATAATCCATACTAATATTATAAATGCGAAAGTATCTCTGTCTGTTTGTCTCGCTTTCACGCCAAAACTACTGAACCGATTGCAATGAAATTTTGTACACAGTTATTCTAGAGTCTGAGAAAGGACATAGGCTACATTTTGATGTGGGAAAATATCTTATTTCCATGAAAATATCGATCAAAATGAATTCGCATTGCGCGTGGCCAGCGCTCATCCAGGGGGTCCTGGGTTCGAGTCCCGCAGGCGGAACAAAAAGTTTTCAATATTCCTGGGTCTTGGATGTGTATTAAAATAAAATTTCAAAAATCTTAAATATATTTTATGTATAATATTATAAAAAATCCAGAAATATATCGATGCAATGAACATTTTAGTTCTAATACGATTCAACAGATGGCGTTTTATTTTTTACTTCATTGTAACATAGAACTAATCATACTTATTAGTTATTATGTTTTTAATAATATTATCACTTAGTATAATAATAATCAATCTATCTTATCTTATAGAACTCCTACTGCATTTCTAATATATGTGACAAGTTGACATCAGAAGGCGCTCTAAAATAAAGGAGTTCAGGTGTACCGTGTTGGCCTATATTCCATCCAGAAAATATATCAATGCAATCAACATTTTAATTCTAATATATGAAAACAGATGGCGTTTTATTTTGTACTTAAATATATTTTATATATAATATTATAAAAAATCCAGAAATATATCGATGCAATGAACATTTTAGTTCTAATACGATTCAACAGATGGCGTTTTATTTTTTACTTCATTGTAACATAGAACTAATCATACTTATTAGTTACTAGCTGTTGCCCGCGACTTCGTCCGCGTGGACTTCAGTTTATAAAGCGCGATGTCAACAAAATTGGTGTCAAAAGCTTTTATAAAAAAACCCTGGTACCCCTTAAATCAATATTAATACAGCTGTGCAGTGTGCACACAATAAGTATTTCATTTTTTTATATTAAACTTTATATTTATGCCAAATTTATCATTGATAGGTTTAAGGTTACGTCACTGTAAATAATATAAAGTACTGACTTATTAAATAACGTAAAAAAGAAATAACAATCGAAAAAATCTAACCTCGAATGTATGATGATACCACCTCTTATAGAAACATGTTGGGCAAGCGTTAGCGCTATGTAACAGACGCACGGCGCCATCTAGTATGAATTTTTGGAACTAACTTAATTTGAACAAATTTTCGTATTTTCACCCCCTTACAACCCTTTTTTTCAGTAAAAAAAGTAGCCTATGTCCTTTCTCAGGCTTTAGACTATCTGTATACAAAATTTCATTACAATCGGTTCGGTAGTTTTGGCGTAAAAGCGAGACAGACAGACAGACAGACAGAGATACTTTCGCATTTATAATCTTAGTATAGATTTCGCCATAACTTCTAAACCAAACCACAGAATATATACTAGTACCAACAGAAGTCCAACTCGTGAAACCCGTTTAAAAAAATAACAACTCTTGCTGCGATACTATAAAGTTCAAATTCCGACCGCGCAGTGCTAGGTGCCTACAATTATATTTGCCTACATGTGCGCTCTCTTTCTATCGCGGAAGAGGTACCCTTTCTGACGAAATCAAGATTGTCACCTTTTAGAAAATTAAATAATCTTCTTTTAATTACTATAGCTACTAATAGCAAACTATTATTATAAAAATGATTATATATAATTGGAATCTCGGAATCGGCTCCAATGATTTACATGAAATTTAGTATATAGGGGGTTTCAGGGGCGATAAATCGATCTAGCTAGGAATCACTATTATTCGTGTTTTATTGAATACCGAGCAAAGCTCGGTCATACAGCTAGTATTTTATAATAGTTTTATATTCGATTATAGTGTAGGAGTTGGTCAGGAATTTTTTTACAACTTGAACATAGTAACTTGTGTTTATTTATGTGTAGTATGCGGTTTGTTTGTAACAAATTGGTTTATTTGCTATGTTTGTGTATTTTTTCATCTTTTTTTGTATTTTAAAGTCTTAAATTACTTTATTGAAATATTTCTTTGACTTTTTTCAATTGTTCATATTTATCAGATTGATAACGATTCTGTCACAGCGGTTAAATCAGTACGTAGATATATGCGACGAAAAAATCTTGCGCGCGCGTCACCGCTCGCTTGTGAGTCCCTTGTGATCTGCCCCTTTAAAGGGGTACTTACAGTTCGATACCTAAAGGCGCGAGTGGGACAGGCCTGACCAAACGTCAAATTTTAATAATTCGAAGACCAAATATATTCTACGTAAACTGTACTTAGTGATGAAATGATTTATTTTGATAAGGATTATTAGCATGAGTAAAATAAATCCGTTTAAATGTAGTCCAATTAAAATCAAGATTTTTAAATAAAAAAACCGGCCAAGTGCGAGTTGGACTCGCCCATGAAGGGTTCCGCAGCAGCAATAAGGTTTACTTTTATGAAATTAGGAGGTTTTTGATTTATTTTCATATTTCAGTTGATTTAATTAAAGTTAAATTAAAGTTTACCATTTATGACGTATTAAAAAAAAAACTACTGGCTAGATCTCGTTCGAACCAATTTTCGTTGGTAGTTTTTGTAGTAATGTACATCATATATTTTTTTTAGACTTATCGTGCCCCTACTTTAGAAGTTAGAGGGGGGGGGGGAACACACATTTTACCACTATGGAAGAGTGTCTCTCGGAAACTATTCAGGTTAGAAAAAATGATTTTAGAAACCTCAATATGATTTTCGAAGACCTATCCATAGATACCCCACACGCATAGGTTAGATGAAAAAAAAATTTTTGTTTCAGTTGTACCTATGGGGACGCCTAAAATTTTTAATAATTTTTACATTTTTGTATCAAAATCTTAATGCGGTTAACAGACTACATCTACTTACCATGTTTCAATAGTATAGCTCTTAAAGTTTCGGAGAAAAGTGGCTGTGACATACGGACGGACAGACAGACAGACAGACAGACAGACAGACAGACAGACATGACGAATCTATAAGGGTTCCGTTTTTTGCCATTTGGCTACGGAACCCTAAAAATAGTTGTTGTGCCTCACTTGACATAGATAGGTATAATGTGTCGTGGACATTTTTGTAGATATTTATAAGATCTACATTTACTTAGAACATTGTATAGTTCTATCTTTTATAGTTTAGGCAGCGTACGCAAAATAAGTAAATTTTCTGGTTGTTTCCGAAAAACTGAAATATCTTACGGAACCCTATATTTTCCAAAATAAAAAGCAGCCTATATTACTCGTAAATAATGTAGCTTTCGAATGGTGAAAGAATTTTTAAAATCGGTCCAGTAGTTTTTGAGCCTATTCATTACAATTAAACAAACAAACAAAGTTTACCTCTTTATAATATTAGTATAGATATGAATTAACATTTGAATCAATTAGGAAACCGTACGCAACGCAATAAGTATTAAACATGTAACTAATTTACATACATTCTCAACATAATAAGGCTAATAGTTATATCACGCAATATCTACCGTTTGACATCCACGACCACGCTCTCTGATTGTTGTGAGACGGTGTTAATTTAAGGGCCCCTCACCCCCGGGCCCGGCTGGAGTACTCGCCGGCCAGATCACAAGTACCTACCCTGTAAAAGTGTAGTGAGATATTATGTTGCGTCGCTTTGTTGATGCTGGAGCGGCGAGCGCGAAGACAGATGCGCGGTACGAGCACGTATCATGCATGTTTGAGGACTCTAGTGTTATTCATAACCAATATCCATACTTTGATCGTCTGTTTTGATAAAAAATATGTCAGATTATTTAATTTGATGTTTCCCGCGATTTGAGTAAGAGGGAATCCTGGAAGAACCGTACTTTTTTGTGCGATGATAAGTAGTTTGAATCTTATATCTGTCGTAAGATTATTTGATAAATCGAATTATCGCGAAAACACGGATAATTAGATAATGCTGCTTATATTTTTCAATTTTCTAAAAAAGTTGGAAAACGCGAGTTGCCATTAGTAACATTGCATATTCTTAACGCTGATTGGCTTGATTTTTGCTTACAGGCCAACTCTTATAATTCTGATTGGTTACTATCTTTTCCTATGTATATTTGGTATTACACCATAAAATTATAAAGGGTAAGAAATGACAATGCCTCTTCATAGGAACTTACTTTTTATTTAACCTTTTTCTCATCTCAACCTCAACCTCAGAATTAGTTTCTGGTTCAGTTGAACTTTCAGTAAGTACTAATCTTATATCTTTAAACGAGCAATTCTTGTATATACATACACATATATATATATATATATATATATATATATATATATATATATATATATATATATATATATATATATATATATATATATATATATATATATATATATATATACATACATATATATACATGTATAATTGGAATCACGGAATCGGCTCCAACGATTTTCATGAAATTTAGTATATGGGGGGTTTCAGGGGCGATAAATCGATCTAGCTAAAAATCATTTTCAGAAAATGTCTTTTTATCGGTTTTTTATCGATAATCGATAAACTGAAAAATATCACTCTTCCTAACATCTATTGGCAAATAATAATACTATTTTGTTAGCAACTAATTGTTTTAACGACCAGCAGATGGCGTTATTAAGTAACACGAAGTCAATGAGTGTTAAATATCAAACACATTAAATATCAAAAATTGCTAGCTCGCTTACAAAAACGTGTGTGTGGCTCGCTTAAACCGACCAATCAGTGATTATTTTGGATAATAACTAACGATTCGTTTCACAATCTTACTAACGCGACTCGCGTTTTCGCGAAAACACTACCTATTGTCAGTAAGGTTGAAAAATGTAATCACCTATTGTCTAATTATCCGTGTTTTCGCGAAGTCCCTAGAATTTTCGCAATAATTCGATTTATCAAATCATCCTACCACATATCCACTATATTGTACTCTTTTGTTATTACTTATTTGTCATTTACATCAGTACTAAATTCTATTAAAATCAGCGAAGTCACTTTCGGAGCTTATTCCGAGCAAACAAACAAAGCTTTTCTCTGTAATATTAGTAGTCTATAGTTTCTTACAAAATATATGAAATAGTATGCAAAGATATTCTAATGTAGTAACTTAACGACACAAAGTGGGGAAATTAAGTCTAGTTACGGACGGTTGAAGATATACCATGAGGGTGACCGTTATAATAAGTATTACCCATGCTTGTACCTACAGGTACCACAAATATTACTTTAGCATATGCTAGCACAATTCTAGACCAACCATCCAAAACGAAAGAAACGTGTTACTTGAAGCTGCGCACAAGTTTAATCGCTTGCCAAAAATTGGGGAATGTGCAGTAATCGATTGGACCTAAAAATCGATTTTTTGGTTGGTCTCTTTGGGATAAATCAGACGGGTTGGTATTGTTTCATCGCAATCAAACAGATAGGTAGGTTATTGATATACGATATGCGTCGTAGGTGCACAATATGTGGTTACGGAATGTCCTCTCCAGCTACGCCGACGGTAAGCGATCTTAAAATGATGGGCGCCCTATACAATTTTGTACCAATCATACGTAGTTAATGTATCAATACAGCTATCCAAATACTGTGTAATCGATATAATATCTATATATTAATACGCAAGCGAAAAACTTTGTAACACTTTTTACGAAAAATGGGGAAACGTAGGTGCATGAAATTTTGCACAGTTATAGTTTATATTGTGCAGGAGTGCATCGAACTAATATTATTTTTAAATAATGCTTTTATCATACATTTTTTAACAAATAAAACATTACACACACTACAACACACACACACATGAGAAATGACAGATTTTTGAGTGATAAGCCTATACTTACGAATTATACTATTTTATTTATGGTTGAAGTTTGTTGACAACAAGTTGACAAATTGAAAATGGATTATAGTTTTTTTTTATTGAATCTTAGATACTATTAGACAATGCTTACACGGCCAGTCTGAGATCAGCTAAGTCCCAAAGACAAGAGTTGAAAAAAAATGATAAAGTCAATATTTTTTACAAAATATAGGTAGTAAGTAGTCCTAATGTAATTGAAACTAAGATCGAATTTCGACCATTGGGCAATCTCTAGTTGTAATACTAATCGCTGAGGGTATGTGGTGTATGATTAGAACCTCGTGGAGCTCCATGACTGCCCCCTACCACGTTCCAGTATCACTTTAAGATTACTTAGAGATTTCTTACAAGTAAAAATAATATCTTTATAGGCATACTAGATGATGCCCGCAACTCTGTTGCGCTGAAATTCGTTTATCGCGCCGCGCCGGGAATCGTACATTTTTCCGGGATAAAAAGTATCCTATGTCCTTTCCCGGGACTCAAAGTATGTCCATGCCAAATTTCAGCAAAATCGGTTCAGCGGTTTGAGCGAGAAAAGCAGACAGACAGACAAACACACTACACACTACTAATTTATACCGGTAAAAGAATAAAGATCCCATGGTAGGACTGGAACTGTATAGGGCCCCGGCCGCCCGCGTCGATACGATGTAACATTATATTAATTAACCCTGTTCTACACTGTTAGTTTTGTCATTAGCGACCGTGGGCACGTGTGTGGTGTATAACATAAGCGATTACGATAAATACGACCTGTACGAGCCTTACCAAGTCAAAATTAAAGTTTAAAATCATAACAGATCATAAGGCACAGAAAAAACGCATCATAAGGTTTTTTGTTATTTATTTGTAAAATAAATTCATGAAAACTGAAAAGTAATCTGGTAAAGGAATTTTCCTTTGCCAATCCAATGCGAAACACATATTTAAATTTAAGCTATGTAACTATAAAATAATAGTCTCCATCAGGGGTCACCAATTAGTTTCGCACGGGGTCCACTTTAAGAAATGAAATGACCTTCGCGGTCCACACATTTTATTAAAAAAAAAGATTTATTAAACTAAAGGAATTACGGAAATTACAAAGGTATATTTTATTTACATATACCTATCAATGAGAAAAGTTTTTGTTGCTTGTTTGTAGTGAAATTGGTGCAAGCTATAATTGTGCACTTTTATAAAACGAAATTAAAATAGGGAAGTAAAATGTATGGAAATAAATGAAGACGCTTTTAAATTTCCGCCGACGATAACTTTTTAACGTGCACGTTAGAGGATAACACGACGTCTACACTCTTCTGAACCGCACAATACGTCTGCGGTGCGTAAAACCAATAGGCCTTTAACGTACCCAACGTTTTATCGCGAAAGCCGGCGTCCAAGATAACGTGACGTCCAGAATTATAAAAGCGCACATTGACATTAAATCCTGGAGATGTACATCAATCATTAGTTGGTCGAGACCGGAATTTATTTTTAACGAAGCTGTTCCAAAGAGCTTCTCAGCTTCATTCATACTGTTTTCTGCCTTCACTTTCGGCAATAAAATATTGTTATGCGCAAAGTTTATGTAATTGATTTTTTTACCAAATTATCTATTTTAGATAAACAGCGTAATTTATGCTTGTATTAAGAGTATTATTAAATTAAGAAATTAAAAAAAAAAACCCGCCTGGCCTTTAAAAAGTAGTGAAATAAATAATCTATATATTAATACGTGAGCCAAAAACGTTGTATCCCTTTTGACGAAAAATGAGGAAACGTAGGTGAATGAAGTTTTGCATAGTTATAGTTTATATGGTGAAGGCGGGCATCGAGCTCATATTATTTTAAAATTATGTTTTTATCATACATTTTTTTAACAAATAAAACATTACACACACTACAACACACACACTAGGAAAATGACAGATTTTTGAGTGACAAGCCTATACATACGAATTATACTCCTTTATTTATGGTTGAAGTTTGTTGACAACAAGTTGACAAATTGAAAATGGATTATAGTTTTTTTAATTGAATCTTAGATACTATTAGACAATGCTTACACGGCCAGTATGAGATCAGCTGAGTCCCAGAGACAAGAGTTGAATTAAAAATATATGATAAAGTTCTAATGTCGTTCAACTAAGGTCGAATTTCGACCATTGGGCGATCTCTAGTAATATTTACTGACTTTTGGATTTGACGCTTGGATGCTACGATGCCACGGACAGATACACACACAGAATAAATTAAGAAATTAAAAAAAAAACCCCGCCAAACAACTTTAAAAAGTAATGAAATAATATTTAATGCCTTCAAGTTGTGTATGTACTTCAAATAATTCATAACTTGTGTAAAGTAACATTTTAGTCCGTAATTGTTGTCACGGTGTGTCGGGGCACCGCCAAGTAAACTACAACCTACAACGCCAAGTCGCTGATTATCTCGATTCAGTTCGCTGTGAATTGATCCTTAAACTTGTTATGTGAAATCAAACATCTACATTAGCGGTCCCCCGACACACCTTGACAATAATTATGGGCTAAAAATATATTACTTGACACAAGTTAGGAATTATTTGAACTTGAAGGCAGTAAATATTATTTCATTACTTTTTAAAGTTGTTTGACGGTTTTTTTTTAATTTCTTAATTTAATTTTACTTCATACTTTTTAAACTTGTGTTGGTTATAGTGCAGAATTTTTATTTTACATTAATTCCTATCAACAGAATCATATTCTCATGATTACCATTTATCAATGTCCTTTTCGATGAGGCCGTTAATATGAGCCCAAACATGAAACCTCCACTTTGGGTTAATACAAATCTCGGTTCCTATAGAATCCAGGTGATGCTGCAGTAGCAGCATGTAAATATTTAGTGTTTATCTACTTCTTACTGGCTGTCGCAATCAAAATGAGCCCAAACACGAAACCTCTGCTCTAAGTTGGCGAGGAGTTGGATATCCTATTGATTACCAGGTGATGCTGCAACACCAGGTCAACTTTCCATTATTATGTGCATACATTATATTGTATATTCACAACTAGAATTAAATATAAAACCCATCAAACGACTACAAGTTGCTAACGGCCTTTCATGAACCAGATAAACCCTGATTGTCCAGCACTGAGCAGGCTGATGATGATGAATTATAGCTAAGAACACTCTCGATCATGTCAGCTTTCAAACAAAAAAACTAGATCAAAATCGGTCCACCCGTTTGGACGCTACGATGCCACGGACAGATACACACACAGACAAACAGACAGACAGACACGTCAAACTTATAACACCCCTCTTTTTTGTCGGGGGTTAAAAAGGAGTCTTATGGCCATTGACCATTAAAAAATTAAGGAATTTAAAAAAACCCCCGCCAAAACAACTTTAAAAAGTAATGAAATAATATTTACTGCCTTTAAGTTCAAATAATTCCTAACTTGTGTAAAGTAATATTTTTGTCCATAATTGTTGTCACGGTGTGTCGGGGGACCGCCAAGTAAACTACAACCTACAACCGCCAAGTCGCTGGTTATCTATCTCGATTCAGATCGCTGTGAATTGATCCTTAAACTTGTTATGTGAAATCAAACATCTACATTAGCGGTCCCCCGACACACCTTGACAACAATTATGGACTAAAATATTACTTTACACAAGTTTGGAATTATTTGAACTTAAAGGCAGTAAATATTATTTCATTACTTTTTAAAGTTGTTTTGGCGGGGGTTTTTTAAATTCCGTAATTTTATTTTATTTCATACTTTTTAAACTTGTGTTGGTTATTAGTGCGGAATAATTCCTATCAACAGAATCATATTCTCATGATTACCATCTATCAATGTCCTTTTTAACCCCCGACAAAAAAGAGGGGTGTTATAAGTTTGACGTGTCTGTCTGTCGGTCTGTCTGTCTGTCTGTCTGTCTGTCTGTCTGTCTGTCTATCTGTCTGTCTGTCTGTGGCATTGTAGCAGCCAAACGGGTAGACCGATTTTGATCTAGTTTTTTTTGTTTGAAAACTGACTTAATCGAGAGTGTTCTTAGCTATAGTTCATCATCATCAGCCTGCTCCGTGCTGAAAAATCGCGGTTCATCTGGTTCGTGAAGGGCCGATTAGCAACTTGTAGTCGTTTGGTGGGCTTTATATTTTGCATTCTAGTTCGTGACATTTGTGAATATACAAAATACGTATACACATAATAATGGAAAGTTGACCTGGTGCTGCAGCATCACCTGGTAATCAATGGGATATGCAATTCCATGATATTAACAGATATTAACATAATCATCATACATGACATATCGTGGGACACATTTTCCCCGCTTACCACTTACCACCGTTGTGATTACCAGATACAGTTATATAAATTCACACGATTTGATCACCTTAGCGGTACTGTCCTGGCAATACTGGCTTTTGCCACTACTCATTACCGGCCTCCTAGACGAGCAATTTTATTGTCTATATCACGTATTGCGTAATATTATTGACCGTCTAGGGTTGATATTGAACATCGAGCGCCTTCAATCTAATTGTCAAATAAACAAAAAAACTGCGTTGATCAGTTCCTGAAATTATTTCTTTAATTAATAATATCTTTTATTTTGTCCGTGCTTTCCACATACTTTTTATGATGTATTTCTGCGTCTGCAAACCGGACGTTTGATAACGAATAACAAAAAAACACTGGACCTACAGAGGCATCAACTAAACTTCATTGGATACTGAATTTGGCATAACTTTGGAACTTTGACACTGTGTTTGGGGAACACTGCGGCCGGTGCTACCACCAACTCATCATCACTCCTGACCACCCCGTTCTGTTGCAGTCACAGTCACAGACAAGTCCGGGTACCAGTCGCCATATGGAGGGATGGACAATGGAATGGTGAGTACATCTTCTACTTCAGCATGTTAAGCTCCATGTTAATTTTCCTACTTCTGAAAGAGATAGAGAATAACTCTAACCCTAGCTTACTTGTTAAAAAGGTCCACACTGTTTATATACAGACGTTATATAATTATGGTTTATATATAGACGTTATAGTTATTGAATGTTTTGTCGTTGTCGGTAAAGTCACTTTTCAAATGTATCGGATAAAGACAAAACATTGTGTAATGTTTGTGTAAGCAGTATGGACCTTTTTAGGATTCCGTAGCCAAATGGCAAAAAACGGAACCCTTATAGATTCGTCATGTCTGTCTGTCTGTCTGTCTGTCCGTCCGTCCGTATGTCACAGCCACTTTTCTCCGAAACTATAAGAGCTATTATATCTTATAGATATCTATATATTATATCTATTTACCAAGTTTGAATAGTATTTTAGAAACTATAATACTATTCAAACTTGGTAAATAGATGTAGTCTGTGAACCGCTTTAAGATTTTGATACAATTAAGAAATTTAAAAAAAACCCCGCCAAACAACTTTAAAAAGTAATGAAATAATATTTACTGCCTTTAAGTTAAAATAATTCCTAACTTGTGTAAAGTAATATTTTAGTCCATTATTGTTGTCAGGGTGTGTCGGGGGACCGCCAAGGAAACTACAACCTACAGGCTACAACCGCCAAGTCGCTGCACCTGATTATCTCGATTCAGTTCGCTGTGAACTGATCCTTAAACTATAATGTTATGTGAAATCAAACATCTACATATTTAGCGGTCCCCCGACACACCTTGACATCAATTATGGACTAAAATATTACTTTACACAAGTTAGGAATTATTACATTATAGTTTAAGGATCAATTCACAGCAAACTGAATCGAGATAATCAGCGACTTGGCGGTTGTAGGTTGCAGTTTACTTGGCAATCCCCCGACACACCGTGACAACAATTATGGACTAAAATATTACTTTACACAAGTTAGGAATTATTTGAACTTAAAGGCAGTAAACATTATTTCATTATTTCATTACTTTTTAAAGTTGTTTGGCGGAGGTTTTTTTAAATTTCTTAATTTAATTTTATTATATTATAGATTTTAGAGGTCCCCATAGATACAACTGAAACAAAAAAAATTTTTTCATCTAACCTATGCGTGTGGGGTATCTATGCATAGGTCTTTGAAAATCATATTGAGGTTTCTAATATCATTTTTTTCTAACCTGAGTAGTTTGCGAGAGACACTCTTCCAAAGTGGTAAAATGTGTGTGTCCCCCCCCTCTAACTTATAAAGTAGGGGCATGTTAAGTCTAATAAAAATATATGATGTACATTACTACAAAAACTACCAACACAAATTGTTTCTAACGAGATCTAGCCAGTAGTTTTTTTTATACGTCATAAATGGTAAACCTTAATTTAACTTTCATTAAATTAACAGAAATATGAAAATAAATCAAAAACCTCTTAATTTCATAAAAATAAACCTTATTGCTGCTGCGAAACCCTTCATGGGCGAGTCCAATTCGTACTTGGCCGGTTTTTTTTATATTTTGTAAGAGGTTATATTGATTGTATTTAGAATTTAACGAAACAAGGGGTTTTTGTGACAAATTGGTTTTCTTTAAAAAAATCTTTTAAATATCTATGTAATAGTCAGGAAGCCCTAAAACGATTTTTTTTTATTACTATCGAGCTAATTTTTGTGAGTAGCTTCATTTTGATAATCTGACAAACAACATTATTGTCTGCGAAAAATCTTGAAAGTGGTAGCTAACAGAGATAGGAAGGATTTATGAACTTTGATTTGATGGTCCATGTAAAATGTTCATACTTTGATTTGATGGCTCTAAAATATGGATTGTTCTATATTTTGTAGGACAATGTTACTCTTAAATTATATAACTATTAACCTACCAATATACAAAAAATCACCTGGTTAGGGTTCAACGGGTTCAACCCGTTAGGGTACCGTAGTCAACCAAGTTTTGTTGATGACAGAACCCTAAAACGGAACCCTAACCAGCAGATTTTTTGTATATGGTAGGTTAATAGTTATATAATTTAAGAGTAATATTGTCCTACAAATAGAACAATCCATATTTTACAACCATCAAATCAAAGTATGAAATCCTTTCTATCTTTGTTAGCTACCACTTTCAAGATTTTTCGCAGATAAAAATGTTGTTTGTCTTATCAAAATGAAGCTTGTACTCACAAAAAATTAGCTTGATAGTAATCAAAAAACTTTTGTTCTAGGGCTCCCTGACTATAATTATTAATATTTGTATTATTTATTTTACTTCATAAGCGAGTAAGTAAATAACATAATATTATATAACTTCAAAATCAATTTTTACTTTTGTTTTTGTGGTATTTCTTTTTCGTTTACGTATTGCTTACGTTATTCTGTGTATCGGTAGTCGGGTAGTGTGTAGTGTGTACATATTTAAAAACGCTACGTCTCAATACGGTACGCGGAATACATGATTTATATGGAGGAGTAGGGTCGCCATACTTGCGGTCTCTTCAGTTCAAGTTTGGGACAGTTAAAGTTTCTGTCATTTTAGCTGTGCTCGCCATTACATATTTACACTGATATTGATTGGTATACTGTTACATAGTAGACCCTGGTGGCTCTTTTAAGCGTAGATGTTTAACTGTAATGTTTTATAGCGTATCAAAGCATTTTAGTAATGCGCCAAACATATTCTGTCTGGCCCCGAAAAGCCTTAAGTTCTAGTATACAAAACATTTCTAACTCTAACAGAAAGTCTGGTGACAGTAGCGCGGGCCCTTTTTACGTGATCCAGAAAAGCTCTGTATCCCCGCAAAACCCTTACGTCTGAGTTTCTTGAGCCCTGCGCTCTGCCCGAACACGGATACATTTTGTATGATACACTTTTTTTTTATGAAATACTAGCGGCCCGGCCCGGCTTCGCACGGGTGGACATTGGTTTTTAAATTATTTTTTTTAAATAAAGGTAGTCAATCTTTAAGTTAAGCAGAACATAAAAATAGTTTACATTATTTAGCCTGCAACTACTTTATTATAATTATTATGTACATATAACACATTTTTATTGTATTTTTTTTTATATTTTTATATTTTAAGTGTTATGTTTGATTATTTTATCCTTACCTGCAGAAGATACTATTATTTATAATATTTTGCAATTTCTTCATGTTTTTTTTTTTGTTTAAAATATTTTATGTTTTTTTTTTTATAGTTTTATGCTTTATTATTTTATGCTTACCTACATCTACTATTATATACATTTTGAAATTTTCTATTTGTTTTTGTATAAAGTATTTTTGTTGTACTTTTGCGCTTTATGTTTTTTTACACCATACTTCTTTTTGCGTAAAAGATTCCATTAAAATTGGGTTAAAGCTTCCCTGTAAACGATATTTGATGTTGTTTTATTTTGTGGCAGCAAAATAAATTGATTATCAGCAGCTCCAACTCGGGATAGGCCAACGTATAGTTGACCATGAGTAAAACATTCTTTTCGTAGGTCGATGCCTACTAATTTGAAAGTTTGACCTTGGGACTTGTTAATAGTCAATGCGAAAGATATTTTTACCGGAAATTGAAGCCGTTTAAATGGGATTGGCAGATCAGTTGGAATCATCGGTATCCTCGGTATATGAGCTAGTTGACCAGCTGCTGGGCCGGTGATAATGGTAGCTACAATTAAATTGTCCTTTAATTCTTTAATAAGCAGCCTTGTCCCATTGCACATATTTGGTGGGCATAAATTTCTCAAAAGCATGATTGGAATTCCGATTTTTAACGTCAGTTCGTGTGGTGGAAGTCCAGAAGGATTCAGCGAATTTAAAAACTCCTCTGGTAAGTACTAATACCTGCTGATAAGTAGTTTGGCATGGTTTGTACCAGCGCAACGTTACTATTGCATATTTTTAGTATTGCATACATACGATATCGCGGACTTTTACGTTGTTATTAATGTCCTCTATAAGACTATAGTACATCACTTTGCGATAAGTAAGTATAGTCTATAATTTATAAAGCATAAGCAAGAAGGAATATTTTGGTAGATTTTTCACACAATTATTAACACTTAATACGGTTCCCTTGTTTCTCTCATTAAATATAGCCTATATTCAGCAGAAATTCCAATTCCATCGTGCATCGGCATCGTGGGTATCGCAGAACAATAGATCTTCAATTGTTATGCTGGCAGCCGGCTGCCGCTATTGGAGATTTATAGTTAAAGAAATTAATTAATTATAATAGCAATCAAAAATAATAGTCATTCAAAACTTATTTTAAAAAGTTCTAAAAATATTACTTTCGTAGTCATAACTTTTAAAGCTTTTTTGAAATTAGGATTATAATAATGAAGCACGATAGTCTATATCAAATCAATAAAGCAGCACCCGGCTGTCGCATAACTATTGAAAATCTATTGTGTCTGCGATTCCCACGATCGAGGTAATATTTACGTGGACTCTCCGGGCGAGTCTGTGGCACTGATAATTAAATCTCTCCCCTACCGCACGCACACCCGCGCATCGCGCCTTGACGCCCAATTCGCAACGTGCAGCAGAAATCGTAATATTTTAATTTCGCCATAACATTAAAACCAAACGTCCAATTTTAATCATTCAAAGACCAAATATTATCTACATTAACTGTACTTAGTGATGAAATAATTTATTTTGATAAGGGTCAATAGCATGATTTAAATAAACGCATTTAAATATAGTCCAAAAAAAAATCTAGATTTTTTAATAAAAAAATGGTTATTGTGCCTCACTCAACATAGATAGGTATAGTGTGTCGCGGACTTTTTTGTAGATATTTAAAAGATCTATAATTACTTAGAACATTTTATGCCTCTATCTTTTATAGTTTAGGCAGCGTACGCAAAATAAGTAACTTTTCTGGTTGATTTTTTAAACCTTGCGTCCGAAAATCCCAAATATCTTACGGAACCTTATATTTTTCCAAAATAAAAATTAGCCTATGTTCAGCAGAAATAATGCAGGATTCCAATGGTAAAAGAATTTTTCAAATCGGTCCAGTAGTTTCGGAGCCTATTCGACTCAAACAAACAAACAAACAAAAAATCAAATCTTTCCTCTTTATAATAGTAGTGTAGATGGGGGCAAATGAGCAAACGGGTCACCTGATGGAAAGCAACTTCCGTCGCCCATAGACACTCGCAGCATCAGAAGAGCTGCAAGTGCGTTGCCGGCCTTTTAAAAGGGAATAGGGTAATAGGAGAGGGTATGGAAGGGAAGGGAACGGAATAGGGGAGGGTAGGGAAAGGAATAGGGTAGGGGATTGGGCCTCCGGTAAACTCACTCACTCGGCGAAACACAGCGCAAGCGCCGTTTCACGCCGGTTTTCTGTGAGAACGTGGTATTTCTCCGGTCGAGCCGGCCCATTTTTGCCGAAGCATGGCTCTCCCACGTATAAAAACTTATATTATGAGTAAAATGTTGTAGTAGGGGAGGGGAGGGTGCTATTTGTGTAGTCACTCGAGCGTCATGGAGACCTAGTAGGTCTTTTACATTAGGTAAAGCTGATAAAATAATAAGAACGTTTTTTATTTTAGCGGTGGGTTCAGAACGGCAGCCATTTTAAAGCTTTGAAAAAGAAAATATATTCACAAAATTGCTTATTTAGGTAAATTATAAGTATATTTTAAACAACAAGGACTAAATCATTTAGTTTAGTGCAAAATAAAATATCTGCGAAGCTTAGTTAGGAAAATATGAAGCTTTATCTTCTTCTTCTATATATATAAAAGAAAGTCGTGTTTGTTACAACACTTATAACTCGAGAACGGCTGAAACGATTGCCATGGTTTTTGATTTGTTGGATTTGTTTCCGTCCCGAATAGCAGAATACATCTTAAAAACAATGAAAACTCGATATGTGTAATGATTAATGAATACTTTATCATTTCAATAGATGCTCATTTGTTTATACATGTCAAACATTTGTTGTCCAATCCTGTCAAATAGTGTAACAACTATTTTTTTTGGAGATTATGGCCTGGTTGCTGAGACCTTTAGCCCGGCCGCACATTGTCCGAAATTTCTGATACGAAACATTTGAACGTCGGCCGGACCGCCACACCGCACACTACGTCGGAAGCTGGCTGAACCGGCAAGACTAGACGATAAAGTACGAGACGTCATCTTGCAGGAGTCAAAGGGCGAAGAAGGTCATGACAAATTTACCGGCGAAAATTACCAGCAGAGTCACCGGGAATTTTTATAATTTTGTAATTTAGAAGACAAGACTTATTTTATTACTTATTGATTATGTTTATTTTTATGAAGCATTTTTAAAATAGGTTTTGATGATTATTGCGCACATGTTGCCTCCCCCGGGAGTGTATTTATTTTTTGTAAAATGTCTACAAAGTTCAGGTACTGTTATATTTGTTTGTTTTAGACATTAATTTTCGAACATTTTTTATTAACCGAAAATAATACCTAAGATTGCCATTATTGGTTCCGCCACCAGAGCCATTGTGCTCCCTGCTTTATGGCGAAACACTAGAATCACGACATTTTCCTTCGGTTTTCCTTCCTGGCGCTATAACTCCAGAACGCACGAACCGATTTCCACGGTTTTGCATTCGTTGGAAAGGTCTCGGGCTTCGTGAGGTCTATAGAAAAAAAAATCAGAAAAACCTTCAAGAGAAAAGCAGGAAAATAGGGAAAATAATTTTATGGCAAAACAACGTTTGCCGGGACAGCTAGTTTTTTTATATTTTAAAACGACCTTACAGGCTTACCTAACCTTTGAATCGTCAGTGCTTTATATGAAAGTTTCTTTGGGGTATTACACTAAACATCCCCTATCTTAATCTGACAGATCCGATGACATTTCAAAATAAAAATAAAAAAAATTTAACCCACTACGTAAGAACTCTGATTTCTATACCATGATAACTAGCCACATGTCGGAAGCCTATACAAGCTTAATCTGACACGCTCGAGCTTGTCTCGAAATCCCCTCTTCCCCTTCCCAGCTATTGGCGAAAATTGCATTAATCAGAAGCTTAGCTCTATGCTTTTCTTGACCAACTTAACTGAAACGTACTGGCAAATTCGTTACGTACATACTTTATCATGTTTTACTTACTAAGAAATCCTGCTGACATTAATTCACAATATCCCATAATTGCAAAGATGTTTTACCAAGAAACTGACTTAAAATATCTCAATAATGTCGCAAAGATTAGAAGATAACATGTAACACTTACATCTTAACTAACTCCCGAGCCTAGGCCGACTTGCAGATAATCTATCGGTAGTATTGGAAAGTGCCGATTTCGCAAGCGTGTCGTCACTGGGGCAATATTCGGAGCAGGACGATGACGCTGCTGCGGCGGCGACGCGGACGGGAGGCGGCGCGGCGCGGGCGGTACAGTTAGCGCGTCCACCTGTTGCGCCGCATAACGTGTTCGACAGATGATTCCCGCCGCCCCCCGCCGCTCCCGCCCGCACATCCCGCGAGATCACTGACTCTCATTCATACAACCTCCGCGCGACAGCCTAATGTTCGGTATGTCGCCCGACCTTCGTGGGCATTACACCCGTCCGAACCGATAAAAGTGGGACTCTGCGAGGGCTCTCGGCCGTAATTAGCTACCTGAGGTTTATTCGAATGCAGATCGTTCCGCTTGTAGTAAAAAAGGTTAACGAGCCGAGTCTGTTGTCGAGTGGCCCCCGAGCCTACACACTACACAGTATCTCGTATACGTAGTGTCCACCCTTCATTAGCCGCGGTGATGTGCGCCCGAATGTCCCCCTACCGCGGGGGACCTGCGTTTAACGGTGCACCCCCTTAGGGGTCTAAACCCTCCGCACCCCCGACCGCACCCCCGCCGACGCCCGGGGGAGGAGCTCGGCACGACGAGGAAAAGCGGTTTTTGATTGTTTGGACTCGAACCGCGGACGATTTCGGTAATTGATACTTTGATATCTTCCCCGACTTAATTCCTTTTAATGACACGTTAGAGGAAAGGGGTAGCGGAGAAGTAATTGACAGTTGCCCCGTTTCTTCGAAATACAATCAATTAAACGGCAATTTGAATTGTTTAAGGACCTACATTTTAAAAACGGGCACGTGGAGCGACACGTTCCTCCTCGACTGTTAAAATTTTAATAATTTTTAGTTACGATACTTATCAAAGAAATTAGCGCTTGGCGCAAGGAACGCCAGCCGTGGGCGGAAATTTTGTAGACGTGCTACGTCCGTTTCCTCGGGGTCGTACAAGATAACAATATTAAGTTAAAAGCAAGATTTATCCACTGCAGATCATAGTGACTCAATGAAAGTAAACTGTAGAGTAGTTCCAAGTTGAGTGCAATAATAGAGACATCGCACTGGGACCATTACAGAGGTCCGCGACATTCACGCGAACCCAATACATTAGGGCGACTGCCCTGGGCCGCGGGCGATAAACGTTGGCCGACTACCCTCCTATATTTTCATTGAGTTTCCTTGTTTTTACTTTTCCTAATTGAAGATTATTGGCTTTGGTGGCATAGTCGTAAGATTCTTATTATATCGAACCTACCTAACCTATATCTCGAATTTCGATTTTTTAAGGGACGTAAGAGTGGTAAATGTCAGTCTTAATAGAGTTGAGGAGAATGTTCCCTCTGGACATCTTATCACGCTCTCGCTTCATCAACAGCACTTGCGAAGAGTAAACTCATCTGCTACTTGCATTTCAACAAACAGGGTTTTTACTTAATAATGTGCCAGTAATACTGTATGTATTTTGGTCCTGGGGTCTACAATGGTGTCGTGTCTGAAGTGTGTCGTGTTGTGTTGCGGCAGTACGGCGTGGCGGCGACGTCGTGCGCGGCGGCCAACGGCCACCAGCAGCCGGACCGGCGCCACGCGCACCACCAGCACCACCAGCACGCCGACGTGCCGCCGCAGTGGGTGAGCATCGCGCCACCTCCGACAGACCGCGATAGAGTGGTGCCTGATGTCCTGGTTTCGACAAACACCAACCACACTGTGCTCTGTTCAGTTCTAATTTCAAGTAAATTTGAATAGAGCCACGGTGGGCGTCATTTTTGTTCGGTTTCTGAGGTTTTTTAAAGGGAGTTTAACTATATAACATATAGTATATTACATCATACATATATACTATATAACATCAAAATATTAAATAGGAACCGATTAATAACGATTAATCGGTTCCTATTTAATATTTTGATGTTAGCTGATCAAAAGCTATTGAATAGATATAAACTCTTGTCAAAACATCTCGGAAACTGGACATTAGTAGTCGGTGTTCGATTCGAAAATTTCCCAGGATGTCACACTTCTAGCGTGAGGTCCTGTGTCTCGCCGAGCTTTATGTGTCGTAGAGTTTGTGTGTAGCCGTAGCTTTTGTTTTGTTGTTAGAGTCCACCAGTAGCTTGTATTGATGACGTTTATTCAGAGCAGAATTGTGAGTTAACTCGGCTGTGCTTTCATGTAGTAAGTATATAATATAACATAGGTGTATTTGGTTTTGTTTACTAGCACCGGTTTGTTTTGTGTCGGCACCATAATGCTTGTTTTATTTTTTCTAGTAGAACATTTGATTTTTTACATTGCCGCTTGGCAGGTTCTGTTGGACATAAAATTTGAAATTATTGCTAACTTGATCTCGTTATAACATAGGTGTATTTGGTTTTGTTTACTAGCACCGGTTTGTTTTGTGTCGGCACCATAATGCTTGTTTTATTTTTTCTAGTAGAACATTTGATTTTTTACATTGCCGCTTGGCAGGTTCTGTTGGACATAAAATTTGAAATTATTGCTAACTTGATCTCGTTAATTAATTCGTAATCACAACCTTGAACCTGCCGGCACGAGGTTCGATCTGCGGTTTTATCTCCAATGTCGTCATCGAACGCGCTAGGCATGGAGATAGGCGACTATAGCTGCTAAATAGATAGAGCACGACGTGGCCACTCAACAATCAGTTTCCGGATTATTTTCATTTAGAATTTTTAAAGGTATTAACTGATAAACTGTTTATCAAGAAAATTAATAAATTCACTTTTTCCACATGTGATAAATATCCCTTTCATTTAACGTACGTATGTGCCTTATATTTCGCTGTCTAAATTAATCATATCATAAAAAGCCGTAGCCCTTAAATTAAAGATAATCTTCGTGAATTATTTAAACGAATCAGGCAATCGAATCTCTTCATTCTACCAACACATTTTGAGCCTGTTCAATGCCCACACAGAAGTCAGAACCACTTGTTTGGATATCGAGTCAATAAATATCGATATTCGAGGAATGTGTCGCTCGGTCTGGTGTAAGTGGGTCGACGCCTGCGGCCTGCTCCGGCGCAGATTGGCGCGTGCTGCCAGGTGCGTCACAGTTCTTCGCCGCGCCAGCCAGTTTGTGTTCGTAACTACCGAAACACTGGCTAGACACATTAACGACTTAACTTACCACGCTCGCATTGGTAGAGAAACAACTTTTTTACCGATGGAGTATCATCTTGCTTGTCCAAAGTCCGAAGTTAAACTTTCAAGCTATTCGTTATGAATATATTATTTACTTATATTTCATCTAGGGTATCCGATATTGGAAGACACGAATGCTAGCAACCTTTATGGCATGTGATATATAACCGCTCCGGAGAATGCGTAATTAGCGACTAGTCGCACATCTGTTCTGCCGGCTCGACGTGTTGGAGGAGATCCCGCGGGCTGTGCCCTACCGCCCGTACCTGTTCCACATCCCGTGTCAGCGGAGTGACATTCCTGACAATTATCTGGAATACATGCCCTTTCAGGGAGTGTTCGTGCCCCAATGAGACTGGCTCCGGAGCAGTTGCATTCCTGGTCCTATTTGAGGACTTCTTCAGGTTGTCTGTCTTATTCCCTGACTGTTCTCTATCGCCTAATCATCGACTCCCGCCTTACCTATCATCGACCTACTCCACATTTAATCGCGTCTAGCCTGCGATACCGACTATTTCTGTCATGACTGTCTAGCGATGCAATAATTAATCACTTTAATATTATGAGCATCACCGAGCTTTATTGAATATTCGGTCCCCCGAGCGGAACGATTGATCCTTGTAGCATTAACTCGAGTTATCGTTTACTCCAACACGAACGGGCGAACCCTCGCAGCCCGGGGCCGGGGCCGGGAATCAGAAAGTGAACACAAGTTCCCCGACAGTAAGTTTCGTGCGCACTTACATACGTGACCCCAATAGCGCCCGCGCCAGAGGGAGGGTACTACAGTGTGTTAGTGCGCTTCACACTGCGACCGAACTGTGCGCATCAAAGTATCGGAAGTGGCTACAGAGAGATGATCTTCCGATTTTATGAGAACTATACTGTCATAAAAGAAAGAACTCTAAAGTCAAAGGATGCTTGTTTATGCTCGCTTAATGATGATAATATTCTACTTCGTATTCGAAAGCTCTATCTTAAAGATCAGGAGTAGGATTTGTTTGTTTTTCCTGAACTTTTGAAACCTCTTTTAAGTCGGTCGGATTACACTTACGACGTAGCACCATAACCGCAGCACTGTGCGGTATGAGGGAACCGTATGAAAGGATTATTCCTCCACCCTCGGCTTACGAGAGAGGGACAAAAAATTGTAAAGGTAGGGTGCGCGGGCGCCCCCCGTTTCATGCATCGCGGCTCACATATAAAATACGGCCGACGACGACGCATTTACGCCCCTGTGAACATCGCCGGAAGGGTTAGAATAGATTAAAGGGCCGGTCGGTATTGGGGTGGAATAGATTTGTGACAATTTTTTTATCGTATTAAATTGATTATAAAATTGAATGGTGAATTTATTACTGTGCGCCGAAACATAATGTGTAACTTAGGGACTCGCGAGTCGCGAGTAAATAGAGTCCGGGCAGAATATAATCCTGGCGATTGTATAGGTATTATTTTCGAGAGGGAGAGAGGCATTAAAAATAATTTAATATGCTTGAACGTTTGAATGTTGGGTTAGTAGTTTATTGAATATTTTCGAAGCTTTTTAGTTTATAGTTTAATCCTGAAAAACTTTTTAACACAAGTAACCTTTAACTAAAATTGACTATATATAACATCGGACAGTCATAGATAAATGAATTAATGATTGGTCTCCGCTACGACCAGACTACGCGGAGATCATTAATTTGTGTAGTAGTTAATCTATGCGGACAGTGTTTCCATAAAGTCAAATAGAAAACCACATTTAATTTAATATATAATTATGTCGTTTATTTAATGTTATTTAACTTGCGATCAAGAGGAGGAAGTAGAAATTTTTGATTTAAAAACTTTAGAATATTTTAATATGTGTGTAGAGTGTATGTAGCGACTAGCGGGGTTCACTTGCCGTCGGCGAGTTATACCTGAGCCGAGCGAAACGCGGCATACGCGGGGGACGCGAGAGCGACGAGGACGGCGAATAGGACAGATGTTCAGTCGAAAGTGTGGGTGTTTTTTAATAGGAGCCTCGGCTTCCTGGCAGGGCCGTGCGTGGGAATTCGCCGATTTACCGACTGATACAAGAAATAGGGGATGGCGCTTAGCGGAACCACCGAGCTCCGCACCAGCCCCGCACCAGCCCCACACCAGCCCCGACCTGCCGATGTCATATTCCACTTGACAATCTCTCCTATAACAAGTTCCCTACTAACAATCTTTTTACAAGTTGTATTCTTACTTCTTCTTCTGATTTCTTTTATCCTTTCCTCATATCTATGATAGTCCGAAACTCCGAAATCTGAGTCCAGTCACAAAATTTTAACATGTTACATACAGACATTGCTAAATTGCCAAATCTGAAATCTAAAGAAATATCATAAAACCACTTGATTTTAATTGATTCTTGAATATCACACGAATACCGAAAGTAGTCATTCACACGATAAGAAATGCTTCGAGATACGCCACGTGGTCGCTCTGTTAAGCGGCAAGCAATGAAACAAAAGTTGCAAACTCAGTTATTACTTCTCAATGATGTACTTTCCGAGTAGGATAATAGGAAAAATAACTGACAAAGGTGTTAAGTAATTTTCTGCGGGGATGAAACAAAAGTGAATAGTGACGAGGGTGTTTATTGGTCGGTCACCGATCATTGTTCACGTGGGAGCAGGGACGCGGGTCATAAACGGTGTTGTTGTATGTGCTGGAACATGTGGTGTCACTTGTCTCCAGCACCATCCTTGTTTGATCATGGTAGATACCTGGCCGAGGGTTTCTTCATTCGCATAACCGTCGCAGGTAGCTATTAGTCTAGTGAGTTCTCGTTATTACTCCTACGTTTTGCAGTTATCTCTACAGATTGTTAATGTCTGCTATCGCTTGGCATAGTTCTTATATAAGGATTCAAGAATGTCGTGAAAATGGAGAAAATTAAAGAAAAACGTGAGGAAATGGTTTAAACTATTTGGAATTTTCTTTAAGATATTCTCCAGCTCTTAAGCTTAAACCGATGCTGTATTGACATAGTCCTGTTAATTTTCAGAACCGAATTGCTTATCTTTCAGCACCTGCTTCGTTACAAGTGATTCTGTAGAGGATTTTTAGTATTATGACAGTAGTCAAAATAATTATATTGTTATCAAACCTACAATGTTATCAAAAATATTGAAATTTTATTGCGTAATAAGCTTAACCTGGGGTGTTCAAGATTACCTGTCAGTGATAGAGACCCACGGCTCCTGCCTACTTGTGTGTGACAGGTTAATTTGAAACAGATGCTATGAGCCTGCCCTTACAATATGGAAAACAATGAGCATTCATACGTCTGAATGACCTGTTTGTGTTTATGGCTTTTGTTTCAAAACTTTTTGTATCGCAACTCGAAATGTAGATCGTAACTTTATAAGGGGTAATTGCTACTATTGATAGCGACTAAATTGGTAATATTGTCCATTAGATGTGTAGAAACACTGAAAGAATTCACACTTAAGAAACACCGTGTCATCTGTACTTATGCGTATTGACAAAGATACAGGATATGGATTAAAATAGTGCATGATATTATAATATCTTATTAGTTATTAGACAAATGGGAAGTGTATGAAAAAATGCACAAAAAGATTTAAACGCAAAGCCGACCGCATCTTTTTGAAACATTAATCGGTATTAGCATACACTCGAAGGTGGAACACAATCTCATGCTAATGTTCGATTCAAATTCGGAAACGGAACACGGCGATGCGTGCGCGCATCCAATCTTTGATTTTTTGTGGGGAGGGTGCGCAACAATCGGCAGCCGTCCCGCTCCCACCCGCGCCGGGGCCGTATACCCATCTCGCCGGCGGGGGTGTAAGGGGGTGGAGAACGCCAGATGTTCGGGTTTTTTTCTCTTTCGACCCGGCTCCGGACAATGGGTACGCTTAAGATGGAGCATATGGCCGCGTCACAGGTATAAGGATTTTATGCGAAGAAATGGCGCATTGTAGCCGTTACGGTGGAAATATGCTCCCAGGGATGAAGCGAGGACAATAGGAGGATGATAGATGGTGGTCTACGTCGCCGCCACAAGTCCCGAGTCCCCAAATCCCGACGGTGCAGTGGAATACCCACTAATCACTAATATCATATCATGATAATTGATACAAATCCTCATCCAGTATTTCGAATTATTCTTAATTCCTATACAATATGCATATTATTATAATTATCGTAACGTTAAAAAAAACCTGTTAATTTACTAGCGTAACATACATTTTGGGTTTTGTTCTAAGACTGTAGAGCTGTAGAGACCTAGAGATTTTGCATGTATCAAGTGCTTTAGTTTTATAAACAACATTATATTTTGAATTGCAAGTACCTTCAGTTTAATAGTTTGCTTTCTCGATGGCAAAATATAATCTGCATAATGAAATAATGAAGGCCAGTGCGATACACGTCCGGCCCCAGCTCGCAGTGATTAAGTTCACGCCGTGAAATTAGGGGATGATGTCAATGGGGTGCGCTCCCTGTACGACGGTCGTACTCGCAAAATGCAGTCGCAGCTCTGGTTTGATCACGTTAATCCAGTGATCTGCCAATCCCGCTACCCACGGCTGGATTCTTTAAATTCTCCGAACACGTCCATATTTCGTTATATCCTCAACACCCTTATAATGTTTATGTTGACTGTTATGTAACGTGTTGTTTGTGTCCACAGGTAAGTGTAACGAGTAGTGAGTAGCTCGGTGCCGGTCATTGAGTATGCACCGGTCGGCGGAGATGATGCGGGCCGCCCGCGTCCGGTGACGGTGAGTGGTGTCGCCGGCAGCTTGTAGCGGAAAGAGTATGTACTCTAGCTTTTAAGTTGCTTCTAAGACGTCTCGATGACGATTTAGTACTACATTCCTCGCTTTAGTAGTAAATATCAAGCCAATCCTTGCGTACTGGACTGAGAGACCATTATGGGGACTTTCCCGTCTCGTTGGTTCTCTCGTTACTATAAATTTCTTTGAATGTCGTTCAAAAGCCAATTTTTTTAACTTACCGCCAAATGCTCGTGCTTCATAATATAATGGCTAAAGTTGAAGATTCGAGCAATACGTGTCTGACGGCCGGAGCTTGTAGCTCGAGCCGTTCCCCCGGCGGCGGTTCGGTTCCCGGTCGGAAATAGCTCCCGGGGTGCTTGACCCTCGCGAAATTCCCGCGTGTTGTTGTACCTGACACATCGACACTCGCTCCACAGTCCACACTTAACGACCGCCGTACACCTAAACAATTACAACTTTATTGGTGGCGTTTCCTTTTGAGGAAATCTGCCCCTCGTGTGCCAACGTCTCGATGAATGACGAGTGTCGCTCCCATTTCCTACCGTAATGTTTACTTGCCATTGAGCAACTTTTTCCTCCGAATACTTTTGTTTGATAAAATGCTTCGAAATGAAAACGAAGATGATTAATTTATTATCAGCGTTAGTTGCGGTGTACTCCGAGCCCCGGTGATAATATGTGGACTGCACACAAATATTGACCCGTACGTGCGATAAGCCCGTGTTGACATATAATCGCAGCACGCGCCGCCGATAGGAGCCGCCCGCTTCGGCCCATATCGTCCGCCTTGCCACGAAACTTCGATACGATGGGTCAATTAAGGTCAAGTCGGAAGGTCGATAACGAGTCACCACCGAATGCCCCGAGTCCTACCTGAGCGATTAGCGAAGACACCTATTCGAAACGATTCAATTTATAAGCGTAGGGCGATTCCCGATGCGGGGCGTCTCCGGCCGGTGGCGGTGGGGCAGGTCGGCATACTAACGACCGCATTACCGCACCTATTTCTATCGCTCGTAATTTAGTATTTTATATGAGCCCAATTTTACTGTATCCTATTATATATCAGAACAATCAAAACGACTATTTTATTACCCAGACGGAGTCGTAAAACTTATTATCTATTGCTCCGACTCGAGGGTGATGAAATAATTGAAATCATTATATCTATTTCTCGCTCTCCTGCGTCGTGCTTGCGTGCAGTCCTTATACAAACAGCACTGAGAAGTGGGGTGGTGAGTGTTGTGGCTCGCGAATCGCGATCTTCCATTACCCGCCAAGCGGTCACCTGTTTTTTATCGATTGAGCCGTTGACGTGAGAAGCGAATTAGTGAGAATAAGCTGACGATCGTAAACGTCGTCGGTCCGGAGCATCGCGAGATTTACGGCGGCTAAGTTACACCACGCTAATGTATTCCTCGTGTCGCAAGTGGTGACGGCGCCGGCGGGCAGGTGCGCGATACACCCCGCCGCGGGGGGGTCAAGCACGAGTCGAAAGTGTAGCTGACGGAATTTTGAAACTAGACGACCGGTCAGCGGTCACGTTGAAGGAAATGACTTTAAGCTGTTTTTAGTAATTATTTTTTGGACTCCAAAGTCTATTTATTTAGCTTTGTTTGATGATATTAGGACGCGAGCTCTGCATCGTCGAGATTTAAGTCTCGGCATTGTCTTTCGTCTCTACGTTATTAGCTTTCGAACGGGTGGATGGATATTGGATACGTAGCGTGTTCGCGAGATACGTTGGATTAATTCGGTATCCTTTGTTGACTTCGTCTATTAAAGAGTGTTTTTACGAAAGCAGTGACGCAAACATGGCATATAGATACGGGTGAAGTTTTTGTGGTGGTCGGGACGCGGGGAGAGAAGCGTGGTACGTGGACGAGCGGCCGCCAGGTGCTGCGGGCCAGTTTGTGCGCCTGACGCGAGTGACGAGAGGCAGCGGGCGGAGGCGCGAACTGACCGAAACAGCGGAAAAATACTACAAGCTAATAAAGAAATGTTCGAAAAATAGTATAGAGCTTTCGGGTTGTGACAGGCATAGGAGTACAAAAATTAAGACTCGTTCTATGCTCGTTCCAATGACAGACCGTTTAGAATTTAGATACCAAGATCGATCCTTTCACTAAATGTTTCTTATTTATTGGGTTAACACGTGGAAACCCGACGCAAAATATACCGCAATAATACACAGTAGACATGCGTTGTAGATTGTTACACAAAGTCAGCTATTTGCTCGAAAGGAGCGGTTTAATATGTGATGTTAAGTTAACTGTAATGTAGTTTCTAGGCACAAAGACACACATTGATATACTCAGGTAAATATATAGTACATTAGTTCATTACTATCTACAAAATGTAGATTCACGTAAAAGTTTTACTTCTCATAAGTCCAATCGTCGAAAGCACTTGGTTTTCTTCCTGTGATTGTTAAAATAATCTGATAGTTCACTCGAGTACTATTAAGGTATTAACTGATTTCTATAACCCTTTATTGAATCACAATTTTACTACATTTTTATGATAAAGAAAACTAAGTCGTCCTTAACGCGGTCGAGTAGAGTTCAAATTGCATCAACCGCGCCGCTAAACTAAATGTTAAAAGCTAGGATCGTAGATGAAGGGTGATAAGGTCGGTAAACTTAATACGTACTATTAAGTCGGAGGATTTCAAGCTGAGGAAATCATTACGTAATATGCGCTCCTGGAATATTCAAATACTCCTATTGACAACTTCCAGGTCTCCAATCTGCTGAGCATAACAGTTTTATATCAGATCGGTGGCATACACACCATAAAACAACGGCTCGTGAATCGTGCTAGTATAAAGAGTACTTTTTAGGGTTCCGTACCCAAAGGGTAAAAATGGGACCCTTTTACTGAGACTTCGATGTCTGTCCGTCTGTCTGTTTGTCTCCAAGCTGTAACTCAAGAACCGCTATAGCTAGACTTCTGAAATTTTTACAGATTGTGTATTTTTGGTGCCGCTATGACATCAAATACTGAAAACAAAATAAAGTTAAGATTTAAGGGGGGTTCCCATACAACAAACGTTATTTTTTGCCCTTTGTGGCTCGTAATCCATAATAGCTACGTGTAGACACTTGAAATTTTTGCACAATAACAAAATTAATATAATACAAAATAAAATAAAATAAATAATTAAGGGGGGCTCCCCATACAGAAATGAAAAAACACAATTTTTTCCTTACTTTCGCTCTATAACTGTACAGAACCCTTCGAGCGCGAGTCCGACTCGCACTTGGCCGATTATTACTGGCTAATCAGATTCAAACGTCTTTGTCATTGAACTTTTTGGACAAGCTATTTCGTACGATTACAATTCGTATCTACTGTCGAGTAGCTCTATCCGCTATCTACCATCGACAAGAGGATGTTTCGTGACAATGAACTTCGACCACTTTCATTACCCCCGGTCGATCCGAAAGCGGTTAAATCAGATGTACGCCGATCACTTGTTTGTACGTCGCAAATCAAAAAAATAAACATTATATACCGAAAACGGAGGGAGCGAATAATAGCACTTGATTATTCCGGCCTCGCATCGGGCCCTAAAATGGGTTTATCCCATCAAAAAGACAAGTTGAACGACCGGAGCATAAAAAAGGCCGAGCCAGGGGGAGGCCTGAATAGCGGAGCTGCATTGTGTGCGGCGAGTGCGCGGACGCACGCGAGCCGCCGCGCCGCTCGCGTACTGTGCAGTGTACACTGTACATGCGCAGGCGCTAGCCTTCCTTGACGACCTTTTGAACGTTCCACAAATAATTTCAATGCCCCAAGTTTTTGAAAGCATTTAAGGAATTCTCTATTAATTAGTTTACTGTTTGAGCTCCTACTCTTTTGCTCTACATTACTTTAACAACGCAACGGTCGACGCTCGGTCCTTCTATTAACATGATACATAAATTATTTGAATTGGTAAGGCCCCCCTTGCGAGTCGGTTGTTTACTTTATCGATAACGTCTAAATCTTAATCTTTTTCGTATGGACACATTTTCTTCGGCCGCTCTGTTAGCGACGACTTATTTGTGGTGCGCCTGCGCACGTGTGTCAATATTTTGATTTTTTTCAATAAGACTGTTCTGTTCATGAGGAGGCTCACCCCGTGTTATCAGGGCCGCGGTCGGCTGTGGTCGGGAGGCGGTGGTCATCGACTCGGACTTGGTTATCTACCCCCGGCGCCCGCCCCGCCTCACTCCCCGCCCCCACCCTCGCAAGCAGACGCACCACCTGCGCTATACATACCTACACGTACATGTGGACCTCGTTTAGTCCCCGTTTTCCTGCTAACTTGATGCACTACTCGCTCGTTCGTTATTTTTGATTTGAATGCATTTCTAATTTTATCAATCGACCGTTCGTATCTCGATTTTATTAGATTTTGAAAAATTTTACAAGATTCGTAGACTTCGTAGAGGTTCGTAGCGGTTTCGTAGAGGCAGTCTAGCGACTTCCGAAAACATCATCTCCCTCGAACTCGTCATTGGCGAGGTCAATTTTATATTTTAGGCTAAGAACGAATATTTTAATGTCCCGGCGAATAATATATATTATATTAATAATATAATTATACAAAACGAAGGGAGAACGATCGGGGCCAGCGAGCCTCTACGGCGAATGGCTGGTGTCCTCCGGACTCCGGTGTTACGTAACAGCGAGTAGGCAGAGTAGGCAGGCAACGACGCGTGTGCTGCTATCGGCGGCGGAGAGCGGCGCGCGGCGGGCAGATTCGGTTTGCACCTGTTGGCACGGGGAACTGGTTCCGACTGCTCCGCGGCTGGTCGGTACCACCGCGCCGCCACCATATACCACCTGCGACCTAATCATCATAATTATTACGATTAACGAAATTACTAATTAATACGATATAGGCCTCATTTGCCGTCGAATAATATTCATGCCCCGCAAGTCGCAACGGGACCGATCCGCGTGTTTTATACGTCGAAAACGCGACTCCTCGCTGGCGTCGACCTCGCCGTCGAATCTCGTCCGAGGCCCCCGAATTGTACGCGGAGAAACCTCTAGGATGTCCTTTCAAATTTAAAGAATCACAAAAAAAAGTGGAAGGCGCTAGGAGCACCTGCGCAAATCCGACGCGGGCGCGCGGGCAGGTCGCACGCGCCGCGACAGATGTTCCGCCTCGGCCGTCTTCGGGTGTCCTCGGGGGCGCTCGGCGGGGCTCGGCGCGCGCCGGGGCGGGGCCCGAGCGCGCCCGAGCTTAATGTATCGCCGGGGATTATGCGCAGTTTACGTTTTGAGTGTTTTCCTCGAACGAAACTTTTTAGCATTTTTTTTCGATTACTCGCGCTGCTCCGACTGCACCGTAATACAAAGTTTCGTTCGCGCTTTCGAAGCTTCGGTGGGCGGCAAACTTTCACAATACGACTGTGCATTTAAACGGCTCGCAAAGTTTGTGCATTTATCTCTACGAGGATAATACGTATCGTTGTATTTGTAGCGAGACGACGCGACGTTAAAATATGCGTTGCAATGGCGCAATTAAGGTGCACAATACACGTCGCAGGGGTCAAACTTAAAGCCGAACGTATTAGGTGAGCCCGAAGTCGTGGGGCGCGGGCGGGAAGTTTCGAGAGCCATTCGAAATCGCCGTTCCGGTGCAGGAGCAGCGGTGACGTGAAGTGTACAATATTGACTGGGGGCGATATCGCGAGGGCTATGGGGCGCGATGGGGTGCGCGGACTCCGAAGTCGTTGAACATGATCCTATGGCATAGAGTCTATGCCTGACACAAGCAATATGTCTTTTCGACGTTGATGTAATGTTTATAGAGTTTTGCCCTATCGTCAGACGTATGACTTGGACTTTAGTAGTTGTTTGGGCCATTTTAACATGTGACTTATGATATTGACGTAGACCGCCTACGAAACTTCTAAATTCTAATTATATTTATCTTGTGTAAAGGAAGGTAAAATATCAAAATAATAATTGGCCACACCATGCTGGACACGCCATGTCGAGTGTAGCTTTGTGTCCACATCTCCTCAATCATAATATTTTAGTCCACACTCCACACCGATCAAAATGTACAGCAAGCTTTAAGCTTGTGTGCCCTTAATCTAGTTAAGTTTTCACTTTTGCGTAAACGTTTGTTGGTATGAAATTCTCGTCTTATCCACTGATATATAAAGGGGTCTGTAAATTGGATAATTCGCATATTGCAAGTATATTGTAGATGTAGAGTCCATTATACGGTATAATAAAACTACAAAATTTAATTTCATAAATTCTCAAATTAACGTCAAACGCATTCCCATTGTTGAAGAATGTAATAAACAGTAGTTTAACGTCCGCTTATGACAAAAATATTTGGTGTGCAATTGGGACCCGGACTGAATTTAAACTGAATGAATTAAATTGAAAACTAAATAAGCAGAATTAGAGTACTATTCGAGGTGTGTTTAAAACTCTACATAAGTCTACATTCAGGGGACCAGATCTCGTGCTCTACCGTTTGTCGTTCGTGACTGGATCGTCTAATTAACGTTTAATTATATTCTGTTTTCTAATATCATGTAGATTGCGGCCATTACTCAATGCGTTGATTAAACGTTATATCGCCGGTATATGACAGCAGCAACTGAGAGTCTGAGACACTCGTGACGCGGTCGTTGAGCGTTTACCACAAAATAGTCGAATGAGTTAGTACTAAGTACCAGTGATAGGTCACTTGTTTACCGGGAAATTAGGATATAAAATGTTTTTTTTTTGTTAACGTTTAGATATTCTGGGACCATTGGCTCTTATCTTGGATCATTTCCGAATCCAAAACTTGTATCAGATCTTCAGAACCTAAGATGTGAGGTAGAGAATCGGTTACTTGGAACTAAGATGTGCCTATTAGCTTCGGCACTAATGTGGCTGAAAGGCCAGAAGTCAGAACAATGCTAGAGCCACATCCAGAACAAGCTTACAACTACGCATATGCTGTGTTCGTCGAGTAAAGTATCCGTAGGCCTAAGGTAGAGATTTCTAGGACCACGGAGGTCACCTTGTAACACCACAAGAGTTCCAAGTCCAACATCGCTGTTGTAGCAAATGTTGGATGACGGCTATCGCTCCCTATCAGGTGATCCGTCTGTTTATTTCCTGGTCTATTTTATACAACTGGTCTATATTATACGTGGGAGAGCCATGCTTCGGCACGAATGGGCCGGCTCGACCGGAGAAATACCACGTTCTCACAGAAAACCGGCGTGAAACAGCGCTTGCGCTGTGTTTCGCCGAGTGAGTGAGTTTACCGGAGGCCCAATCCCCTACCCTATTCCCTTCCCTGTCCTCCCCTATTCCCTTCCCTTCCCTCTCCTATTACCCTATTCCCTCTTAAAAGGCCGGCAACGTACTTGCAGCACTTCTGATGCTGCGAGTGTCCATGGACGACGGATGTTGCTTTCCATCAGGTGACCCGTTTGCTCGTTTGCCCCCTTATTTCATTTAAAAAAAAAACTAGAGATCGCCCAATGATCGAAATTCGAAAAAAATATTGACTTTATCATAATTTTTTTCAACTCTCGTCTCTGGGACTCAGCTGATCTCAGACTGGCCGTGTAAGCATGTCTAATAGTATCTAAGATTCAATAAAAAAACTATAATCCATTTTCAATCCAGTTTCAGTAAACAGACTTCAGTATGTGTAGGCTTGTCACTCAAAAATCTGTCATCTTGAGTGTGCGTATTGTAGTGTGTGTAATGTTTTATTTTTTAAACGCCTCCGTGGTCTAGTGGTATAGAGCGCGGCTCTTGACTCGGTGGTCGTGGGTTCGATTCCCGCGTTGGAAACATGTTATTTCCAAGTTTGGTTAGGACAATGCAGGCTGATCACCTGATTGTCTGACAAGTAAGATGATCCATGCGTCGGATGGGCATGTAAAAAGTCGGTCCTGCGCCTGATCTCTCGCCAGTCGTGTCGGTCGTCCGTCCCACTGGGTTATGAGAGTAAAGGAATAGAGAGTGCTCTTGTGTACTGCGCACACACTTGGGCACTATAAATTACTCCTGCGTAGCTGGCCTGGTTTCAATGAAACCGGCCACCGTCACCGAAACCGGTGTGGGAGCTATTATTATTATTATTTGTTAAAAAAATTTATGATAAAAGCATAATTTCAAAATAATATTAGCTCGATGCACTCCTTCACCATATAAACTACAACTGTGCAAAATTTCATTCACCTACGTTTCCCCATTTTTCGTCGAAAGGGATACAAAGTTTTTGGCTCAGGTATTAATATATTATAGATTCTTCAGTAATCGCGAGATGCGAGAACCGGGTTCCTGAACAGAGTATAATGGCCGCTCCGAGCCCTCGTGTAGGCCCTATATTAACATATTATGTCGCCAATCGCTACATGGTGATTACCTACTGTTATGTGTGGACTTTAGTGTGTACGCAAGCAGAGGGACCAAGTTAACTTGTCCAGTGGTTACTGATATGGTTACTGATACCTCAACTTTGGGGGGAAAATTCAATTCACTTTTTAAATGTTCTAAATTCTAAATACATTTATAAATAAAGTATGGGCAGCTATAATGCTACAAATTTAAATGTAGCGGTTACTAAAAGTAGACAGGTTAACTCTACTCCTATACAACTAGTAGTACTAGTACCATATTTTAAATTAAATGTATGGAGGTATGTAAAGTAGAGTCAGTTTATTTATCTTGAGCTTTTTATTGTACATTTGAATTAAAAAGTCTGAGTGTTTTTGAGTAGGTAATAAAAGTCTATGGACTTCGTTAGGGACTTTAAGGGGCTTTGTTAGTATCTATTACTGTTTTCTGCTACATAAAAATTATATTTCAGCGTAATGCATGATGTGTTACACTTTTAACTGTACCTTGTATTTTTCATAGTTCTCATAATAGTTCGCGGCAAGCAGATCGACCGTTGCTCTACGTCATCGAGTCTAGCTCTAGCCTCTCGATCTAGATATAGTTTAGTACTAAAGTTTGATATTAATTGTTTATAGTTCCAATAGTGGATCACCCCACCGTAGTTGACCTTGAACGCTTTCAGGTCGGTTATCCCCTACCCCCGGGGTCTCAGTCCCGTGCGCCGTCCCTCTCGCACAGCTACACCCGTCCCGCTCGCGCGCGCTAGAGGGGTCGACAACGTCGCTCCGAGTTTCACTCCGATCGGCAGATAGTTTGAAACTAGATTCAGACAATAGATATACAAGTTTGAATACGTAGGGAACTGTGGACGAGACTTTTGAGAACTACTTGTACAACTTGCACACGAGCATCGTGTATTCGTAGGTGCTAGTTGTAACTTTACATACTAAATTGTAATCGTTCATATTTTTTGATATGTAAATATTTTGCAGTGATTCTTTGTACAGGAACCTAGGTAATTATTATCTTATGCTGAATAATAACTCAAATATGTTAAATATTCTCATATGGAAAATGATCTTGGTATTAGTTATTACGTTTGTATAAGAATTGCGAGGGCACCCGGACTCTTAAGTGTAAGAAGTAACAAATAATTCAAAAAAACAAAAAAATTCTGGGAGCACGGCAGTGCTCCAGCCAAGCTTTTTAGCAAAGGCACGGCCGTAGCATACTTTTCTCGAAGCGGTTCACGGCTTTTTCACACCCCCTTTATCTTCGATGTTAATAAAGCTAGGGATTTAGAAATTCGGTCACTAGGAGCAAGTATTAAAACTAGCTTTACCTCCAAATTACATAACATTTCGATAAATAGTTTAATAGTTACGGATGGTCAAAGTTACTACATTTTGTCACTCACTGACTGACAGATCATCAAAATTCTAAGGTACCTCTAGCAGACTTAGAACCTTGAAATTTGGCAACAAGGTAGGTGGTTATCCACAATGAAAAGAAAAATTATGAAACTGGCCAAGTGCGAGTCGGACTGGCGTACATAGGGTTCCGTACCGTAAATTTGTATGGGAGCCTCTTAAATCACAAGTATATGTACTTTTTATTACTTATTATTAAAGTTGAAATACAATTAAGTATTTTCTGAAATTTTCAAAAACCTTACTTTTACCATTATGTATATAGAGCAAAAAAGGGCAAAAAACGTGTTTGTGTGAGTATGAACTACCCCAAATATGAAGTTTTATATTTGTTTTTCTTGTGCTCATTGCCGAGCCACTATAACAATTATAAAATAAAGAATTGATAAATTCACTGAATGTTGATTTAAATTACAAAATAAGTTGAAGGCTTGGCTTGAATGTGATCTGAAAACTTTTTACGATAGATGGTCGCTGTTAAGCATTAGTGTCCTAACCCACAATTTTTTTTGTTGATAAATTTTGAATGCAGTCTTGTTCTAAATCATTTATAGAACATAACTGCATTCATAACTAATGTAATTTTTATGTGGGTTAGTACACGAATGCTTAACAGCGTCCAGATATAGTGCATGGCTATGCAATATTTTGCTTGGCTCCTTTTTACATTTAATGTTTTGGTGGGATATGTTTTAACTTATTTATTCCGAAACCGTATCAGCAGAGTAGACAGAATTATAGAGTACTAGAGATCGCCCAATGGTCGAAATTCGACCTTACTTGCAACGACATTAGGGCTACTAAGTACCTATTTGTAAAAAAATATTGACGTCATCATAGTTTTTTTCAATTCTTGTCTCTGGGACTCAGCTGATCTCAGACTGGCCGTTTGATCTAAAATTAAATTAAAAAAAACAATAATCTATTTTCAATTTGTCAACTTGTTGTCAACAGACTTCAACCATAAATAAAAGAGTATAATTCGTATGTATAGGCTTGTCACTCAAAAATCTGTCATCTTTTTTAGTAGTAGTGTCGTAGTGTGTGTAAGTTTTATTTGTTAAAAATATATATGATAAAAGCATAATTTTAAAATAATATTGGCTCGATGCACTCCTTCTCCATATAAACTACTAGCTGTTGCCCGCGACTTCGTCCGCGTGGACTTTAGTTTATAGCGCGCGGTGTCAACAAAATGTGTGTCAAATTTAAAAACTTTTTAAAACCCTGGTAAGTGGTACCCCTCTTAGGGCCGCGCTACACCGGAATGGCAGCGCTGAAAGTGCTCGCCTCGCCGCTGCCATTCCGGTGTAGCGCGGCCCTTAACTCCTTAATCCCCATAAGGCCCACTTGGGCCGCGCTAAATGTCAAGCGCCATTCCGTCAAGCACCATAAGGCCCAAGTGGGCCGCGCTCTTCATTCGATTATATTTCGTATTTAGCTGATTTAGAGACTACTTTTGTATGAAGAAGTTGGGTTAGTTACGATCTATGATACATTTGCCACATTCTGAATGCAAAATATTATACAATCTGTGGTCGACGAATATTTTTCAGTCATTTGAAAATCGTGAAATTTTTCGTGTGTGTTCTGCAGTGTTGTGTAATTTGTTTGAAATAATGGATTGATTTAACGAATGTAAGTAGTAAAATACCTAAATTTACTAATAATTAATTATTTTAGATAATCATTTGAAAGAAATACATCGTAAAAACTTTTAGGTTACACTCGAAAATTTGGTTTAGTTTTTGGTGATTTGGACGTGATTTGCTTCATATATTTGAAAATTAATTACGTAAAACGCTTATACAAGTTATTACACAATGTCTCTAAGACAATTTATATCAATATTATGCATTACGTTTCTAAACAATTGAGAACAAAAGTTCACAGATAACGGCTATTTTCTGCCGGCCGCGCCATTTTGAACTTTATTTATATAGCACTAATGACGAAGTTTGCTTGTGGGTTATACGAAACCGGTTTTTTTGGGTCGTAAATCACGGCTGTTTTTATAAACAATTCAAGATGTTTCGATGAGTTGTTGATACAAGGGTCTAATTTAGGGTTCCGTCGTGTAGATTTTAACAAAATATTGTTTAATTTGTAATCAAAGGGTCTGAAAAATAATTTTCAAAGTACATACTGTGAAAAGAATATTAAATCAGACTAAAAAGTATAATTATGATGGCTTGATAGATAGAAAATTTAACATAGCTGTTAATGTTTTTTACAGAAACATAAAATGTGGGTTGGATGTAAAAATATTATATTATTTGTAAAAAAGGGGCGGGGCCTGGCGCCATTTTTTTTTTGGATTTTGGATTTCTATTTTTGACAGATTTTTTCCGAGTATCCAGTGGTTAATTAATCAAAATACCCAAAAACAGCTGTGCAGTGTGCACATAATCTATACTAACATTATAAATGCGAAAGTATCTCTGTCTGTCTGTCTGTCTGTCAGTCTCGCTTTCACGCCAAACGCCAAAAGTATCTCTGTATGTCTGTCTGTCTGTCAGTCTCGCTTTCACGCCAAACGCCAAAACTACCGAACCGATTGTAATGAAATTTTGTATACAGATAGTCTAAAGCCTGAGAAAGGACATAGGCTACTTTTTTACTGGAAAAAAGGGTTGTAAGGGGGTGAAAATGCGTAAATTTGTTCAAATTAAGTTAGTTCCAACAGTTCATAATAGATGGCGCCGTGCGTCTTCTACATCGCGCTGACGCTTGCTCAAAAGTCTTTCTATAAGACGTGGTATCATCTTACATTTAAGTTTCGATTTTTTTTTATTGTTATATCTATTCTACGGTATCAAATAAGTCAGTACTTTATCTGTGCAGTGACGTAACCTTAAATCTATCAATGATAAACAGTTTATGGGTAAAATTGAGTAATTGGAGGGCTAAATAAGCTTTAAAATTTGGCATAAAATATAAAGTTTAATATAAAAAAATGAAATACTTATTGTGTGCACACTGCACAGCTGTATTGATTTAAGGGGTACCAGGGTTTTTTTATAAAAGCTTTTGACACCAATTTTGTTGACATCGCGCGCTATAAACTGAAGTCCACGCGGACGAAGTCGCGGGCAACAGCTAGTGTTACAATAAAGTAAAAAATAAAACGCCATCTGTTGAATCGTATTAGAACTAAAATGTTCATTCCATCGATAAATTTCTGGATTTTTTATAATATTATACATAAAATATGTTTAAGATTTTTGAAATTTTATTTTAATAGGTACACATCCAAGACCCAGGAACATTGAAAACTTTTTGTTCCGCCTGCGGGACTCGAACCCAGGACCCCCGGGATGAGCGCTGGCCACGCGCAATGCGAATTCATTTTCATCGATATTTTCATGGAAATAAGATATTTTCCCACATCAAAATGTAGCCTATGTCCTTTCTCAGACTCTAGAATAACTGTATACAAAATTTCATTGCAATCGGTTCAGTAGTTTTAGCGTGAAAGCAAGACAGACAGACAGACAGACAGACAGAGATACTTTCGCATTTATAATATTAGTATGGATAACTGTGCGAAATTTCATGCTCCAACGTTTCCCCATTTTTCATAAAAAGGGTTACAAAGTTTTTCTCTCACGTATTAATATATAGATAGATGCCGACTTAGAACTGATGTTGAAATTTTTTAATTTGACGTATTATGACGAAAATCGTCGCTAGGGTTGTTAACTTGTTACCTACGAATTTAAAACTATGACATATTCGCTGGACGTGTTCCTCTTTGGTCGTATTGTTGTTTGTGTTTCGGCACATGCGATTAAAATTGTCAGAATCTAATTTTGAAATCTTTATTTTAAATATTAAAAAATAAATTATATCAGCCAGCGCGAGGCACATTCCGTTCATAATCCTAGTGAAACCCGACGAATTTGACAGATATTGAAACCTGTCCGTCTCTTTGCAGTCGAACTACTGGTAGTTATGTCTATTGTGGTATCAGTTACGACATTTTACCAAAGAGTATTTCCTACAGTTTATATTTTGATGTACTATCGATTGGCACATGACTTCATCTCTTGCCGCCGGCAAAGATGACTTTTTATCGCGAATTTGTAGCTGTGTACCTGGAGGCTTCATACTAAAATATCCCATGCTCTTTAAGGGGCAAAATTTTTGCCTATTTTTGCGCTATAACGGTACGGAACTCTTCGTGCGTGAGTTCGACTCCCACTTGGCCGATTTTTTAAATATGCTAATTACTAATAACTAATAAGACTACGACTAAATATTGAAAAGCCACTTTCAATAAGATTATGGCAGTACCGGAAATGGCACGCATTATCCGTGAGATGACGCCTACTTCATATTTGGCGACCTCAGCGTTCGATCTACTACCAAGATCGTACTTAATATGGTAAAAAAATTAAAACACTAGCTTGCGTAGTAGAATTTTCATAACTTTATTATTCGTGGTATAGAAAATAAAGGAATTTTCTCTCTCTCTCTCTCTCTTTCTCTAGTCCTCGTAACTCTCGTAGGGGGGGCTAGGTGCTTCAGGAGGTCCGCAACAAAGAAGTTTGGGAACCTCTGGTTTAGGCGCTATGAAGAGACTAGATGCTATACTACTTTAAAATGATTACCCTTTGTTTTAGATTTGCCGTAATCCTGTAAAAAAGGTTGCCCTAACCCACCTACAGGAAACCTGTAAAACAGTTACTTGTGTAAAACAGCTAAATGGAACCTTTCGCGAATAACATCGGAAATATTGCGACAGATTACAAGACGTGGCGCGGACAGTGACGAGGATCCCCGCGTTACGTCACCACTCACCACTCACCCGTCAGCCCGACGGGGCTGTCTCCCGCACGCCTGTTGCTGCCTTGGTGCTGTTGCGCAACCTTCGACACTGTTTGACGAGTATTGCTTGTTGTTTTGTTGAAAGCCGCGGGCGTATATAGACAAGGGGGGGGGAGAGGGGGGAATCGCCCATGAAGGGTTCCGCAGCAGCATATCGGCAACGTGCTGAGGAAATCAAAAACATATTTTCTTTATACATGTACCGCAACGATTTTAACTGGCGAGGTACATATAATATAATTATTGTCGAAATTGGAAAAGTAAGATGGATAATAAAGGGGGGGGGGGGGGGGGGCCCCCCAGGACACCCCCCTTATATACGCCCATGTTGAAAGCAGTAGTCTGGGTGGAATCGACCCTTTAGATGCGGTTTTCTTAGTTTCCTAAGCCTTTCAATTGCCAAATCTTAGAAATTTTTAGAGTTGATAAGACGTGCTCGTAGCTTGTCTTGTGTTTCAGCAGTCAAAAGGGTCAAGACCTGTTAGGTTTTGTCAGATTTGAGTTTGAGTGGTATTTAGTGAAATGCATGTCTTACCCAGTCGTATTTGCCTTTTAGGGTTCCGTACCCAAAGGGTAAAAATGGGACCCTATTACTGAGACTTTGATGTCTGTCTGTCTGTCCCCAGGATGTATCTCATGAACCGCTATAGCTTGACTTCTGAAATTTTCACAAATTGTGTATATCTGTTGCCGCTACAACAAAAAATATTAAAAACAAAATAAAGTTAATATTTAAGGGGGGCTCCCATACAACAAACGTGCTTTTTTTGGCTTTTTTTGCTCGTAATCCATAATGGCAACATATAGGCACTTGAATTATTCACAAAATATTTAATTATAATTTTACTTTAATAATTTATAATAAAATTAAAATAAAATAAAAAATTAAAAAATTAATTCGCATACAAAAATCAAATTTTTTTACTCTATAAAGGTACGGAACCCTTCTTGCGCGAGTCAGACCCGTACTTGGCCGATCATTCAATAAAATGATATCGATTATTTAGTGTGCGATTATTACAGGATAGATAGTAGAGCTCTATAACGTGTAATGTACAGTAGCGGGCGGTGATGTACGATCACCCTCCGCCCGAATTCGCTCCACATTAACTGGTCTCGAAGCCGTAAACACCCTCGTTTTGTTGTTATCGCTCCTCTAGGCGATACACTACAATATATACAGGCTACAGCTACTCGCGCACTTCTAAACATTAAATTCATACAATCATAAAACATCTTTCTTTCATCTCATCTTAATTTTTTTCTATTTCTCCGAAAACAATGGCAAAAAAGTTTTAAAAAAGTAGTGCTATTTTCATAACTACGTTGCAGAAACGATTGATGAAAATGAGTATATTGTTTAGGATGGAAAAGTTTCAGCGATAGGGTACAATTATGTTTACATTGCAAAATAAAAGTCGTCACGTGTAGTCGCGAGCGAAGACTAGTGTACCGTTGTTTCATATTATGTATGCGATGTAGAGTGTAGAGCTGTATGTCGCCCTATCCTTGGTGTGACATGCGAAAAGAATTAGCAATCGCCCCGATATCGCGGCTAATAGGTTTATTGATAGTAGAGCCGATGTAGAGTTGCTCAGATTGGGCTATTAAACTATTTGGGCATTTTCAAAAAAATGTGTACCCCTGGTTTTTACCTTGTCCCTTGACTTCGCTACAGATTATTTGTAAAAAATTACATAGGTACTAACATTTTGTAATTTTAATGTAGGAGCAAAAACAAGTTTTCTTTGATTAAAATACATTCACGTTTGTATAAAATTTTATTTAGTATGAGATTTATAAGGGATTTTAAGTACCGAAAACTATTAAATTCACCTGTCCCCTTCCCAGAAGTTGTAACAAAATCTATAAATAACTATTTTTTTTCTTAAAGTAAGTTACTTAAAAAACATATGTTAGATTCCTAAATACTTAATGTATCAATTGAATGTCTTGTTATTGAAAAATCTAACATAATTTAATTAAAATTATAATCATGAAAAAACAACCCGACCGGAATGTTCTGTTTAGTGACCGTTTTTTTTTAGTTTTATGAACATACTACAAAAATATTTTCGGCACTAAATGATAGCACTATATTTCATTGTACATCGAGAAACTCCAATTTGAATTTAGTAGTTAAAAATCTGCTACAAGACGCGGACGCAGGTTGGACGGTTCTTAAGGAACGGTTTATTTGTTCAGATAAGTGACCATATTTTGTAAGCATTATTATACTTTCTCCAACTGTTTTTACTGTTGACACGTTGCAAAATTAGCTTAGTATTTAGTATAAAAAATGAAATTGTGATAACTATTATCGGTTATTTACAAACACTTTAAAAGTAAAAGAAAGTAATATTACGTGACTTCCGATTTGTGACTTTTCGTATGGTCACATATAATGGAACGGACAATTCACAACAGGCGGAAAGCATAAGGCTTAGTTCACATTTTAAATAAATTATTTTTTTATTCACAGATTTTATTAAGAAAATTGGAGATTTTTAAACTGGTACGATTAACGTACAAATATATTTTTTATTACTTATGTGTTAAGGTGACGCCGCGGTAAAGTAAAAAACCGTTTTGGATATGTTTTAGATTGCTAGTTTTCTATGAAAGGCCGGCCCGGCCTCTCACAGAAATATGTGTGCCGCCGGGCGGCTCGCGACTGTCAGGGGTGGGATTTGACAGACCGCCGGGCAGCAAATGACAGACTAGAGGTTATGTAGTTAAGTGAATAGATGGTAACACTTACTTCTGCTATAAAAAATACCCTCTTTCGTTGAAGGCAGCTAGTGAACTAACTCGTACTCTACATTCAGCTGAAAAGTTTTTCAGCTAACTCTACGTTAGAAATGAAAACGATTAGCACTTTTTTCCTTTTTTTTTGTTTGCTTTTGTTTTGAGCAGCCGCTTATAAAATGTATTCGATGGTTTTCCTTGCGATCGAGCAAAAGAATTCTATTATATTCCTAGAACAGCGAATTGAATTATGACGCATAACGTTATCGAGTACTATCTCTACATACTACGGCGTATCTCCGCTCGGCCGGACTAGGTAGCACCACTAGCACCACTACAGCTAGAAGGTGAACTTTAACCGCGGATCAAACTTATTACGAGCGTCAGGACAAAGAGCTCGTAATAATTACATTACGTCAGTATAGCGCACCCATCCCGCTCTGCCCCCCCGCCCGCCCCGCGCCCGCCCCGCTCGCTTCATCTCGCGAGAAGTCGGCCGGCTAATGACTCCGTATCCCCCCAACTTGGAAAGCTCGCTGAAAATGAAAAAAACTTGACAAACTTTAACCTCATTATTGTTACGCTCGCTACGCGCGGGAAGTGCGGCAACGTCGCGCCGCGCCCGCCGCGCTAGCCGGGGTTGCCAGTCATATAAAGCTCCTGCACCCCGGTAGGCGGCTAAATAGATCGACTAGTGAGTCTAACGTGTGATATGTAACTCGTTACTGTAGCAGTCAGCAGGATGTTTTCTTATCAGACCTATTGAGAACGTTTATAACACTCCTAAGCCATAAAAACATAATGCGTATTAAGTTATGTGGATATAGAAGCTATAAGCATATTTTAACTTTAATATTATTGGTTATTAATATTTATTAAGTATACAAAATTAGTGCAACATAATAAACAGTATAAAAAAAGTCATAAATTAAAATCAACGCAGATATTAAGGTGGTGGGGCCGCGGCCGTACTGAATAGTAGGTTAATGGAAAGACGCTTTAATAGTCGACCGGTATCATAACATTTTATTTAAAATTACAAATATTCAAAACTTTACAAAACTAATTATATATTCTGAATTCTGATTGTCGATCTAATTTAATTAATCGTATAGATTGCGGATGGTCGGGGTAGTGTTTCTTCTATCGGTCGGGATATTGTATCTTTCGACCTCACCTTTTCAATAATAAAACTATTTCTGGTAATTTCTTTATGCTATAAAAAATTCTCGGCCTTCGAGACAGCTATTTCGAAATGATCCTTTCGCTGAGCTAGTGCGTTTATCGAGTACAGTTTAGATATCGTAGTGTTCGGGGTAGGAAGGATGTTCGGGGTGGCAACACCGGCGGGCGGCGGGCGGCGCGAGTGAGCGGCAGTCGACCGTGGGCACGCAGGAGCCGCGGACGCGAGCGTACACGCACCGCATGCCCTATCAGCTCGCGCGTAAAACTTTTATATAACCAGTGCAGTGTGTGCCGATATAAAACTCATTGTCTCGCCGTGTTTACGTAGCACTCCTATTGTTTTCGAACTGTAAGATTGTGGTGTGTTTTATTTCGCGAGTGGTGACGGTTTCCGCACAAAGGATTTGCCCCGTCCGTGCTGTTGGTAACTACGACGGAACTTAGTTTTTCATAAGCTGCGGACCTTTCGCGCACTCACGCGCGCTGTCATACGCGGAGGCAAATATATTTTATGTTCACTGTTTTGTAGCTGACTGTGACTCGTTAACGAAGTAGGTGCCTTAAAATATAAGGAGTAGAATAATCGAAGTAACGTTTAGGACAGTAATGATTGTATAGGATATATTATTATATTTTTAAAGAGAGCTGTAAAATCTCTAATATAATACTATGGCATATTTGAGCTTTTTGTAAAAGTTCATGAAAAGTTCTGAAAGTGAAACTTTCATCAGAAAAGTCTAAGAAACGTCGAAACGTTATTAATTATTATCGTTACAAGTCTATTAGCCACTTATGAGCTATAGAAAAGGAAATGCGCAGAAATGTAAAGCATAGAACTGAATAATGTTGATTGTCGACTCTACGGTAGAGCGATTTTAGTCGAAGCTCGCAACTCTATGTACACCGTTGTTGGTGAGGGGTTGGAGTTACTTGTTTAGAAGTTTACGAGACAAACATACTCTATTCTGAAGTAGAGATAACTAAAAAATAAATTATAAACAAAAACTTTTTGAAAAATAATCTAAAAAGAAGAAAACTTAAAAATCTACAAATCGCGCGACAAGGTTTTATTATCATGCAAATTGTTTAAAATGATATTGAGGATTATAACTTAATAGTTACAATTTTGAAGGAGAAATTAATTTTCTTCTTTTTAGACTATTTAAATAAAAGCTTTTTTTTTTCAAAAAGTTTTTTGTTTCTTATAAGTAATTAATTTTATTTGAGGTCGAATTTCGACCATTGGGCGATCTCTAGTTCATCCTAGTTACTAATTGTTAAAGGATGAGAAACTTAATTACCATTCTCTACCTTGATAACATTTCATATTTAACATTTGAAAACACAGTATTATAAAATTACTAGCTGTCCCGGCAAACGTTTCTTTGCCATATAAAGTATTTCGCCCGAATTATTTTATTGAAGTGACTAAATAAGTATGTCACCATGGCAACGTCCATCGCTATCCCGTCGCACAAACAATGGTCGCAGCCAGTCTCGAGAATTTTATATATAAGATAAGGTGGTTTAAAATCAGCTGTAAAACATATGGGTTTTATCGAGTGGGTCTATTCTTTAGCAGCAGATGACGTGTATAAAATTTAAAGCACTTCATAGATCTGACTTCCGGATAACACGTCTTCACTTCATAGATCTGACTTCCCACTAACACGGAGCCGGGAGCTCGGAGACTGAGTTTCCCCGATAATGTGATGCGACACGATCGCACGAGATACGCGGAATACTTTATTCTAATGCCGGCCAGTGTCTAGCGGCTAGGAATTGTTTAATGTATTCCAAACATCGCGCTCGGTCTACTGTTACCGTTTGAATTTTACAACGCGATAGCCATTATCATCAGCCGCAACAAGAAACTCATGATTTCTTAGCTCTGCGTTCAAGTTTCAACGTAGAGTAGACCCAACGAATACATTGTGATAAAAAATTTTAATAAGTTTATTTTATCAATATATTGTGTGTCTTATAATTTTAAAGAAAAGTATGTTTTTTTAACTTTCCTATTTTCCGTTAAATGTAGAGTTAACAAATAAAGATTTACGTTATTTGTTAACTCTACATTTAACGGAAAATATGAAACTAATTACACAAAATGTAGTGAAGCAACTTTTGATAGTTCCACTTAATCAGAGTATCAATGAATTGTTGAAGATTGATCGGCCAAATTCAAAACACGTTTTTTCCGTCTAATCTACACTAAATCCGTGCAAAATTGTGATGACGTCAACGAACAAGTCTGTAATCTGGCCAGTGATATCAATTATCGCCGACTAATTGTATTATTACATGTAGACAGCTTCATTAAACATAAATGACAATATTTCAAATAACCTACGTTGTAGCCTAGGGGAAACCTTTATGTAGAGTTAGAAAACTAACGTTACGTACGTAGAGTTATCCCAATTTCCGGTAGATTTTATTACTGCTTCTACCTCGATTCGTGCCTCGTAACTTATATTACAACTCCAAAACTTAGTTCCTCGAGTTTGTAGCTCATTAACAAACGTCATGAATTATGAAGGTATTTCTTCAAAAGTAGACGAATAATTGAAACTTGGGAGCCAATTACGTGGTTTAATTTGAAACGTAATATTGTATATAATCGGTATCGACGTATCGACCGCACCGAGGAGCCGCGGCCTGTAATTACCCGTAATGGATTTATATTCGCGAGCCGCTCGCGGCCCGTCCCACCGCTGCCACCGGCCTGAATAATACAACACAAGAAACTTCCTTTACACCCGCCTGCATAATACATGTACGCTGCACATCGCCCGCTCGCACAGTCGCGCGGTGCCCCGCCGAGAGGAGACGCGAGCATCAGTCGTTGCTGATAGATGAACCACCGAGGGACGACCGGTCTCGCGGGCGCGGAACAAAGGCTCGGTATCGCTGAGGTCGCGACTCGCAGTCGGTCGGGCGTCTCGGCCGGGAGTATCTGGTGACGTCACGCCGCTGACCCACTTGTCGCCGATAGCTACTCCCGTGCACCGTACAGACATACTATGTAGATGTTATTGAAGCTCGGCGGAGTTTGTAAACAGCGCTCCGTATCGTTAAACGATTATTGTTCCGTGACGTCTATTAGGGTCGGCAGAAATCAATCCTGATGCTTTAAGACTGCAGTCGTGGGGACGACTACCATTTTTAATCATAACTCGATCATTCGATTGACCTGTAATGAGCTTTTATCGTGGGCTAACTCGTTTATAGTTGGTGTGATGCCCTCGCGGTCGCGGCGGCATACAGACGGTACAGTGGGTCCGGCGAGTGACGCGCGCTGAATATTTATTACACGTATAATTGTATGATTTATTAGCGATAGACATCGGCCGCGGTGCCCGCTCGGTTATTAATAAAGGGGCTCGCGTTGGGCTTCATCCTGAAACTGTCCTGTAGCTGGAGGGTCCAAACTTTCCCATAAACCTTAGTTCTTCTGGCATGCAATAATTAAAGGGTATATGTGCAAATAATTAAGGAGTAACTAAACTACAGTCACTTTCTTTCCTCTCGCTGATCTGCCTCTATTTAACTACTTTTGTTCAATCTCTATTTCGGCACTCTCTATTGAGACCTTTCTAGTTGTTGCCCAAAAATGCACTTTATTATGCAATAATTATGCCCTATATCTTTTCACGGGAACCTACGTTCAATCAAGAGCTATAACATCGAACTACGACACCGGAAGGTTAGGTGAAGGGTATCGGTTGTCCCGGGGGGCGGGTGCGGGGCGCGGGGGGCGGATGCGACAGTTAAGATGTCACATCCGCTCACCGACATCCGGGGATCTACCGCGTCTAGGTGCTCAAACGAGACCCTATTATTGACTTTATGTTTTGCCAATAGTAGAGTCGATTATTTATCTTTGACAGTGTTAGACTAGTTCGTTAGCTACTCGTCGCCCTTCAAAAACAAATAAATGATCGAATATTGATGTTATATAAAATAATAATCTCTCCCGCCCACCGCGGCCGGCATCGCTGACGTGGCGCGCCGCCCGCCGTCCACGCGGGGCGGACTCACCGACTCGCACTACCCACCACACACCACACACCACACACCACATAACACATTATAGTGACCTAGCAGGACATGATGACTTTGTGTCTGAATAACTTACGCTACATAAAGTCCATAATTAAATTATAATATATAAACGAATCTGAGTTTTCATGATCAGTTTACTGTTAACACTTTAACAGATCAGCAGTGAATACAAGAGAGACAAGAGGTCTTGAAAAAAGTTATGCCCTGCCAACGGCTAAAGAGTAACGGTGACATGCTGTTGCAGTTGTAACTTGTAGCGTTAAAGGCAATCGACGGAACAAATGGTCTAGAATTCTAGATCCTACAATGCTGGAGGACGGCGGAGGCCAGTTACGGCGCACGAGCTGCATTAATCACGAGATAATTATGCCGGAATGTCCCCCTGCACTACACCTTTGTCCTTACCAGTTACCACATACTGTAAACATCAGACAACCAACATCAAACAACAGTTCAGTTCTTCATTCTTGTAGCTTGACGCTTTATGCTACTTCGGCTTTACTGTTTTATATCATTATTAATTATTGACGATATTTAAACGATCGTTAGTTATGTAAATATTTAATAGATATGTGATTTATGGAAAGATTGAACATTATTTTATGTAAATACATACGCGTTCCGAGCAAAAAATTATAACATCAATATTAATAGAGATACAGCGAAACATAATACATAACGAACAGGGTCGTGATTTATGCGGTAGGTGTTAGTGCGAGCGCGAGACAAACAGGTCCGCCGTGATTTAGCGCTAATGAGATGCAGATAGAGTCAGGTACCTGCAGCGGCGACCGGCGACCGGCCGTCTGCCGCCGCGCAACGCCACCAGTCAGTAGTCACCACATTACCCGCACTGACGCTGCTGCGGACACCGACGTCGCGACGACCGCAAATCTTAGATTAGCCCTATACATTAAGTACGTTTAGGGCTATAAAAGTAGATAGTCAAACATCACGAAACTCCACAGGCGTAAGCGTAGATAGAGCTGTAGAGGTCATTAAGTAAATATTATGCATTATCAAAAATTTTACCGGACACAAATCCACTGTAATCTCCAAGGAGATCTAAGATCCCCACTCCATAGTTTACCAATAACTTTCTTCGAGTATATTTCTATAAATAGCTTTTAGCTAAAAAGCCAAGATAGCGTTGTGTAGCAGAATGTGTAAGTTACCTTTATGCCCCAGTACAAGACTACAATGTGATGTATCGCGCAAACAGCACTCATATGCAGTTGATAGTTGATACACACACTCACACGCCGACGAGCGAATAGTCAGCATTCTTCGCGATCAGTGCCGACTGCCGAGCTAATCGAATCATAATATTGTTACTTGTTAGTTGTTACTCATTGCTCGCCGCTCAGTTCTTAGTTCTCTATCACATTACACATATCATAAATCGACCATTTAAGGTTACCCTGACACAATATGCCGTATACGCTTACGCTCTAGCTGCGACATTATTTTGTAACTTATGAAATTAAGGGCCTGTTTCACCACTTCCTAATAAGTGCCGGACAGGCTATCCACAACTTAACTTGACAGATGGAGTATAGAGCATCAGCTGTCAAATAAGTTGTGAATAGCCTATCCGACACCTTATCAGGAAATGGTGAAACAGGCCCTTAATGTTTTTAAAACTAGTACAAATGTAAAATTTTAAATTACACTCGAGTGTCTCGAGTATACTTCTGAAACGGTGATGTAAGAAATCAATCGAGTAATCAAATCCAACGATTAATAATCGTATCACCGGACAGAGTAGACGTGACGAAATAGCATAGCCTCCTAATTAAATCCGATCGGCACCTGGATCCTCCAGATACCGACTTCCGATATCAATAGTCGAAGGCCTCCGGGCCTCTCAATAAAAGTATCGTAAATATAGATCCGTCTCGAAAGTGCTCGCAGGAGGCGCGAGCGCCAGTGCCCGCTGAAAAACACCGAGATATGCGCAACTCCGAAGTCCGAACACGCGACATCCGAACAGGTGCACCGCGTTTTTGTTTTGCCCATAATGGACCCGTCCGACCGGTCGCCGCACGAAATTCGTCAGCTGGTCGAATATTCATAGAGCTTGTATAATATTCAAATTTTAATTAATACGAGAATCGCGCGAGACGACCGTCGATGGCGCAAGGAATAGATCCATCGCATCGAATCGGGCCGAGGCGGAGCTGGCTCTGAGATGCGGGACGACAGTCGACAACGTAATAATATAATCCCACCAAAAACATTTTAATGTAAAAATGTTGCCAAGATGAGAACATAATATTATAGTTCGTCGTGTCAAAAAGTAGTGAGATCTCATGTAGAGCCAAGTTTCTAACCTTACACACTCAACCCTAAATCTAAAAACCTTAATTTTACCCTAAAGCACGGCAAAATATTTGATAATAATATTATAATGTGTCAGCCGCACAAGGAGAATCTATAAACTCTACACATTAGTCAAAATCGGTGGCCTGGCCATTTATCATTACTGTGTATTTTAGTTTAGTTTAGTATTAAGTTCAAAGTCCTGGCGAATAACAAAATGGCCAAGCCACCGATTTTGACTAATGTGTAGAGTTTTTAGATTCTTCTCATGCGGCTGACACATTATAATATTATTATCAAATATTTTGCCGTGCTTTAGGGTAAAATTAAGGTTTTTAGATTTAGGGTTGAGTATGTAAGGTTAGAAACTTGGCTCTACATGAGATCTCACTACTTTTTGACACGACGAACTATAATATTATGTTCTCACCTTGGCAACATTTTTACATGAAAATGTTTTTGGTGGGATTTCATTTCTTTTTGTAAGCTGGTTTACGTTGTTTTTTCTTTTGGTTCATTTTTTAGGGTTCCGTACCCATAGGGTAGAAACGGGACCCTATTACTGAGACTTCGATGACGTCTGTCTGTCTCCAGGCTGTATCTTAAGAACGGTAATAGCTAGAGAGTTGAAATTTTTACAGATTATGTATATCTGTTGCCGCTGTAACAACAAATACTAAAAACAAAATGAAATATATATTTAAGGGGGGCTCCCATACAACAAACGTGATTTTTTTGGCCTTTTTTGCTCTATATAAATAATGGCAACAGGTAGGTACTTGATTTTTTCTCAAAGTCCTTAGTTATATTATGTCTACTTTAATATTTAATAATAATATTAAAATAAAATAAAAAATTAAGGGGGGCTCCCATACAAAAAACACAAATTTTTGCCTAATTTTGCTCTATAATGGTACGGATATAGGTTAAGTTGGGTTTGATAATTTTTATGTTGTTTCAGTACTAATATTATGTTACATACCAAATTTCAGCTTTCTAAGACTTCAGGAAGTACCCTAACAGTTTTGATGATCGGTGAGTCAGTGACCAAATTGTGGATTTTTGGACACCTATAAAATCTAAAGTATAATAGCTACGATATTCAAAATTTGCGCATTTAATAACTATACCCATGTCATTATATCTTAAAAATTTCAACTATCTGGCATTATTCAAACCAAAGTTACGAGGGTTCAAAAATACGACGAAACGTTTCGAGAAAAGGTAGGTAGTGCCCTTGCGCGCTTCGCTTGGCTCATCTTGGCGGGGGCACTCCCGTGCCCCCAGATATGAAACTGCTCCGTCTGTCTAGAGTTTTGTCGCATATCGCGGCTCGGAACGTGTTAATCGGTCGGTATCTGGACAGGTGTATTTTATAGAGTACGCTGTCGCGAGGCGCTGAGGTCGATTCTCTGTTTAATGTCATTCCTTACCTCGAAGCTCAGCGAAACAACTAATCAATAGTGATCTGTCATTCGCACCGTATTACCATCACGATTATCGTGGCGGGCCGTACCACGAAACTGTTTTGAGACTCAAACAATCGTACGAAAATGCCGCGTTCTACTCTAACAAATGTGAAATGACGTTGTTAGAGCAGGACGCGGCATTCTCGTTCAATTGTTTGAGTCTCAAAACGGTTTCGTAGTAGGCCTACTGGCTCGATCGTTCGTCGCGCTTATGTCTTTTAAAACCGTTCGGCTCTCCAAACGAACGATCTTCCCGGAATATACCTAGCATATCGTAAACGTCGCTGAACACTATCGACCAGCTTCCGCGAGCAATCAGTTGCGACTTGCGAGTCGCAGGTTCATTAAACAATGAACGACAGACGTGAATCGTGATGCGGTCGGAATGCGCGAACGTGACATAGAGTAGCGGAAGCGGCGGTGTGGACATTTTTTGTGGTGCGGTTCCCACGCGGCTGCGGCGATAGAACACGCGCGGGCAGGTGGCGCAGGGCGGTGCACTCCCGGTTCGAGGCCGCTCTCGGCCGCATGTGGTCGCTGGTGAACGACCGCGAACGCACCTCCCTGATCCGACTCCAACTCATCGGAATACGTTTAGGTCTGCTACGTTCCTGTGGCTAGGGCCTTATGCATAATAAATTATGTAGGTACGTGCGACACTCGTAGTTCTCTCCGTGGCTCGGTGCCAATGACGTCGTCGGGCGCGACGCGGAGGGACGTCACCACCGCCGCCCGCTACGCTGCGACAGAAGCCGGGGCGGCGGTTTCTCTATGCATATGAACCTTCGACCCCCGAGCGCCGAAATCCGGGTCAGAGCGGGTCCGCGCGGGGCCGACCGGTCGGCAGCTGGCCGGCAGGTGTCGCGGTGCCGCAACATCGCCCGCGCTTCTAATATACGACGTTTCACGTAATATCAATGAGCCACTCGAGGAATTGTTTGTACGATAGTCCTCGATCGCGGCGCGAGACATTCTTGTGTAATTATTATTGACGTCAATGTACATATAGGGCGGGAGACAGCCTCCTGGTACTCGATACACTCGTAGCTGAGAAATATATGCGTTAAATCAGTCTATCGACGTCTTTCCGTCGATGGACTCAGTCATAAATCATAATATCGTAAATTAAATAAAATTTTATTGACTCGCAAAAGAAACTTTCGGAAAAAACGCTTTGTTCAGGTATATATTAAATAATCGTAACTCTCCAATGTTAGTTCTATTACCGTGATCTTAATATTGTTACGATCTCGCGTCGCGTCAGCGGTGACAATGAGTTTTTGTTTCGCTGAAACAGTCTGCTACGGAGCAGGTAACGAAATTTGCGGGGCGGCGGAGTTTTTGTAGGCTAAAAAATTCGATTACTTTTCTCGAGAACATCTGTAGTCGTCGAGCATCTCGGGAGTTCGGCGACGATGCACAAACAATGTTCCCATATGTAAGCGGAGGCCGTGCGAAGTCGGGCGCGGTGTCGGGTGTCGCCGCCGGTGGTCCGAGCTGTGCGCTCACCGAAAATCCGACCGTCACAACACCGGCCATTCTCACACGCTTCACCTGACTGCCCCTGACTGCCCCCGCCCGCTCACCGCTGCCCACTGTCCAGGACATAATCCGAATCACGACTAACGGTACACGTTAACCCCCCGAGGCAACCTTTATCTGTGGACTGTAGACAAACTGTAGACCGTAATTCACCGACCAGAGTTTAGTGCCTAGAGTTCAGGAAACACAATTCACTCTAAACACTATTATTCCTAAGTATTTATCGTACTTATTCAGCAGTGAAACCTTTGAATTTTGGATTTTTCCAATGGCATCAGCTGGTGATCGGTTCTGTTTTTGCGTGTATATCGAATACCACGCAGCTCAAACGCCCGCGGACGGCATGTGTGAATTGTAATGTGTCTCGTGGTCGACACAAGTGTTAGGGTTATTGGCCCTTAACTATTCAGTGGGAAAAATATTCTGCAAGCATTTTAAAATCGTAGAAAACTTACGAAATAATATTATAATATCGCTGTCTTTCAGTATGTAGTCAAATAACCGTTTCTTAAGGAACTTTCGAACATGAACAGGATGTTGTTCGGACGGGAGGTAAGTGGGTCTATCCATTTACCTCCCGTCAACCCTAACTCCACTCTGCACAGCAACATCACATCTTAATTCAAACCCGCGACCGTCCGCGTCGGAGCGCCCCTGTAACTCTTTGATATTATTATTATTCGCGAACGAACCGAGGGCTGCTATTATCCCGGACTTTCGTAACGAGACATTGTGAAAGTATGAAATGTGTCAGCGGTACAATAGCCGGGCGGGCTACCTGCGCCGGGCGCGCTTTGTGCCCGTTCCCAGGCGCTGCACCGCCCCGGCCCGCACCGACAAGGTGTTCGGATTTAACGCCGTAAACTGTATTCAATTTCACTTTAATTGAAAATACCGGATCGATACCTGATACGTCACATTTACTTTGAAGCTTTCTTCGATATCACACGGCGGGCGAGAGCCTCGCCGCCTATTTCGTTTAAAGTCAACAGTCAGCCGTTAGATGTACATACTACATAATAAATAAATATAATATGCCTCCCCATTTAAACCATACCCTATTCCGAGTTATAAAATAATATTTTCTTAAGAAAGAATACGCAAACGGAATTACCGTGAAATAAATTTGCCTTCGGTGTCATGCGGACCGCATTCTCGTAGCAGTGAATACAGATGGTGCATCGAAGTGACAAGTGTTCGCATAGAGTGACATAGCCCCGCGGCCCGATGAGGAAGCACAAGTGAGATGGCGCTGCGGCACGACGGCATGGAGGGCGGGTACCTGGTCGCGGAGCCGCCGCCCGCCGACCACTACCAGGCCAAAGACCTGGCCACCGAGTACTTCAACACCTTCAGCCAGGCCTGCGACTCCTACCGCCCCGAGCCCGAGCTCGAGCTGCGCCACACCTCCGACTCGCTGCGCCTCACCTCCGAGATCCTCGAGGGCCGGGAGGAGTTCATCAGCACCGACTTCCTGCTGGCCCGCCGCGAGCAGGAGGAGCGCGCCCGGGAGGAACAGATATTCCAGTTCGGCCAGCCCGACGCCGCCGCGCTGCTGCGCCACCGCGCGCGCCGGCGCTACGACCAGCTGCAGCCGCCGCCCGCCACCAGCCAGGAGAGCGGGGTGAGTCGCCACGAGCGCTGCTGCCGCACCTACTGTAATACTCCGTCGAGTGGTTGATCTATTTTATAAATTAGAATAGTCGTTCGAAGAACTTAGAACGTAAATCTATCACTAACCCGGGACAATAAGGAGACGGCTTAGATTTAGGAGAGCTAATTTATGCTAAAAGTTTCAGCCGTTAGTATTTACGGCTACTATTGTTGCGCGTACTCGCTAGTCGCTACGCACGGAGCTAAAATACAGTCGCGTCGAGTGGTGTATAAAACGATAGCGACAATAGTGCGCGGAGTGCCGCCGCCTACTCGCCGCAGAATTAGTACTCTAATAATACATCATAACACGAGTCACAACCAAATAATATATCATAATCTGCCTCCAATGCCGCGCGCTTCGACACCTCGACGCCGCGCGCTCGTGTACTGCGTGATGTATAGCTTGTCATTACCGCTGCATCACCACATTTGACATATAGAAACACCATTTTTAACTAACTAGAGATCGCCCAATGGTCGAAATTCGACCTTACTTGCAGCGACATTAGGACTACTACCTATATTTTGTAAAAAATATTGACTTCATCATAGTTTTTTTCAATTCTTATCTCTGGGACTCAGCTGATCTCAGACTGGCCGTTTAAGCATTGTCTAATCTTAATATATATATTTCTTGTGTGCGTGTGTATGTGACTGAACTCCTCCTAAACGACTGGACCAATTTTGATGAAATTTTTTGTGTGTGTTCGTGGAGATTCGAGAATGGTTTAGATTTACAGTTTGGTCTACTGGAAAATGTTTTTTCAATTAATTTCTTATTTATAAGGAGTTGTTGATTTTGGAATGTTTTACATTAGATCCGGATGGACGTTGCCATGGTGACATAATTATTTAGTCACTGCAATAATAATATGGGCGAAATACTTTATATGGCAAAACAACGTTTGCCGGAACAGCTAGTAGTATCTAAAATTAAATAAAAAAAAAAACAATAATCCATTTTCAATTTGTCAACTTGTTGTCAGCAGACTTCAACCATAAGTACCAGTCCCAAAAGCTTCAGATATTCTGACATTGACTGAACTCACGATAAAATTAGCTGGTACCGACTTCAAATAATGAAGACTGTAGTATGTACAGAAATAGTTGAGATTTAGACGAATTCTGAAAAAAGCACTATTATAGAGTAAGAGTTATTTAATACTTTTTAGTTCATATTATTATTGTTTTTACCTTGGAAGTCGATTTTAATTTTTTGTTAAAAATAATAATTCTCTCACGTATTAATATAATTATAGATTTAGGAATTAGTTTAATTTGGTTACAAACAGCGTTTGGTTACTTTACGCGATCGAGGTTACACTTCATATCCAAAAACAGTTCGGTGTCGTTTATTTTCAGTATTTTGGGTACTTAACTATTAGGTATATCGAATCCGTGCTACCCGAGATATGTGTGAGTGAGGAGCCCGCGCCCGAGGTCCCTGGCGGGTATCGCGTTACACATCCATTAGCGCTGGTGTAGTGGTGTCGGATGCTCGCTGCCGGGGTACTAACAATACATCACTATTGGGACTGTGTCTTCCTCCCGAAATGCTAATATCGATGATTATTATCAGAGTTGAAGTAGGGAAGTTCAATTTAAAAAAAATGTCCTGGCTTTTTAATCTGAGCACTTTAATAGTTTCCAGGAGATACCTTATCTAATTATTGGGGATTATTTTCCTTAAAGATATACTTAGGCGTTGTTAACATCGAGTAGCACCGTAAGTAATGTTTAACAGATGGTATGGAGTACGGAGTACGTTCTGGGAACGGTGTGCGGTGGCCGGTGTGGATGCGATGTTGATTCATGCGTGTTCCGACTTCCAGTGCGATGTAGCGCGAGTCTGTTGGCAGTTGCCACCGCGGTCGCCCTCGAGCCTGGACTCGATCATTGTCAACCCCGGTAGGAACATTAGCGACAACCAGAAGAGCTGTACTTTCATCTAAAAAATGAAAGCCTTTGTCGCGTCTATGGCGTATATCTCTCTGTAGTATAAATATCGTTGTCCCTTTCCGGGCACAGGTGACACCTTATTGTTAGTTTGTGACAAGTGGCTACAAAATTTTCATCATCCGAAGTATACAAAAATCCGGCATAATATGAATGTTTTATGTAGCTGATACGGTATACCTAATGACACTCCTATAACTAAAGTATGTTGTACTTCCGTCGCGGGCCTACGTCGCTTCGGCAGGAAACGCTGAGCCCTGTCGGGCGGGGTCGGGGCTCCCGCCGCGCCGCGCCGCCCGCGACTGATGGGAGTTGGACTCATTATGAAGACAGACAAGCGAGGAATCTCTGGAGTTTGGTTGTATAGTTTAGGAATTCAACAAAGTGGTGAATTCGAGGCTGTCTCCTGAAGCGAGGGGAAAATATTAATTTCAAAATATTTGACACGAGAGATGAATCGAATACTTTTGTCGATAGGGAAGCGTAAGAAGCCGCGATCGGCGGCTCTCGGCTAACAATAGCGGGTGAGTCACGGAGGAATGAGCGCCGGATCCGGCTAACTGCCCCGTATATTAACTTCGACTCGCACCAGACTGATGGCGCTCGTAAACCCGGGAGCGATCGTCCCGCCTCCCCAGTCCCCACCTCCCTGCTGCTCCGCCGGCTTACGTCACGTTTCGCTGAAAAACCCCGCTGCATCTGCAGCGATGGTTTTCGCAGAAAACGCGCGGCGAATAAGCCCGGTAGGCGAAATCGGTGCTATGCGATGTTAACTATCACGTTTAACGACTGCAGCTACTCGCTCTGTCTGATAACGGTCATCAAAAATTTAGTTCTATCTTCTAAACTCCCCCTCTCTCCAATGTAAGATTAGATGAGATTTGACTCGACTCCCTCCCCCCCTTAAACACCTCACATAATTTGTGGACGCCCCCTGATGACAGACTGGCCTTGTAATGATTGTCTAACAGTATTTAAGATTCAATAAAAAAACAAAATCTATTTTCAATTTGACAACAGACTTCAACCATAAATAAAAGAGTACAATTCGTGTATATAGGCTTGTCAATCAAAATCTCCTTTTGTGTGTGTTGTAGTGTGTGTAATGTTTTATTTGTTAAAAAAATGTATGATAAAAGCATAATTTCAATCACCTACGTTTCCGCATTTTTCTTCAAAAGGGATCCAAAGTTTTTTGCTCGCGTATTAATATTATATATAGATTTACTAATTAGTTCGAAAGAAAATAATTTAATTCATACTTTGACGTGATACATCTACTGACTGTCAAACAATCCAACGCGTTTACGTAAGAAACCCTCATTTTGAAAAATCTCACGTGAGATTGGGGGTGAGGGAGGGGATTGAATAAAATCTCATGAAATCTCACTAGGCGGGGGAGAGAGGGTGAGAAAAAAAAGCACCTCACTTAACTGACATAATATTATAATACCCCTCAAGTTGTTTTGGTACCATAAATTCTATCAAACCAACCTTCTTGAGTGGTTGTAGATGTTGACTGTAAGTAGAGAGTGTAGATTTTAATGAATTGTCTTAACACAACTAAATATTACATAACAGTTTTCAGTACATCCAGCAATTAAAAACCGAAGTGCAGTATCTATATTATATGAATATACTATGATGTATATTTAAGGCACCAGATAGAGGAAACTAAAGTACTACTACGAGTATCTAAAGAGTCTAAAGACCGGCCAAGTGCGTGTCAATAAAAAGGCCAAAAAAATACAACAAACGTGATTTTTGGCCTTTTTTGCTTGATATCAATAATGGCAACAGGTAGGTACTTGATATTTTCAAAAAGGCCAATTAAGGCCTTATAATTAAACTAGCTGTTGCCCGCGACTTCGTCCGCGTGGACTTTGGCTTATAGTAAAGTTGTTCCCGTATATCATTTGAGTCGCTTACGCGCAAATCAGAAAAGGATATTGTGTGGGAACCGCACATTTTTATACGATACGATACACGATAAATGGGCTATCTAACACTGAAATAATTTTTCAAATCGGACCAGTAGTTCCTGAGATTAGCGCGTTCAAATATAATTTCTCCCGTTTTTTTCACACTTTCCACTATTTCTTCGCTCCTATAAGTCTTAGCGTGAAAAATATAGCCTATAGCCTTCCTCGATAAATGGGCTAACTATCACTGAAAGAATTTCTAATTTAAGAGTTTGTTACATCTTATTATCTTTTGATCGCAATATAACCGTGTTGGCGATATATCGATCGCCATCAACTAAGGACATAGCCCCGTTTCTATACTCTCTCAACGACGCATTAATAGCTAAAATAGATCGTACGAGCAATATAGTGATCACGGGTGACATAAACATAAACATAGCAGAAAACTCCAAGGACCCCAACAAAGACCTAACCTTTTATTTTTTTTTTGATGCGCAGGGGAAACCCATCATGGGTGCCCCGGGTTGGGGATGTGCCTCAGTTATCTGAAGCACCCCGGGGGTATATGGGACTCTTACCCACTAAAACCACCTGCGGATTGCCTTCAGCCGTATACGGAGGGATGTCCTGGATCTGTCTAACACAGGACTCCCTCCACGACCGGCCGGTCTACCTCAAAAGAGACGGACTTCCACCAAAGTGGGAACTCTCCGGCAAACTGAAGCGTTCCCCCCTAACCTAACCTAACTCTACTAGTATCATTCGTATCACACCTTACCTACTCGACTTTCCAGCTGTCTTGACCACATCATGCTAAAGTCCAAACTTCCCGTCAAAACAATTATTGTTGCCCACTCTACTATATAACGGACCTCGATATTACCACACTTCCTAACAACACAAAAACTAAAGACAGGACCCCGGAAAACTACTAAACAACTAGATTATAAACAAATATCCAGCGAGCTGGCTAACTTAGATTTTACACCAATCTATCAATTACAAGACCCCAATACAGCAGCAGATCTATAAGTTTCCACTATGAGGAAAATAATAGAGACTAACACAAAAACGAGAAAACTCTCAAACCGAAAGAAACTTTTAAAGCCGTGGGTAACGCCCGGCCTCCTCCGCTGCTTAAAATCGGCCAAGTGCGAGTCGGACTCGCGCACGAAGGGTTCCGTACCATTATAGAGCAAAATTAGGCCGAAAATTGCTTTTTGTATGGGAGCCCCCCTACATATTTATCTTATATCTTTAAACGATCAATTCTCAGCCTGGAGACAGACAGACGGACAGACAACGAAGTCTTAGTAATAGGGTCCTGTTTTTGCCCTTTGGGTACGGAACCCTAAAAATGATCCTTCTCTTATTTATACAGTGTGTAACAAAAATAAGTGATAATACTTTAGGGTGTGTACGTGTTTCTTGTAGAGAGTTCACTGTGAAAGTAGCAGCGCTGAAAGACGAAATTTTTTTTTACTATTGTATGGGCAAGGGTCAAGGGGACGCTCGGGCGTCACGAGTTTCCCCATACAAAAGTGAAAAAAATTTTTGGTCTTTCAGCGCTGCTACTTTCACAGTGAATTCTCTACAAGAAACACGTACACACCCTAAAGTATTATCACTTATTTTTGTTACATCCTGTATATTAATACGTGAGCCAAAAACTTTGTATGCCTTTTGACGAAATATGGGGAAACGTAGGTGAATAAACTTTTGCACAGTTATAGTTTATATGGTGAAGGAGTCGAGCTAATATTATTTTGAAATTATGCTTTTATCATACATTATTTTAACAAATAAAACATTACGCACATACTCACAAGTCACACACTTGTTTGCGTGTAAATAAAACTTATGTGAAACATTTCGGCGGCACGGCTTCCTGTATACGACTATCGCGCGCCTCCCATCTATTACGTCATCGATAATTTCTTTATCTACACGCTTTTCTTATCTTTTTAATTTAGGAATAATTTTCTTTGCAAAAACTAACAAATAATCATTAAGAACCTGCCAAAAATATCAAAGCATACTAGCCCCTTCTACACACCCCGCTATCCTCCAATCGTGATAATATAATGATTCCATGAATCGTGCCCCCGAGCAATGTCTGTTAGTCTGTCCAACGCTGACAAAAATGGGTCTACAGAATATCAGGGGCTGTGAAACCTACAGTCATGAACCTGAGCGGATTCCATTTCACGGTTTAAACATTACAGTGCCTACCATAGAAATGGATCTGCCTACAATTTATCTCTAAATGCGCCTTGTTTATTTAGCATTATTGTCTTTTTTTCTGTTTTTAACCCCCGACAAAAAAGAGGGGTGTTATAAGTTTCACGTGTCTGTCTGTCTGTTTGTCTGTGTGTGTATCTGTCCTTGGCATCGTAGCATCCAAACGGGTGGACCGATTTTGATCTAGTTTTTTTGTTTGAAAGCTGATATGATCGAGAGTGTTCTTAGCCATAGTTCATCAGTTAGCCTGTTCAGTGCTGAACAATCAGGGTTTATCTGGTTCATGAAAGGCCGTTGGCCTTTTAACTTGTAGTCGTTTGATGGGTTTTATATTTCATTCTAGTTTGTGACATTTGTGAATATACAATATACCTATACACATAATAATGGAAAGTTGACTTGGTGCTGCAGCATCTCCTGGTAATCAATAGGATATCCAACTCCTCGCCGACTTAGAGCAGAGGTTTCGTGTTTGGGCTCATTTTAATTGCGACAACCAGTAAGAAGTAGATAAACAGTAAATATTTACATGCTGCTGCTGCAGCATCGCCTAGATTCTATAAGAACCGAGCTTCGTATGAACCCAAAGTGGAGGTTTCATGTTTGGGCTCATATTAACGGCCTCATCGAAAAGGACATTGATAGAATATGGTAATCACGAGAATATGATTGTGTTGATAGGAATTATTCCGCACTATTTAAACCAACACAAGTTTAAAAAGTATGAAATAAAATAAAATTAAGAAATTAAAAAAAAAACCCCGCCAAACCACTTTAAAAAGTAATGAATTAACATTAACTACCTTTAAGTTCAAATAATTCCTAACTTGTGTAAAGTAATATTTTAGTCCATAATTGTTGTCAAGGTGTGTCGGGGGACCGCTTGTGTAGATGTTTTGTGACCGCTTGTGATTTCACATAACAAGTTTTAAGGATCAATTCACAGCGAACTGAATCGAGATAATCAGCGACTTGGCGATTATAGGTTGAGTTTACTTGGCGGTCCCCCCACACACCTTGACAACAATTATGGACTAAAATATTACTTTATACAAGTTAGGAATTATTTGAACTTAAAGGTAGTTTATATTATTTCATTACTTTTTAAAGTTGTTTGGCGGCTTTTTTTTTTAAATTTCTTAATTTAATTTTATATTTTAAATGTAGGTACTTTGTGTAATGTTCAAATTTTTGTTGAATAAACGTTTATTTATTTAAGTATTTATTTTATTTATCAATGCTCTTTACGCTGCAGCTAATAGTGAACAATATGGCGTAACAGCGGTTCCCGCATTATAGCACGAAAGTAAAGGTCGTAACTCCCAAAACTGTTTTTGATGATAACTTAAAAATTAAATACAACTAGAGATCGCCCATTGGTCGAAATTCGACCTTAGTTTCAATGACATTAGAACTACTACCTATATTTTGTAAAAATATATTGACTTTATCATATTTTTTTCAACTCCTGTCTCTGGGGCTCAGCTGATCTCAGACTGGCCGTGTAAGCATGTCTAATAGTATCTAAGATTCAATAAAAAAAACTATAATCCATTTTCAATTTGTCAACCTGTTGTCAACAGACTTCAACCATAAATAAAAGAGTATTATAATTCGTATGTATAGGCTTCTCACTCAAAAATCTGTCATTTTCCTAATGTGTGTGTTGTAGTGTGTGTAATGTTTTATTTGTTAAAATAATGTATGATAAAAGCATAATTTCACAATAATATTAGCTCGATGCACTCCTTCACCATATAAACTATAACTGTGCAAAATTTCATTCACCTACGTTTCCCCATTTTTCGTCAAAAGGGATGCAAAGTTTTTGGCTCACGTATTAATATATAGATACTAATATTTCCTTTAGCCATTATTTTATAAAGTGTGTGATTGTAGTAGTGCAAGTTATTTAATGATAGTAAGTAGCAGTGGCGAAGGGTGAATATTTTCGGAAGGGAAGCCGGAGTAAAAAATCTACTTACCAAAACGCTCAGCACTGATGTTCAACAATGTTCGAGTTTCAAGTTTGATAATGATACCTTTGAAAAATGCTTTCTGAGTTAAGTTGTATGCGTGACGGCACATGCGGTCATTCAAAACTAAGTTTCCTTCGACAGCAAATAATCTGTCAGACAACAGTCTCAGCTGTACGAGTCACAATTAAGAAATCACAATACAAATTAATTTAAATTCGCGACACTGCATTCTTCTTAACGCTAAAACAAATAACATTCGACATTTAAACACAAAACAAACAAGTTGTTTACAAACACTCATCCGCCATTTGACTCATAACAATTTTACTTCATGAAGTTCATCTTTCTCGCTCGCACTTGTGCGTTGCTAATTAACCTTTCTCCGTAATAACTCGCCGAGTATCGGCTTATTTCCGAGTATATTGGCGCGTGGTAGAACGAGACAGAACATGACGATCAGTTCACAGGAATGAAAAGGACAGATGCTTACTATGAAATATCGTTGTATGAAGAAATAACCCGCTAATTTATCGGCTTCTATCGTAGACGGCCTGCACGTTGCATTGCCTATATAAATTTGTGGGCGATTAATTATCAATTCAAACTATTTCAAGTGAGAGAAAAATTTATTGCTTATAAAATTTTGTAGGCGTTTAGTGAATTCAAAGTTTTTTTAAGTATGTAAAATATTTATTAGATAAAAATGTATTTGGCCCATAGATTCGATTTTCCAAAAGGGAAGCCGACGGGAATCGGGTTATATGGACTCTTCGCCACTGTTAAGTAGTAACTCAATAAGTGTAACAGAATATTTGTTGAAAAGCCCAGAAAGATGGATTATTTCGAAAAAAATAACTGTCGAGTCCAAATAATTGAATAAATATACAATCTATACTAATATTATAAATGCGAAAGTATCTCTGTCTGTCTGTCTGTCTGTCTCGCTTTCACGCCAAAACTACCGAACCAATTGTAATGAAATTTTGTATACAGATAGTCTAAAGCCTTAGAAAGGACATAGGCTACTTTTTTACTGGAAGAAAGGGTTGTAAGGGGGTGAAAATACGAAAATTTGTTCAAATTAAGTTAGTTCCAAAAATTCATACTAGATGGCTCCGTGTGTCTCTTACATCGCGCTAACGCTTGCCCAACATCTTTCTATAAAAGGTGGTATCATCTTTCATTTGAATTTCGATTTTTTATAAGCCAGTACTTTATTTTATATACAGTGAGGTAACCTTAAACCTATCAATGATAAATAGTTTATGGGTAAAGTTGTGTAATTGGGGGGCTACATTATAAGCTTTAAAATTTGGCATAAAATATAAATATTTAATTTAAAAAAATGAAATATTATGTGCACACTGCACAGCTGCACAGCTGTTTTGATTTAAGGGGTACCAGGGTTTTTTTTATAAAAGCTTTTGACACCAATTTTGTTGACGTCGCGCGCTATAAACTGAAGTCCACGCGGACGAAGTCGCGGGCAACAGCTAGTCTAATATATAAAATTCTCGTGTCACAATTTTCGTTGTCATACTCCTCCGAAACGGCTTGACCGATTCTCATGAAATTTTGTGAGCATATTGAGTAGGTCTGAGAATCGGCCAACATCTATTTTTCATACCAAAAAAAAAATGTATATGGCAAAACAACGTTTGCCGGGACAGCTAGTGATTAAATAAATATTAATTTCATTTAAGTCAAGCGTCTTCCGGGATCGTAATACTTATTAGAAAACACAGCAAAATTTGGCAGCCTGCTCTTAATTGTTCAGTTTGTCTGGTTGGGCATTGAACCTCATTATTTATCACATATTATTTAATTCGTAACATTTGTTCGAACTTTAGTCCCGCTGTTTATCTCGGCGCGGCGGTCCGGTCATTATGAAAGCTCTGGAGTGCGGTGTCGCAAGTGACGAGTATGGGCATCGCCTCTCGCGCAGGGCGGCCGCTGACTAATACCGCTCACCGAATTAGATACGATTATATACTTAACTGCACCATTATACCGACCGATCGCCTAACACCATTCTTTATGGTGTTGGCTTGGTGCACGACAGAATATAATTTTAGCGAGAGTTGATACAATTCTCTCGGTAAATATTCGTTTTAAAAATTTGTAAAGCACTCGTGGAATTCCTTTGGGTAGTACAGTTGTTGTGTTCATAAACTGACCGGTGCATTGTTTGTTTTCAGTATGGCAGCGATGAATTCGGTCACGACTCGCCCAGCCGGTACGCGTCGCCGAAAGGCGCGGGCGCGTCGGCCGGCTACCAGGAGCCGTACTACGGCGGCGAGTGGGGGGGCGGGTACTACCAGCCGCCGCCGCCCTACCACCACGACCCGTACGCGCCGGCGCTGGCGGGCGACGCGGCCGCGCCCGGCGGCGCCGAGCTGCCGCTCCCGCCCATGTCCTCCTTCCGCGCCGCCGCCCCCGTGCACTCGCCTACCGACCCCATGATCGTCGCCAAGCCGCCCATGCAGCCAGTGAGTATACGCTTCGCAGACTTCTCTCGCTACGCAGTTTTCTAATCTCGCGAATCGACGAGACAGCTTGCGAGCTCGCGCTCTACTTGTCCAGCGACGAAGCTCGGGAGAGATCTTCAATTCGACCACACTGCTTATATTGCTCGACAATTTTTCATTTTGCTATGTAGTGTATAATGGATAAAATGACGAGAAATATTAACGACGAAATAGCTTTTTAAGTGATAGCGACATAATAAATAAATAAACTTAAGATTGGTAAAACTGTCGGCGAGACAGAGCAAAGGGCTAAGACTTATTTCTGTATCTGTACTAAGAAGTAGAGTGCAGTCATGTACGAGTAAGACATGACTGCATGAACGTTCCACCAATGTTGTTCGGGCAGCGTCAGTAACTCTGTACGATGTGACGTTCCAGATGTATGGCGGCGCCGGGGGCGCGGGCGGGGCGAGCACGCCGGGCGGCGCGGCGGGCGCGGGCGGGGCGGGGGGCGGTGCGGGGGAGGCGGGCAGCCTGTCGTCGTACGGCTCGTCGCCCTCCACGCCGGTGCACTCGCCGCCGCCGCTGCACGCGCGCCTCTACCCGCTCAAACACTCCCCGCACCACGCCCAGCACGCGCAGCACCATCCCCACCACAATGGACAGGTAAATACCGATCCTACGACTATGGATGGAAAGTCCCCCGACTATCCAAAGTCGGGGGACTTTGAAAACATGTGGTAACTTCGCCAGTAGTGCAAGCGAATAGCGACATATAGAAAGCATCAGCTAGTCAGGCTCAATGCAGCGTCGCGTGCTAACAACGAGTGAAATTATTAATTAATGACTAGAAAAATAATTTTAGTTTTTTCTCCAAAACTGAATGCGGGAGACGCTCATAGAGTAAACTACGTGTGTTCCAGGCCCCGACGAACTGGGTGTCGGGGGGCGTGTCGTCGCCGCCGAGCGCGTCGACGCCGCACGCGCCGCTCACCGCCGTGCCCGCCCCCCACCACCACGTCGGCGTCTTCCCGGCCCCGGTCATGGTGAGTGGCGCTCCTACACCACGCCACCACGGCACATACCGCATTACCGCATTACACGAGTCTTCTCCGAAAACTCCACACGAACCCGTCTTCTCTAGTCCCGACTCACGACATCCCACATCACACCGAGGAGTGCTCTCCTGAAACTCGCTCACACATACCTCACTTACAGTATTCTACAGCGCCGTCTTACATTGCATTACCATACGCTATCCACTATACACCAGGGAGACTTTGAGTTTGAGACTTATTTGGATCGAAACGTTAAATCATTGTAATTAAATGATATAAAATGCAGCTACCGAATTTGTTTATATAGGTAAATTCCCTCATTTAGAAGTTCAGTTTCGTGACAAAGAACAGAAAGTTTAAAATGATTATTAACGACTCGTAGCGGTACTCAAATATATAAAAATTCTGTTACCTAAAAGTAATCTTACAACCGGTATAGTAGTGTATAGTAGTAGTATACGAGCAGGGAGTTCTGCTACCTGTCATCTTCGACACTCGTGACGCCAAACTCCACCGCCACCGCCAGTGAGACGGGGGATAAGATAAGCATCGAGCAGATTAACAGATAAGGCCGTAAGCTGGACTCGTCAGTCAGTCGCTGCGCGGGCGCCGCGATAGCTGCTGTAGTAGAAATTCTCGTCAAAATGCGCACATACGAGATAAGACGAGTCCTCGACGAAAACGTGATAAGTTGTGCTGTGTGCGAAATCTAATAAGTCTCAAACGATGAACTGAGGTTACAATTAGTTACAACATTAACTGCAGCACTCGGAGACGAATATATTTTAATCAAATGAAGATTTTCACGTAAGCGCCATACATTATCGGTTAAACTTCTCATTAAATTGAAGTTTAGTCATTATTAAATGACTCCGAGCGCGGCCGTAACAATAATCTCATACACGCGACCGGCCGGCCCCCCGGGGCCGCAACACGTAGCGACTAGCGAGTGAGTGCTGTAGCCTGTAGGTGCAGTAGGACGTTTGCCGTTGTGCGCATGCCCCGCATGGATGTAACTAACTACATTTTGCTCCTCTACGTTCCCTCCGAGCCCGACGCTGACGTGATAATGTTTCGAGTGTGGGAAAATTTGGGCTTGAGATGTGAATTGTGATCAATTTAATTACAGTTGGAGTGTAGCACTAGAAACGTTCTCACCGAACTGTAGCCGAGTGCGGGCTCTGAGTCGCTTTTAATTTTTTTTTACATTTTCTTACTATATATTTTTTGACGATGCGGCAGTATATGTACGAAAATATAACGACTTGTAATCGATTAAATAATTGATGTATATTTTATAAACAATGAATTAACATTCTGATAGTCTGTCCTGTGTTGCCGCATCGTCCGTTATTGATGTTGTTTGATTTTTATTTTTGTACCAGCGAGCGGCGTGGAGCTAGAGCCTATAAGATGTTCCATACTCATTTTGCGAACGATCGACCGTAGTCGTAGTCCGTAGATTAGACATTCTATTTAAAAAATCAGCGCCTCCGCAACATGTAAATACAGCCCTCGGAAATGTTAAAAGTAAATTAGCTCACCTTTGATTACGTCGAACCGAACACGGTGATGCGAATCAAATTCTACATAATATTAAAAGTTACGAATCACCTGGTGATTCGACTGTGAACGTGACGAGGGCTGAGGCGTTGTATAGTAGTAGCGGGCCGGCTAGCTCCCGCCGCGCGCTGACCGCTGACCCGTGGCAGGGCGCGCCGGCCGAGCAGCGGCAGCTCGACGAGGCCATGGTGTTCCTCCGCGACCACAGCGACGTCGGGGTGAGTACCTGCATGTCCTCCCCACTCCGCCCCACCCCGCCCCACTAGAGAAACTATACGAACGGCCCCGCGTCGCCGACCCTCGCACTCTTCGAATACTTTCTCTACTTATTTTTTTATTTTTTATGATGACGCTAAACACTCGGCTAATTTTTAAATTTTGAAGTTCGCATGACCACAATTTTATACGAGAGTTGCAGTAATACTCGATTGAATGTAAACATGTGATGTGTACTAGTTACAGTGACGATGTGTCCGAATGACTGGAACATGCTCATATGCTTCATACGGTAGCCCGATCCGCTGGCTTGTAATATAATTACAAAAAAGATTCGCTAGTGACACACGTGCGCAACGCGTCAGTACGTACGTGCGTACATATGGGCGTGTGCACGTGCGTATATGCGTTCTTGTGTACGTGCATTTGTGCGTGCGTGCGTGTGCGTGCGAGTGGCGTTTAAAGTGTCGGTGTACGTGCAGGGCGCGCGACTTGAGGAGCGGCTGGACGACGCGATCAACGTGCTGCGCAACCACGCGGAGGCGCCCGAGCTATACCCGGCGGAGCAGCACCGTGCGCCGCTGCCGCACCTGCACGAGCCCGTCAAGATGGAGCGCCACCTGCAGCTGCCCAACACCAGTGAGTCGTAGCACTCTGTTCACGTTCTATATCTAGACTTGTAGGGAGAATTGAAATATTTTAAATTTTTAATAATTACATATTTCACACCGTTGGAAAATAAAATACTTTAGGTGTGCAAAATATTTTCTATTTGATGTAAATGTGAAAACCCTGACGGTTTAGTCTTTAGTTATTTATCTAATTTAAATAAATTATTTGACATTTTACAGAAAAACGTAAAGAGCCCCCGGACTCGGGCCTAGATTCCAAGCCGTCGTCGTCGGGCTCCGCCGACGCCCTCGCCAAACCCGGAGGCAAGCGCTCGCGTAGATAGTGAGTACCTCCCTAGAACAGAATATAAAAGTTTATAACTATTAAGTTAACTTTCTCAAAAGTGATTTGCTCTAGTAAAATATTAAATAATCTACTTAATTTATTATTGTTACTTATTTTTTAATACTTCAAAATATATTTATAATATACTTCATATCTTTGCCGTATAGTTTAACAGTTTTTATAATGTACTTACTTAATTATTTAATACACCATACGCCGCCAATGATTTTGATAAGCTACTTTCAAAGAATGTCTGCTTCTCGGTATGTGATATAATAATTATACTGTGAAACAAATACTCTTGTCAGTGTATAGTATCGAAATCGTTGGCACGTAAACGAGCTGGTGGTGCGTACGAGCGTGCGTAAGCGCGTGCGTGCTTACGTACGTGCGCTCGCGAGTGGTGTAGTGGTGTGGTGACGCGTGTGTCTGTGTGTGTAGCGTGAGTAACGTATCTGTGATGCGTCCCAGCTGCTCGTCGGCGGACGAGGACGACATGGACCCCGACGCCAAGGCCGCGCGCGAGAGAGAGCGCCGCCAGGCCAACAACGTGCGGGAGAGGTACTGCCCCACCTACACACTAACACCTCGTCTTTGTACAAACGTGCCTACACAATTCCATGCTTCTAATTCCTATGTCTTAACTCTTAACCCGATCCCAAACATTCGTCCTCATCATAAACATCATCTGACCCACGCGTCGGGCTGATGTCGTGTACTAACCGTTACTTGCAGAGCTCGGCACCAACTCGCCACAATAACCCCGGGGCGCTGCGATCAATGTCCGACGTCTTCTGTGTCTTTGTTTACTGTAGAGTGTAGGTGCCTGAAATGTTCCTATTACGTGTACGGTGTAACCATCCATTTGTAAATAAAATGTAGCCATCGGTGCTTTTGTTTGCGAGGTGTATCCTTCTCGGTCGGTGTGACTGGCCGAGCGCTAGAGCGGTTGTCGCTTGTCGCTAGCTAACATGCACTCACGAGCTAATGGTGTATCATCACTAACGACCATCAATGGCGGGGCGGGGCGGGGGTAGTCGCCGGTCGCGAGTCGCTCTCTCTCTCGCGCCGCCGTCGTCCGAGGTGAGACGTCCGTCCGAGTACGTACTTAACTATGATCGATGCGATCGAAAAGATTCTCCGCCCGAGATCCAGTTTCGATTTAAGATTAAACGGGAGTAGAATCTTCGGGGTCGCACCAGTAGTGTACGGAGACTGAGTGGTGGGTGTCGGCAGCTGCTCGTCGGCGGACGAGGGGGACGACGAGCTGGACCCGCAGGCGAAGGCGCAGCGCGAGCGCGAGCGGCGGCAGGCCAACAACGCGCGCGAGAGGTGAGCCCCTAATAGCCCCGCCCGGCCCCGCCCCGTTCATATATTCTTTTGAACGTTTCTAGAAATCTATCGAGTTCAGTTGGCCGACCGGCCGAGGACGACCCACTCGCACACCGTACCTCGTTAGTAGTGAACATATTGTGTACACTGTACATACAAACATTGCTGTGAAATTAATGAGCATTGATTACAGTGACCCCGTTGGATAATAACGGGAACAATATTACATCACACTTTTTGTTGTTCGTTTGGTCCTGATTCTTGTTTCAAAAAATATTTTGTCTACAAAGATCCAATTATTGTCAACTTCAATATTATGAGAATAAAAAATATTAAGATAAGATGCAATATTAAGGGTGAGATGGTTAAGTTTAAACCGGAAGCATATTCATATTTTACTCTTCTTTACGTTTCGCCGATGTTGGATCATAAGTATTGCAAGTGAGAATTGCGTCATTGTGTGCGCGTGTCGCAGGATACGGATACGGGACATCAACGAGGCGCTGAAGGAGCTGGGCCGCATGTGCATGACGCACCTCAAGAGCGACAAGCCGCAGACCAAGCTCGGCATCCTCAACATGGCCGTCGAGGTCATCATGACTTTGGAGCAGCAAGTGCGAGGTCAGTCGCCCGACGGTCAATATAATACTAGGTACGCCTAGTTCGCATCTCCCTGTCGTATCACTAACGTCGTGATGTTTCGTTTCAGAACGCAACCTGAACCCGAAAGCGGCGTGCCTGAAGCGGCGCGAGGAGGAGAAGGCGGAGGACGCGCCCAAGCTGCTGGCGCCGCACTACCCGCACGTGCCCGGCCTGCCGCCCGCGCCGCAATAGCGCCGCCCCCCGCCGCCGCCGCCCGCGCCCGCCTGACCGCCCCGCGCCCCGTGCCCCGCCGCCCCCTAGCCGGCTCTAGGGGGCCGGCCCGCGCGCCGACTCGCGTGTGACGTGTAAATATGTGTATGTATAGACATCACCGTGCTATATGTAGCGCAGCCGACGCGCGAACCGCGAGACGTCGTGGCCGTCGTCGCCGCCGAACTCTAATCTGGACGTCCTCCGCTTTCGCGACGACCGCTCCGCCTCTATCTTCGATTCTGCCGTCGCTTCGTCTCCTCCCGGCAGGGCGGGACGCTCGAAATATTGATCGTAGCGGAGGAGAGCGGCGGCGCCCGCGGCCGCGAGCGAGCGCGGACTATAGTGTAAGTGTGTATATTGTAGCGTAGGACCGGGCGCCCCGCGCGGCGCGTCGGACGATTGTATAGCCTAGCTCGTATAGGGAACCTAGACGATAAAATAAAAAGATATTTTAATTACGATTTTAAATTTTGCTGCCATAAGCGTTAGGTGTTAAGGTCAGCGGTCCGGAGTCCATTTTTATGGCGACATCGCTCCGTTTTGTGAACTCACCCCACGTTTTAAGCTTGACAATAATATGGAAAATGGACTTTGGATGCGGAAGCCCCGCCCCGCGGCCCGCCCGCCCCGACCCCAGCCGTGCCTCAGTTACCAAAATCCAAAGAGGTTTGCGTACCGAACTATGTAGCGGCACCGCGCTGACTTTACGTATTGTAATTAACTAGAAAACATTGTGAACTACGCTGCAAACTGAGAAGTATCCCCGCCGGCCAGTCGAGCGCAGAATACGTTATGTCGAGAGATCTACGTCCTACGAAAAGAGAATGAATTTATTCCGCCGCTACCGTCGTCGCCGATTATTTATTTATTATTATTAACTGTTATACAACGGCTCGCTCGTACAGTACGGGCGTGTAGCGGCGACTCGCGGCGGGATAGCTCTCAGCGTGCAGCGTGGTGTATCGCCCCGTGCGGGCGCGGCGGGCGCGGTCGGCCGTCGACGGCTGCTAACTTACGTCGTGTACTTATATTTTTATTTAACTCCAGTGAAATTATTTTTTACATTTTTACAGCGGCTACGTTTTTTGCGTAGATTATTTTTTACTATTATTATTATTTAATTCGGTAGCTACTCGTCGTTTTGTACTTACGCGGCGGGCGGGGGCGGCCGGGCGGGGCGCGCCGGCGGCGGGCGTGCTGCACGCGTCTGATTGGACTCGCCCCCTCCACCTCCCCCCGGCCGCCGTCGCCCGCCCGCTATTGTATTATTTTTATATGTAATATTTATGAGATGAATTTAAATCGCGTATAAATTATCAGTCGGGTCGAATGAATAGCTTTAAGCTAGCCAAAAGATTATCAGTATTTAGTGAGTCAGGAACGTGCCGACCTCGGAGACTGTAAATATCGATATTTAACGCTCAATACGTTCATTTGTTTGTAGTTGCATTTCGATTATCGTGTAATGTGGTCGCGGAGGAGGGGGCGGCTGGGCGGGGTACGGCAGTGCGCGCCGCACGAGGTACCGCGCCGCCAGCCGCCGCCCTCGCCTGTATTATATAGGGAGTGAGGTTGATTTTTGACTGTTTTGTTCGTCGAATGAGATTTTGCGAATAGCGGCCCGCTCGAATCCGTGCGAAAAGGGAGTTGAAATATTTTTGTTTAGTATTGTATCGTTAGACGTAAGACACTTATTTCGCTTAGTTTAGTTGACATTTTCTTCCATTTAGCGTTATATTTAAGTTGTTTTCCCCTGGCGGGCGCGGCACGGGCGGCGTGGGGGGGGCAGGGAGGCCGCCGCGCCGCGCTCGCCGCTCGAGGCTCGTTTCCATTTCGTTCCCGATCACACGCCGACCACTTGTATAGCGTCTGATTTCAACAAATGCATAGAATAAATGATCGATGATTATGAGAAAATTATAATTATAAAAATGAATAATATTAATTAAATATAAATGTGCCATTCATTTTGCTAACGTTGTGTTTTATTTCTTTCTTGAGCGATGACAGTATGACCCTGATTAATGCAGTTTACATTTTACAAAATATTAGATATTTTGAGCATGACTACAACCAAATTTTAACAATTATTATTTTTAACAAAAAATTAAAACCGACTTCCAGGGTAAAAATAATAATTTATAATGAACAAAAAAGTATTAAATAATTTAATAATTGTTACTCTTTGAAGTATCAGCTAATAATACTGAGTTCTATGACAAAATATTTTTTATATTTAAAACTGGTACCGACTTCAAAATAATGAAGATATTGTGAACAGAAATAGTTGAGGTTTAGGAGAATTATGCCTAAGGCACTTCAAAGAGTAAGAGTTATTAAATTATTTAATACTTTTTTGTTCATTATAAATTATTATTGTTTTTACCCTGGAAGTCGGTTTTTATTTTTTGTTAATAATAATAATTTCACTCTTTTTAGTCATTAATAAGTTTTCCTGTACAGACTAATGTGTTATGCTTAGTGACTTTGGATCCAAGATACACTTTCATGATGTGAGAACTCATTGTCTGAGATCACTACCACTTCAGAATTGCTTAAGCAACTCCAAGCATATACCACTGTATAATATGCTTGGCGTTAATCAAGCAATGATAAAATTAATGTTCTTACGCCTGTCTTTAAAGGCTCTAAAGTTCTGTTCAGTGACTTTCTTTCCATCATTACACTAATGAAAACTCATCAGCTCAACATAATATAATATTATGCTCAAATATAACTATAATCGTCCGTATAAATTTTAAGGAGATTAGCATACCTCAAAGATCTCATGATCAAATTGCTAACTTGGTAACCTAAACACCAAGGTCAAATCATTTACATTGAATTAACATTATAATTTTTTAAATCGTTCGACAAATTTGGGTTTTGATCTTAAAGACGATTAAAAGTACCAATAATAGGGTTATAATTAGATAATTCATGGTCACTGGTCACTGGTGGTAGTGATGATGATGATGATGAATGTAACTTGCATAGTAGCATATTATGCTTTCAGTTCTTAAACCAACTCCGAAAGCCGCAAACTTGTATTTATAAGGAATCCGGAGTTATCTTAGCACCTTCGGAACCATGGTCTATCTAATTGCAAAATCTTGCTTTTTAGTAGCATATGCTTAGGATACTTCTCATATAATCGAAATCACTATATGTTTCCATATAAATTTTGAGGAGTTCCGTCGATTACTCATGGATGTATGGTGTAGTGGTGGTGATGATGATGATTAATTGAATTTGCATAGTAGTTTGCTTTCAGTTCTTAAGACAACGCCGAAACCCCCAAATATGTATCTATAAGGAGTAAGGAGTTCTGTTCACCACCTTCGAATCATGGTGTATTCTGGTGCAAAATCTTACTTTCTGGTAACATATGCCTGAAATACTTCATATGAAACCAAAAACACCATATGTTTCCATTTGAATTTTTAGGAGTTCCCTCGATTACTCATGGATCCCATCATCAGGTCACCACTTTTGTGAAATTGGGACCAAATTGGAGTGAAACCTAATTAACAAAACAAAAATTTTGAAAATCGGTTCACGGTGGAGTAATCATTGAACATACATGAAAAAAAAACATCCACAGCCGAACGTATAACCTCCTCGTTTTTGGAAGTCGGTTAATAAGCGGTAGATGGGAAAGAGACTGACGTAAACATACATGCATACATTTGATGGGGTTGTAAACAGTACGTATATTGGGACCGGTAAGCAACTGGCGCATTAAAAAAAACGTATGCGATATTTTTAACCAACAAAAGATTGCGATATATTCTGTCAAACGTCCGTTGCATTGCCTTATCAAAATACATAAATCACCCTGCTGATTGCCGTGCATCTTGTAAAGGTACCCCACATTGGTAACTCTCGTCAGAACACGCCTCCTTCATCATCATCCCCCGCCACTCTGCCCCGCGCCAGCCAGCATGGGCGGGGGGGGGGGGATGATGTGGCGGTACCCACAATGAGCGCCACAATCCTGATTCCTGCATCGCGCTAACGAAGTTTTCTAAGAGCGTCGGTACATTATATACTAGTGATGTAACGAATGTTGGATTTTTCAGATTCGCGAACGCGAATGCGATTGCGAATATTTATCTTCAACATTCGCGAATGCGAATATTTTAAAATTTCAAAAAAAGTGCGCGTAAAATGTTCGACAGGTTTGAGGTTTCGTGTCGGCTATGTTTAAATTGAACATAACCGAACCGATATTGCTTATAGTCTGTCAAGAAAGTGAAGAAATTAAAAAGTGGCAACATCGTAGTGTCATCCCATTTTTCTTAGATTGATTTAAAAGGGAAAGACACTAAGATGTTGCCACTTTTTATTTTTCTTCACTTTCTTGACAGACTATAATTGAATAAATTTAGTCACAGAAAGTTCATTCTAAAAGTTTTGTTTTGTTTTGAGGTTAGTTTTATGTTTCAAGTAAGTAATTGTTTAGTTTTTTAGTAAATAGAAATTGTAAACTTTATTTAAGAATGATAGTAAAGTACTTAATAATATACTACTAAATGAATGCAAACCTTACATAGTTGTAACAAGGCTGATTAATGTTAGATTTGATAAGATCTCTGAAGTTATTTTTTCATAAATGACTAATGAGGCTTTAATTTACAATGTAGAAGTATGATTTAATAAAAATATCTAAGTGTTATCTATTGTATTATTATATTATTTCAAATGCATGCATATAATAATTTCCTTTTTGATTATTAAAACATTCGCTAAATATTCGCATAATTTTTGCGAATGCGAATGCGAATATTGAAAAATACGCGGATATTCGCGAATGCGAATATCATTTACATCACTATTATATACGAGTTACGACAGATGAATCAATCACCGAGCTAACAACTCGATCGGTGGCAAGCTCTTTGCGGCAGCCACGCATATACCCCACAAGCTCTTTTTAGGGTTCCGTACCCAAAGGGTAAAAACGGGACCCTATTATTAAGACTTCGTTGTCTGTCCGTCTGTCTCCAGGCTGTATTTCAAGAACCGCTATAACAGCTAGAGTTATGAAATTTTCGCAGTTTGTGTATATCTGTTGCCGCTATAACAACAAATACTGAAGACAAAATAAAAATAATATTTAAGGGGGGCTCCTATACAACAAACGTTATTTTTTTTGGCCTTTTTGCTCGATACCGATGACAACAGGCAGGCAGTTGAAAGTGTCACAGAATCTTCAATTTTATGTGTACTTAATACTTTAATAATTAACTATAGTTATATGGGTGACAGTTTTCATATTCCTTGCTACGGGTTTTTTTACAAGAAAACAAAAAAATCAAAATGTTATAAATTATATTCCATCTACAAAAACAAATGTTTCCTATAATTATTGTAAATGAATAAAAACGAAAAGTTGCTAAATGCTAACTTATTAATAAGTATAAAATTATAAATATTAATTGTGAAAAATTATTGTTACGAAAACATTTGAAAAATGTCAGATGCATGAAATGGAACTTATGTCAATAGAGATTGACTCTGTTCAATCGAAATCAAATCGATAAAAAAGGGCGGCCATCTTAAATCGCCGGCACCATTGAAATGTCAGTACGAAATCGATAATTTCGATTGCAATTCCTTTACGAAGTGATTCGATATTTTTAAATTATCGATAAATTTTTGTTAGGTAACTTCCCTACTATTGTCAATTATAATGTGTCACGCATATCATCATAAAACGCACAAACTATAGCTATTTGACTATTCTTGTTGTACGCTGTACTTCGAAAATCAGTTTCAGTTGTTTAATAAAACGTAGTGATTATATTCTCTTTGCTGTTTAGTATTTTTTGTCAGCATATTTTCCCATGGAACTGACGAGGACAACACAAGAACAGCTTAATGCACTGTTTAAATATTCTTAGTAGAACGAATTTCTTTTATCACAATTCTGGCCCGTATATTACGAAATAAATTACGAATGTATGTCGTTTTCGTATCAATGTCGAGGAATTATAAAAATACTGCATTACATTTATCCAACAAAAGCATAATTTAAACATGTAAAATATGTAGGTATTATTTTGTAATAGCTAGGTAGAGTAGGGCGCCGTGACAAAATATAGAGACGTGTAACTGTGCCGTAGGCTGAAAAGATTGGGAACCCCTGAGCTAGGAAGTATAATGAAACAGCAAATTATACAGTAACGCATATAATAATGTATATCATGATCTGCAAGTGCACGATGTTCACCGTCTGTCCGTCTTGCCGACGCCGCGTTTGCCGGCGAACAGATGTTTGGGCATCTTGGTGCCGATGAAGCGGTCGGCCTCGCCCTTCAGACCCATCTTCTTGGTCTTCTTCGAGATGGCCACGTGCGCCATCTTCTTCGCCTTCCTTTGCATCTGAAAACAAAACGAACGTTCATTATAAAATGTAATTTTACGAGTGATTTTAATTAATTAAATTTTTATTGTGAGTAAATACCAAAGCGACAACGTCTGCACCGCTGCATCGGCGTATGGGCCTCGATGATTAACATTTTTATACTTATACTAGCTGTCCCGGCAAACGTTTCTTTGCCATATAAAGTATTTCGCCCATATTATTTTATTGAAGTGACTAAATAAGTATATCACCATGGCAACGTCCATCGCTATCCCGTCACACAAACAATGGTCGCCGTCAGTCTCGAGTTGTAATAATATACTATTATTTATTCAACAAATGCCCTTATCAATATAAAAAGTACCCAGTAGCCGATTCTCCGACCCACTGAATATGAATATAAAATTTGGTTAAAATCAGTAAAGCCGTTTCGGAGGAGTACGCGGCCTAACATTGTGATTTGTGACACGAGTATTTTATATAGAAGATATTAACTACTCTCATAACGATAATAAGGCATTCAAAATTTGATGTTAAAAACTTTTTACCCATTTCTGGGTTCCGTGTAGTTAAGTACCATCGAAGCTATTCATTCAAAGACAGTTGACGACCTGCGCTATTAGGTCGAGTTATGTCAATTCAATACAGTCCAACAAAATTGAAATTTGAAAAAAAAAAAGCTCATCCGCCTTGTAAACTTTTTATAATAAGCCGCGTCTCCACTAGGCAACATTTAGCGCGCGACACGTGAAGCTCAACATGCACGGCAACGCTGCACAACAGTGCGCGATGTTGCCAGCTGACGTCACGCGCGGCTTGTTGTTTGTTTAAAGAGAATTGCATCAATTGTTGTCGAGTGGAGATGCGCGCAACAATGTCCGTAGTGTGGTCTAACGAACAAGTGCTCAAATTATGCGAATTGTACCAAAACTATGAACGTTTGTGGGATACTGCTCACATATACTATAAAAAAAATTATAACCACTGCCACTGAATTCAACACAAGTTCCTCTGGCGACACGTTGGCGACGACTGACGTAAAGTAGATGCGTAGACAGACAAAGTTTTTCATCAAAAGTCCCGCGCTGTCTTTCAACATGTTGGGCAACTTGTTGTCAAACATGTTGCGCGTGAATTGATGCTTAAGCCGAGTCTCCACTAGGCAACATTTAGCGCGCGACACGTGACGCTCAACATGTACGGCAACGCTGCACAACAGCGCGCGATGTTGCCAGCTGACGCGCAACATGACGCGCGGCTTGTTGTTTGTTTAAAGAGAATTGCATCAATTGTCGTCAAGTGGAGACGCGCGCAACAATGTCCGTAGTGTGGTCTAACGAACAAGTGCTCAAATTAAGCGAACTGTACCAAAACTATGAACGTCTATGGGATACTGCTCACAGATACTATAAAAAAATTATAACCACTGCCACTAAAATCAACACAAGTTCTTCTGGCGACACGTTGGCGACGGCTGACGTAAAGTAGATGCGTAGACAGACAACGTTTTTCTTCAAAAGTCCCGCGCTGACTTTCAACATGTTGGGCATCTTGTTGTCAAACATGTTGCGCGTGAATTGATGCTTAGTGGAAACGAGGCTATAATCACGGCACGACCGAGTCGTTAAATTCTGTGTTCGGATATCGTCGGTTTCACATCGTCTGTGTCTTTCAAAACGAGGACTGTCGAGCACTATCGGCCGGTGTGCGTTAGAGGGAAATGTACGGTCAGACTTTAGTTGGAGTATATTTGTCGTGCTTCCAAGGTAGCAAAATAGTATACTAACAGCGACGTCCTTGACTCCCTGCGTGTCTCTGGCGGGGCGGGAGACGGAGCGGGCGCGCGACTCGGAGGCGTCGAGGCGCGCGCGCTTGGCCGGCGCCGCTGACTGCGAGCGCGACCGCGACCGGTCCGCGCGCGTGAAGTGCGCCGACTTCGTCTCCGACATGTCCACACCTGCACACAAACGTTATATAAACACCTCACTTACCCCATGGATATAACACGGGACCCTATTGCTGAACCCTAACAGTCTGTCCGTCTATTTGTTAAGTTGCGTCTAATACAGTCGAAACTTTAACACATTATGTAAATTTACAAAAAGGAATACGATTTAACTAGATGTTGCTCGCTTTTAAACTTCTTCACGCAGAAATTCGTTCATCGCGCGTTCACGTACGTTTGGTGCAATGCAGAGCGATTAAACATTTTCCAGGCTACAAAGAGTATATTAAACTAGTTTCCAGATATAATACAATAGCCAGTGAGGTCGTGTACCGAGTTTCTCCATCTCGTCTCGCAGCTTGTCGGCGGTGCGGTCGCGGCCGCGCGCGCGGGACGTGCGCGGCATCACGGGCTTGGTCGACTGCTTGCGGAGGAGCGACTCGTCCTTCAGCACCGCCTTCTTGTTGCTGGAATGACATGTTCATGTTACGTTAAATGCCTGATATCGAAACTGAACATAACCGTAAATCTATAGCGAGTATTATAGTACTTTGACAAAAAAAAATACCCACAGCCTCCTCGTTTTTGGAAGTCGGTTAATAAAATCCTCATATAGTTTAAAACTTGCAAAACCTAGGTTAATTTGTAGTCGGACGAGAGAGATGATTAGATTCAAAGTGAAGTTTGTAAGTAGGTCTGAGGTTTTTAAGGAAAAGAACTTTATAGAAACAGTATTACACGTTTAATCACGTCCGTAAATAGACCGCAAAATGTGCAAAGTACTCAATAGTCTGTATGGCTGTGTGTTGTCGAATATCTAAATGTTTGGGCCGGGGACGTACCGTATCTGCCTGGCGAGGTCTCTGATCTCTCGCATGGTCTCGTCGAGCTCGATCTTGGGCACGGCGTACATGCCGCCGGCCTCGCGCAGCGCCTCGTCGCGCTCCAGCTCGGCCAGCTTGTCGAATATCTCGGGGTCGATGTAGTCGGCCACGTTGTGACCTTCCCAGAACTCCGGGATGGCGTCGTGACGCTCCTCCTCCGCGATATCGCTGTAGTTCTTCTTTAGGTCTGCATAATATTGTTACAATAGTTAGGGCCTGTTTCACCACTTCCTGGTAAGTGCCGTATAGGCTATCCACCACTTAAATTGACAGATCAAGTATGGAAAATCTGTCAAAAAAGCTGTGAATAGCCTATTCGGCACTATATCAGAAAGTGGTGAAACAGTCCTTTAGTCATCTGTTTTTGAAGAGTAATATTGAATCAGATTGCAAGTTTTTGAAACCTACTAAACGGATGGAGATAAAAGTAAAAATTAAATATAATACTACAAGCTAGAATAGTGAATGTTGAACACTCAATATGTTACCTATTATACAATACATTATTACTAACTAGATGTTTCTGGAGAATGCAGATAACGATCGCAGATACGTAATATTGAGCATCATTGGTATTATTATAGTATACATTGCTTTACTAATATTTTAGTGTATGTTTATTGTGTATTGTGTAAACACTGACCGAGCACGTAGTCGTCGCCCTGCTCCAGCTCTATCTCGCGCTCGAGCTTGCGTTTGCGCGCCTCGCGCTCCGCCTTCTGCTGGCGCTTGGCGAGCACGGCGGGCGGCAGCACCGGCGGCCGCTCGCGACCGTCGCGCGGCGCCGGCATCGACACGTGCAGGCGGTTCAGGATGCCGTCCACCTGGCGCCATACGTTTCGTGATATTACACATAAAGTATGTAAGTTCAAACATTAACATGAGGCCGTACTAAGCGATATTGTATATCCATATTACTGACGTTTGTAAAACGTCTCGACTAGTACTATAGCTACAAAATTTATAAGAACAACTAGATGTTGCCCGCAACTCTGTTGCGCCATAATTCGTTTATCGCGCAGGAACCGTACATTTTTTCCCGGGACTCTAAAGTATCACCATACCAAATTTCATCAAAAACTACAACACCATCATTGAACTATTATTACTACGTATAGAAAAGATGGCGCGAAAATCTATGCCCCAACTACTAGTTATAGAATACGATATCACCGTGACAGAAGCGACAATTTTACATGAAGTGACATTTTGAGTCGATGCCAGCCAGCTTCAACACACAGCGCTGTGTCGTTTCTATACGTAGTAATAACAGTTGAATGAACACCACAAAACCAGCAGCGAACCCCACCTTCTTAGTGCGCATCTTCTCTGTGACGCGGTGTCCGAGCAGCCGCTCGCACGCCTCGATCTTCACCTCCTGCACGCCCACCTCGGTCACCGTCGACATGCGCAGCACCGGCACGCTCCGCAGCTCAGAGTTGCTGTCCGCGCTGAACATACAATGAATACTTCAAACTCACTGACCTCTATAATACACTGGACAGGCGATCGCTATCAATAAAATGTTCCTATTTGAAAGTCGCCATATTGGCGCTGATTGCTATGTGAAAGCAGTAGTGAGTGTACTTGGAACTATTATTTTGCAAATGGGGGTTGTAATTTTCTATGTAATTAGTTCACAGTACGCTCACCGCGGCGCTTCAAATCGGCACAAAAAATAGCTGTCATTTTGTACGGCATAGCCTGCGGGGCTAAAATGGTCACATTTAGCAATTCCTCTCAATCAATTCAGCAAATGAATTGTCAAAACTCTCAAACTGACAAATGTCAAATTAGTACGGACTTGCATTTCGCGATTTTAAAAGAATGAATCATAACATGATTCATAATGTGTTTTTTCAAAGCGACCATTTTAGCTACGCTGTCCAGTGTATTATAGAGGTCAGTGTTCAAACTACACAAATAACGTGCATTTCCGTACAAAGTACACGAGTAACGAGAAGTGTTTCACAGATTCCAGCTGTGTCAGCGTTTACGAAATATAAAATTGAAAGGGAAGTAAAAGTACTGCTTTGAAATGCTTCCACTACATAATAAATCACTGGTGAAGTTTTTTTGTGCACCAGCATGAAAATTATGTTATTTATATTGTGTAGTAATTAATTTTAAAAAAAATCGGCCAAGTGCGAGTCGGTCTCGCGCACGAAAGGTTCCGTACCGTTACCGTATCGAGCGAAAGTTGGCAAAAAATAGTGTTTTTGTATGGGATATATATTATACTAGATGTCCCGCGCGGCTTCGCCCGCGTAAATTAGGAATTTTACAGAAACCGTACATTTTCCCATAAAAAATAGCTTATGTCCCTACTCCCTTCACTTGGTTTACTCTATATCTGTGTCAAATATTGCCATAAAAATTGCTCCAGTAGTTCGTAATTTCTAATATTTCCCCCGTTTTTCCCACATTTTCCTGAGTTTCTTCGGTCGTATTAGTCTTAGCGTGATAATATATAGCCTTAGTCCTTACTCGATAAATGAGCTATCTAACACTGAAATAAGTTTTTAAATCGGACCTGTACTTATATATAAGTATATATTATTTTTGATAAATTTATCAAGTACTGATAGATTAATAAGTCTCGCGACAAGCTTTTATTATCATGCAAATTGTACAATATATTGAGGAGGATTTTTGAGGATAAATTTATTTTCTTCTTTTTAGACTATTTAAATAAAAGCTTTTTTTCAAAAAGTTTTTTGTTTATAATTTATTTTTTGTTTTTTAGTTATCTCTGGCTAGATTTCTGCATGACTAAAAAGTTAATTTTCATTTAACAAAAGTGACCGGATTCAACCGGGCATTTTATGAAACCCGGTTGTCTGTCACGTCACTTCACGTCACGTCACGTGACGTCACGTAAAATCACGACACGACATAAGTCACGACACGTAACGTCACGTCACGATGAGCCCTTTCATTTGATACCCATATTGCAGAAGTGCATTATAATAACTATTCCCTTATCTTGGATGAGCCGCCATATTAGATGTAGAATGACATTACATTCGTTTTCGAGTTACTGTCAAAAAGCCCTTTCATTTAATATCCATATTGTAGGACTGCATAGAACAAAAATTATTTCGCCATCTTGGATGGTCGGCCATATTGGATTTAGAGTGATGTCACATATCATATCGTGCATGGTCATCCAAACTAAACGCGTATGCTTTCAGCTCAATCAGTTAAATATAGCTACTTCAAAATTGAGTTCCAAAATTCCACCGTAACATACATACTTACATACATACATACCGCATACATACAGAGCAAGTTAAAAATAAAAAAGAAAATAAAAGAGTATAATTTGTATGTATAGGCTTGTCACTCAAAAATCTGTCATTTTTCCTAGTAGTAGTGTTGTAGTGTGTGTAACGTTTTATTTGTTAAAAATATATATGATAAAAGCATAATTTTAAAATAATATTAGCTCGATGCACTCTTTCACCATATAAACTATAACTGTGCGAAATTTCATGCACCTACGTTTTCCCATTTTTCGTAAAAAGGATTACAAAGTTTTTCTCTCACATATTAATATATAGATATTTATATACAAGAATTGCTTGTTTAAAGATATAAGATTTTATTTTGTTTTTAGTATTTGTTGTCATAGCGGCAACAGAAATACACAATCTGTGAAAATTTCAGAAGTCTACCTATAGCAGATCTTGAGTTACAGCCAGGAGACAGATAGACAGACGGACAGACATCGAAGTCTCAGTAATAGGGTCCCGTTTTACCCTTTGGGTACAGACCCCTAATCAACATGTGTTTTGAGTTCCAATGTCATCCTCCGGGCAAATCAAAGACTAATCTAATAAGATCAACAAGCTGCTTAAGGGCGATCGAAAAACATAACCCTCCTGATGCAGTCAGGCTAAACCAATAGAATGAGCAAAACACAAAAAGATTCGACTTCAGTACTCACTTGACCAGGTTTTCCTCGGCGCAGGCGGCCTCCAGCTGCTGTATGAGGGCGCGCTTGGCGGGCGGCAGGTCTTCGGGCTGCACCACGTCCACCTTGTTGAGCACCACCACCAGCGGCTTGTTGCTGAACAGCGGCTTGATGCTGTCAAACAGCGAGATCTGCTCCTCGATGCTGTGGCCGCACTGCTCGGAGGGGTCGATGAAGTAGAGCACGGCGGCGCGCAGGTGCGCCAGCGCCGTCACCGCCTGCATCTCGATCACGTTGCGCTCCTCCAGTGGGTGGTCCAGGATGCCTGGGGTGTCTATTACCTGATAATCATCACTAAATCTATACTAATATTATAAATGCGAAAGCATCTCTGTCTGATTGTAATGAAATTTCGTACACAGAGTGTCTAAAGCCTGAGAAAGGACATAGGCTACTTTTTAACTGGGAAAAGGGGTTGTAAGGGGGTGTTTATGCGCAAATTAGTTCAAATTAAGTTCCAAAAATGCATAATAGATGGTGCTATGCGTCACCTACATCGCACAAGCACTAACTCAAGCATGTTTCTATAAGAGGTGGTAAGGATGAAGAATCCTGTCACATGTTTTTTTCACAAGTTTTAAGAAGAGAACATCAAGTTCGACCCCAGTTTTTAACCCACGGCGCAAAAAGAGGGGTGTTTTAAGCGTGACGTGTCTGCCTGTCTGTAAACATTGAAGTAAGCTTACTTAGGAAGCAACTCTGGCATGGAAATTATGCAGTAATGTAGCCTACATGGAAACGGGAACTACCGCGCGCTATAAGAGTCGCGAGCAACAGCTAGTTACTATATAATTGTAAAATTTTATGTATGATGACAGAATTTAGAAATATAATATAAAAATATACCTTTTTTAAAAGCTTTTATTTAACTTGCTCTGTATGTATGTAAGTATGTATGTTCGGGTGAAATCTTGGAACTCAATTTTGGAGTAGATATATTTAACCGATCGAGCTGAAATTTTGCAGGCACGTTTAGTTTGGATGACAATACATGATATTTTATGTGACATCACTCTAAATCCAACATGGCCAACCATCCAAGATGGCGAAATAGTTATTTTCTATGCAGTTCTACAATATGGATATTAAATGAAAGGACTTTTTGAAAGTAACTCGAAAACGAGTGTAATGTCATACTACATCCAATATGGCGTCTCATCCAAGATAGAGGTATAGTTATTTTTAATGCACTTCTGCAATATGGGTATCAAATGAAAGGGCTCATTGAGAGTAACTCGGAAACGAATGTAATGTCATTCTACATCCAATATGGCGGCTCATCTAAGATAGGGGGATATAGTTATTTTTAATGCACTTCTGCAATATGGGTATCAAATGAAATGGCTCATTGAGAGTAACTCGGAAACGAATGTAATTTCATTCCACATCTCACATCCAATATGGCGGCTCATCTAAGATAGGGGGATATAGTTATTTTAAAGCACTTCTGCAATATGGGTATCAAACAAAAAGGCTTATTAGGAGTAAATTGAAAAGTCATGTCGTGTCCTGTCATTCGTGTCGTGTCGTGTCGTGTCGTGCCGTGCCGTGCCGGGTCGGGTCGGTTCGGGTCGGGTCGGGTCGGGTCGGGTCGGGTCGACCATTCGGGCATTACAAATTTAATTTTTTAGTCGTAAAATTAAGTCTTATTTCTTAAAGAGTTAATAAAAAAAGGAGACCTAAGAAATCTAGTCAGAGATTTAACTAAAAAACAAAAAATAAATTATAGGCAAAAAACTTTTTGAAAAAAAGCTTTTATTTAAATACTTTAAAAAGAAGAAAATAAATTTCCCCTTAAAAATTGTAACTAATAAAAAGTTATAACCTCAATATATTATACAATTTGCATGATAATAAAAGCTTGTCGCGTTTTTTGCTTATAATTTTTTTATTTATGAATAAATATTTACTCCTAGAACTAGCTATAAAAAAATATATTTAGAATGGACAACAAAACAGGTACACACCTGCCATCTCAAGTACTTGTAGTCTGTGTGGCCGACATACAGACTCTTTGTTGTGAATGCATAAGGTTGGACCTCGACATCTGCTCTAGTTATCTGTAATAAATGTTAGTTATTATTATTTTTTGTTGAAAATAAAATTAAAATTATAAAGAACATACAACAACACAAAACAGAAAATTACCTTGTTGATGAAACTTGATTTACCGACGTTTGGAAAACCACAGATAATAATAGTTCTAGTGTATGGATCTATTGACGGTAGCCTAGCCAAGTGTTGCCGGACCTGGAAACAGAATGTCTGAATCTGAATGTCTGAATCTTTTTGTAAAATAATAAAATGTATTAAAGTCTTGTAATTGTGAAAATAATGATAATTTATCACTTTTATCAGGTTTAAAATAATTATGTTCATTTATATCAATTTATTGTTTAAAAGAATAAGGTAAGGAGTCTAGTCTATAGACGTTGTCAAAGTCTAATGTTTTGGCTTCTTCTTTATCAATGTTGAGGATACATACTATATCCATGCAATACTTATTATCTCTCGTCATATTAAGAACCTATGTTTACATTGCCAAATGTTACCTGTTCAAGATATGTGAGGTTAGCAGCCTGACGCTTCATGATGGTAGCCATGCGACCGAGCGCTGCTCTTTTCAGCTGTTTGCAGCGATACAGGGAGTCTCCAAACTTGAGTAGCCGCACATAATCCTTGGCCACACTGTAACATTTGTGAATTTCGCAATGTTACAAACTTAAGCTAACATTATGAAATTGTGGCACAAAATAATAAACTATCTTACCCATAAACATAGGTAAGTATGGGTTTGGTATTTTTGGGTAAAAAACAAGAACTTCAAATACTTTTAACTTTATAATAAAACATGATATTTTAAAGATATTTGGTTGGCTAAAACTATTTGCATTTCATTGTTTATTATGGTTGTGAAACCTTTTAACTATACCTGCTTTATACACAATTCTACAAAACATAACTTACTTGTCTATTAGATGTCTTGCTGTATTAAGTTGTCCGAGACCCAATTTATAATGGTCCTTATCATAGAGTACATTCATCAAGTCAGCGTAGAATGGGTGCACATCGTCGAGTTTTGGGAACTCCTGAAAAGGTACATTATATTATAATAAGTAATATAGAAAAAAATTGTTTATTTTTACATTTTTTGAAATGTAACTGGAGTCTGCAAAATTCATCCTTTCAAAGCGTGTAAAAACAATAAAATAACTGAAAAGTCATATAGCTCACCTGTATTATTCTCGAGAGCCTATCATGAAAATTTTGTTGCGTAAACTTTACTTTCCTCATATAAAATGCTCGTATACGAGTAATTTTGTAGTGTTTGTGCACAACTGTAGGCGTCTTCCGTTGTGTTTTTGAAAGAATTATATCGATAAAGTCCTAGAAATAAATAAAACATAGGTTATAAAATTGATACGTACTTAACTAAAACATTTGAAAATTATGATTCTAATAGAACTTACCTTGGCCGTGGGGACCACAGCTATCTTTTTAAAGTTGTATAAACTCATTTTGAGGTTTTTACTACATTAGATTTTAATTAAATCTAATATTATTATCGTTCCACACGTAAACACGTGTAGAAATCACAGTGAAAAGACATTTCACATTTGGCATATTGGCATTTGACATATTAACCATAGATTATTTTTTTTTAATTCGTCCCAGTCGGGACAGGCAAAAGGAGCGTTGCCCATACAGCCATTTCTATGTTTTCTCTATTTAATGAATGATAGTAAAGGCCGAAGCCAATTCTTTTATATTTAACAATCCTTAAATTCATAAAGATTTTCCTAAAATTGTGTTAGTGGGGTTTTTAATGTGTAATATTGGTAGGATATAAACCATTAGATATTCGTTATCGTGCACAAGTGTAAGAAAGTGATGCAATATCCAGAAACGAGCTATTTTGTGTTCCCTCCAAAACTCCTTCGAAAGTTTCAGTTTCCCGCCATTTATAATACTTGACACTGGCCATGCTTATATAGCCGAAGTGCCATAATAAGAAAAAAAATATAATCTGTAGTCTATTGTCTCCACAGATTTGTCATGGATTTGTGTCTCTTGTCTATGACAAATTTGTCGTATGTCAAAGTCAAAGTTGTGTCAAATCACTAAAATATGTCAATTTGTCAACACGGCCGGGCATGCAAAAGCCGAAAAAAATAATTTCTTTAGGTTGGGTTGCACCAGAGACGTGGTTATAGTTAAAGTTAAATAGGTATGGCGTCCAAACACCCCATATTCTCATACGACATCTGTCAATTTTTCCGGTTATAGTTAAGGTTAAAGTCAAAGTTAGTTGGTGCAACCCAGTCTTACTAAAAAGGCCAGTAAGGGAGCTAATATAAGAAGTTTTGTGCTTCTTAAAATTTCAGATTAAGAAGTAATAAGAAACTTATCAATATACACTGATATCAACTGATATTACGGGAAAATTCAAGTAAGGACATTTGCATTGCATCATACCCTTATCGAGTATTTTTTATTTGCGGCACAAGTTTTGTAAACTAATGTGGTAATTTAATCTTCGGTATTTTCGATAATACGCAGGGAATTATCAATGCGAGTGACGATTATGTTTTCAGGTAAAGAAAAAACGTAAAAAATGTACGCGAGAATCAATAACAGATGGACACTACTGCAAAAGCGAATAAAAGCTTCCGGTTACAGAAACTATGCCGACAGCACCCTCAAAAAAAAGGAATGGGTGTCAACAAACTTCTCTCCTGGAAACGTCTATCACGGCTTTGTATGCACGGACGTTGAACTCGTAAAAGAGTATAACATGACAGCCTATTTTCTCACCCATGAGAAAACGAAAACAGAGTACTTACATTTAGAAAGAGACGACTCCAATAATGTGTTTTCGGTGGGATTTCGCACAACACCTCTGGATTCCATGGGAACTCCACACATTCTGGAGCACACCGTGCTGTGCGGATCAGAGAAATATCCAGTGCGGGATCCATTCTTCAAAATGTTAAATCGCTCATTGGCCACTTTCATGAATGCGTTGACCGGTCCTGATTACACGTTTTACCCATTTTCATCCCAAAACGAGGTGGACTACAGAAATCTACAGAAAGTTTATCTCGATGCTGTTTTCAGGCCGAATCTATCTCGTCTGGATTTTCTGCAGGAGGGATGGAGGCTGGAGCACTCGAAACTGGAAGATAAAAATTCTGATTTAGTATTTAAAGGAGTAGTTTACAATGAAATGAAAGGTGCTTTCTCTGAAACAAGCTCATTGTTCGGACAGAAGTTCATAAACACAATATTACCTAAAGGCACCTACGGCTATGTCTCCGGTGGCGATCCATTGTGCATTCCACAACTCACTCATGAGCATTTAAAAACATTTCATTCCACTTATTATCATCCCAGTAATGCTAGAATTTACTCCTATGGAAACTTTCCTCTCGAACACAATTTGCAATTTCTTAATGAAACATATTTAAGTAAATATAAGTATCTGGATCCTAAACACAGTGTTGTGAGTCCACAGGAGAGGTGGAAGGTCCCCAGCAGAGCAAGCGTCTCATGCAGGGTGGACCAGTACGGAGGTTCTGTGGACAAACAGAACCAAATAGCAATAGGCTATGTGATGTCAGACATAACACAAATATATGAAACATTCATGATGACAGCTCTGGCAGAGTTAATGATACTAGGTCCAAACTCAGCATTTTATAAAAGTTTGATCGAAAAGAACATATCAGGAGGCTACAACTCCCTGACTGGATATGACAATCAGATTAGAGACACGCTATTTGTTATTGGATTGAGAGATGTAGAAAAATCGAATTTTGATAAAATTGAGAATATCGTTAAGCAGACTATTGATGATATATTCACGAAAGGTTTTGAGAAGGACCATATTGAAAGTGTTTTGCATGGTTTTGAACTTTCTATCAAACACCAGTCCCCTAGATTTGGTTTAAATTTGCTATTTAATTTGATGCCCCTTTGGAATCACGACGGACCCATCCTCGACGCTCTTAAAATAAACGAGCTCCTCAGTGAACTAAAGAAGAACCTAATGAATCCGAGATACGTAAAAGACGCAATTGAAAAATATTTCATTCTTAATAATCATACATTAATTATGACAATGCAGCCGGATCCAAAGTTTGACGACATTTTCAACGAGGCAGAGGCCAAGCTGCTTAAATCCAAAGTGAATGCTCTTACTGCAAAGGAAAAAGAAAGCATTTATTCTGATGGGATTGCACTTTCTGACGCTCAGAAAAAGGTGGAGAATCTAGACGTGCTACCTTGTTTAAAGATGGACGAGGTAGCTCTCAGCAAAACTGCCCCTGCACTTCAACACACCATTTTTGGAACCATACCATTACAACTCTGCGAAGCTAACACTAACGGCGTAACATATTTCAAAGGTGTACTAGGCACGGACAGCTTAAATAGCACACAGAGGAGTCTGTTGCCTTTCTTCATTTACGTCGTAAATAAGTTCGATATGAAGAATTACAACTACAGAGACTTCGACAAGTTCGTCAGCAAGTCGACGTCGGGTTTGGGTTTCATGGCGCACATCGCCGAGCACGTCGGCCAGCAGGAGCAGTACGAGCAGGGCGTTCTGATCAGCAGCCACTGCCTCGATGAAAACTTGCGAAAAATGTTAGACATTTGGGCAGAAATATTCGAAAAGCCCAACTTTGAAAATAGCGAAAGGATGACTATGTTACTCAACAACTATTGCTCGTCCCTAACGAGCGGAATCATCGATAGCGGGCACACGTACGCGATGCAGGCGGCCCGCTCTCTCGTGTCCTCCGTTGACGAGTGTAAGGAGAGTCTCATGGGTATGAAACACGTCATCGACATGCAAGGTATTCAGAAGAAGTTCAATATTAGCGACATACAGTCGACCGTGAATTCGATTAGCGAGCAAATAATAAAAGGCAGCAATCTGCGGGCGGCCTTCCACTACTCGAATGCGACCGACGTTCTGAAGCCGGTGGAAGATTTTTGCAAGAATTTATGTCCCGGGGACGCCCAAGAAGTGAACAGGATCACCTGGACCGACTCCCGACCACCGAATAAAACGAACAGAGGACTACACATTTCTATGAATATTCCAGTAAATTTCTGCTCCAAAGTCATTCCGACGGTGGCGTATACGCACGCGGACTATCCAAAGTTGAGGGTGCTGTCAAGGTTTGTGACTTCGAAGTACTTGCATCCGATAGTCAGGGAGAAAAACGGAGCGTACGGGGGCGGCGCCATGATCTCGACCGACGGCGCTTTTAACTTCTACTCGTATCGCGATCCGAATTCTCGCGTCACTCTGGACGTATTCGACGAGACCGCGGATTGGATGGCCAAAAATATTAACTTAGTCGACGATCAAAACTTGTTCGAAGCAAAGCTGTCCATTCTGCAGCAGATGGACCAGCCCGTGACGGAATACATGAAGGGCATAGATCTGTTCCTGTACGGCCTGTCGTACGACATGTGGAAGACCCAGCGGGAGAGGGTGTTGGCCGTGACGAAGGAGGACCTGGTGCAGGTGTGCGGGGAGTACTTAGCGAGCGACAGGTGGGCCGGCAAGTGCGTGATCGGCGACGGCGCCTCGCAGCCGCTGGCCAGGGCCAGCGAGCAGTGGGAGACCGTCAGCGGGCCGCAGCAGTGATAGTGTCGTGTTACGAACCCGTTAGAATACTATTTGTATGATGTCTCGTACGGAATTTTATAATATATGTAAAGTATAAAGTCTAGTAATAAAATAATATACAACTAATTCTAAATTTCATAGGTAAAACATGAATATTAAAATAATTTATAGTCTCTCGAAAATCCAAGCAAGTATATAACGACATAATATAATGTTTCTCGAAAGAGTTTAAGTCGAACTGTTAATTTATCGTTCGTGGACCGAAGACATGCCTCGACATCTACAAAATAATGTGAAAATAATAGTATTTTAGAGATCTAAAGTGAATAAATATATTACAAAAATATTTTTCTTCTTATTGTAGTTCATTCCTTTCAAGTTTAGAGTCTGTATCGCATTAGGGGACGTACTCAACTAAAATGAGGTCAGATCAGAATTAATTTTTACATAGCATGTAACCACAAATCCGCAATAATTTCGAGTTTGTGGCGTGACATAATTCAATCCGCCACGCTTGAAAAATCGCTCCGCTTGTGGCTTGTGACGCGCCTCGGAAATCCGAACAAGTCGGCATTATATTATGTCACGATGTCACGCCACAAGTTATTTGTTTTTTTGCAGCTTCAGAATGACCCTTCCAGCATCTTTCGCTTCCGCTTCTGAATATTTCGAGGAGGTGCTTACATTTCTGTCAGAATATCAACACTTGTACAAGTTTCCTAACACCGATATATTAATCGAAAATGTTTTGGACGAGATCCCAGCTAGTTCGGACGATCTGGACGTTTACGACGATCTATTCGATCTAAGAAATGTTACCGACGAGTATTTCACCAATATTTTTCCGAAGTTAGACAGATTGACGCCAAATTGTCAAGATTTTACCGCGGACGATAGATTGGAGCTCGTAATCGATGTTCCTCTGAGCCTTAAAAAGAAACACGAAATAGTTTACTTGGCCAACGAATTGAGTAACGTTTGTGAACAGACCCGCTGTAACACTATCGTAGATTTTGGCTCCGGATTGGTAAGAATTTCTGCATTTATTTTAAATAAAATATGCTTTTTTTTTCCCGTCTCATTAAATATAGCTTCGGATGCTTCAAATTACGTAGTACGAAAAGATAGAAAACAAATCTTAACTGTAGCTAATCTTATTCTAGGGTTACTTGGACCAACAGCTATTCGCGACTACTCACTGTCAGATTTTGGGATTGGAGTGCAACGAAAACCACTACGTCGAAGCTAAAAAAAGGCAAAGAAAGTACCACTCGGAATCTACCGAAAAGGTCAAATATATAAAACATACGGTCACCGAGGATTCGGTGCCTAGTTTAGAAGAATTAATCAGAAGCAAATTCCCAAATACGGACAATTTTTGCATAACAGGGTTACACGCTTGCGCCGATTTGTCCGTCGACGCCATGAACATATTTCTCAGGATGCCCCGGGCCCGGTCTCTGGTCATCATGCCCTGCTGCTACCACAGATTGGAATCTAGGGATGGCACTTTCAAAAACTTCCCCGTGAGCGAGTGCCTCAAGGCGGTGTACACCGAGCTAGGGGGATCCGGGTTTCTGCGAGTTCCGTTCTTGAGACTGGCGACTCAGCCGCAGGTCATAACGACCTCCAACATCCGAGACCTGGTGTTTAATCTCTTGGCTCGGGCGGTCCTTCAGTTGTATGGACACAAACGTAAGATTTTATTAACATGAAATTTACATCCCTGTTAATTGCGTAACCTTAATTTGTTATCTTCGTTTTTCTAGGTTTTTGCTTCATTCTAAAACAACATTAGACAAATTTTGCTCTCGGCAACTTAAAATACTTATTAGTATTAAGTAGGTACTTATAATAATTTATTGTTACAGGAAATTGTAAACTAAAAAGGAGGAAGAGGAAAGGCGTCAGAGTGAGGTCCGTCGAGAATGATTTTGAAATGTACGTGCAGCACGTGGCGGCCGGCTTCTCCCTGGTTCCCGCCGACGCGGACCACGCTTCCTCGGCGGACGCAGAACTTGAGTTTTCTACTGACGAACTCATTTCTATGTGGAGCGAAATATCTTATATTTACACCAAACGAGCTGCTATATTTATTTTGCTCCAGAACTATTTACAGCCAATGTTTGAAAATGTCGTGCTATACGATCGTCTTTGCTACTTACGGGAAAACGGAGTTGAAAGTATGTACAAAAGAATTTTAAATAACTCAATTTCTCCGCGATGTTTGTGCCTTATAGCGTTTAAGAACAATAAACAGCTCCAGTGATTATTTTGCGACGTTTAATTTAAATAGTACCTATACAAATACCTTGGAAGTACCTTTTAAGTACTCACCTTGTAGGCCAATTGTAGGCTGTATGAGATATGATCCTTTTCGAACAATTTTATCTAAATGTAAACAAGCAAAACCTACCACTATGAGCGGCTGTAGATAAATCTTACTCTCCTGGGCCCTGGCTTACCTATAGTAATAGTCCTTACTAGCTTTTGCCCGCGGCTTCGCTCGCGTGGAATTCGAAAATCGTGTACAATACGAATATTCTTGCAAATCTCCTTTAGAAACATGATGTTTTTCCAAGACCAAAAGTAGCCTATGTTACTCTCCATCTTTTCAACTAAGTCGATGCCAAAAATTAAGTCAATTGGTTGCTTCGTTAGGCTGCGAAGAAAGGACAAACAAACAAAATACACTTTCGCATTTATAATATTAATATGGATAGCTGTTTCCCGCGACTTCGTAGGCGTTAGCATAGTATAATAACGGAAATGGATAATTCTTTCCTTTTTATGGTCCCTTACTCAAATGGTAAGAAACGGAACCCGATTACAAAGATATAATATCAGCCTGTCCGTCTGTCCATATCCAGGCAAAGCCTCCCTCATATTAATCAAATGACACTCGAAATCTGTATGTTTCACATGTTTCACTATTAATTAATAACTTAGTTTGTTCCTAAGGAATAAGAATTAAAACTCAACACTAACGACGCAACACGTTTATGCTTGGCAACATTACCAGGAGGGGGGGTTTGGGGCCAAGTAGGGGCAGGGGCAAAGCCTCCCGCATATTAATCAAACGATACTCAAAATCTGTATGTTTAGTTTTGGTTAGATTAATTTCATTTTTAATAAATAACTTAGTTTGTTTTTAAATAAGAAGAACTAAAACTCCATTTTGCTTAGCAACATTAGCAGGAGGGGGTGCGGGGGGTTTGGGGCAGCGCAGATGCTTAGTTTGAATAAGGCATATATATCTGCAAAAACCGTATTCAAATCGGATCAGTAGTTTTCGCGTTAAAGAAAAAAGTTCTATACAAAATCTTTCCCCCTCTTTTGTTAGAGGGGTGAGGGGAAAAATTTTATACATCAGATATTAAATTGGAAAATACAGTTTAAATTTGATGTAATTTTATTAAAGAAAAAAGTTTGGCATACAAAATCTGCCCCTCTTTGGTCCCCTTTGAGGGGTGGGGGGGGGGGGGGGGGGGGGGAATTTATACACCAAATGTTAATTTGGATGAAGATAAATATATCTGCGAAAACCGTATTCAAATCCGATCAGTAGTTTTCGTGTTAAAGAAAAAAGTTTGGTACAAAATCTTACCCCTTCTTTTGACCCCTTAGAGAGGTGTGGGGAAAAAAAATTGTACACCAGATGTTAAGTTGGAAGAAGACAAATATATCTGCGAAAACCGCATTCCAATCGGATCAGTAGTTTTCGTGTAATGCTGGAACAAACATACAGACAGACAGACAAAAAACTAACCACGGTTTTGGCTTCTATAGCGATGTAGTAACAACCCCCGCTTATTATTTTTTGGATATCTTTAATGTACAGAATAATTGTCATTTATACAGTTTTATTATATGTATAGATTAGTTCTACTGCAAAGTTTTGACGCCAGACTGCAGCACCTGTTTAGACAGTACCGTAAACAAAAAGTTTTGATCGACGTTTGACAATGTTTCTTTCAATCCGACTAATATAAAGGCGAAAGTTTTATAATATGTACCTATACTGTAAGTATAGGTATGTGTGGATATGTCGCAGCTGACTGGTTTAAATAGCCGTTCAATCAAACAGCTAGCCCTTTGACTGAACAACGCCATTCAATCACACGGCTATACGTCGTTTAGCCAACTTGTTGACTACAACGTTCAACACTACAGCTAGACGACGCTTAGCCTACTGGTTTAATGGCAAATTAACTAGGGCGACCTTTAGCTTAATATGTAATTTGGGAGAATAGGAAAACTTTTTGTATTTTATTGAAAGATTATTCTCGGATTAAGTTTAAGGGGTGACCAAAAGTTTAATGCAATAAGTAAGAATAAAAAAATCTGAGGCGTGTTTTGTGACACGCAATCACAGTTCTAACCGGACCTAACCTACTTTTGGACTTTCTGGATTGTTTTTGTTTTGGCGGGGGGCTGCGCCCCCCGAGCCCCCCTTTTATTTAACGACGGTCGCCGGCTGCTGCCGCAGCACGCTCGCTGTGCTCGCTCGGCTCCCTCTGTGTTGTGGTCTAAGTTCTAACCTAACCTAACCAACTTTTGGACTTTCTGGATTGTGTTTGTTTTTGTTTTGACGGGGGGCCGTCCATCAATTTCATAATTCCGTAATTTCTCTTCGAATATTTGTTGAAATTTTGATTCACTCGTATGTGCCTCCACAATTTTTGTCTCTTTAATAACAGTTGTAACTTTTATTAACTACTTTCTTTCCGAAAAACAACCACAAACACCTGCTAGTTGACGCCATATCTATCTTCTATCTTTCTTTATTTATATATATATATATATATATATATATATATATATATATATATATATATATATATATATATATATATATATATATATATATATATATATATATATATATATATATATATATATATATATATATATATATATATATATATATATATATATATATATATATATATATATATATATATATATATATAAAAGAAAGTCGTGTTTGTTACAACACTTATAACTCGAGAACGGCTGGACCGATTGCCATGGTTTTTGATTTGTTGGATTTGTTTCCGACACAGGAGATACAGTGGTGGGAATGTGTGGTGGGCCAAACCCCGTTTAAAAAGAAAAAAAAAAATGCGAAACAAACATTGCCATGACGACCATTATGTTTATAACTAGCTGTTGCCCGCGACTTCGTCCGCGTGGACTTTATAGTTGTTTCCGTACATCGATTGAGTCGTTTACGCGCAAATCAGAAAAGTATATTGTGTGGAAACCGCACATTTTTCCGGGACAAAAAACATTCCTTGTCCCAGATTCAAATTAGTATCTCCAATCTCCATGCCAAACATCAAAATAGATTAAATAGTTTAGGCGAGAATCATAACAGTTTATTGTGGGGGAACTGTATATTTTCCGGGATAAAAAGTATCCCTTGTCCTTTCCCGCGACTGAAATTTAGTATTGCATAGGTACCAAATTTCATCAAAATAGATTGAATAGCTTTTATGATTATCACCTAAAGTCTAGGTGATAATCATAAAAGCTTATTGTGCGGGAACCGTAAATTTTCCGGGACAAAATTAGTATTCCTTGTCCTTTCTCGAGACTCAAAGTATCTTCATACCAAATTCCATCAAAATAGATTGAATAGCTTACGCGCAAATCATAAAAGTATATTGTGCAGTAAACAGTAATTTTTCCGGGACATATCTTTTTCGGGACTCAAAGTATCTTTATACCAAACTAGCTGTTGCCCGCGACTTCGTCCGCGTGGACTTCAGTTTATAGTAGGTACTTTATAGCGCGCGATGTCAACAAAATTGGTGTCAAAAGCTTTTATAAAAAAACCCTGGTACCCCTTAAATCAATACAGCTGTGCAGTGTGCACACAATAAGTATTTCATTTTTTTATATTAAACTTTATATTTTATGCCAAATTTTAAAGCTTATTTAGCCCTCCGATTACACAACTTTACCCATAAACTATTAACATTGATAGATTTAAGGTTACGTCACTGCACAGATAAAGTACTGAGTTATTTAATACCGTAGAATAGATATAACAATCGAAAAAAATCGAAACTTAAATGTAAGATGATACCACGTCTTATAGGAAGACTTTTGAGCAAGCGTCAGCGCGATGTAGAAGACGCACGGCGCCATCTATTATGAATTGTTGGAACTAACTTAATTTGAACAAATTTACGCATTTTCACCCCCTTACAACCCTTTTTTCCAGTAAAAAAAGTAGCCTATGTCCTTTCTCAGGCTTTAGACTATCTGTATACAAAATTTCATTACCATCGGTTCGGTAGTTTTGGCGTTTGGCGTGAAAGCGAGACTGACAGACAGACAGACAGACAGAGATACTTTTGGCGTTTGGCGTGAAAGCGAGACTGACAGACAGACAGACAGACAAAGATACTTTCGCATTTATAATATTAGTATAGATTATGTGCACACTGCACAGCTGTTTTTGGGTATTTTGATTAATTAACGGCCGCGCTACACCGGAATGGCAGCGGCGAGGCGAGCACTTTCAGCGCTGCCATTCCGGTGTAACGCGGCCCTAAGAGGGGTACCACTTACCAGGGTTTTAAAAAGTTTTTAAATTTGACACAAATTTTGTTGACACCGCGCGCTATAAACTAAAGTCCACGCGGACGAAGTCGCGGGCAACAGCTAGTTAGTTAATATTAACGTGTATAACAATCGAAAGAATCGTAAAACATACCTCAACATGGTACCACCTCTTATAGAAATACGCATGAGCAAGCAATAGCGCGATCTAGGGGACTCTTGGCGCCATCTGTTTTGAGTTTTTTGGAACTAAGTTAATTTAACCAAATTTACGCATTTTCACCCCCTTACAACCCCTTTTTCCAGTTAAAAAGTAGCCTATGTCCTTTCTCAAGCTTTAGACTATCTGTGTACAAAATTTCATTACAATCGGTTCAGTAGTTTTGGCGCTGTTGTTTTTGAATTTGATGTCTAAGTTGGTAGGTGAGTTATTAGTTAATAACGTGTATAACAATCGAAAGAATCGAAAAATCTAACTCAATATGGTACCACCTCTTATAGAAATACGTATGAGCAAGCAATAGCGCGATCTAGGGGACTCTTGGCGCCATCTGTTTTAAGTTTTTGGAACTAAGTTAATTTGACCAAATTTACGCATTTTCACCCCCTTACAACCCCTTTTTCCAGTTAAAAAGTAGCCTATGTCCTTTCTCAGGCTTTAGACTATCTGTGTACAAAATTTCATTACTATCGGTTCAGTAGTTTTGGCGTGAAAGCGAGACAGACAGACAGACAGACAGAGATACTTTCGCATTTATAATATTAGTATAGATAATATTCTAACGTATTAAAAACTATAAACAAAAACATACTAACTAATAAGTATGATTAGTTCTATGTTACAATAAAGTAAAAAATAAAACGCCATCTGTTGAATCGTATTAGAACTAAAATGTTCATTCCATCGATATATTTCTGGATTTTTTATAATATTATACATAAAATATGTTTAAGATTTTTGAAATTTTATTTTAATACACATCCAAGACCCAGGAAAATTGAAAGCTTTTTGTTCCGCCTGCGGGACTCGAACCCAGGACCCCCGGGATGAGCGCTGGCCACGCGCAATGCAAATTCATTTTCATCGAAATTTTCATGGAAATAAGATATTTTCCCACATCAAAATGTAGCCTATGTCCTTTCTCAGACTCTAGAATAACTGTATACAAAATTTCATTGCAATCGGTTCAGTAGTTTTGGCGTGAAAGCAAGACAGACAGACAGACAGACAGACAGAGATACTTTCGCATTTATAATATTAGTATGGATTAAACATCATATTCCAACGTATTAAAAACTATAAACAAAAACATACTAACTAATAAGTATGATTAGTTCTATGTTACAATAAAGTAAAACATAAAACGCCATCTGTTGAATCGTATTAGAACTAAAATGTTCATTCCATCGATATATTTCTGGATTTTTTATAATATTATACATAAAATATGTTTAAGATTTTTGAAATTTTATTTTAATACACATCCAAGACCCAGGAAAATTGAAAACTTTTTGTTCCGCCTGCGGGACTCGAACCCAGGACCCCCGGGATGAGCGCTGGCCACGCGCAATGCGAATTCATTTTCATCGAAATTTTCATGGAAATAAGATATTTTCCCACATCAAAATGTAGCCTATGTCCTTTCTCAGACTCTAGAATAACTGTATACAAAATTTCATTGCAATCGGTTCAGTAGTTTTGGCGTGAAAGCAAGACAGACAGACAGACAGACAGACAGACAGACAGACAGAGATACTTTCGCATTTATAATATTAGTATGGATTTCAGCAAAATGGTTCCAGCCGTTTACGCGTGATGTCGTGACCACGTGTAATAATATAACGTTCCGCGCAGCTTCGCCCGCGTAAATAAGATATTTCACAGACAAATTAGTCCACAAAAAATAGCCTATGATCCTTCGCGTGGTCTACTTCTTACATGTGCCAAATAACAGAAAAAATGCTCCAGTAGTTCGTGAGATAAGCCCTTTCAAATAATTTGCCCCGTTTCTTTTCACATTTTCCTCTATTTCTTCGCTCCTATTAGTCTTAGCGTGATAAAATATAGCCTTTCTCAATAAATGGGCTATCTAACACTGAAAGAATTTTTTAAATCGAACCAGTAGTTCCTGAGATTAGCGCGTTCAAATAGGCCGTTTCAAATAATTTCCACAAGTTTTTCCGCATTTTCCTCTATTTCTTCGCTCTCATTAGTCTTAGCATGAAAAAAAGGTAGCTTATAGTCTTTGTCGATAAATGGACTATCTAACACTGTAAGAATTTTTCAAATCTGACCAGTAATAATTTCTCCCGTTTTTTCAACACTTTCCTCTATTTCTTCGCTCCTATTAGTATTAGCGTGATAAAATGTAGCCTACTAACTAAAAGAATTTTTCAAATCGGACCAGTAGTTCCTGAGATTAGCGCGTTCAAACAAACAAACAAACAAACAAACAATCAAACAAACAAACTAACAAACTCTTCCGCTTTATAATATTAGTATAGATCTTAGAGTATACATTAGCAAGCTTGCTATAATGTTTACTCTATGGTATAGATTTAATAGCGATGGTCAAATTACATCTCAATTTTTTCAATAATTATTAAATAACGAATAATTCCTTAAAAATCTATTATAAATAATCATTATAAATAATAATAAGTGTCTGCGTGTCCAATTTTTTACATATTTAGTACTTTCATAATTTAATTGGATGTACTACAGAATTTGACCTTATATGGGCCGTGTTCGTCGGCGTAATTTTTAGCGCATTCGCTGCAAAACCTAGTTATTGCGCATGTCCAAATCATGTCATGCCATGGCAACGACAACTGTTTACGACTTGACATTTAACCCAATTGCAATTTGTTGGTGGCGTTACAATGAACAAACCAGTGGGAGAGCCATGCTTCGGCACGAATGGGCCGGTTCGACCGGAGAAATACTCTCACAGAAAACCGGCGTGAAACAGCGCTTGCGCTGTGTTTCACCGAGTGAGTGACTTTACCGGAGGCCAAATCCCTTACTCTATTCCCTTCCCTACCTTCTCCTATTCCCTTCCCTTCCCATCCCTACCCTCCCCTGTTACCCTATTCCCTCTTAAAAGGCCGGCAACGCACCTGCATCTCTTCTGATGCTACGAGTGTCCATGGGTGACGGAAGTTGCTTTCCATCAGGTGACCCGTTTGCTCGTTTGCCCTCTTATTCATAAAAAAAACAATTATTTTTTTAAATTCCAAGTGATCCATATCCATATTTTCCAAAATAAAATAATCAAACACTATCATAGTGTTAAATACATTATTTGTGCGGCTGTTAGACAATTTAGGCTTATGTATTTATGTTTAGCTTTTATTATTTTAATCATCTATAAACAATTAATACGTTGTTTACGACTTGACCAGCAATTTGTTAAGGCGTTGCCATGACATCTTTTGGACATGCGCAATTAAAGGTTTGTCCAAAAATACGCCGACGAACACGGCCATGTATACATCCTTCATAACATCCTTAAATATTGGACATCGGAATAATTCGCATAGAGCTGAAATTTGGTACAGACATTATATAAATACCTACACCATTATCATAATATATAAAACCTCAAAAGTCCCCGGCGATCCACTTTGTGCAATTTTTTTTATTCAAGGTCAAATATAAGAAAATGAGTTTTTTCCTGTTTATTTTTCAAACGGTACATTTTATCACAAAAATAGGTATTACAAGAGTGTAGATCATAGAATTCTCTACAAAAAATATCATTACACTTTTTTCGTAAGACTTACCATTCGTTATAAATAGCAGGCGTATAGTTGGGAAAATCATATTATCTATGTACTTATATTATAAAGCTGAAGAATTTGTAGAATTACTGGTTCGAATTGAAAAATTATTTTTGTGTTGGATAGTTTTAGATATGGAAAAAGACTAAGCTATATAGCATCATCCTGCGACCAATAGGAGGGAAGAAATAGACGAAGATGTGAAAAAAAAGGGAGAAAACAATTTGAAAGGGGTTATCTCACGAATTGCTAAAGCAATTTTTATATTATTTGGCACAGTTATAAAATTATAGACCACGTGGAGGGACGTAGGCTATTTTGTTTTTGAGGAAATTGTACGGTTTCCGTGAAATTTATAATAAACGCCGGCGGAGCCCCGCTTAACGTCTAGTACTACATACTAGGGTTGTTTGACATACTTCTGAGTGCCTTGCAAGCGTAGGTAGGTACTGTTGCTCTGCTCGACTCGAAAAGATAAGATTTTGTAACGGTAATAAATCACGCAGAAGTATGTTTGGCTGTGAACAGCCCTCGTATGCTGTATACAAGAAGTTCCGCCCCGCACTGTTAATTATGTGTTTCACAGAAACCGTACATTTTCCCGAAAAACAAAATAGCCTATGTTCCTCTACGTGGTCTATTTTATAATATATGAGCCAAATAACATAAAAAATCCTTCAGAAGTTTGTGAGATAAGCTCTTTCAAATAATTTTCCCCGTTTGTCCACATTTTCCTCTGTTTCTTTGCCCCTATTGGTGGCAACGTGATGTTATGTAGCTCAAGTCTTCCTCGATAAATAACTAATAAGACTATCCAACGCAAAATCGATTCAAACCAGCAGTTCCACAATTAATTTTTTATCTTAGGCCGGTATAAATAGTCAGTACTTAAGATGCGACCCGATCTCAAGACGCGATTCGGCTCTGTGATTGGTCCAAATTTTCACAGCCAACTAATCACAGAGCCTGAACCGTGTCTTGAGACCGAGATGCATCTTGAGTACTGACTATCTATACCGGCCTTAATTATATAAGTATGAATAGTATGATTCTCCCAAACTTTACCCCGCCAAATTATGAGGAACGGTAAGTCGTATGAAATAAATGTCGGAATATTTTTTGTAGACAATTCTATGATCTACACTCTTGCCATACCTAATTTTAACATAAAATGTACAGTTTGGAAAAAAGCGGGAAAAACATCTTTTTCATACCTTTGACCTTGAATAAATTGTTTTGCATAAGGAGGATCGCCGGGGACTTTTGAGTTTTAATTTATTATGGTGTATTTAACGTCTCTACCAATTTTCCGAGGTTACGATTTTTTTGCATCCAAAGCACCCATTCCACCTATCCTAATTACTTATTATTTTTAACAAAAAATTAAAACCGACTTCCAAGGTAAAAACAATAATAATATGAACTAAAAAGTATTAAATAACTCTTACTCTATAATAGTGCCTTTTTCAGAATTCGTTTAAATCTCAACTATTTCTGTACATACTACACAAAGAGAATGTCATATACTGATACTACAGTCAGAGTAGACAGAATTATACAGTCTTCATTATTTGAAGTCGGTACCAGCTAGTTTTATCGTGAGTTCAGTCAATGTCAGAATATCTGAAGCTTTTGGGAGTTGGGACTGGTACCGACTTCAAAGTAATGAAGACTGTAGACTGTAGTATGTACAGAAATTGTTGAGATTTAGACGAATTCTGAAAAAGGCACTATTATAGAGTAAGAGTTATTTAATACTTTTTAGTTCATATTATTATTGTTTTTACCTTGGAAGTCGGTTTTAATTTTTTGTTAAAAATAATAATTTCACTCTTTTTCTGGGAGCACGGCAGTGCTCCAGCCAAGCTTTTTAGCGAAGGCACGGCCGTAGCATACTTTTCTCGAAGCGGTTCGCGGCTTTTTCACACCCCCTTTATCTTCGATGTTGACAAAGCTAGGGATTTAGAATTTCGATGACTAGGAGCAAGTATTAAAACTAGCTTAACCTCCAAATTACATAACATTTCTATAAATAGTTTAATAGTTACGGATGATCAAAGTTACTACATTTTGTCACTCACTGACTGATAGATCATCAAAATTCTAAGGTACTTCTAGCAGACTTAGAACGTTGAAATTTGGCAACAAGGTAGGTCGTCATCCACAATGAAAGGAAAAATTATGAAACTGGCCAAGTGCGAGTCGGACTGGCGATAGGGTTCCGTACCGTAAATTTGTATGGGAGCCTCCCTTAAATCACAAGTTTATGTACTTTTTATTACTTATTATTAAAGTTGAAATACAATTAAGTATTTTCTGAAATTTTCAAAAACCTTACTTTTACCATTATGGATATAGAGCAAAAAAGGGCAAAAAAACGTGTATGTTGTATGAGACCCACGATTAATCATTTATTTTATTTTAGTTGGACTATTAGCTTTTATAGCGACAACAAAAGTACATAATTTGTAAAAAATTAAAATATCTAGCTATTGCGGTTCTAGAGATCTAGCCTCGTGAGTCGTGACACACGGACGGATGACAGACAGACAGCGAAGTCTAGACTCATTAGGAATAGGCTCCCGTTTTCATCCTTTGGGCAAGGAAACCTAAAAACTGAAAAGTAAAATAAAAGAAAAGATTTTTATGTTTGTAGCTTTGAAATCAGAACTGCGAATTACGATGTACACTCCATAGTCCATACTCGCTCGATAGATGGTGTAGCACTCCCTTTATATTGCGGTATCGCTTGTTTGCGGAGTTACGGAGTATAATTATTATGGTTTAAAAAATCCGGGATAGGTCGTAATACTCAATCGAAAGTAACATCGGTGCACGAATAACCTCCTGAAAGTCTTGCTATCGTCATAGAATTTGTACTCTGTAGAAGTACCTACCTACCTGTTATTATCAATTAATTTTACGACCTAGAATATATACCTAGAGATAGAGAATGGGTGCTAAGCTAAGTACAGAAAAGTTTTGACGTGGCCTGAAGACTGAAAAGAAAAGAAACCTTAAAAAAAGAAATGAAATCCCACGATAACATTAAATGTAAAGAGGAGCCATGCTTCGGCACGAATGGGCCGGCTCGACCGGAGAAATACCACGTCCTCACAGAAAACCGGCGTAAAACAGTCACCGAGTGAGTGAGTTTACCGGAGGCCCAATCCCCTACCCTATTCCCTTCCCTACCCTCATTGAACATACAAAAAAAAGATACATACAGCCGAACGTATAACCTCCTCCTTTTTGGAAGTCGGTAAAAAATTTTGTCAAGTGGAATAACATTTAGAAAGCTAGGATCCTAGCTAGGTTAGGATCCTAGCCAGGATCCTAGCTTTCTAAATGTTATTCTAATTGACTAAATTTTTTAGGATCCTAGCTAGGATAAGTGGAATAAGCGCTAATAGACTTAGCGCGAAGCACTACGCATATGCGGCCGCGGCATAAGACTATAGCGCCGTGGGCGCAAAAAAAAATACTGTCAATGTGAAATGTCAAAAGTGTATCTAAATTCTAAAATCTTCCTGCTTATAATTTTTTCTTATTATTTATAACTTTGGAAGATTAAAGGTGTTTATGTAATTTTTTTTCAAATAACGCAATCATGAAGTATATATAAAGTTAGAAATTTTTCGCCATAAGTGGAAATAACTTAAAATGGATGCGATAGAAAATTCCTACTGCAGATTGTGTGCAAATTTAAAATCGAACACTAAACTTGTGAATTTACAATTCGACGAGGATAGAAGATGTAAAATTCTCGATAAGCTGACGCGCTTCAACCTCAACATCGAGCTTACCGAACAGTCGCTACCTTCCACCGTCTGTCATACGTGTATCACATCGCTAGATAAAGCGTTCGATTTTGTCGTCGAAGTTGAAAAGGCGCAGGACATTTTGCAAGATGCTGTACTCTCCGGCATCAAGAGAGAAGCGGGGCCCTCGGACGACGATAGCTTTCGATACTCGCCGGGTCCCGACGACTACGTCGACGTTAAGGTCAAAGAGGAGGACGGTGCAGGCGCGCCCAACACCAGCAAAAAGAGACAAGCTAAATGTGCGAAACGTCAGAGGAAAAAACTCAAATTGAGGTCCGACCTAGATGCAATACCCCTGTCACAATTGAAACTCACTTGGCAGGATTACACCTGGCAGTGCTCCTACTGTGACACTCAGTTCCCCACCATAGAGGAGTTGCAGAGCCATTCCATTCAGTATCATGAATGTTGCAATGCCTACCGGTGTACGGACTGCAACATCCGGAAACTCAAGCTCGACAGCTTCCTCTCTCATGTCAAAAGACACAGAAAATATCTTAAATTGTCTTGCTACAAATGTTTCCAGCGATTTCCTAAGGCTCTGAGTTCTAGATTACACAGGACAACTCACAGAACCACCGGCCACATATGTTCGGGCTGCAACAGTTGCTTCGAAACATCAGCTCAACTGATTCAGCACAGTGACACTTACAACAGGGACAAAAAAACTAGGCAAATACCTAAGATTCAAGATTTAGATGACCTCAAGTGTGTTTTGTGTCAAAAGACCTTTAAATACAGGGGCAGTTTAAACACTCACCTGCTCACGCACACGGACAGGAAGAGAGACCATACGTGTGAAAAGTGTGGAAAGTGTTTCTTCAATAAACAGAACTTAGCCGGCCACATGCTCCTCCACGATGATGTTCGTCCATTCCAGTGTGAAATTTGTAAATTCAGATTCCGTACATCCGGGCAGCTACGGTCTCATGTGGGAGTTCACGACGGAGTCAAACCATTTGCCTGCGACCAGTGCGGCCGATGCTTTCGCCTGTCCAAGCAGCTGGCCTCCCACAAAATTATCCATACCGACATACTTCCCTATGTTTGTACCTACTGCAACAAAAGTTTTCGATTTAAAACTATTCTCAATCAGCATCTGCGCCAGCACACCGGTGTGAAACCTTACTCCTGTCAATTTTGTTTGAGAGACTTTACGAACTGGCCCAATTATAATAAACACATGAAGAGGAGGCACAGTTTGGACATGGCCAAGAAGAAACATACACCTGATGGTGTTTTCCCAATCAATCCGGCGACCGGAGAAGTTATCATTAATCTGGAAACAGACAAGACTATCGAGTGGAAGAAAAAAGTTCTAAGCGGGAGTAGGAAGCCCGGTCGACCCAAGGTCACAAATGTTAATGCAGATGAACCTTTCGGGGCTCTAGGTATAGCTGAAGATAGTGGAAGTCATGTAGGAGCAAAGTAAGGCCATAATTTTATGAAGTTTTTAAAATAATGGCAGTTATTTATAATTTAATAAGTTTCTGATCCTGATGTATTTTTAAGTTTTAATGTTTGCAAAAACTTGTATAACAAACATGTGAACATGCTTCAGGAATAGGTGAAAAACTATATTGTGTAGTGAATATTATGTTTAGGAATTAGGATCATAAGATATATGGTTTAACCGCAAAATAATTATTATTTAATTTAACACAGTATTAACCCATTACTTTTAATTTATTAGATTTTATATATAGTGTACAGGCTACTTGTACTTGTACTTATATGTAAAATAGAAAGTATTTTAAATTCAGTAATTCACAAAAAATTATGTTACTTCAATAATGAAATCACAAATCAGGCAAGTGATACTCTGGGTTTAAGGTAGTTATGCTGTTGTAATTAATATATAAATCTTGTTTTGTTTGTATCCTCCTTGATAACAGCAGTCATGGTTGGTCATTAGCTTCCTTGCTATAAAAGTGCAATTACACAAGTGAAAATTAATTTTACATTATAAAAAAATTACATATTTATGAATCTATTGTGCAATTAAAGTATTATAATATTATATTTTTGTATCATTTGTTAGGGTTCAGTACCCAAAGGGTAAAAACGGGATCCTATTACTAAGATTTTGTTGTCTGTCCGTCTGTCTGTCTCCAGGCTGTATCTCAAGAACTGCTATAGCTAGACTTCTGAAATTTTTACAGATTGTGTATATCTGTAGCTGTTATAACAACAAATACTGAAAATAAAATAAAATTAATATTTAAGGGGGGCTCTCATACAACAAACGTGATTTTTTCGGCCTTTTTTGATCTATATCAATAATGGCAAGAGATAGGCACTTGGAATTTTTAAGTTTCTGATATATATATATATATATATATATATATATATATATATATATATATATATATATATATATATATATATATATATATATATATATATATATATATATATATATATATATATATATATATATATATATATATATATATATATATATATATATATATATATATATATATATATATATATATATATATATAATTATATATATATATATATATATATATCCAACGATTTTCATGAAATTTAGTATATAGGGGGTTTCGAGGGCGATAAATCGATAAAAATGATTCCTAATCATTTTTAGAAAATGTCTTTTTATTCGTGTTTTATCGATAATCGATAAACTGAAAAATATGACTCTTCCTGACATCTATTGGCGAATAATAAAACTATTTTGTGAGCAACTAATTGCTTTAACGACACAACAACAGCTAAAGCTATTCCAGCAGATGGCGTTGTTAAGTAACACCAAGCAATGTGTGTTTGCTATACCGAGCAAAGCTTGGTCATCCAGGTACTAATAATATTAACATAAAATAAAAATTTAAGGGGGGGTCCCATGCAAAAAACACAATTTTTAGCCCATTTTTGCTCTGTATCGGTACGGAACCCTTTGTGCTCGAACTTTGCCGATTTTTATTTGTATTTGTAATCCTTTTCAACCTTGTATAGTATGTATTAATAATTCTAGAGGTACTAGATATTAATAAGAAGGCCTTTTTTATTATTAATTTGACAGTTGAAAATGAGCACCAGCATGGATTTGTGGATACTATTAGAAGAGAGTTAGTTACTAAAATGAAATTACAAAAAAATATACAATTTAATAATTATTTTATATAAAGCATACAAAGCTACTTAGTGCGATCAAAAATATTTTGACTACATTTCTATTAATACTTTTTTCATCATTACACTCCTTCAGAATTGTGATCAGCCTATAGAGAATTTTCTTCCTGTTAGTCTTTAGGTTTCCTCCTTTTTGATACATTTTTTCTTTCCCCTCTTTGCTGGTATCATAATTTTGGACTTCCACTCCTCTGTGCTGGCATCATTGTAATGCATGAGCTCCCCGGTGTCGGGGTTGATAGGGAAAACCCCCTCCGGGGTGATCTTCTTCTTGGAGGTGTCGAGGTCATGGCGGCGCTTCATGTGCTTGTTGTAATTGGACCAGTTGGTGAACTCCATGTTACACTTCTGGCAGGCATATGGTTTGGCACCCGTATGTTGGCGCTCGTGATTTTTCAGTATCTGCTTAAACCTGAACGCTTTGGAACAGTACTGACAGATGTGCGGCATGGAGTCCGTGTGAATGATCTTGTGAGCGTTCAGCTGATACTGCAGCCTGAAACACTTGCCGCACTGCTCACAGGAGAAGGGTTTGATGCCGGTGTGCATCTCTACGTGGCGCCTCAGCATGTTAGGAAATAGAAAAGATTTGTTGCAAATCATACAAATATGAGGACGGACCTGATCATGCGCCATTATGTGCGAAGTCAGAGTGCCCTTGTTGAAGAATGTCTTCCCGCATCTATCGCAGGTGTAGTTTCTTTTTCTGTTGTCCGTGTGCAGCTTCATATGATCCCTCAGGCTGTTTGGATTTTTATAAACCTTTTGGCACAGGGAGCAAGTCAAGTCTGCTATAGTTAGAGGGGTCCCTCGTTTTCTCCTCGGCTTTCGTTTTTGTTTCGTGGTGCCCACTTCTCCTAGATGCTTCTGCAGCATATCCTCATCCTTCAAAATTTCGCCACAGAAGTTACATGGAACTTGACGGTTCTGAAAGTGTCCTCTGCAGTGGACGGATAACAGGGATGCTCCCACAGATTCATCGCAGTACTCGCATCTCTTTCTGCAAACAATTAAAACCACAAGATCAGTAAGGAAAAATATTTTATGTACTCAGTAAGATTACCTAGACTCCTATTAAAATAAAAATTTACCTCAATTTTCTCCTGTGCCGCCTCACGTGACTAATAAAGGCATCAAAATCACCGTCCACAAAATTTTTACAGTCCACACAAGCGAAAGCATTACACTTTCCATGCGTGAGCTTAGCGTGGAGCCTCAGAGTGGATATGTCGAGAAACTCAATGTCACACTGGGAACACACCCAAGGGTAATGTTTCCACTTGGTTATGACTCTCTTCTCCGGGTCCGGCGGCTCGTGCGGCAAGCAGACGGACGCGCACTGGTACGAGGCGTTGCACAGCGCGGAGTTGAGCTGCAGCAGGTACTCCACGCTTAGGGCCTCGCTCAGCTGCTCGTCGGCCTCGTCTCGCGGTTCGCTCTTCACGGCGAGCGAGCTGCCGGCAGTCGCGGTCTCCTGCAGCTCTAGCTTCGTATCCTCCTCCTTGACCGGAGCATAGCCGGGCTCGTTGTTGTCGAACAGATCGTCGAGAGCCGTCGCGTCGTCGTCCGAGTACTCGCTCCTGTCTCGGTTCAAGCTCGGCATTATAGTGGTCAGAATGGACTGGGCTTCCTTTACTCTCACGAGAAACTCGTAGGCTTTATTTAACGAATCGTAGCACACGAAACACATCGTCTTGGGTAAGATGTTATCTCTGTTAGTTAGGTCTACGTATTTAGCATGCAAGAAATTGAGTTTTGACAGTACTTCGCTATGTTTATTTTCGTCTTTTAGGAAATTTATCGTTTTTTCTTCAGATTTAGCCTCCGCACAAAACCTACAATAAACATTTATAAGGTTTTCCATCTTCGAGACACAAATTACAAAACAAATCAACTTTTTTAACCGGCTGACATTGACAGCCAAAGTACATAGAGGAGACATAGAGTAACGAGTCTATGGTGTTTCATAGAGTAAAGTAGAGTCGATAAGCCGACGGGCAACCATTGCGGGCACTGACCTCCAATACCTAATACAATGGATGCATGGGCGTACCCAGGTTCTGGGCCAGGGGGGGGCAAATTACCCAAGTTCTGGTGCCAGGGGGGGGGGCAAATCACCCAGGTTCTGGGCCAGGGGGGGGGGCAAATCAGATAAAGAATAAAAAATTATTAATTTTTAGTTGTAAAAATATTGTATTGCAAACAAATGGTAAAATTTCATTCTTAATTTTTAATTTTTATAGATAAAAGTACTAGATAATATACTTAGTAGTGTGGGATATTGCGTGTGGTGGCCAAAGGAAGATCTTCCGACCGAGCGAGGTGGTATACTCGGTCAGGCCTAAGCCCACGTGATACATTGCAGCTGTCGTATATATACCGACGCGCTTAGAAAACTTCGATAGCGCGATGCAGAAATGTTAGGCGAATTGTGGGTACCGCCACATCACTCCCCCCCGAAGACCGGAGGTCGAATCTTGAAGACTTGTCGCTTGGAGTCGCCAATGCCAGTGATTTCCAGTGAGTCGGAACTGTTGCAGTGAGTCCCAGTGAGTCGAAACTGTAAGCTGCTGCACGGGATCCAGTGAGTCGGATAGCTGCCGTGCGGGGCCGATGCGACATGCTGACCAGGAGAGATGTGCTCTGCTTGTTGACCGGTCGGTGTAGTGAGAAAACCCGTTGATGCCGATGCGGAGTCGCCCAGGCCGCGGTACATTGCGGCTAGTGGACGAGGTACCCGATGAGGCGATGCTGGCTGGCGCGGTGTGGAGGGGCGGGGAGTGATGATAATGAAGGAGGCGTGTTCTGTCGAGGGTCACCAATGTGGGATATTGCGTGTGGTGGCCAAAGGAAGATCTTCCGACCGAGCGAGGTGGTATACTCGGTCAGGCCTAAGCCCACGTGATACATTGCAGCTGTCGTATATATACCGACGCGCTTAGAAAACTTCGATAGCGCGATGCAGAAATGTTAGGCGAATTGTGGGTACCGCCACATCAGGGACGTCAACATGATCCAGGGGGGGGCAGCTGCCCCCCCTCGGTACGCCCATGAATGGATGCATAGTAAAAAGAGAGGAAGTAAGTATCTTCATACAAAGGCACCGCGCGCGGCTTGTATGTGTGCGCCATAGTATCAATGCGTCGCCACGTACGGCACACAACAAAATCTCGGCCAGTTTTACTAGGCTACCGCCGAGATTTTGTTGCGACTTGTGTGCCGTACGTTGCCATGCATTGATACTATGGCGTACACCATGCGCACACATACAAGCCGCGCGCGGTGTCTATGTATGAAGATACTATGATGGAGGCCAGTGATTGCGGGCAACGCAGGGCGAACACAAGGTCAATATGACTAGTGATTGGACCATTGAGGTACTATAGACTGGAGAGAACCTTATATCGGTGTATAAGCGTCAAAAGCGTGTAATGTTATGTCCTACTTACTAGGACATAATAAAGGAGTCGGTCGGCATATTTCATGTAATAAAAGTGTTAATAAAGGTTTTTAGTGAATATTTAATGCTAGATATTGTTGAGTTTTGTGGTTCCGCTAAATAATAAACCATAAGAATGTCCAAAGAAAGCCGCAAACACGAGGATTTAACATTAAATACGTAAGTTTTGAACAAGGTTTTTTGGGCTTTTCAATCGGTATTTTTGTAAGCTAAAAAGATAATTTATAAGTTTATTAATCCCTTATTCGTGCTATATGGGCATTTTCCAAAAAAAGTGTACCCCTGGTTTTTAGGCTGTCGCACGTCTTTGAACTTTAATTACAACAATATGGATAAACTAGGTTAATTTTTTTCAAAAGATGAATAAGATATAATAAACATTTACACAAAAACGCGATATTAGTGCTAAGTTCTCTCAATAATTAATTATTAATATTTTAATTTCACGGGAGAGCTGTTTTTGGCCTCTCCCACAGCATGTTGCTTCAATAAAAATGGAAATTACTAAAAATATTCTGTAGAAGCACGCGTTAAAGTTTAAATGTGCGTAAAAAATTGTTTATTTTCTTCTTAGTAAATATAATATATCTTAAAAATAATTTAATTTACTGCCTAAAAATAGTATCTTTAGAAATATTCGAAATTCGAGACCCGCCTGACACGTAAGTTTGGTGACGGCTTTTTTCTATCTAAAATTATACAAAAATACTTAATAGTTTGCATATTGGCAACACAAAAAGAATTTTGAAAATCGGATCACAAACGGCTGAGTTATCCTTGAACATACAAAAAAAAATAAAAAAAAGATACTATACAGCCGAACGTATTACCTCCTCCTTTTTGGAAGTCGGTAAAAACTAACTGAATCTAACGAAATAAACACTGGCCGCATAAACAAACAGTGATAGCTGCTAGTTTTACCAGCGCAAATAACGCCAGTCTTTGTAGTTTTTATTTCCTGAAGTGTACTAAAATGGGTAACACAAGAGGAAATTACTTTTTGGAACTTTTTCTAGGACACGGTTTATTAATAAATTTTACCGCATTTTACTGGTACAAAGCAGTCAAAAATTGAATTTTATTAAAATTGAGCAAAGATCAAATATAAAAATAATGTGGGTTATATAAATAAATTTAAATATATTTCAATTCAAAGTTACGTATTTTAAAATGGGACATTCATTTTTCATACTTTAAAAATTTTTATGTTTTTGAGTTTGATTTCATTTTACTAGAAAATTAATCATTTATTGTATTATTTTAATGTTTTTTGGTAAATTATAAAACTATGAGTAAAAAATAACAATACATATTCAATTTTATCGTCCAAAGTCGTTGTACAAGTGGCAAATTAAAAAAGAAATGCTCAGCTATGCCTGTGGGCAATCGTGCAAAACCTACTTGTTCCTACCAACATACTCCTAATATATATTCTGTGCCAACATGTAGGTTCATATGGGTAAGACAGAGTAGATAGAGTAGTAGAGATCAGCCCCCGTAGACAAATGGCAAAACGCTAACGCTAACGCTAGCGCTACAAAATGTATGCAATTTGACATAAGTCGCCACTTCGCTAGCGAATACTAATGTCAAATCCATACATTTTGTAGCGCTAGCGTTAGCGTTAGCGTTTTGCCATTTGTCTACGGGAGCTGATCTCTACTACTCTATCTACTCTATCTTACCCATTTGAACCTACATGTTGGCACAGAATATATATTAGGAGTATGTTGGTAGGAACAAGTAGGTTTTGCACGATTGCCCACAGGCATAGCTGAGCATTTCTATTTTAATTTGCCACTTTTAGCGTCACACGATAGCGTTAGCGCTTTGCCACTTGTCTACAGGGGCAGTAGAGATAAAGATTTTAATTTGCAGACAAATAAAACAAAATTTTGTTTCGTAGAGTATTTATTTTACATCTAAACAACAGTGAACACTGAATACGGTAACAGAACGAAGATAGCAACAATAGCTAATTAATACAGAAACATTAATATGGTACTTATCCATATAAATTTCTTTATAATTTAGACAAGACGTATGAGCTGCATTTTCTGAAGGATAATATTTAAAAATTAAATTAAGAAATTAAACAAAACCCCCGTCAAACAACTTTAAAAAGTAATGAAATAATATATTTTACTGACTTTAAGTTTAAATAATTCCTAATAGTAAAGTGATATTTTAGTCCATAATTGTTGTCACGGTGTGTCGGGGGACCGCTAACAGTGTCTTTTGCATTTTGTATCGCCATGTCACTGATTCGGTTCGCTGTGAACTGACCCTTAAACTATAATGTTATATGAAATCAAACATCTACATTAGCGGTCCCCCGACACACCTTGACAACAATAATTATTATGGACTAAAATATCACTTTACACTTAGGAACTATTTAAACTTAAAGTCAGCAAAATATATTATTTCATTACTTTTTAAAGTTGTTTGGCGGGGGTTTTTTTTAATTTTTTAATTTAATTTTATTACATGCTTTTTAAACTTGTGTTGGTTATAGTGTAGAATAATTCCTATCAACAGGATCATATTATATCCCAATGAATACAATCTAGGAATGTCCTTTTGAATGAGGCCGTCAATATTATGAGTCCAAACATGAAACCTCCACTTTGGGTTCATATGAAGCTCGGCTGCTATAGAATCCAGGTGATGCTGCAGCAGCAGCATGCAAAAATTTACTGTTTATCTACGTCTTACTAGTTGTCGCAATTAAAATGAGCCCAAACACGAAACCATTGCTCTAAGTTGGTGAGGAGTGGGGTATCCTATTGATTACCAGGTGATGCTGCAGCACCAGGTCAACTTTCCATTAATTTGTAAATATTCATAAATGTCACGAATTAGAATGCATAAAATACTGTGACTGCAAGTTGCTAATCGGTCCTTCACGAACCAGATGAACGGCGATTTTCCAGCACGGAGCAGGCTGATGATGATGAACTATAGCTAAGAACACTCTCGATTAAGTCAGATTTCAAACAAAAAAATCTAGATCAAAATCGGTCCACCCGTTTGGATGCTATGATGCCACAGACAGACAGACCGACAGACAGACACGTCAAACTTATAACACCACTATTTTTTGTTGGCGGTTAAAAAGAGAACGAACCACCAACTATTGTAATAACATAGTCTACAATCTACATTTAAACACTTATTAGTTATTACCTACTACCGTACATTATATCCAATAATAATATGAAAGATCAGAGATGACATTGATTCTTAAGTAAGTACTAAGCTGTTAATGTGTTTATGCCTTGATTACACCTTCTAAGTAGAGTGTCACATCCATACATATCGAGTGCTTGGCCGAGGGCACTGTCTCGTTCTCTACTCGGTAGGTGTAATCAGGGCATTAGCGTCCTCTGGATAAAGCTTATCAGTATGTCATAATTAGTAAGTAGGTACGTAGAATACGGCGTACAAGGTGGCACGTCTATTAATAATAGAGTAAACTATCTAGGTAACATCGATATCTTGTGGCTTCACCAAGATTATTTCAAGATAGTGCTTCAGGCAGCAAGACTCAACTAACTACGTACTAATCTTTTTTTTTACGTTTTAAACACATACACCTACTGTCAACAAGTTAAATAATAAGGAAACTTTACTTACAAAATAATAATATTATTATTTTACATAAGTACCTAATAATATTATTTACATTGGAAGACATTTAATTTTATTTAAAAGCATACATAATAATATTTTAAATCTAGTAACCATTAGTAGGTAAATCTTAACTTTCTATTTGATATGGTAGCGATGAACGCGAAACGAACTTTACAATAAGTATAATTCTCTACTTGTGACAAATAGTGCTCAACTAAAATTATTATTGATTTACATTTAAAACTTAAGGTTCTGCTGCACTCAGAGACGAATATTATTTATTTATTGGTTAACTATTGCCTGTTGTAGATAACTCATGGTAATTAAATGAAGAGTTTGTCAGATATCTTCAAAATTGATTTCTTCTCTGAGAGCGTCAGTAATGGCTGGTAACGGCTGGTTTACACGTGTTAAGTAGATAAGTAGTAGGTAACTAAATTCTAATTGTCATCTAGTTAAGTACTTACAAAATTTTAACTTGCTTCTTGCTACTAAATTTTGTGTTTACATGCAATTAATAACTTAAAATTTTGTTAACTACTTATCAACTTAATACGTGTAAACAAGCCATTAAAGACAGATATATAGTTAAACTGTACCTATTTACTAGTATAAACAACGTTGTGCGTTAAAATTTCATTACAATTGCAATGTACGTAAAGCGCGCACTAGGTATAGTCTTACTCTATACCATTTAATTTATTTACATTTGCCACTTGCACCAGAGGGTTAATTAATCGTTTAACTGCGACGCCATTTTAACTAGAATATTTTTGATTGTGATTTTGAAAAGAAGGTACCTACGATATTTTAATTCAGAATTAGCAAACCCCCTGACGCAAGCGAGTTCTAGTTAACTACTACTTATATGTTAAGTTCACTTATCTAGTGGAAGACTTTCGTGATATTGTTTGTTGTGATAATTCTTGGTTGAACTAAACTATACTTTACTTACCTACACAACATATTAACAATAACTTACCTACGAGTATCGCTACACTTACGGCTTATAATATTAGTACATCAATTATCCGGCAATGAAATATCGATCATTTAACATAGATAGATTTTATTAAAACAGAAGAGGACAAAAGAAGGCAGGAACGTTAGGTGCCCCGTGCCGTCGGCCGTCGGCGTCGTCTCGTAAACCTACGAGAGATATCTGCGAGGCGACTGCAGTTCTATTGTCTCCATGGGCGCCGGCAGAAATAATTTCCAAGGGATGCAGATTTTTGTTTTCTTTCTTTTCTGTTTACTAACAACAGTGACTGTCTATTTACGTCAACAGAATACATTTAGTGCCGAAACATTACGAACTATCTTTGTACGGCATGGACGCATAGTACACTGGCGTATAGTTGACTACTTATAACTACCTAATCTTTTACAAAGTTAATTTAAAATGATTATCAATTGACGGGTTTTTATTTCAATAATTCCTGTTGATCCCGAGAATCCCAAGGGGTGCAAGTGCACCACCTGGCACCCCCCTGCCGGCGCCCTTGATTGTCTCTGGTCGTGGTTACTGGTTCTAGTCGCTAGCTGTGGCCTGTGGCGACCTTAGTTATTGTTGCTACATATTTGACAGTATCGTTAAAGTACAGCTTCGGTTCAGAGTGAATTCCCGCTGTTCACCTTGCGAGAGTAGATTGTTTACCTCGCTGGCTGTGTTTCCGTCGCGACGGTGACTATCGTTCACAAACAGTTGCAGATTTTTAAGTTAGCAAACTTATCCAATTATTATTATTAGTATTATAAACGTATCAGAAAAACAGATTTTAGTCAAACAAAAATTTAAGTTTTATTTTACAGCTAAAATGTAAATCGTGAGATTACAATACATTGTTATTATTGCTACACTATACACCGATATATGTTATTAAGAAATATACACGTCTTTATTTGAAATAGTAATAATTAATTTATATTATATTACTCTTAAAAAAATAAGATTATTCTAATAGATACCTACACACTCTTGAGTCTACAAAAAATCCTTTAAAAAGCGACGTGTCACAATATGGTCACAATCATCTGATGATGTCATCAATCAACCCGACATGAGATTGAAGAACATCTCCGATATTATAATGTCAAAGGATTTCGTAAGAGGTCTTCAATCATCTAGTTGCCAAAGGAAATAGAAATAGTTTTATTAATATCTTACACGTCTTGCATCTTAAAGCTGAGCTGAGCTCACAAATTCAACAAAATCATATTAGGATTGATTGTCGTTTGTTGAGTAATTTAGTAGTTACAATTGATAGTGCTGGGAGAGGTGTGAGCTATATTTTAGGCTGATTGTGTCGCGCCTAGCGCTCGCTGACCGTTGGCGCCGTCAACAAAATGTACGGTAGGGATACCAGACCGCTACGCGTTATTTAAAAGCCCTTTATGGAATTTCGGAAGACTCATAGATTTGGACTTCGGTCACTCGTCAACCAATTAACAGACGATGCCGGGAATCAGCTTAATTAAAAGCGCGAGGTGTACTAATCTCTCCTACTGATGATTTCATTTGAGTTTAGTTTAAAGCGAGTAATGCTCAGTGTTGCGTTTTATTTGAAATTAGAATAGCTAGTGATAAGCCTTGGTGTTTGTCCGCTCCTCGTGGGACCAGAGAGTGTAATGTGAGTTTAGAATACTTTATACTTTTTTGATTTAAGTCAGAACAAGACTATCTGTTGATCGAACTGACTTAATCTAATTTCTGCTACAATTATTTTACAATAGTACAAGTACCGTATATTTCAGAATGTTGTAATTAAGTTGTGTAATTTTTTGTATAGTTAGTCATTCGTTAGCAAGCTAAGAAAAAGAAAACGAATTCTTAAAAGCAATTGAAGTAATTCGTGCACATCGCATTCTGTTATAGATGTAGAGCCATCGCTGTATATGCAGGCCGCTACGTAATATGTACATATTTACAGACAAAACGTTCGTTGTAACAATCTATTTCATCTAGGTCCTCTACTGACGCGAACTTTATTTTAAATTGAAAAATTTAGGGAGTCAAATTAACGACGTCGCCGTCCGGGCGCCGCGCCGCCCGCCCTCGCCCCGGGCCGCCCCGTGCCGCCCTGTGCTGCCCTCGAAATCGTTGTTAAAATGTGGTTGATTATGATTACACACTTAAAGGATGTAGAAGGTGTCAACTATCGTCTCAAAAGCAGCACGTCGGCGCGGACGGTGCGGGCGGCGCGCGGGGAGCGGAGCTCGGCGCGGCCGGCGACTATAATTGACTGGTAGGTTCAACGAAAATAAAAATAAACAAAACCAAATTAAAACAATTTAATTAAATATAAAATAAAAAGTCTACCTCTACGTCTTACCGATACCGCTACTCCTCGTATTGTCGTTTGCACAGAGCTTCCGTTTCTTATGTACATTTTACTAATTATGTTATTTTTATTATATTATTCTCCTACCGCTAGATAATAATATATTACTGTGACCTTTATGATGTCAGCAACTCTTAAAGTAATTAATATTCTCTAGTACCGACCGAGCGTGATTTTTATTCTTTAAAATGATTTTGTAAAATATTTATCGAATATCTAATAAGATATTAAAAATATATATTGAAGATAAAACTCACACTCGGCTACGTCATTTTAATACTACAAATAGTTACACCGATAACTTGAAATCAATTTAAGATAACAATACAAATAAAAGAAAACAAACGAGAAAAACTTCGTCGATCTCTACCACGTTATACGCGGAAAAAGTTTGCGCCTACCCCCTTAGTCTTTACTAATAAAATGTACACAAAGCTAATAACTAAAAATCATCTTCTATCCTGTATCAGACAAAGACTGCGGACAATGTGTAGTTGCAGCTCTCTAAATACTGTTATTAGTAAGGGTGCTAAATGACATTGTAGAGTCGTAACATCCAATTGTTAATAAGTATATCCAATAAATATTACTAATTGTACTAAACAATTTAAACAAAATGTAACTTTACGTATTATAAAAATATTATAGTAATGCTAACGCCGGAATAGCACATTGCAAGCGACAGCGCAGCCTCTAGAATATATAGCCGGTATACCGCCCGGCGAGGCCAGGACGTCGCGAGCTCGGCGACGTCTACTGGAAGGGCGCGCGGTCGCAGTTGCAGGCGGCGCCTCCCTGGCCCTGGCGGCACTGCACGTTGCACCAGGACTGCCAGCCCTCCGCCGTGCTCAGCAGCCGCGCCTGCAGCATCTGCACCTGCACGCTGCGCGCCGTGCTGCTCTCCTCGCACGACCCGCAACCTGCCGATAGGTACGTAAGTATTTATGCAGGAAAACTGACTACGACGGTGACGTTATGCTCCACCTCCGCTACTCGTGGCGACGAGCTCACGCCACAGTCAGTCTCTGTCAGTCGAAAGGGCAGCCTCTGTATAATTTAAAAGGGTGGTTCTCACCGCCGAGTTCGTAGTGGTCGGTGTCGCAGAACACGGCGCAGACGGCGGTCCAGTCCACTCCCGCCGTCGCCGCCGACTCGCCGCAGTTGCACAGCGGCTCACCTGCATTAGATACACTATTATTTATTTTTCCACGTATTCTGTATCTATACAGAGGAACTCGTCCAAAGATTTTGGGCTGAGGGATATTATATTATAGGGAATCTCTAGAAACAATATGATATCTCGCCAGCCGTAAAATTATGATATAACAATGCGGAACGAAGATGGATCACATTAGGAAAGCCAGACTGGCGGTTACAGGAGTAGGAACATCTCGAATATTCATCAATGGATTAGGTTAAATTATCGTAGCGGCTCGTATAGAGGCTAAAAAAATAAGTTAGTGCAGTAACCCACCGAGGTTGTTAGCACAGAGCACAGGGCAGACGGCGGTGCGCGGCGCGCCGAGCGGCGCGGCGGTGGCGTTCTCCGCCTCCAGCGCCATCTTCAGCCCCACCGGCAGCAGCTTGGGGCACGACCGCCCGCATGACCGACCGCCCAGACCTGCGGGATGCGGGAGTGGACAATGAGCGTGCTCTAACAGCTGTAGTGAGATCTAGTAGGGCAACAGAGAGTGTCCTCGAGGCTCGATTGCTAATCGAGGATACGAATTTGTTCGAGCGGCGAGATTCAAAATGTTAGAATTATTGTGCATCTTTAAGCTAGGCGTCTTGCATGACTTATCTGATGACTGGATTTCTCAAACCGCTTTTTTGCGCGGCAAGGCTGAAAACTATCCTATATTTTCAAGATAAGGTTTTCATTTTTTATTTTAAAAGTAAAACATAATGCTGACAATTTGGCCCTGTCGTTATTTTTTTTAAATAATAATTATTTTCCAAGATAATAAACATAAATAGGCGATTTCCAATTTTGGTGGCTTGTCGTCGACCTATTTTACTCAATATCTAGACCGATCTATAAAAAACTTGATACTGGATTGGATTTTTCTCTTTATGTAGTCGTTTAATATAATTGACTCTTGATAATGATAATCACACCAAAAACATTTCAAAAATGTAAAACGAGCCAAGCAAAATATTGCATAGCTTTAATACTTATGTCGTAAAAAGTTTTCAGATCACATTCAAGCCAAGCCTTCAACTTATTTTGTAATTAAAATCAACATTCAGTAAATATATCAATAGATTTCTTTATTTTATAATTATTATAGTGGCTTGGCAATGAGCACAAGAGAAACAAATTATTATAAAACTACATTTGGAGGATTTCAAGTATGAAATCGTGTAAGTATACACAGACGGCAGACGGAAAGTGTTTTAGTATATAACAGATTCAGCCACACGCTAACCCGTTTAGGAGGTGGCTGTGGGCTAGGTCGTACCAGTTTCCAGCCAGAAATGAAAGAAAACCGTTTTATCACAAAACCCCCAATTTTATGCAATTTTGGTGTACTTAAATTATCCTATAGCAACTAGTGGCAATAATATCATGTTGTTATTTTAGTTTGTTTAGAGTAAAGTTAATGTGTTATAACTTTAGTGCACGTAATTTTTTTTAAAGATTATACCTAAATTTCTCGCAAATTTCAATTTTGGTGGGTAAATTTTGGTGGGCAAGAGGGTGTGTAAAATATTAATTTTACAAAATACCATTGATTCTTAAAGCATAAAAAATAGGCCATTCACTTCATTCTGTCACAAGCTAACTCATCTAGGTGGTGGTTGTCGTACCAGTTTCCCGTAAACATCTAATTTTGGTGGAAACAAAAATTTCCAACAAAATTATATAAAAAATGCAAGCTGTTGAAATCCACTCAGATGCACAATTATTGTTAAATCTGCGTGCCGACTGGCAGCAGTAGAGGGAACGAATACAGCTGAGAATAACGATTTTTGAGCACTTTTTCTGGCGCCGCGGAGTGTGGAGTCCCACTGCGGGGCAAAGTCATTTTATTCATAATAAAATTATTTAAACTAGACGTTCCACGTGGCTTCGCCCGCGTAAATTCGGAATTTCACGAAAACCTTACATTTTTCTACAAAATAGAGTCTATGTCCGTTCACGCGGCCTTCGCGTGGCCCTCACGTACTCACTCACTACTTTCAAATAGTTTTTCCTTTTTTTCCATATTTTCCTCTGTTTCTTCGGTCCTATTAGTCTTATAGTGATAAAAAATAGCCTATCTACTTTGATGCCGACTTTGAGCCTACCAGTAGCTCCTGATATTAGCGCGTTCAATTAATTAGTAGGTATATTAATCGGCCGCTGTTTAACAAAGACAAAGATTATATTATGTAAGATGATTCATGTTTTTAATTGAAAAGTAGCAGTTACGAGCATATTATTTTGTAAATAAACCTTTAAAAACATACCCAGGAGTCGAGATATCACCTGCAGTATCTACTGTGTTTGAGTAGCTCTCTACATAGAGTCGAACAAAAATATTCACACAACAAACAAATATTTACCTCACATGTTGTAACAATCACACACAACACAACACAGACAGCGGGTGACCTGCAAAGCACAGGTCCGCGCAGACGGAGGCGCGCGCGGCGAGTGCGGGCGTCGCGGCGGCGGCGGGGGGCGGGGCACGATACTGCGTCAGCAGGATGCGGTCCAGCTCCCCCCCGTCGTACTTCAGCTGCAGCACCACCTCGGGGGTGCCCGCCGCCCGCGCCTCGCCCCCACCACCCGCCGCGGCCGTCCCGTCGCCGCCCTCCGCCCCCTCCGCCGCCGCCGCCCCCGCCGTAGCCGCCAGCCACGCCACGCCCACTACTAGTATCAGCATCGTCTGAAACAAAGGAACGACACGACCGACACGTCCGTGTTAGGTACTGTTTAAAAGCTCGTTTCTCTTTTGATAACTTTGTCAACAAAAACTGATGACAGTCCCTTAGCTTGTGCACTCTACTTTTGATTTTTTGTTCACAAAATCTTCATTTAATATACCATACTACGGACATGATGATATTCTTGCGATTAATTTATCACAACTTTATCTGGGAGCACGGCAGTGCTCCAGCCAAGCTTTTTAGCAAAGGCACGGCCGTAGCATACTTTTCTCGAAGCGGTTCGCGGCTTTTTCACACCCCCTTTATCTTCGATGTTAACAAAGCTAGGGATTTAGAATTTCGGTCACTAGGAGCAGGTATTAAAACTAGCTTAACCTCCAAATTACATAACATTTCGATAAATAGTTTAATAGTTACGGATGATCAAAGTTACTACATTTTGTCACTCACTGACTGACAGATCATCAAAATTCTAAGGTGCTTCTTTAAGCAGACTTAGAACCTTGAAATTTGGCAACAAGGTAGGTGGTTATCCACAATGAAAGGAAAAAATTATGAAACTGGCCAAGTGCGAGTCGGACTGGCGTACATAGGGTTCCGTACCGTAAATTTGTATGGGAGCCCCTTAAATCCCAAGTTTATGTACTTTTTATTACTTATTATTAAAGTTGCAATACAATTAAGTATTTTCTGAAACAACCTTACTTTTACCATTATGGATGTAGAGCAAAAAAGGGTAAAAAAACGTGTTTGTTGTATGAGACCCCAGATTAATCATTTATTTTATTTTAGTTGGACTATTAGCTTTTAATGCGACAACAAAAGTACATAATTTGTAAAAAATGAAAATATCTAGCTATTGCGGTTCTCGAGATCTAGCCTCGTGACACACGGACGGACGACAGACAGACAGTGAAGTATAGACTCATTAGGAATAGGCTCCCGTTTTCATCCTTTGGGCAAGGAAACCTAAAAACTGAAAAGTATAATATAACTTTATTAAATAAAAGAAAAGATTTTTATGTTTGTGGCTTTGCAAGAACATTAAAAATGATTTTTGACTTCATAATAATTATTTTACGTACAAAAGAAAAAATAGTGTTAACAAAGTTAACAATCAAACTGTGATAATTAAATTCGATTAAAATATAAATGAAATCAGAACTGCGAATTACGATGTACACTCCATACTCGCTCGATAGATGGTGTAGCACTCCCTTTATATCGCGGTATCGCTTGTTTGCGGAGTATAATTATTATGGTTTAAAAAAATCCGGGATAGATCGTAATACTCAATCGAAAGTAACATCGGTGCACGAATAACCTCCTGAAAGTTCAAAAGTTGTTGGCCTATCGTCATAGAATTTGTACTTTGTAGAAGTACCTAGGTACCTGTTATTAACAATTAATTTTACGACCTACAATATATACCTAGAGATAGAGAATGGGTGCTAAGCTAAGTACAGAAAAGTTTTAACGTGGCCTGACGACTGAAAAGAAAAGAAACCTTAAAAAAAGAAATGAAATCCCACCAAAACATAAAATGTAAAAAGGAGCCAAACAAAATATTGCATAGCCATGCAATATATTTATCGTAAAAAGTTTTCAGATCACATTCAAGCCAAGCCTTCAACTTATTTTGTAATTTAAAGTGAATTTATCAATAGTTTTCTTTATTTTATACTACCGACAAACAAGCCCCGAGGCATCCTGCTATCATCGTGCGGTTCACACAACGGCGCCGTAAGGACCAGCTGCTGGCGGCGGCGCGCGCCCGCCGCACCATCTCCACCGCCGACCTGGGCCTGCATGGGCCGGCCTCCACCGTCTACATCTCTGATCATCTTACACCTACTAATAAACTTCTCCTGAAACGTGCCCGGGAGCTAAAAGTCGAAAAACAGTATGCCTATTTGTGGGTGAGAGACTGTAAGATACTAGTGCGAATGAATGATAAATCTAAAATTATACGTATCTCTAGCGAATCAGATTTGGTTAAAATTAAATGACTCCTATGTTCATTACTGTTACATCTTTGCTTTTATTTTATATTTGTATTTAAACATGACCTACTAAAATATTATATTCTCATTACTGTATTAAAATATAAGTTCACATATTTAAAATTTACCTTGGAACTGTATGATCATGTTACCTTTCAGACGTTTTTAAATAATATACCTCATGTGTACTATCCGGCCTACTCATTTATAAGATATTATAATATAGCATGTATACTTTATAATAGTACTACATCATACGTAGCTACTCATTATCGATTTCACATAATCAAGGTATTATTGATGTTTAGGCAAGTTAAAAAAAATATTCTTAATATTAATTTTAAAAGTTCTTTTAAATGTATCGAGGAAGGTATTTCTTGTCTTGGGAGTTTCAATACTACGCTTTTTCATTTGACTTTTACTACTAAAAAAGATGGAGCTTAATTCTTTATTTATTTACTACCAGAACACTAGAGGTTTGCGCACTAAGTCCCATGCCTTTTTGTCTAACGTATTGCAGAACGACTACGATTTAATAGTTTTAACAGAGACTTGGCTCACGCCCGACTTTAATGACTGTGAATATTTCTACAACAAATATGATGTGTATCGGAGGGATCGAGCTATAGGCGACGGGCGGGGCTCCCGGGGCGGCGGAGTACTGATAGCGGTGCGGCGCGGCGTGTGTGCGCGAGCCCGCGACGACTGGTGCACTGAGAGCGGCGCGGAGGTCGTGTGGCTCAGCGTGGAGCTCCCGGCCGCGGCGCGCGCGCATACTATGCCTCGTGCTCCGCGGCGGGCATCGAATCGAATAATACTTCACGTTGCGAGTTGTTACTTTCCGCACGGAAGTAATCATGCCGAAACTCTTCAAAAATTTTATGATAGCACGTCAGATATTATATTAAATAATTCTAATGATTACTTCTTAATACTCGGCGATTTTAATATCTCGCACGCGACTTGGTATCACGACGGCGACTCGATGTTAAGTTTAAATACGAACAATGACTCTAAAGCCACTTCGCTAGCAGATTTTATGCGATTAACCGATCTTTCTCAGTACAATGCCTGTACTAACTGCAATGGCCGTATTTTGGACCTGGTGCTCAGTACTGGTGACTGTTCGGTGATGAGTTGTGCGGACCCTCTCACTGCTGAAGACCCCCACCACAAATCGATTTGTGTAAATTTCACCTTAGCTGCTACTACATACTTGAAGGAGAATAACCGGATTAAATTTATTTACCATGCTACAGATTTTAAGCAGATGAGCGAAGGCATCTTAGCTATCGATTGGGTGTCGGAACTTTCCTATCTTAATACGGAGGAGTCAGTTACTTACTTCTACAACATTTTTTATGACTTAATGGATCAATTTATTCCAAAAAAAATTGTCAAGTCGAGTACGAATTTTCCCCCCTGGTATTCTAGGTCCCTTATAAAACTAATTAGACAAAAATCGAAAATTCACAGTAGATGGAAAAAGTATAGCAATGCCTATGATTACGAATTATTCAGAGAATTACGCTCGAAAGAGAAAAAACTTCAAAAAGAATGTTATAATAACTTTATAAAATTTTCTGAGGACAAAATAAATTCATCACCAAAATACTTTTGGTCGTTTATTAAGTCTAAGTTAGGGTCTAACTCCGTACCCGCTTACATGAATCTGAATGGGGAAACTTCCACTGATCCAGATCATATCTGTGATATGTTTAACGACTATTTTAATTCGGTATTTGTAGCTTCTAGCGACACCACACATTCAGGTATGAACGTTTTAAATGAGTCGTCGCCGGTTAATTTATCAACTATTGAATTCTCTCAACCTACTGTATCAAAATATTTTAAGCAAGTAAATGTAAATAAAGGAGTTGGGTATGACAAAGTACACCCCATACTTATCAACAAGCTGCATAGGGAACTTTCAATACCCCTTACTTTAATCTATCGTAAGTCAATCTCGGAAGGGTGTTTTCCAGGTATCTGGAAAAAGGCTTTAGTGACTCCTATCCCAAAAGGTGGTGATAAACACGACATAAAACAATACAGACCTATATCGAAACTTTGTGTTTTTGGGAAAATTATGGAAAAGATAATTACTTCCACATTATGTACACAAATAAATCATGCTCTATCTGACGAACAGCATGGTTTTCGTAAGTCACGTGGGGTTGCTACTAATTTAGTGTCTTATACAGACTTCATACTTAACGCCATGGATGCAGGATACCAAGTAGACGCCGTGTACACCGATTTCTCGAAGGCATTTGATAAAATAAATCATTCAGTTCTCATCAAAAAACTTTTGGAGCTCGGTGTTCACGGCGATTTACTGAGATGGGTGGAGTCTTATGTATCCAATCGTAGTCAGGCAGTCGCGCTAAAGGGATTTCAATCTACGTTTCTAGTGAACAGGTCGGGCATTCCACAGGGGTCTATTCTGGGACCTCTTCTTTTCATCCTGTACGTAAATGATATTCGAAAATGTTTCAGGAATTCTCATCACCTTCTCTACGCAGATGACACAAAAATCTATAAAATTATCAAGACAAATAATGACTGTATTGAATTACAAAACGATCTGAATAGTCTCGACTCATATTGTGAAGCTAACCAATTATATTTAAATACTGACAAATGTCATGTTATAACTTTTACGCGGAAGAGAAACCCAATCGTTTTTAACTACAGGATTAGTGGTCGAGCCCTTGGTCGGGTGTCTTCAATACGCGATCTGGGAGTGACCCTGGATTCCAAGCTGAATTTTAATGAGCATATCGATGGGATTGTAGCTAAAGCTTACAAACAACTGGGAACAATTATTCGTATAGGTCAACCTTTTAAACGCGTAGAAACGTTTAAGCTGCTGTATAATGCTTATGTTCGAAGTGTTCTTGAGTTCGCGAGTGTTGTTTGGAATCCGGATTATGCTTTTAACATCAAACGTATTGAAAGGGTCCAGTTTAAATTTTTGAAAACACTAGATTTTAGGTCTGGCTCACGGTCTACTGACCATCTTGAGAGTGCAGCTAGACATAATATTCAACAATTAGACTTGAGGCGTAAATATTTAGATAGTGTGTTTCTTTTCAAAATTCTGCATAGTTCCATTAATTCCTCTAATCTCTTAAGCAAAATTTATTTAAAAGTTCCGCGACCATCTTCACGTAGTATGGACACGTTTTATGTCCCGCCCTATCATACAAACTACGCGAGAAATACCTTCTTCAGGCGATCATGTTCCTGCTACAATAATGATCTGAATTCTGTCGATATTTTTTCAAAAAATTTAAGACAATACAAAAGAGAATTAAATGAGGTAATATTTGGTTCATAAAATACTTATTAATAAATTTATTTATGTATTATCATTGCATTTGTGTGTAGGTTATAGGATACTTTATAATATGTAAAGTTGTACTTTTATTATATAAAAAAGTTGTATTAGTTGTACTTTTTTTGAATGTTAATATTTTGTATTGATGTTATGGTACTTTAGGTCTAGTTGTAGTTAAAACGTTTATAAATATTTGTTAAAGACTGTTTGTTACCTAAATAAATAAATAAATAAAAAAAAAAAAAAAAATAATTATTATAGTGGCTTTACTTTACTGCTGGTGACAGTTCGTTCCAGAGTTTTACAGTGCGCGGCAAAAAGTTACGCGAAAAATGCACGGTGAAAGACTGCCACTCATCAAGGTCATGAGGATGGTATATTTTTCGCGTAGGGCGATGGCGAAAAATTGCAGGTGGTATGATACCGAACAATTCCTGAGAGCACTCCCCGTGATACATTAACCGATAGAGGATGCAGAGTGAAGCTACATCTCGGCATAATTCCAAGGGGTCCAAGCTGTTTGAAAGACTATGGCAGTCAACAATTCGAGCGGCCCTTCGTTGGATACGATCTCGAGGGAGCAGTTGGTATTTTGGCGCTCCTGCCCAGAGATGAGAACAATATCCCATATGAGGCCGAACCTGCGCCTTGTAGAGTTGTGGGCGTCGGTCCGGACTGAAGTACTGTCTCGCTCTGTTAAGAACACCAAGTTTCTTCGAGGCTAACTTGGCCTTAGGTGATATCGGAATTAGACTTCGCTCGATATGTTAACGCCAAGTTACAAGTATTTCAATGCTATGGGAGATGGTAAAAGATGTGCCCTCAAACGAGGATATATACGACCATTGGTGACTTTTAGTGGTGAACGCGCAGACTTGTGTCTTGGCGGGGTTGAATTGGCCTAAGCCTGTTTGTGACCTTTACAGAGGTAAAAACGCCCAGCAACTATGGAGTTTCGGTCGCGATTACTTTAGGAGGTTTCCAGTTCTGAAGATCTACCTGACCTTTGAGTAACGTTCAATTTCATAGTTGATATTCTTCGCGGTAAGTGGAGGAATCTCGTCTTCGAGTGCCGGGCATTTTTGACTGTTGCTTCGCATTGCTAGACACCCTTAAACTTTCTAAAAGTTTTGAGGGAGACTTTGAGGGTGTCAAGCAATGGGAAGCAACTGTCAAAAATGTCCTGCACTGGAAGACGTGGGAGAGCCATGCTTCGGCACGAATGGGCCGGCTCGACCGGAGAAATACCACGTTCTCACAGAAAAGCGGCGTGAAACAGCGCTTGCGCTGTGTTTCGCCGAGTGAGTGACTTCACCGGAGGCCCAATCCCCTACCCCATTCCCTTCCCTACCCTCCCCTATTCCCTTCCCTTCCCTACCCTCTCCTATTAAACCTATGCCTTCTTAAAAGGCCGGCAACGCACTTACAGCTCTTCTGATGCTGCGAGTGTCCATGGGCGACGGAAGTTGCTTTCCATCAGGTGACCCGTTTGCTCGTTTGCCCCCTTATTTCATAAAAAAAAATACGAGATTCCTCCACTTGCCTAATAAGCTTATCATCATTTGTAATTTGCAAACGTAATTTGATTAACGAATTCATTAGAGGAACTGTGATAAGTTCTTAAAATAAAAGGAGTCTTTTACATTTTTTACAGCATCTCATATTAATTTTATTTTTGACCATTTGAGTTATTAACAAAGAAGATGCTACGCTTACTATACTACACAGACTTTTACTAATATAAAGTACTACGAAATAATCTAAAACGACAGCTTTGGTTTAACGCGCTGAACAAAATGTTCAAAAATTTCAGCAGCAATTATACAGGGTGTAACAATAATAAGTGATAATACTTTAGGGTGTGTACGTATTCCTTGTAGAGAGTTTACTGTGAAAGTAGCAGCGCCGACAGACCAAATTTTTTTTTCACTTTTGTATGGGGAAACTCGTGACGCTCGGGCCCTTGCCCATACAAAAGTGAAAAAAAATTTTGGTCTTTCAGCGCTCCTACTTTCACAGTGAACTCTCTACAAGGAACACGTACACACCCTAAAGTATTATCACTTATTTTTGTTACACACTGTATAAGGAAATGGACTCTTTGTATTTTAATTCGATAAGGCTGCGCTGTATCTAGAGCCTCCATTTTGTTTGTGCCATTAAGGCTGTGCGGGCAGGGCGGCGGGAGGGAGACGGGGCTACGGGGCTAGTGTGGAAGCGAGACGGACGACAGTATTGATCGGGAGTATACTATACGGTACATAGCGCGCCATGTACCGATCGCCTATGTAACAGTAGTGTGTACTAAACTTAATCTAGAACCGTGTCAGAGGGGCGAGGGGGGGCGAGTTGATTTCAGCGGTCAACTTCTCCCGGTGCATGAGTAATTACATTACAAACTATCGCAAATTAATACTACATTACGGCATTCTACATATAAATTAGGACGTTTATTGAAAATAACTTGTAGCCATATTCTATATCCTTGTACGAGTATTTATAATGCGAATGAAGTGTGCAGTTTGTCTATTTCCTTTTCACGATTCGATCACTGAACCAACTTTGATGTTTTTCGTAGGGGAATACTTTGAGTTAAAAAAAAAACAAGGCTGTTAAGGTTTTTAGTTTCTTAAACTCAGTAAGCCTAAAATTTTTGATTAATTATCTTTAACAAAAAATTAAAACCGACTTCCAAGGTAAAAACAATAATAATATGAACAAAAAGTATTAAATAACTCTTACTCTATATTAGTGCCTTTTTCAGAATTCGTCTAAATCTCAACTATTTCTGTACATACTACAGTCTTCATTATTTGAAGTCGGTACCAGCTAATTTTATCGTGAGTTAAGTCAATGTCAAAATATCTGAAGCATTTGGGACTGGTACCCACTTCAAAGTAATGAAGACTGTAGTATGTACAGAAATAGTTGAGATTTAGACGAATTCTGAAAAAGGCACTATTTTAGAGTAAAAGTTATATAATACTTTTTAGTTCATATTATTATTGTTTTTACCTTGGAAGTCGGTTTTAATTTTTTGTTAAAAATAATAATTTCACTCTTTTTAGTTATCTACAAGATAAGGCTTTATGCGCAAATAACCACTACGAATGTTAACTATTCACATTATGTTACTGTAAGCGAAATTGTGGTAAATGTTTGCAGTTATCTAAGCGATGCTGTAATTTAAAAACTTTTATCTTTAAAGGTTCAGGAGTTCTGTTCAGTGCCTTTGGACCAAGAGACACCTTCGTATGAACTTACTCTTATTCGTAACATATGTTTAAGTTACTAGAAACAACATTTTAACCAGTCTTTTGATAAATTTCAAGGATTTCCCTCGATTGCTCATAGATCCCATCATCAGCTCACCACTTTCGTAATTATTATACAAAATCAAGATTATATCCTATACAACAACACAAGAATTTTGAAAATCGGTCCACAAACAGCGAAATAATGATCAAAAACATCTGCTCCGATGCAAAATATCACGAAAAGCATCAATAATTGGGTCATAATGTGATGACTGATGACCCATAGCATAATTATGATTTTGATGATGATGATGATCAATTAAATTGATGTGTTGGCTTATGCTTTCAGTTGTTTAAACAACGCCGAAATCCCCGAACCTGTATCTATAAGGATTCAAAAGTTCTGTTGGGTACCTTCGGATCCAGGGTATAACCTGGTGCGAAATCTTACTTTTTGGTAGCATTTATCTCGAATGTTTCAGAAAAAATTAAAATCACTATATGTTTCCATACAAATTTCAAGGAGTCCCTTCGATTCCTCCAGGATCCCATCATCAGATCACCACTTTTGTGAACATGGCACCCTATTACTAAGATTTCGATGTCTGTCCGTCTGTCTGACCGTCTGTCACCAGGCTGTATCTCATGAAACACAGATTGTGTATTTCTGTTGCCGCTATAACAACAAATACTAAAAATAAAATAAATATTTAAGGTGGGCTCCCATACATAAAACATATTTTTTACTCTATAATGGTACGGAACCCTTCGTGCGCGAGTCCAACTCGCAGTTGGCCGATTATTATTTGTTAATTATATCAAAACTAGTTGTTACCCGCGGTTTAAGTGATATATAGAAAAGGATTATGAAAAATTCCAATAATAATAGGGTCAAAGCGGGACGATACATGGTTCTATAATGGTTTATGGTAGTGGATGATGAATGTAATTTGCATAGTACCATATTATGCTTTCCGTTTTTATAACAACACCGAAACTCCTGAACTTGTATGATCTACAAAGAATTAGGAATTTCCTCAGCACCTTCCGAACCATGATATACTTCGATGCAAAATGTTACTTGTTGGTAGCAACTTTCACAGTGAACTCTCTACAAGGAACACGTAGTAGCTACTTCCCTGAACAACCTTTTCTGATAATCTGCGTGCTAACCTTAAAACCTTATAAAGTGCTCTGAAAAGTGAAAGGAAAATACGGGCGGTACGAGGTACTGTTGTGTTGTAGGGTCCAAAAATTTCCAATCTCGGAATCGTGAATTAACGTTTTATTCGTTTCTGAGACAGAATTGGAAAACGTATCGAAATCAACATGCCGATTATTAATCATACTTAAATCTAAATCTCGCATAAATATTTCTAAAATATCACGTGCAAGTTATTTTTATTAACATTGTTTCATTATGTATAATAATATATTGTAATTAAAAAACGATATAACAAAAAAAAAAAACGTAATATTTAAATAAAATTATCGTTGGTTCAATATTTCAGAACAATACTTATTCCTTCAATATTCACTTTCGCATTTTATAATGTTATCATACTAATATACTTACTAATTACTGATATTACTAATTTACTAATAATATTATAAGTACGAAAGTGTGTCTGTTTGTTTACTGTTACCTCTTCACGCTTTAACTGCTGAACAGATTTTGCTGAAATGTGGCATGGATAACCCCATATATCCATAAGAGTCCCGAAAAAGGACATAGGCAGTGGCGTAACTATAAGATCCGGGGCCCATGGCAAATTGATGGGGCCCTATCAGTAAAAATCGTCACGTTAATAATAAAACAATATTATGTTCTTAAAAATTGTTGCCGTTTTTTTTCCAGCCCTGCCACCAAATATAGTTACGCCACTGGACATAGGATACTTTTTGTCTCGGGAAAATGTACGGTTCCCGCATCCCGCGTGACTAAAGAGTTATGGCGCAGCAGAGTTGCGGGCGTCATTTAGTAAATATAATATATTTTATTACAATTATTAAAATTTTCTTTGATTATTTTTCCGACCCAAATATCGACCAATAGAATTGCACCATTCGACGTCACGTGGTACAACCTACTGATAATTTTTTGAAAATCTTCTCTGGTAGTTGCTATATATAAAAGACAAACACGTCAAACTGACAGGTTGAATTCAATTGTGTCTCATGGTGCAATTATATTGGCCGACATTTGGGACGGAAAAATAATCCCCCGAATACCACACGAGCTTCAAAATTATCTGGCATTTCCCTCAAGGTTCCCTGCAAACAAATAAAGTCGTCCTTCCTTTGTTTGCAACGAACCTATCGGGAAATATCCGATAATTTTGAAGCTCTTGTGGTATTATAAGTGATAATGAAATATACATCTTCATTTTCCATTTATTTTTTATTTTGCATGTACGGTTGAACAGTTGCTGAAAATATATTTGTTTAGATTGTTCAACTATTAATTAATTTTCCAATTAATACATAGCTCCACTTTCACGTCGTACAGTGGTCTACTCTGGTCTGTGGTATTACTTTTACACAGATGATTCGTTCTGCATCATCATGGATTTCGAAGACTTCATGAACATGATTGCTTTGGAATTAGTTTGTGCCCTATATAATTTTTAATTAGGTAAACAACCTGTTATTAGTAATAACTAATAAGATGACTTTACAAATAAATAAATACACAGTAAAAAATCATATTCAATGAATTTGAAATAATATTTCATGATCGTGTATATTTAAGTAAATATAGCTTTCGATACAGATTTTCCGCGGAAAATATCTGTGGAAATATTCCGAAATCCAAACTTAATAGTAATTTGGCTCATTACTTTTTATTGTGCTAAAAATATAAACATTTACCAATAAAGTGCAGTGACTTGTATGAGAATCATATGAAAAAAGCGTCCTCGAGTTTCCGCCGTCAACCGACCCGCGGCGTTGCCGTAGCTTAGCAACGATATCCAAGAGGCCTATTTACAAAATAAACAAACTCTTGTCGTTTATTTTTTGACACATGACCCTAAAACTTCGTTTGAAATATGTCACTACTTGCACGTTCCGAATACTATATGTAGGTATGAAAATACATATTCTCATATAATATTTGCATGGTCGCATGAAGTCATCACTCATCACCCGTGTCACAGTATAGCAATATTATTGCTATACTGTGCCCGTGTCCAGTGCATGGCAATCAGTTTACGTTCACATCTTTCGTCTTAAGAGGATACCACAGCGGCTAGAGAAATGAAAAAAAAGTACGTGTAATATCTATAGCTGTCTCCCTTACCTCAAGCCTATACCGCAGAACGCGATAGAGACAACTGCAGAAAATCCAGAAAATCAACGATTCGTTGTCCCCTGATTCCTTCTCCAAAACTTAACCGATTTAAGTACTTTTTTCATTAAAGATTAAAAAAAGGCTTGAGCTGTGTTCCTATGTTTTGCTTTTTTTGTATAATCTATCCAAATCTGTTTTCTGGACGTTTGAACACAGTGGAAAATCTGGCCATTTTTTTGGGTTTTTGAACGTTCATATCTTATTTAATAATTAAATTATGAAAAAAAAGAAAACATACCTAGGGACATTGTATTAGTGGCCGTAGATATTCAGGAAAAAAATTATAACTCTACTAGCATTATCCAGGGAGGAAACAGGGGACAACGTTTGTATGGAAAAAATGGCGGTGTGGAATCCTCTTAATTCTGACGCTGGCAACTCCTAAATGGGGAGGCTTACGCCAAAAGAAGAAGAAGAAGAAATACATATAATAAAGCCCGTCACAGAATTAGCTATAATATATATAGCTAGGCATATTACTATATATTTTCTATAATATTTTCGCGTGACCGCACACTCAGCTATAACATAGTAAAAGGAGGGGAAGTAAGTTATCTTCATACAAAGGCACCGCGCGCGGCTCGTATGTGTGCGCAATAGTATCTATGCGTCGCCACGTACGGTACACAACAAAATCTGTGTCGCGCGCGGTGCCTTTGTATGAAGATAACTTACTTCCTTCCTTTTATTATGGCTATAATATATATTTCTGTGACGTCACCAAGCGGTACCGTAAAATATATTATTGCATATTACTATTTATTATGGTATAGCAAGACATATTCCGACATGTATGTACAGCGTGTTCCGATCCCCCCACACCTTTCTGCTTTGCCTTTTCGTCTCATTTTTAGAGTAGGCTACTGGCAACACTGGCCCCTCCTCCGCCTGCAGCAGTGTTGTCACATCTACCAACTTTATGTTAGATCTACCAATTTCACCCCTCTTCTACCTATCTACCCACTTCGGTATTAAATCTACCTATTTATCTATTATCTATTATCATTATTATATTTATCTATAACTTATCATTGTTAACGTACAAAATAATAATAAACGTTATGTTATGCTACTCGGATTGCATTTTGGTACATTGAGTCGTCTTGGTACAACACTTACTTCCGCAATTATTTATCATTAAAAAAAAACGGACCGCTACTACACGAGTTGCAGCTGTTCTGAGCCGTTCGCTCACTTTCGAAACGCAGATTAGTCGAAACGCAGGGCATCTAACATATCGAAAGCAGCTGCGGAATCGTCTTCTGAAGAACTGTCTAATAAGTCCATTAACAATGTACTTGTTGAATTCATAATTACTGTTAGTATTTTGAAATAAGAACACCCTTTATTACAAAATACGTGCGAACACTAGGACGACCATCAATAAAAGGAAGGCAAAATTTATATTTCTCAGTGTGTGGTAGTTAAGCTACAATATTTATATATTATAGTACGGTATATTAATATACATTATTATAGCTAAGTCTGTGACGGGCTTAAACTGCGTAACGTTCGCTCACATTCGGCGGCTGACAGTCAGTTTGGTTTGAACACGGCCATAATTACAAGTTTTCATTCAATGTATTTAATAGTTACTTTTCTATATTTGATGCAAATAAATAGTTTAGGTGTACTTGAGTCACTCTAAATGATTGTTCAAATTATTATATTTCTCCTCGCCTCTATCTACAAATGTAGACGGTGGTCTAAAATATCCTTTAGTAATACATTCTTGTATATTTTATTAACGCACTTATCCATAATTAAGTACTTAAATCTAGTTTTTGACAACAGCTGCTGACGTGTGCATAGCTATGAAATTTAGTATGCATGTATAAGGGACTTTAAAAAAATAATAATCGGCCAAGTGCGAGTTGGACTCGCGCACGAAGGGTTCCGTACCGTTAAGGAGTGAGCATACTGAGACGGGCCGTACCGGGGCTCAGCGTGCC